>NC_059159.1:133956227-134613391 GCF_019923935.1 Bubalus bubalis
ACTTCCCCTCATCCTTCTCCCCTGCAACCATAAGTTCATTCTCTAAGTCTGTAAGCCTGTTTCTGTTTTGTAAATAAGTTTATTTGCATCATTTATTTTTAGATTCCACATATAAGCAATGTCATATGATATTTATATATGATATATATGATATCATATGACATTTCTCTTTCTCTGTCTGATTTACTTCAGTTAGTATGACAGTCTCTAGGTCTATCCATGTTGCTGAAAATAGCATTATTTCATTCTTTTTAATGTCTGAGTAATATTCTGTTGTATATATGTACAACATCTTCTTTATCCTTTCCTCTGTCAATGGACATTTAGGTTGCTTCCTTGTCTTGGCCATTGTAAACCAAGCTTCCATGAACACTGGGGTGCATGTATCCTTTCAGACCATGTTCTTCCCCAGATATAAACCCAAGAGTGGGATTGCTGGATCATATGGTAACTCTATTTTTTAGTTTTTTAAGGAACCTCTATTCCATTCTTCATAGTGACTGTATCAATTTACATTCCCACCAACAGTATAGGAGGATTCCCTTCTCTAGACATGCTACCCTAGTGCTATAATACTTCATTGTGCTAGAAATAGCACAAGTCTTGAAGTCAAAGAGACCAGAGTTCAAATCCCAACTCAGCCCCTGTTTGGAAACCTTGGGTAAGTTACTTAACTTCAAAGTGCCTCAGTTTTTTGCATCGGAAAATGGGAATGTTAATTCCTGTCTCAGAGGATAGTTATCAAGGTTAAATATGAATAACCAGATAAAAGAGTCCTCAAATATTTCATCTAAGTTTCTGGGGCTCTACTTTTTAATTCCTTCATTTACCTTGCAATTTTCCTCAGAACTAATGCTGTTCTGGTGCTCTGAGGGGTTAACCCAGTTCTTAGAAGCTCATTTAATGGGAGAATATACCTCAGAATTTTCATCATATGATAATATGAAAATGCGTCATGGTACAATGGAAACGGACTAGCCTGGATCAGATAGTCTCTTCAATTTCAAGTTATTCAAGTTATCTCAACATTCACATGATAGGGAAATTCCATGCAAATCCAGGAAAGCCATATAGTTTAGTTAAGTAAGGTCAGGAAATGCAGCTGACCTGGACTGGAGGAGAAACGGGATCTGCAGAGTTGGGTCTTTGAATCTTCCCTCCCTGCTGGACCAGCTAACCTAGTGCCTGTCAGGCAGAGAGGAGCCTGGGGACCAGACACTGCATCTGAGGAGTCCAGACATGATGGGACCCTAGAACAGCAAGCTGTTTTGGTGGGGGAATGGAGGTTGAGTCCAGTGTTGGGTACTGAGTTGATTTTTTAAAGTATTATAATTCTATTAGCTGCTCATATTAAGTGATATGTGTAGACATTCTTGGTAATTTCCAACTTCCTTAATGAAAATCAAATCTCAGTCCTCCAATATTGCAACTGCAGAAGAGCTCTATGTGGAGTACAGGTGGGACCCAGACCTCAGAGTCTTCATGCCTGTTATCTGAGATTTACTTGCCCACTGGGGCTTTCTAGCTAATTATCAATCTTGGAAGATTGGTTTCAACCTCATGCATTTCATATAAACCTAACATATGAGAGACTCAATAAGTATTGGGTTGGCCAAAAAGTTCCCAGTATTTATCTGTTCAATCAATTAAATGTGGGGTATAAAACAGAGGATGTGAGTCCAAAAACCTCTGGTAATTCTGGTTTTTAGTGACTTAAGGGAACACTGTAAATTAGTACCTCAGCTTTCAGAGTCAACTGATCATATCCATCACCTTCATTTGACACAAAATCCTTTATCTCTGAAGAGACAGGCCAATATTTCAATTGCCCTGCCAGCATCAATCTTTCTATTTGGAGGGCTTTGACCTGAAATAAGAATTAGTTGGAGCACATTTAAATTCAGAAGAAATAGGACTTAAAGTTTATTCATATTTTGTATCATAGAAGTAACTTCAAACTCATAGATCCACAATTTGAGGCTTTATGTAGTAAATAAGTATTTATATTTAATTTTTTTCTGAGAAAAATAACTAGTCTATATACAATTTTCTTCATCATTGCTTCTTATAACATCTCATTTTCACCCATGAAATCTTTTTATTAGAAACATTTTTCTAGAGTGCACTCTAAATGTCTTAAAAGTTTTAAACTTCCGTTTTTATGATACTGTTTTTCAAACATTAGATTTATTTCTTATTTGCCTTTTTTCTTTGGACATCCAATTCCAATGGGTTACCCGCAAAGAGTCTAGATCTTTCTCAAATGCTTATCTTCAGGTCACCTTTTCATGGGGGCTCCACAGTTGTCTTCACATGCAGCTTCCAAGTCTCTTTAAGAATAGCTTTTTTTAAGCCTACTTTCTTCACTAGTTTCTACAGTGGAAATGCTTGCCTCTCCTAGATAAGTACGGGTATTGAGTTCCTGATAACTTCTTCTGATCCTGAGTCCCTCCCTCACCTGCAACAGAACTTCTAATACAAAAGTCAACTCTTAAATAACATGGAAAATACTGGGTCAGAAACTAGAAGATTCAATATCCAGTCTCCTGATTGCTATTTGTAAACTGTAAGAACTTTCACAAGTTACATAAGCTCTTAGAGCCTGAATTTCTTCATCTATAGAAGACAGATAAGGTCTCATCCTGACCTATTGTTAAATTTTAAAAGATCACTCTGTAAATGCACCTAATGTTGTTCTAGGGACATAGTAGGTGGTCAGAAAGTAGACTGACATTGAATATACCATATTTTAGGACTCAAGTATCTCCTGCCTAGACTTGCTACAGTAATTTCTTAGTTTATTGGGTTTTTTTTTTTTCCTTTTACATCCATCCTGCATTCTAGTGCCAGATTAATCGTCTAAAAGCATCACTTTTATTATGTCACCCTCTTGGCTTAAGGACATAGATCAGAAAAGAATAAAAATCCTCATTTTGACATTCAGAGTCCTCTGTGACCTGTGACAACATGACAACACAGAATCTCACCTCCAACTCAGCCGGTCTTTTCAATAACCCTGCCTCTCCCTACCCTCCTCGGCCTTTACCCTCATCTGTGGTTTCCAATCCCTTCCTCTCTGAGGTTTCCTCACTCCTTCATCTTGTTCTTAAGCCTCTGCAACTAGTTCTGTCCAAATTTTAATCTCTTATCCTCCAAGCGTCCCTACATACATGACATGCACATATTTTCTGTAGTATAATTTTTGTAAAAAAAGTGTTAGTCGCTCAGTATGTCCAACTCTTTGCTTTTTTTGAGATGTCTTTCTCAAGTAGATGTCATGCTTCCATCATCAGCTTCTCCTCCAGGTTGAGCAGGGGAGTTTCCTTATCCCTAAATGGTCAAGCTAGGTCCACAAAGTATTGTTTTTTATGTGTGCAGAGAATATATCCTAGGGGTCATTAACTTACTGAGCTCACTGGGCAGGATGTGGGTCTCATGCCACCATTGTTTTATTGTTTGGGGGCAAGTTTCATGCTTCTGTTGCATGGTTTTGTTGCTAAGCAGGCCTCCTTGGCTTTGTGGTTAAGCAAGCCTACTTTCTTGAGTAATCATTAACTTACAGGGGTCTCTCATATTTTTCTCTACTTACAATCCCTTAGTGGGATGAACTATTTTGTCACCTACTTTGTCCCTTTACTCTGTCCCTATGAACATCATGGGCCTGGGACCTCCCCTCCAGACCCAATCACAGGCCAGGCTTCTGCCCTCTGCTGATGCTCCCCACAACAGAACCTGCAGTGACAAAGTGCTTTTCTGGGTTCCCACGGCTCCTTCTTCCCTCCGTGAAACCATTCTCCCTGCATAGAGAGTATTAGAAACTTGCCCACCCTGCACATCCCATGACTGGGTCTGCACTGGGAACTTTCCAGGGCAGCTGCAGTAACCCTCCCCATTCCTGGAAAGAAGATTCCCAGTGACTGAAGCCAGTGACTGCTTCCAGCTTCCTTAGGTCCCTGCTCTGGGGTCAAGAAGGAAGAGGAATAGGGTGCAGTGAATTCTTTTGAGAATGCCTGACCTACTGCTAGAACCTCTAAGAGATGTTGCTTCATTTAACCCTCACAGTAATTCTGCCAGAGGAGTATTATCACTCCTTGTTCTGTATGGAAGGGAACTGGGATCCAGGGAAATTAGACGTCTGGCTAAAACCTCGATGTTGGGCAGGAATTCAGAAGCCCCGAGCACCTGCCTCATCTCAGAGCTTCTCTGTAGTGGAGCACACAGGGGGTTTTATGTGGAGCCTGAGGGGCTTCCCTGGTGGCTCAGATGGTAAAGAATCTGCCTGCAATGCAGGAGACCCAGGTTTGGTTCCTAGGTCGGGAAGATCCCCTGGAGTAGGAAATGGCAACCCACTCCAGTATTCTTGCCTGGTGAATCCCATGGACAGAGGAGCCTGGCAGGCTACAGTCCATGGGATCACAAAGAGTTGGACATGACTGAGCAACTAAGAATTTTTTTCATTTTCAAGCCCCCAACGAGTGAAGAAAAAAGTTGAACTCAGCATCCTTCATTTCTTCCTTTAGTAACCCCTTGCTCTTGCCTATCTTCTGTCAGATCACATATACTTAGGACCCATCAGATGCCAGGCTCTAGACAAAGCACTTCACAAATATTACCTCATTTGGCTCTCTGAATAGTTCAATGAGCATTCACATTATTACTAACCCCACTTTACTGATGAGGCAGCTGAGGCTTGTGAGCGTTTGGTTGCTATTGTTTAGTAGATCAGTCATGTCTGATTCTTTGAGACCCCATGGACTGTAGCCCACCAGGCTTCTCTATCCCTGGGATTTTCCAGGCACTTGGTGCTTGCCAGTGAATAAAGACAGAATCAGACTCTCATTCCAGACAACTGCATTTAAAAAACAGAATCAAGGACTTCTGGTGGTCCAGTGGTTAAGAATCCGCCTGCCAATGCAGGGAACACAGATAGATCCCTGGTCTGGGAAGATCCCACATGCCATGGAGCAGCTAAGCCTGTGCCTCAACTACTAAGCCTGTGCTCTAGAGCCCACATGCCACAATTACTGAAGCCTGTGCACCTCAGGGCATGTGCTCCCCAACAAGAGAAGCCACCACAATGACAAGCCCGCGCACCACAGCTAGAGAGTAGCCCATGGTCACTGCAACTAGAAAAAGCCCACACATAGCAACAAAGACCCAGCATAGCCAAATAAAGATAAATAAATACATAATTTTTCAATAAATAATTTTTTAAAGCGGCATTCCTCTCCCAGTGAGGGTCCTCTGAGGGGATCTGACCTGGTCTTCCCACCTCTTGACACCTCAAGGAATTAATTCACCCAAACCAGGGATGATTTGGGGTCTTCCTTTTTTTTCTCCTAAATTCGACTTTTTTCCGTTCTCCTTTTCTACCTTTAAGTCCTTACTAAGTCTGAAAGGTAAGAAGTAAGATTAATGCTCGTCACATTGGAAGGAAGCATTTAAATACTTATCTTTGTTTATAGAGGAAAATGAAAGTAAAAGTTATGCTTGCACTGTGAATGTCCAGTCCAGCAGAATACTTGGCATGTAGTAAGCACTCAGAAATGTTGCATGCTTGAATGAATACAGTGAATGAACACAGGAGCAAATGAATGAGATAAAATTGGAATAGAAAAAAATCAATAATCTCCTAGCAAACAGGATTTGAATGGTGACATCTGAAAATAACATTAAGATTAGTTTGCATATATTATTTTTCTCTGTCTGGAATATCCCCCCTCCAACCTGCCGGGAGAAGGACCTGTCCTTCAGGGACCACTTCAAATACTAAGGATTTTCTTTTATTTATTTATTTATTTATTTTAATTGGAAGCTAATTACTTTACAATATTGTAGTGGTTTTTGCCATACATTGACATGAATCAGCCATGGATGTACATGTGTTCCCCATCCTGAACCCCCCTCCCATCGCCCTCCCCATTCTATCCCTCAGGGTCATCCCAGTGCGCCGGCCCTGAGCACCCTGTCTCATGCATCGAACCTGGACCAGCAATCTATTTCACATATGATAATATACATGTTTCAATGCTATTCTCTCAAATCATCCCACCCTCGCCTTCTCCCACAGAGTCCAAAAGTCTGTTCTTTACATTTGTGTCTCTTTTGCTGTCTCGCATGTAGGGTCATTGTTACCATCTTTCTAAATTCCATATATATGTGATAATGTAACGTAATGGTACAATACTAAGGATTTTCTTTTTACTCTCTTTCCATTAGATATAATTTCTACCCCGCCTTGACATCTCATGGCATTTTACTCTTTCCTGGCATGACTCTCCTTCACCTCAAGTCTAGTTATTTGTGTGGAAAAAGAATTGCATAGAAGCTGAGCAGCCTGACTCTGGTCTGATGCCAGGCTACCTGAGTTTTAATCACAGTTTGGCACTCATTGATTGTGTGACCTTTAGCAAGTTACTTAACCTCTCTGTTTCATTTCTCTCATCTGCAAAATAGGAACAATACTAGTACCTATGTTATGAGGTTATGGTGAGGATTTAATGAGCTAAATATATAATGAATTAATACTATATCATCCTCAAGTCAGGTTAGCACTACATGTTAGCTATTATCATGTCCCTGTGGGCTGGGAAGGCTGGAGCAGCATCTTCCTTGGTTTAGTGTCTCGTTCCGTTCTGATCACAGGGCTATGGACAGAGGTTAAGTTTACAAAAATTCCTTGACCACCTTCATTGTATTGAGGCATTCAGCAAACACATGGCCTTGTCAGAGGCCTGGAACCTGAGTCATTTTAGTCGATGACCTCCTAGCCCCTCTTCCAAAAGGTGAGCTCAGCTTCTCTCAAGGGGAGCAGCAGACAGCTCCTCACCAGCCAAGATCTCACCCTGGGGCAGATAATGCTCCCACCCTCTTCCTGCGCACCCCAGGAATGACCCCCACGCTCACCCCACTCAACTGTCCGCACCCTCACCTCCTCCTGCACCAAATGCTCTCCTGTTCCCCAGTGTGCCAGAAGTTTCTTTTCACCCTGAATACACCCTTCCCTCTGCCTCTATCCTCCTTTCCTACCCATTGGGTGCTTGTGAAAGCAGAGGTTCTTATGAAACAGTATTGACAACACAACCTGCAGTGCTGATTCACCTTTAGCTTCCGTTTCCAGGTTGATGTATCTTGTGGTTTAGTCACTCAGTCATGTCTGACTCTTAGCAACCCTATGGACTGTAGCCCACCCGGCTCCTCTGTCCATGGGCTTCTCCAGGCAAGAATAATGGAGTTTCCTTCTCCAAAAAGAAAGGCTTCCCTGACTGGGAATCAAACCCGGGCCATGGCAGTTCTCCAACCCAAGAGCACTGAATCCTACCCACTAGACCACCAGGGAGAATTGATGTATTTTATAGGTGATTCCATATTAGTAAAGGTAGCGCTGTTTTGTTCTTTTCAGTGGTCACATAGCACTCCGTTGTATAAATACATCAGTATTTACTTAATTAATCCCCTACTGGGGGATGGAAAATAGTTTCCAGCCATTTTTTCTTTTAAAATAGAAAGACCTTTGCACAAATAGCACCTAAAGGCGTGGCACTTCGCTGTGACCAGGTTTATCGGGTGTTTTAAAGGCAGCAGGTACACCATGAGCAGGTGCCCAGATGGGAAGAGTCCTGGGTGGATGGGGTGTACCATCCAGGCCTCTCCTTCCTCAGGAGACCCGATGTCAAAGAAGGAGGAGGTCATTTTATCCTCGGTGGAGACGACTTTACTGGGACCTGGTGGTCACTAGAACTGGACATCCAGGCCAAAGCTCCTGGAAAGGTTAAAATGAGCTTGAAATACAGAGGGGGAAATACAGAAAGCATTTCCTGTTGCAAGTGAAACTGGGCTTTTATTAGAGCAATCAGGTCGGATCTGAGGGCTCTAAGAAGAAATCTAACCTAACCATGACCTTTCTGCCCTATACAGACTGTGGCCCTGGAGGCTGAGCCCTTCCTGGAGACCCTGTCTGATGGTGCTGGATTCTTCCTGATGCAGCCAACAATAGAGCCCGGCTGGAGGTATTATTCTGGGCTGTGCCTTTAACATGGCTGTGCCTTTAACTGCAGCCCTTGTGCTGCGGTCTCCACTGCAGGGAGCTCTGGGTGCAGGGCGGGGGGATGTTGGGCCGATGCTGTCCCAGTGCAGAGGCTGAGCCCCAGCCCGGAGGTGACACCCCTTACAGCCAGCAGCACCAGGCCCACCCATGAGCTGCTCAGCCTTGGCTATGCCCTGAGCTCCTACTGTCTACAAATTAAGATGTGGGTGAGGCATGGCACAAATTCGGCTTTCCTTAAACAGGACTCCAGACTTGAAACAATTCATTATGGGTGAAGTCTTAATGTGAAACAAGTAATTTCTAAAGCTTAGATCAGAGCCGCTTTCGGATATACACAGCATTGTGCTTTGACAGAATTTTCAGGCTTAAGACCTGAATGTAAATGGGTTGCCTTATTGATTTTTTTCACACTTTGGAAAGATTTTCTTCTCCACCATTGCTATTCTCTGAGGGTTTGTTTAACCTTTTTTATAGCAAAAACTTTGCTTATTTAAAGAATGTGAAGATTATATCAAGACTATAAGAACAACAAGTATTTACTGTATAGCACAGGGAACTATATCCATTATCTTGTAATAAACTATAATGGGATAAAATAAAAAAGAATAAAAAAAAAATAAAAAAGAATACAGAGAGATACATATATACATATAACCAAATCACTTTTCTGTACATCTGAAAGTAACACTACAGTATAATACTTCAATCATATGTCAATTAAAAGAAAGAACTTGATGTAAAAAGATTTTTAAAAAAGACTGTAAAATGCGCAAACCTCCTAGAAACAGGTTGTTTTTCATAGCATCACTGCCATGTTAGCCATAGTTCTAGTCCAATTTGTGAGCATTTAGAGGACTGGCCTGGATCTTCACTTCGATCAGTCTTCCTAGGTTGCTTATGTACGATTCCCCCCTTTTCAAGAGCCTGCTGTTACATAAGATTTATAGAACAAAAAAAATAAATAAATAAAGATACATAGAACACAAAAAAATAAAGATATATAGAGCATGGCACCAATTAAGTGCCTTTTCTCCCCTCTTTAAACTTCCCATACCTCCTAGCTCTAACAAAGATGACAAGCCCAATTAAGCAATTTAAAATAGAACATCTCAATGATAGTTCCATGTAGGCTGCTATATATGACTTTACTGCATATTACATGCTGAGAGATACACTCAGAAAAGGAAACAAAGATATTAATATGTTTCTGTTCCAGCTGGCTCCTAAGTTAGCCTATGGAGCAGCCATCACAGAAGAGCTGAATGTTCCAGCCCATTTCAGGAGGCTCTCACATACATTCCCCTCCAGTTACTCCTTTATGATGGAAGCAAAACCTTGGGGGAAAGGGAAAAGATGAGAGTCTCACAAACTTTTACTTTTTAAAGTTTATTTATTTTTTATTGAAGGATAATTGCTTTACAAAATTTTACTGTTTTCTGTCAAACCCTAACATGAATCAGCCATAGGTATACATATATCCCCTCCTTTTTGAAACTCCCTCCCATCTCCCTCCCAATCCCATCCCTCTAGGTTGATACAGAGCCCCTGTTTGAGTTTCCTGAGACATACAGCAAATTCCCGTTGGCTATCTGTTTTACATATGGTAATGTAAGTTTCCATGTTACTCTTTCCATACATCTCATCCTCTCCTCCCCTCTCCCCATGTCCATAAGTCTATTCTCTATGTCTGTTTCTCCATTGTTGCCTTGTAAATAAATTCTTCAGTACCATTTCTCTAGATTCCGTATATATATATTAGAATACGCTATTTATCTTTCTCTTTCTGACTCACTTCACTCTCTATAATAGATTCTAGGTTCATCCACCTCATTAGAAATGACTCAAATGCATTGCTTTTTATGGCTGAGTAATGTTCCATTGTGGATATGTACCACAACTTCTTTATCCATTCATTTGTCGATGGACATCTAGGTTGCTTCCATGTTCTAGCTATTGTAAATAGTGTTGCAGTGAATAATGGGATGCATGTGTCTTTTTCAATTTTGGTTTCCTCGGAGTATATGCCTAGGACTGGGATTGCTCGGTCATATGGTGGTTTTTATTCATTGTTTTTTAAGGAATCTCCATACTGTCTTCCATAGTGGCTTTATCAATTTACATTCCCACCAACAGTGCAAGAGTGTTCCCTTTTCTCCACACCCTCTACAGCATTTATTGTTTGTAGACTTTTTGATAATGGCCATTCTGACCATTGTGAGGTGATATCTCATTGTAGTTTTGATTTGCATTTCTCTAATAATGAGCAATGTTGAGTATCTTTTCATGTGTTTGTTAGCCATTTGCATGTCTTCTTTGGAGAAATGTCTGTTTAGGTCTTTTTCCCACTTTTTGATTGGGTTGTTTGTTTTTCTGGTATTGAGTTGTATGAGCTACTTGTATATTTTGAAAATTAATCCTTTGTCAGATGTTTCATTTGCTATTATTTTCTCCCATTCTGAGGGTTGTCTTTTCACCTTGCTTATAGCTTCCTTTTCTGTGCAAAAGCTTTTAAGTTTAATCAGGTTCCACTTGTTTACTTTTGTTTTTATTTTTGTTACTCTAGGAGGTGGGTCATAGAGGATCTTGCTTTGATTTATGTCATCGAGCGTTCTGCCTATATTTTCCTCTAAGAGTTTTATAGTTTCTGGTCTTACCTTTAGGTCTTTAATCCATTTCGAGTTTATCTTTGTGTATGGTGTTAGGAGGTATTCTAATTTCATTCTTTTCCATGTAGCTGTCCAGTTTTCCCAGCACCATTTATTGAAGAGGCTGTCTTTGCCCCCATTGTATATTCTTGCCTTTGTCAAAAATAAGGTATGCATAGGTGCATGAGTTTATTTCTGGGTGTTCTATCTTGTTCCATTGGTCTATATTTCTTTATAGACCATACTGTCTTTATGACTGTAGCTTTGTAGTATAATCTGAAGTCAGGAAGGTTGATTCCTCCAGCACCATTCTCCTTTCTCAAGACTGCTTTGGCTATTCGGGGTCTTTTGTGTTTCCATATGAATTGTGAAATTTTTTGTTCTAGTTCTGTGAAAATGCCATGGGTAATTTGATAGGGATCACTTTAAATCTGTAGATTGCGTTTGGTAGTATAGTCATTTTCACAATATTGATTCTTCCTACCCAGGAACATGGAATATCTCTCCATCTGTTTATGTCATCTTTGATTTCTTTCATTTAGTGTCTTATAATTTTCTGTGTACAGTTCTTGTCTCCTTAGGTAAGTTTATTCCTAGATATTTAATTCTTTTTTTTTTTTTTTTTTTGCAATGGTGAATGGGATGGATTCCTTAATTTCTCTTTCTGATTTTTCATTGTTAGTATATGGAAATGCAAGTGATTTCTGTGTATTGATTTTGTATCCTGCAACTTTGGTAAATTTACTGTTTAGCTATAGCAATTTTCTGATACTATCTTTAGGGTTTTCTATGTACAGTATCATATCATCTGCAAACAGTGAGAGCTTTACTTCTTCTTTTCCAATCTGGATTCCTTTTATTTCTTTTTCTTCTCTGATTGCTATAGCTAGGACTTTCAAAACTGTGTTGAATAATAGTGGTGAAAGTGGACACCCTTGTCTTGTTTCTGATCTTAGGTGGAATGCTTTCAGTTTTTCACCATTGAGAATAATGTTTGCTATAGGCTTATCATATATGACCTTTACTATGTTGAGGTAGGTTCCTTCTGTGCCCATTTTTTGAAGTGTTTTAATCATAAATGGGTGCTGAATTTTGTCAAAGGCTTTTTTCTGCATCTATTGAGATTATCATATGGTTTTTAATCTTTCAATATGTTAATATGGTGTATCATATTGATTTATTTCTGTATATTAAAGAATCCTTACACTCCTGGAATAAACCCAACTTGATCATGGTGTATGAGCTTTTTGATGTGTTGCTGAATTCTGTTTGCTAAAATTTTGTTGAGGATATTTGCATCTATGTCCATCAGTGATATTGGCCTGTGGTTTTCTTTTTTTGTGTTGTCTTTGTCTGGTTTTGGTATCAGGGTGATGGTGGCCTCATAGAATGAATTTGGAACTGTTCCTTCCTCTGCAATTTTTTGAAAGAGTTTTAGAAGGATAGGCATTAGCTCAGGAGAAGGCAATGGCACCCCACTCCAGTACTCTTGCCTGGAAAATCCTATGGACAGAGGAGCCTGGTAGGCTGCAGTCCATGGGGTCGCTAGGAGTCAGACACGACTGAGCGACTTCACTTTCACTTTTCACTTTCATGCATCAGAGAAGCAAATGGCAACCCACTCCAGTGTTCTTGCCAGGAGAATCCCAGGGATGGGGAAGCCTGGTGGGCTGCTGTCTATGGGGTCACACAGAGTTGGACACGACTGAAGAGACTTAGCAGCAGCAGCAGCAGGCATTAGCTCTTTTCTAAATGTTTGATAGAATTCTCCTGTGAAGTCATCTGGTCCTGGGCTTTTGCTTTTTTGAGAGATTTTTTATCACAGCTTCAATTTCAGTGCTTATAATTGGGTTGTTCATAATTTCTATTTCTTCCTGGTTCAGTCTTGGAAGATTGAACTTTTCTAAGAATTTGTCCATTTCTTCTAGGTTATCTATTTTATTGCCATATAGTTGTTCATAATAGTCTCTTACAACCCTTTGTATTTCTACATTGTCTGTTGTAACCTCTCCTTTTTCATTTCTAATTTTGTTGATTTGATTCTTCTCTCTTTTTTTCTTGATGAGTCTGGCTAAAGGATTGTCAATTTTGTTTATCTTCTCAAAGAACTAGCTTTTAGTTTTATTAATCTTTACTATTGTTTCTTTCATTTCTTTTTCAATTATTTTTGCTCACATCTTTATGATTTCTTTCCTCCTAGTAATTTTGGGGTTTTTTTGTTCTTCTTTTTCCAGTTGTTTTAGGTATAAAGTTAGGTTGTCTATTCAATGTTTTTCTTGTTTCCTGAGGTAGGATTGTATTGCTATAAACTTTCCTCTTAGAACTGCTTTTGCTGCATCCCATAGGTTTTGAGTTGTCATGTTTTCATTGTCATTTGTTTCTAGAAATTTTATTTTCCTTTTGATTTTTTCAGTAACCTGTTGGTTATTTAGAAATGTGTTGTTTCACCTCCATGTGTTTGTATTTCTTACACTTTTTTTCTTGTAACTGATATTTAGTTTCACAGCGTTGTGGTCAGAGAAGATGCTTGATACAATTTCAATTTTCTTAAATTTACTGAGGTTTGATTTGTGACCCAAGACATGGTCTGTCCTGGAGAATGTTCCATGTGTACTTGAGAAGAAGGTGTATTCTTCTGCATTTGGATGAAATGTCCTGAAGATATCAATGAGATCCATCTCATTGATCATTTAAGACTTGTGTTTCCTTATTAATTTTCTGTTTTGATGATCTGTCCATTGGTGTGAGTGGGATGTTAAAGTCTCCTAGTATTATTATGCTACTGTCAATTTCTCCTTTTATGTCTGTTAGTGTTTGTCTTATGTATTGAAGTGCTCCTATGTTGGGTGCATAGATATTTACAGTTGTTACATCTTCCTCTTGGATTGGTCCCTTGATCATTATGTAATGTCCTTCCTTATCTCTTGTTAATCTTCTTTATTTTAAGGTATATTTTGTCTGATATGAGGATTGCTACTCCAGCTTTCTTTTGCTTCCCATTTGCATGGAACATATTTTTCCATCATCTCACTTTCAGTCTATATGTGTCTTGAGGTCTGAAGTGGGTTTCTTGTAGACAGCATATATATATATATATATATATATATATATATATATATATGGGTCTTGTTTTTTTATCCATTCAGCCAGTCTGTTTCTTTTGGTTGGAGTATTTAATCCATTTACATTTAAAGTAATTATTGATATACATGTTCCTGTTGCCATTTTCTTAATTGATTGGGGTTGATTTTGTAGACCTATTTTCTTCTCTTGTATTTCTTGACTATATGAGTCCCTTTAACATTTGTTGTGAAGCTGGTTTGGTGGTACTGAATTCTCTTAACTTTTGCTTGTCTGAAAAGTTTTGTATTTCCCCATCAGTTTTGATTGAGATCCTTGCTGGCTACAGTAACCTTGGTTGTAGATTTTTCCCTTTCAGTACTTTAAATATATCCTGCCATTCCCTTCTGGCCTGCAGAGTGTCTGCTGAAAGATCAGCAGTTAAACATAAGGGGTTTCCCTTGTATGTTACTTGTTGCTTTTCCCTTGCTGCTTTTCATATTCTTTCTTTGTGTTTAGTCTTTGTTACTTTGATTAGTATGTGTCTTGGTGTGTTTCTCCTTGGGTTTATCCTGTATGGGACTCTTTGTGCCTCTTGGACTTGATTGACTATTTCCTTTTCCATGTTGGGGAAATTTTCAACCATAATCTCTTCAAAAATTTTCTCATACCCTTTCTTTTTCTGTTCTTCTTCTGGGACCCCTATAATTTGAATGTTGGTGCATTAGATATTGTCCCAGAGGTCTCTGAGACTATCCTCAGCTCTTTTCATCCTTTTTACTTTATTCTGCTCTTCAGAAGTTATTTCCACCATTTTATCTTCCAGCTCACTGATTTGTTCTTCTGTTTCAGATATTCTGCTAATGATTCTTTTGGATGCTGGGAGGGATTGGGGGCAGGAGGAGAAGGGGAAAACAGAGGATGAGATGGCTGGATGGCATCACCAACTTGATGCACATGAGTCTGGGTGAACTCCGGGAGTTGGTGATGGACGGGGAGGCCTGGTGTGCTGCGATTCATGGGGTCACAAAGAGTCGGACATGACTGAGTGACTGAACTGAACTGAACTGAAAGTATTTTTAATTTCAGTAATTGTGTTGCTTGTCTCTCTATGTTTATTCTTTAATACTTCTAGGTCTTTGTTAATTGATTCTTGCATTTTCTCCATTTTGTTTTCAAGGTTTTTGATCATCTTTACTATCATTATTCTGATTCTTTTTCAGGTAGTTTGCCTATTTCCTCTTCATTTATTTGGACTTCTGTGTTTCTAGATTTTTCCTTCATTTGTACAATATCTCTCTGCCTTTCATTATTTTTTTTTTTAACTTATTGTGTTTGAGGTCTCTTTTTCCCAGGCTTCAAGGAAAATTGAATTCTTTCCTTCAAGAAGTTTGAATTCTTTCTTCCTTTTGGTTTCTGCCCTCCTAAGGCTGGTCCAGTGGTTTGTGTGAGCTTTGTATAGGGTGAGGTTTGTGCTGAGTTTTTGTTTGTTTGCTTGTTTGTTTTTCCTCTGACGGGCAAGGCTGAGTGATGTGGTGATCCTGTCTGCTGATGATTGGGTTTGTGTTTTTGTTTTGTTTGTTGTTTAGACGAGGCATCCTACACAGGGTGCTACTGGTGGTTGGGTGATGCCAGGTTTTGTACTGAAGTGGTTTCCTTTGTGTGAGTTCCACTATTTGATCCTCCCTAGGGTTAATTCTTTAGTTGTCTAGGGTCTTGGAATCAGTGTTCCCACTCCAAAGGCTCAGGGCTTGATCTCTGGTCAGGAACAGATTCCACAAGTGGATTGTTATGGCATTAAGT
Organism: Bubalus bubalis; assembly: GCF_019923935.1. Classification (NCBI taxonomy): domain Eukaryota; kingdom Metazoa; phylum Chordata; class Mammalia; order Artiodactyla; family Bovidae; genus Bubalus; species Bubalus bubalis. Next base: position 133,971,783 of record NC_059159.1, read on the forward strand.
GATATTAAAACAAATATCCAAAAATGAGAAACCAAAGATGAACCCCAGACAAAGGCCAGTAACAAAATTAGGCAAATAATAATTAAAATAATGGAATATACACATATACATATATACCCATGAGCAAAGTGAAAACAAACCAAGAAAAATAAAGTACATTAGATTGACTCTGAACAAAGGAGATCAAATATTATATTTACCAGTGAAGAACAAAGCTAACTTAAGCACAAACTGGAAAACAAAATTAAAGCAAGGTGCCAAGGGGGAATAAACCAATGAAAACAAAACTAACAAATATGTTGTGAGGAAAGGAAAGAATGAAAAGAAAGAAAGAATAGATATGCAAAGTTAAATAGTGGTAGATGAAGATTTATATACGTTTAAGATTAACTGCAAGGGGAAAAGAACAGTAGGAAAGGCAAACAAAGGAATAAATGTAGAAAAATATAATAGGTTTAAAAAATTAAAATTATAAAAAAGAGAAAAGAAATGGAAGAAGAAAGAAATAAGGGGAAAAAAAGAAAACTCCACAGAACTGCAAAAGCCCAACATAGAGGCAGAGGTTTATAACAACAATATAAAATGTGACTAAATATACACATATACATATACACCCATAAGCAAAATCAAAACAGTTCAACAAAAATAAAGTACAATAGATTGACCTGGCAAACCAAAAATTATATCTACCAGGACAAAACTAATTAAAGCACAAAATGGAAAACAAAACTAAGGCAAGGTGCCAATTGGGGAACAAAGCAATGAAAATAAAACTAACAAATATGTTGAGAGGAAAGGAGAGAAAATAAAGAAAGAATAGATGTGCAAAGTTAAATAGAGGTAGATAAAGAAGATTTATATACATTAAAGATTAACTGCAAGGGGAAAAGAACAATAGGAAAAGCAAACAAAGGAATAAATGTAGAAAAACTAATAATAGGTTTTAAAAATTAAAATTAAAAGAAGGAAAAGGAAAAAAGAAAACTCCATAGAACTGCAAAAGCCCAACATAGAGGCAGAGGTTTATAACAACAATATAAAACGTGACTGAGAAAAAAAAAAGTCAAAAGCTTAATTGGATTTTTTAGTACCAATAAAATCAACAACTACAACAGAGGAGGAAAAAAAGGAAAAAGAAAAAAAAATCCAAAAGAATCTACAGAGCAAGCTGAAAAATAATAATAATAAATGTTTTTCCTGAGTCACTGCTGTCAGTGTCCTTTCCCTCGCTGGGAGTCACAGTCCACCTTAACTCCCTTGGATGCCCTCCAACACTGTGCTGATCTCTGAACCTGCTGTGGGGGCAGCTCAGATTCTAATCTGGTCCTACTCCTGTGTGTTCTTCCTTCCAATGTCCACAGCTATCAGAGCTAGTGCATTTTCTTTTGTGGGAGCTCTCAATGACCTTTTATATATTCCATAGACACAGAGTCTGCTTAGTTGATCATGTGGATTTAATCTGCAGCTTGTACAGCAGGTGGGAAGGTTTTGGGTCTTCTTCCTTAGTCACCCTGGCCCTGGTTTTCAATTGTGGTTTTATTTCCACCTCTGCATGTGGGTCATCCACTGGGGTTTATTCCTGAGGCTGCCCTAGAGGACTTGGGTTTGACCCTGTGAGGGCCAGGTGTGGAGGTGGTGCAGCTGCTGGGTCACAGGAGTTCTGGCAGCACCAGGTACTCAGGGGAGTTGGAGACTAGGGCAGCAGGAAATACAGTGCTCTAGAAGGGTATGGCAACCAATATTGGCCAATATGCTCCAGTATTCTTACCTGGAGAACCCCCCTCTCTGACAGAGAAGCCTGGCAGGCCACAGTCTACCGGGTTGCAAAGAGTTGAACATGACCAAAGCGATCCTATGCACATAGTCACAAGACTTTTTTTAGCCTGTGGCAGTGATGGCACCCCACTCCAGTACTCTTGCCTGGAAAATCCCATGGATGGAGGAGCCCATAGGCTACAGTCCATGGGGTCACGAAGAGTTAGACACGACTGAGCGACTTCACTTTCACTTTTCACTTTCATGCATTAGAGAAGGAAATGGCAACCCACTCCAGTGTTCTTGCCTGGAGAATCCCAGGGACGGGGGAGCCTGGTCGGCTGCCGTCTATGGGGTCACACAGAGTCGGACACGACTGAAGCGACTTAGCAGCAGCAGCAGCAGTTCTGCCCTAGTGAGAGTTGAGCGTGAAGGTGGCACAACTGCTTGGCTTGTGGGGACGCTGGCAGTGCCAAGTGTGCAGGGACATGGACTGCCTCCACCACAGGAGTTATGGCCCTATCAGAGTCTTTTTTCAAGCCTCTTGTAGCTGGCAATCAGAAGGCCTCTTTGGCCTTCTCCATAGCGCTGCCCATTCAGGCACTTAGAGGGCTCCCTTGCCTGGGATCCTTCTCTGTTGTTCTGTGTGTCAGGCACATAGAGGGGCCCCTCCCTGGCTGGGGTCCTACTCTGTAGATCAGCACAGTTAGGCTCTTAACGGGGCACCCTGGGTGGGGTCCTACTCTGTAGTCCAGTGGGTCAGGCGTTTGATGGGCCAGCCTCTCTATTGTTCAGCTGCCGATGCTGGCCCAGTTCTGCATGGTTCTATATATTCTTTTCCACTGGTCAGGTACTGCTGTCTGCTCTCAGCTGGTGTTGTGCATGCACTTCTGTGTCTGAAGGTGTATTCCTGATGTATCCGTGGAGAGAGATGTACTCCACATCCACCTACTCCTCCGCCATCTTGTTCTCTCCCACACACTTTTACTTTACTGGAGCATATTTCTTTGGAGGATTTGGTCTACAAGTAGAATAAGAGGCAAAAGAGTGAATGAGCTTAGTATGTTTGCACATGTGTATAATACTTATGGGGCTTCCCAGGTGGTTCAGTGTTAAAGAATCTGCCTGCCAATGCAGAAGACTTAGGAAATGTGAGTTCAATCCTTGGGTTGGGAAGATCACCTGGAGGAGAAAATGGCACCCCACTCAAGTATTCTTGCCAGGGAAATCCCATGGCTAGAGGAATCTAAGGAGCTACAGTCCATGTGGTTGCAACGAGTCAAACACATCTAAGCGTCTGAGCACATGATACTCATACAAATGCTATCAATGCCTCGTTTTTCAACCTAGATTTACTGTGAAGGATCCTGCCCCCTTATGGTAAAATCACACCACAGCAAAGCCCAAATCAGGGGTCTTGCTACTGTCATGTAACCTGACGGACTTCTCTCTTGGATCAAAACTATTCAAAGAATATTGATGTCCTCCTGAGATCACATACAGAGGTGGTATAAGAATACAGTATGTTTCAGCATGTTTTTCCAAGTCTCTGGGGGAAAGAGGATTGATTCCTATGTAATTTGTAATAAAAAAGAATAGAGTGTTTGGCTCACAGGAAAAACTAGATTTGGGTTTTGTCTGTTAACCAGATGTTGAGAAGTTTAATCACTCTCAGTTTATAAACTTAATGGACAAATTGAACAAATCAGGACAATGTCTGTTCTTCATAATTGGGTTGAATGGAAAATATAGGTGGATTCATGTTGACTGCTGTATATTCAGTTCAGTTCAGTCGCTCAGTCGTGTCCCAACTCTTTGTGACCCCATAAATCGCAGCACTCCAGGCCTCCCTGTCCATCACGAGACCCCGGAGTTTACTCAAACTCATGTCCATCGAGTCGGTGATGCCATCCAGCCATCTCATCCTCTGTCGTCCCCTTCTCCTCCTGCCCCCAATCCCTCTCAGCATCACAGTCTTTTCCAATGAGTCAGTTCTTCACATGAGGTGGCCAAAGTACTGGAGTTTCAGCTTTAGCATCAGTCCTTCCAATGAACACCCAGGACCGATCTCCTTTAGGATGGACAGGTTGGATCTCCTTGCAGTCCAAGGGACTCTCAAGAGTCTTCTCCAACACTACAATTCAAAAGCATCAATTCTTCGGCACTCAGCTTTCTTCACAGTCCAACTCTCACATCCATACATGACCACTGGAAAAACCATAGCCTTGACTAGATGGACTCTTGTTGGCAAAGTAATGTCTCTACTTTTGAATATGCTGTATATTGGTTACTGCCAATTACATCTTGAGAGGAGGCAAAGATACTGAGATATGGGTGGATACAATGTTAAATAGACACACAAGTTGAACAGCTTACCAAAGGCCTGGTTTATTTTAACTTGGAGATAGTTTAGATCACTATACATGTGATTATCTACAACTTGACAGGATCAAATAATGATTATAATATATAAAACTATATTCATACTAAATATAATTAAATCGTAACAGTAAAAGCAACAGATACCAAAAATCAAAATTCTCGAACTTATTGTCTATTGGCTTTGGAGCTAAGATTTTTTTGTTTTATAGCATCTCCTGAATCCAGAATATGATCTGTTGCATTAATTTTCTTTTCCATCTCTCCCAGATTATCATGGATTTATGATGACTTTAGATTGGTACGTAGGAAAGGAACTAACATCTGAGCACCTTCTAGATACTGGACATTGGTGGTGTTTTCAGGTACATCTTTTCTTTTTGCATATAAAACCCTGATAAGAGAGGGACTGCTGTCCTTGTTTTTACAGAGAGGAAATGGAGACTCAGCAGTTCAGTGATTTAACCAGTTAACCAGCTAATGATTGAAGGAGCTGGGATCTGAGCTAAAGACTAGGAGGATGGGTAAACGTGTAATCCTGGGAATTTTAGCTGTTGTACAATGTTGACTCAACATGCAGTACTCATTCAATAAGAAAAGTTTCAAAGCAACTGGCACATTAAAGCTCAAAAAATGCAACTCACCTCTCCCAGGTACATATATGTGAATAAGAATTCCCCCAGCTGACCAGAGGTACTTAAACTAGGAGAAGGAAATCGTTAACACAGTGGTCTCTCTCTGAATGTGGCCAGAGTTGATTCCGAGCTCTGACTTTGGGATGCTGAACTCTTTAGATGTGAGTTAGAAAGGGACAGAAAAAGAAATAAAAGGAATCCAAATTGGAAAAGAAGAAGTAAAGCTCTCACTGTTTGCAGATGACATGATCCTCTATGTAGAAAACCCTAAAGACTCCACCAGAAAATTACTAGAACTAATCAATGACTATAGTAAAGTTGCAGGATATAAAATCAACACACAGAAATCCCTTGCATTCCTATACACTAATAATGAGAAAACAGAAAGAGAAATTAAGGAAACAATTCCATTCACCATTGCAACGGAAAGAATAAAATACTTAGGAATATATCTACCTAAAGAAACTAAAGACCTATATATAGAAAACTATAAAACACTGGTGAAAGAAATCAAAGAGGACACTAACAGATGGAGAAATATACCATGTTCATGGATTGGAAGAATCAATATAGTGAAAATGAGTATACTACCCAAAGCAATCTATAGATTCAATGCAATCCCTATCAAGCTACCAACAGCATTCTTCACAGAGCTAGAACAAATAATTTCACAATTTGTATGGAAAAACAAAAAACCTCGAATAGCCAAAGCGATCTTGAGAAAGAAGAATGGAACTGGAGGAATCAACCTACCTGACTTCAGGCTCTACTACAAAGCCACAGTTATCAAGACAGTATGGTACTGGCGCAAAGACAGAAATATAGATCAATGGAACAAAATAGAAAGCCCAGAGATAAATCCACGCACATATGGACACCTTATTTTTGACAGAGGAGGCAAGAATATACAATGGATTAAAGACAATCTCTTTAACAAGTGGTGCTGGGAACTCTGGTCAACCACTTGTAAAAGAATGAAACTAAAACACTTTCTAACACCATACACAAAAATAAACTCAAAATGGATTAAAGATCTAAACGTAAGACCAGAAACTATAAAACTCCTAGAGGAGAACATAGGCAAAACACTCTCTGACATACATCACAGCAGGACCCTCTATGACCCACCTCCCAGAATATTGGAAATAAAAGCAAAAATAAACAAATGGGACCTAATTAACCTTAAAAGCTTCTGCACATCAAAGGAAACCATTAGCAAGGTGAAAAGACAGCCTTCAGAATGGGAGAAGATAAGAGCAAATGAAGCAACTGACAAACAACTAATCTCTAGAATATACAAGCAACTCCTACAGCTCAACTCCAGAAAAATAAATGACCCAATCAAAAAATGGGCCAAAGAACTAAATAGACATTTCTCCAAAGAAGACATCCAGATGGCTAACACATGAAAAGATACTCAACATCACTCATTATCAGAGAAATGCAAATCAAAACCACTATGAGGTACCAATTCACACCAGTCAGAATGGCTGCAATCCAAAAGTCTACAAGTAATAAATGCTGGAGAGGGTGTGGAGAAAAGGGAACCCTCTTACACTGTTGGTGGGAATGTAAACTAGTACAGCCACTATGGAGAACAGTGTGGAGATTCCTTAAAAAACTGGAAATAGAACTGCCTTATGATCCAGCAATCCCACTGCTGGGCATACACACTGAGGAAACCAGAAGGGAAAGAGACACATGTACCCCAATGTTCATTGCAGCACTGTTTATAATAGCCAGGACATGGAAGCAACCTAGATGTCCATCAGCAGATGAATGGATAAGAAAGCTGTGGTACACATACACAATGGAGTATTACTCAGCCATTAAAAAGAATACATTTGAATCAGTTCTAATGAGGTGGATGAAACTGGAGCCTATTATACAGAGTGAAGTAAGCCAGAAAGAAAAACACCAATACAGTATACTAATGCATATATATGGAATTTAGAAAGATGCTAACAATAACCCTGTGTACGAGACAGCAAAAGAGACACTGATGTATAGAACAGTCTTATGGACTCTGTGAGAGAGGGAGAGGGTGGGAAGATTTGGGAGAATGGCATTGAAACATGTGTAATATCATGTATGAAACGAGTTTCCAGTCCAGGTTCGATGCACGATACTGGATGCTTGGGGCTGGTGCACTGGGACGACCCAGAGGGATGGAATGGGGAGGGAGGAGGGAGGAGGGTTCAGGATGGGGAACACATGTATACCTGTGGCGGATTCATTTTGATATTTGGCAAAACTAATACAATTATGTGAAGTTTAAAAATAAAATAAAATAAAAAAAAAAAAAAGAAGAAAGGGACTTGGACTTCACTAGCCATGAAGACACGGTGAAACCCAGGACTGTCACAGCAGGTGGGGACACTGAATATTGTGAGACATCTCAGGGGTTAAGTGTGCTTATGGTCAGCAGCCCATGTTCCATCTCTCTCCCTAGCCCTCTGTCCCAAACACCTCTTAGTATCCTGGTCAAAACAGACACCTCTTCCCACGGCAAGGAATACAACACAGAGCTAAAGATGCAAAATGACCCGGGAAAGAAGACATAAAGGCGGTGCCCTCAGCATTCACCACAGCTTCTCTCTGGGAAGATCAGCGGGGTTTCTGGCTACAGTCTCTTGAATTTCACTTTAAAATGCAGCTCTGATAAATTACAATTGGTACCTTTTTGTCACTGGACAAGATGACACTGTTGCAGGGCATGAACCGGGTTATCTGATGGTTGTGATGGAAAAGGAAATGTGTTTTGCTGACAGGAGGAAGGCTGCTACCAGTTCTGCAGTGATTAGAGACAGCTACGGCTTTCTTTTTTCCCCCTGAGCATAGAGGAGGAGATGCAGGCAGGAAGTGATAGGCCAGCCTTCAAATTTAGGAATCCTTGGCCCTTGCCAGAGTCATTTTGCCATTCTTTCCTTTCCTGTTTCCTCCCTGTGGAGGGGAGAGAGTGGTCCCCCATCTCAGCTGATACCTCTGAGCAGCTATTCCATCTCGCTCAGCCAAGGAGGAAGCACAGCTCAAGCTGCAGCTGCAGGCACAGTGCATCCTTCACAGCAGCTTTGCACTCAAAGCTGAAAGGGACCAAGACTGGATCAGCTGCATTCAGGATCAGGAGGAGGAAGAGAGGGTCAGTGTTCCCCCTTAAATATTGCTGTTTCTGGAAGGAAGCTCTGCTGTGTTTAGGTTTCAACCTAGTAAACCCAGGAAAACTGACTTCAACACCCTTAGGTTCTAGGTTAAAAAAGAGGGGAGGTTGAGACAGGAAGGCCCTCCAAAAGACCAGCCGTTTCGAACCTATCCTAGAATGGATGCTTTTTTAAAATATTTATTTGGCTGCATCAGGTTCCAGCTGCAGCACACGGGCTCTCTAGTGTGTGGGCTCAGTCATTCCATGGAATGAGGGATCCCAGTTCCCCAACCAGGGATTAAATCTGAGTCCCCTGCATTGCAAGCCATACTCCCAACCACTGGACCCACCAGGGAAGTCCCAAGAATGGATGCTTAAGTCATGACCCAATTCAAACATTTCTTTTTCTCTCTTTTTGGGGGGGCATAGATGGGAGCAGTCTAGAGGCAGTCTGATGAAGCCTATGAACCCCATCTCATAATAATGCTCTCAATCCCATAAAAATAATAGGAGACCAATTATATTGAGAGTCAGTTCTAAGATTCTCTGGTTTAGAATACAGTTGTGTTCTAACTGGTTCAGAAATAAATTCTGTCTCTCTGGTAAGATTTTAAGTCATTTTAGGTCAATGCCTACCCTTTTTATTTTTCTAAAACTCCCCTTTCTGAGTCCCTCCACAGGTCTCCCCAAGTGTGTAGTATAACACTTGGCACAATTTGGGAATTTGTTCATTTAATTTAAATAAGTTTGTTTAATTTGTTACTTTTCCCATATAATTTTTTTTTGAGTTGATATGTTGTGTTTTCATTTTTCATCAGTTCAAGAAATTTTTTTTTTTTTTTTTTGCCTCGTGGCATATGAGATCTTAATTGCCTGACCAGGGATCAAACCCATGCCCCCTGCAGTGGAAACACAGAGTCTCTATCACTGGACCACCAGGGAAGTCCCCTGGGATTTGTTAAAGGTATGCTTCTCTTTCATGGATTATAAACTCATAGATAAAAAATGTAGCTTAAAATATATAACTTTTTTTATTACTCAAAACTCATCCTCTGCAGATGGGGAAAATAAGGTTCCACCCCCTTAATTACATCACCAAATATGAATACATACATCAACATGCTTTTATCATTGAGAAATCTACACTAAGGAATGAGTTTACTCCTGGTTACCTGTTAAGATTTTCATCGCATCCTTTCTGAGCTCATTGTATTTGTCCTGAGCTCTTCTGTTGAATGATCCGAGGTTACGCAGTGCTCCAACTCGAAAGAGGTCACACACTGAAATGGTGGGAGGCTCATTGGTGGCTTCACTGATTACCACTCACCCTGGCAGATGTCACAGTAAAGGGTTCATTGACAAGCTCATAGATACTAATTGATCTTTTGTTTTTTGTTCGTTTATCCCATATTAAGTTTTTTAATTGAGGTGAAATTCACATAACAAAACAAAATTCATCATTTTAAAGTCTGTAATTCAGGGGACTTCCCTGGTGCTCCAGTAAGACCTTGCCTTCTAATGCAGGAAGTGCAGGTTCAATCCCTAGTTGAGGAACTAAGGTCCCACATGCCTCCTGGCCAAAAAATTAAAACCTAAAACAGAAGCAATATTGTAACTAATTCAATAAAGACATCAAAAAAAATAGTCCACATCAAAAAAAAAATCTTTAAAAAAATTAAGTCCACAATTCAGTAACATTTAATACTTTCACAAAGCAACCACCACCTCTTGCTAGTTTAAAAACATTTTTACCACCCCAGAAAAAAACTTTGATTAAACAATCACTCCAAATTCTCTCCTTTACTCAGCCCCTGTGGCAACCACCAGTCTGCTTCCTGTCTCCATGGATTTGCCTATTCTGGATATTTCATATAAAAGGAATATAAGTTGTTTGTGTCTGAGTTCTTTCACTTAGCATAAAGCTTTCCCAGTTCATTTAGGCTATAGCATGTATCAGTACTTCATTCCTTTTTATGGCTGAATAATATTCCATCATGTCATTGTTGTTTTTAGTCACTCAGATCAGATCAGATCAGTCTCTCAGTCGTGTCCGACTCTTTGCAACCCCATGAATCGCAGCACACCAGGCCTCCCTGTCCATTACCAACTCCCGGAGTTCACTCAGACTCATGTCCATCAAGTCAGTGATGCCATCCAGCCATCTCATCCTCTGTCATCCCCTTCTCCTCTTGTCCCCAGTCCCTCCTAGCATCAGAGTCTTTTCCAATGAGTCAACTTTTTCCATAAGGTAGCCAAAGTACTGGAGTTTCAGCTTTAGCATCATTCCTTCCAAAGAAATCCCAGGGCTGATCTCCTTTAGAATGGACTGGTTGGACCTCCTTGCAGTCCAAGGGACTCTCAAGAGTCTTCTCCAACACCACAGTTCAAAAGCATCAATTCTTTGGCGCTCAGCCTTCTTCACAGTCCAACTCTCACATCCATACATGACCACTGGAAAAACCATAGCCTTGACTAGATGGACCTTTCTTGGCAAAGTACTATCTCTGCTTTTGAATATGCTCTCTAGGTTGGTCATAACTTTCCTTCCAAGGAGTAAGCGTCTTTTAATTTCATGGCTGCAGTCACCATCTGTAGTGATTTTGGAGCCCAGAAAAATAAAGTCTGCCACTGTTTCCACTGTTTCCCCATCTATTTCCCATGAAGTGATGGGACCAGATGCCATGATCTTCATTTTCTGAATGTTGAGCTTTAAGCCAACTTTTTCACTCTCCACTTTCACCTTCATCAAGAGGCTTTTGAGTTCCTCTTCACTTTCTGCCATAAGGGTGGTGTCATCTGCATATCTGAGGTTATTGATATTTCTCCCCAAAATCTTGATTCCAGCTTGTGCTTCTTCCAGCCCAGAGTGTCTCATGATATGCTCTGCATATACGTTAAACAAGAAGAGTGACAATATATAGCCTTGACGTACTCCTTTTCCTATTTGGAACTAGTCTGTTGTTCCATGTCCAGTTCTAACTGTTGCTTCCTGACCTGCATACAAATTTCTCAAGAGGCAGAATCTCTAAGTCATGTCAAACTCCTGGCAACCCTATGGACTATAGCTCGCCACACTTCTCTGTCCGTAGGATTTCCAGTCAAGAATACTAGAGTGGGTAGCCATTCCTTTCTCCAGGGGATCTTTCTGACCCAGGGATTGAATCTGCATCTGCTGCATTCCAGGCAGATTCTTTATTGCTGAACACCAAGACAGCATTGTGTGGACACAAAGTATTTGGTTTATCCATTCACCCACTGATGACATTTGTGTTATTTCCACCTACTGGTTATTGTGCATAGTGCTGCTATGAACCTTAATGTCTATGGAGGGACTGGCCAGCCCTCACAGTTTCTGCTTAACTAACATATACTAACTGATCTTCTGAAGGCATTCAGCAACTTTCTGACTTGGGAAGGCCAGTTGTGAGAGAAGTATCTTCTGCTGAGGGATTCACCTGGTGAAAAACTGCAGCAATTATTTGTTAGATAAGAAGGCATTCAAATTATATATATAGCTTGGAAAAAGCAAAAGCTTGTAGAGTAGCTCCTGGGTACCAAGATTTCTTCTAGGTACTTTGTGTTGTCCTATGTAATCTTCATCTCAAGCCTGAGAATACAGGAAGTCCCCTACACATGAATGAGTTCTGTTCTGAGAGTGAGTTTGTTAAGTCCAATTTGTTCATAAGTCCAACTAAGTTTAGCTTAGGTACCCAACTAACACAATTGGCTATATATTACTGTAATAGGTTTGCACTACTTTTCACACAAATAATACATAAAAAACAAACACACACACAAAAATGTTTAATCTTATAATACAGCACCTTGAAAAGTACCATAGTACAGTACAACAGCTGGCATTCAGGGGCTGGCATCAAGTGAACAGGCAAGAAGAATTACAACTGGAGGAGGGAGAGGAGGTGGGAGATGGTAGAGCTGAAAGATCATCAGCAATAGGAGATGGAAGGCAAGCTGCAGTCTCACTCACACCTTATGTAATTGGACACACAGATGCACATTCACAACTTGAGGGTTCATAGGTAGGAGACTTACTATAGTAACTAGTACCTCCATTTTCCAGGAGAAAAAGTGATACTCAAAGATCAGATTGGTGTTTCTATAGGGGAGAACAAAATCATTGTCTCTCTATTCTTCTGAGTTTCTTGGCTGCTGCTGCTGCTGCTAAGTCGCTTCAGTCGTGTCCAACTCTGTGCGACCCCATAGACGGCAGCCCACCAGGCTTCCGCGTCCCTGGGATTCTCCAGGCAAGAACACTGGAGTGGGTTGCCATTTCCTTCTCCAATGCATGAAAGTGAAGCCGCTCAGTCGTGTCCAACTCTAGCGACCCCATGGACTGCAGCCTACCAGGCTCCTCCATCCATGGGATTTTCCAGGCAAAAGTACTGGAGTGGGGTGCCATTGCCTTGGCTGAGACCTCTATAAAAAAGAGGTAGCTTTGAGTAACTCATTAAATACCATCTTCAACTAAAGACAAAAGTAAAAAAGTGTGTGGGTGTGTGTGGGGGGAGGGGCGTGTGTGTGTTGGAGGGTAGAGGGGGTAGTTATGGGAGCTTAGCAGAAAACAATGGTAAATACGGGTAAGATTTGTTATGCTGATTTAAGTCTGCCCTCTCCTTTGTAAGATCCTCTTGTGATCTAGCCACCCTTCTTTTCCTTTACAGAGAGGGCAATCCCTTTACAAGGAGAGAGTCCCTTTATAAATCTCCCTTACAAAAGACTAACTTTTATTTTCAGAGTTTCTCCTATGCCTGCTGTTTCCCAGAATAATCAGCTCAAAATAATCCTTATGCCAAAAATGCATATTTGGGGGTGTCATATTCTGTTACCCTTCATTCTAAACCCAAGTCTGCCTAAATCCATGGCCCACACGGTTCCCTCATGTCCTGCAGACAACAAGGAGACAGATGCATCAGACCAAGGGCAGGAGGCTTACGTGAGAGAGCTGCTGATGGGCTGTAGCCAGTACAGCGCTCCCTTGTACTTAATGAGCGCTCAATTAATGTGTCAATTAATTTGGTCTGATTTATTTTACTTCTGTATTAAGGGTATGAAACTGAAAGGAGCCCCACTGACAGAATTGAGAAAGGCTTTTAGAATGTCCAACTGGGCCTCAGGTTTTAGCCTGAATTTTAATAAGAAACCATTACCAGTGTTAAAAAAAGAGACAACAGACGAAATGGAGTCACTTAACTAAGACCACATCACCAAACTGAAGCTTAATCCCTAACCCAGTTGCAGTTTCTGTCTCCCTCAGGAATGCAATCTTTTTTTAAAAATTATTTATTTATTTATTTTTGGCTGCACTAGATCTTTGTTGCTGCATGCAGGCTTTCTCTAGTTACGGTGCACAGGCTTCTCACTGCAGTGTCTTCTCCTGGTGAATACAAGGGCTCGGGTGCTTGGGTTTCCACAGTTGCTGCCTGCAGGCTTTCTCTAGTTACGGCGCACAGGCTTCTCACTGCAGTGTCTTCTCCTGGTGAATACAAGGGCTCGGGTGCTTGGGTTTCCATAGTTGCAGCAAGCAGGCTTTCTCTAGTTACGGCGCACAGGCTTCTCGTTGCAGTGTCTTCTCCTGTTGAGTACAAGGGCTCGGGTGCTTGGGTTTCCATAGTTGCAGCATGCAGGCTCGGTAGTTGTGACACAGACTTAGTTGCCCCATGACATGTGGAGCCTTCCCGGACCGGGGATCAAACCCATGTCCCCTGCATTGGCAGGCAGAGTCTCAACACCACTGGACCGCCAAGAAGGTCCAGAAATGCAGTCTTAACCAGTCAGTTTGGAATTTTCTGGTCAGCACCAAGGAAGTCATCTGTCACATCCCACAAAGGAAGGGGAGGTGATCCACTCTTTGCCTATTAAAACCTTCCATCTTTATAGCTCCTGGGAGCTCCTCTCCACTTGCTAGGCAGGATGCTGCACAACTCATAAATCATTTAATAAAGCCAACTGTATCTTTAAAATGTACTCGATTGAATTTTTGTCATTTAACATCAATCATTTATAGGGAGTGACATTATTTAAAGGTTAATGTGGGAGCTGACTGACTGGAATGAGAAGGATGATATTAGACACAGATGCAACAGTTAGAATAATAATTTGGCTTCCAGAAATTCTGTGAAAAAAGAAGTTTGTGTATATATGCAAAATTAAATTTTTCTGGAGGAAAAAAGATTCATAAATTCCAGTGAAACCTCAGAGGAGTACACACAATAGAGTAGTGTGTGTGTGTGTGAGTATTTTTATTGAGAGAGGACAGGGCAGTTTTGGGGGCTTAGCAGAGATGGCAAGGGACTTCCCTGGTGGTCCAGTGGTTAGGACTCCACTATTCTACTGCAGGGGGCTCATGTTTGATCCCTGGTCAGGGAACTAAGATCCCGCATGCTACACAACACAGCCAAAAAAGAAAAGATGGCAAACAAAAATCATAAAAGTTGAGATTGGGTGAGCAGTAGCAGAAATATAGAAAAGCAATATAAAGAACCAATGCAAATGTTTTCCCCAAATTCACTAAATTAACAAGATTTAGTGAATGTTTATAAACAATAAAAGAAAGGAATGAGTCAAAGATAATAAAAAGATTTCAAATGTGATGGTCATGTAGTGTTATTACCAGAACTGGGGAAGATGGGAACCCATTGAATTTGTGATGACAAAGAAATATTCACGAGGAAATGTCTTGTTGTGGGGAGAAAATAGAGACAAATCTTGCCGAAAGTATAATTTTATAGTCATCTGTTCAGAGATGTTTCTGAGGAGTCTTGAAAACAAGATGCCTTCTAGGTAGGAAGAATCCAAGAGCGTGGGGGATCCCAAGAGACAAGAGAAATTAGGATGAAAGAAGTGATCAATAAGCAGATGCACTTGAGAGATCAAGGGCATTGCACACCACCAAAATACTCTATTAGTGACTCAAAGCCGAGTTCGTTTGTGAGCGGGAACTCTACTTAATTTCAGAGGGGTGGGGCCACGTTAGAATCGGTATGAGATTCGGGGTTTGGTTTAAGGTGAGTGTTTCCATGCTGTGTCTTGTTAGGACTAGGTAGGAGTCATGATACCATAGTTTAGGACTTGTGGACACTGAAAAGTGAGGGTTTTGAAGAGACTTGTAAAATTAATGCTATCAGCTATCTATTGAAAAATGCAACAGTTCATTTAAATGGGTTTTTCCACAAAATTCCTGCAATGATAATGAAAGATTTTGCAACTTTCTTCTTATTTGGCAAGAGTTTCCACAATAGTAAACACATTAATGAAGACAAGTAAGGTTATGTTAGTGGGGACAGATGAATAGTAGTCACGCTCATGTATACAACCTGAGTGGTATAGACAGTTTCAAGTCTCAGCGGTAAGACTTTCCAGCAAATGTAGCTAGTAGAAAGTTGTTAATGAGCTTCGAAGTTGCAGGGATTTGAATTGCTCCAGAATTCACTCAAATTCCTTGTCTTCCATCACAGCTCCCCATTCCCTTAGGTCCAACCCAGTGTAGTCCGGTCTGGTCCTGTAGCCACTAAAGTGCTCTATACTCTTAAGATAAAACCCGGGCAGAATGCTGCTACCAGACTGTTTTCAACTATTCGATCGTTGAGGTCCTAATTTGCATACTGTTTTGAACACATTTGCAGTGCTAACTGCAAAACATCCCATTTGTGAATCAAAAGAACAGAATTTTTTTGCAGTCTGCTGCAATTCTTCTCAAACCAAACATTCAGCAGCATACACAAAAAAAGTAGCATAGAGAATTTTAAAGGATCACAGGGAATAGGAAAAAGGCACCATTGGCTTGCTATATTGAGAATACTTACATGGTTCTAGAGTACAGAGGAGGAAGGAAGCTGACCCTTTCTCTTCTACCCTTGGCTTTTCATGCTTTCTCATCTCTCTGCTTTTGGCTACTATGGCAAGAAACAGCCTTCACCCAGGCAATTGCCTGAAGATAGAATCAGGGGGCAGAGAACTCAATCCCTGAAACCACGAATCTCAGGAATCTTCATTCACCTCCATCATTATCCTGTATCTGTATTTCCCCTAGGATAAAGCACAGAATGTACCTACCATAAAGTTAAGTGAATATATCATGTGGTATATTTGCTGTGATAATTATGGCAGTGTTATTTTTTCCTCAGAGGAATTTTTTTCTTAGAGAATTTCTGTCTGCAGGACAAAAGCCCTGCCCTGTTAAAGCTTGTTGAGTTCATAAAGCCCTGAATGCTTTGTATTCTGCAAACCTTCCCTGGTAGGGGGTCAGGGCCATACAGAGCTCATATCTCCATGACAACGCCCAACTTTCTAACCTTAATCTTAGGGGTGTCTCAAATGGCTGTGTTAACGATATTGTTCTCTGCATCAGTTCCTGTCTCAGATAGCTGTGATTGAAAGAGAACTGCACCATGAGTCAGCTGAAAGGAATGCGCGGAAGCCACGGCGTCTGCAGTCGGTTTGGATGCCTCTAACACACGCTCTTAGAGTGACATCTAGAGTTGACAAGGTAGAGATCAGTTGTTCCCTGAAGATGGCACCGACATTGCGTTCATACTCCTGATGACTGCAGTTGGGTCACTTTACACATGTGATACATGAATTGGAATCTACATCAGTGTGCAATAAATGTCACCTTTCCCCCTCTCAATCCAAAATAATCCGATGTGATCCACCATCCCATGAGGTTGTCAGAAACATTCTATTTCAGTTTGCTTTTGAACTGTAATGCTGGAAAAGACTCTTGAGAGTCCCTTGGACAGCAGGGACATCAAACTGGTCAATCTTAAAGGAAATAAATCCTGTATATTGATTGGAAGGACTGATGCCGAAACTGAAGCTCCAGTACTTTGGCCATCTGATGTGAAGAGACAACTCACTGGAAAAGACCCTGATGCTGGGAAAGATTGAAGGCGAAAGGAGAAAGGGGAGGCAGAGGATGAGATGCTTAGATAACATCACCGACTCAATTGACATGAATCTGACAAACTCCAGGAGATAGTGAAGGACAGAGGAGCCTGGCAAGCTACAATCCATGGGGTCACAAAGAGTCAGACTTGACTTAGCAAATGAACAACAACAACAACAAAATGAGTTTCCTCTCAACCTATTATATGAGAATGCCTTAAATAACACAGGACATTTAGGAAAGTGCCCCACATTTTTCAGCCCAAACCAGTCACCTCTGCTTTGCTCATTGTCCAGGATATAGATAGACAAGTGTTTGAATCCCACCTTGGTCAACTCTGCAAGTTACTTAATATCCCTAAATCTCAATTTTCTTTTCCATTGTGTAAGGAAACTCAAAATAGAATCAGTATTGCTAAGAGAACTTTCTAAAATGCAGCCAAGGGGCCTTTGAGGATGGTGACTTCTGCACTATTCAGCCTTGCTGGAATCTGATTTTGGGACTGTTTATTGTTCTAATGAAAGCATCCAGGACATCTCCCAGAAACTCAAACCCTCACCCTAAAATAACTCATGACAGCCTGTCTACTTATTGGACCCCTACCCTAAAACAACTCATGAGTTCTTAAGGACAGATATTTTCTCACTCATCTCAGAGTCAACCACAATTCTTCGGGGCAATGTTTAACAGCCTCGTGGCTTTCTGTCTTTATAAGCCCTTGTCTCTTTCTCTTCCCTGAAACACTCTTTCCTTGCCTCCAGAATTAAAATTCACTCTTTTTCCATTAATTTGTATTTATTTTTGGCCGCCTGGGTCTTTGTTGCTTCGCATGGGCTTTCTCTAGTTGCGGTGAGTGGGGGTTACTCTCTAGTTGTGGTGTGCTGGCTTCTCATTGCAGGGACTTCTTTTGTTTTGGAGCAGGAACTCTGGAGCTCAGGCTCAGTAGTTGTGGTGCACAGGTTTAGTTGCTTCGTGGCATGTGGAATCCTCCTGGACCAGGGATCAAACCCACGTCCCCTGCATTATTAGACCACCAGGGAAGTGGAGAATTGCAATTCTTAAGACCACAAATAAGCTCTTGTCACTTTCTGCATCATTCTTTGGTTGACAACATAAAATCACTCCATCTACTTCTTATTGAGGATTAAATGAGGTAGAGGGAAGGGAGGTCCATGCCTGACATAGAGTAGACGTTCAAAGTCCTTTTATTTTCACATTTCCTTTAATAAAACCTCTGCCTCCAATCATGCTTGCCCTAATTTGTTCTTACTTAGTTCCCAGCATTCTACTGGGGATTTGACAAACACTCTCTGCTTTGTCAAACTCCAGACAGGCCCCATCACTGAGCATGTCATCAGAAGCCCAGTTTTCACAAGAATCTTGCTAACTTTACTCAGCCACAGTCCCTTGCCCTTGGCTCTCTAATCCCCCCTCAACATCTGATCAGTTTCCTCAGCCCCCACCGTCTCCCTGGTGATATCTGACAACCCTGGCCTGCCTTCAGTAAGAATCCTATTAGATCAACTTACCAAAAAATTACTCTACTCTCTTAGGAATTTTCCATCCACAGACCCCTCCCCTTACCCCCTCATAGTTTTATAAATCCCCACTTTTTCTTGTTATATTCAAATTTGAGCCCAGTCTCTCTCCCCCATTGCAAAACCCCATTGTGGTAATCTCTACACCACAATGACGACAATCCTAAATAAAGCCTGCCTTACTGTTTTCAGTTCAGTTCAGTCACTCAGTCATGTCTGACTCTTTGCGACCCCATGGACTGCAGCATGCCAGGCTTCCCTGTCCATCAGCAACTCCCAGAGCTTACTCAAACTCATGTCCATTGAGTTGGTGATGCCATCCAGCCATCTCATCCTCTGTCGTCCCCTTCTCCTGCCACCTTCAATCTTTCCCAGCATCAGGGTCTTTTCCAGTGAGTCAGCTCTTCGCATCAGGTGGCCAAAGTATTGGAGTTTCAGCTTCACCATCAGGCCTTCCAATGAATATTCAGGACTGATTTCCTTTAGGATGGACTGGTTGGATCTCCTTGCAGTCCAAGGGACTCTTAAGAGTCTTCTCCAACACCACAGTGCAAAAGTATCAATTCTTCAGCACTCAGCTTTCTTTATAGCCCAACACTCACATCCATACATGACTACTGGAAAAACCATAGCTTTAACTAGACGGACCTTTGTTGGCAAAGTAATGTCTCTGCTTTTTAATATGCTGTCTAGGTTGGTCATAGCTTTTCTTTCAAGGAGCAAGTTTCTTTTAATTTCATGGCTGCAATCACCATCTGCAGTGATTTTGGAGCCCAAAAAATAAAGTCTGTCACTGTTTCCATTGTTTCCCCATCTATTTGCCATGAAGTGATGGGACCAGATGCCATGATCTTAGTTTTCTGAATGTTGAGCTTTAAGCTAACTTTTTCACTCTCCTCTTTCATTTTCATCAAGAGGCTCTTTCGTTCTTCTTTGCTTTCTGCCATAAGGGTGGTGTCATCTGCATATCTGAGGTTACGGATATTTCTCCTGGTATTCTTGATTCCAGCTTGTACTTCACCCAGCCTGGCATTTCTTATGATGTATTCTGCATATAAGTTAAATAAGCAGGGTGACAATATACAGCCTTGACATACTCCTTTTCTGATTTGGAACAAGTCTGTTGTTCCATGTCTGGTTCTAACTGTTGCTTCTTGACCAGCATACAGATTTCTCAGGAGTCAGGTCAGATGGTCTAGTATTCCCATCTCTTTAAGAATTTTCCATAGTTTGTGTGATCCACACAGTCAAAGGCTTTGGCGTAGGCAACAAAGCAGAAGTAGATGTTTTTCTGGAAACTCTCTTGCTTTTTCAATGATCCAACGGATGTTGGCAATTTGATCTCTGGTTCCTCTGCTTCTTCTAAATCCAACTTGAACATCTGGAAGTTCACAATTCATGTACTATTGAAGCCTGGCTTGGAGAATTTTGAGCATTACTTTGCTAGTGTGTGAGATGAGTGCAATTGTGTGGTAGTCTGAAAATTCATTGGCATTGCCTTTCTTTGGGATTGGAATGAAAACTGACCTTTTCCAGTCCTTACTGTTTTAACAAGGGTCAAAATAATTTTTAACAGCAACCAAGGGAGAAAAGTCACAGTGCATATTCCTAACACACATAGACTTTAGCCTCAAAATATTCTCAACTTTATATCTAAAATTCTGCTGCATCATTTCTTTCCTGGAATCCTGAAACTTCACACATCTCTAGCAGTCCTCATGAAAATGAAAATCCAAGAAAAACTGCCTTAAATCTGTGGGATACTTGGTGACTGGAGATGTCCTGGAGATAAAAATGACTCTGAAGCAAGAATCAATCTGTGACTATTTCTGCCTGCAGGTGATACAGTCAATATCAAAATGAAGCTTCCCTCATATAGAAAATGTGGGTCTTGCCCTGGGACAGACATTTCAATAAATCACAAAGCCACCACCAGCAGGCACAAAGCAAATTGTTTAGAAAAAGGGCTTATTTATCTCCATCAAAGCTGGTTGCCTTCTTTCCTTTTCTGACCATCCAGACAAGTTCTCAGATATCACTGTCATTTTGCAAATGTGAGAAACAATGAAAATGGCAGATGGGTTGTATCAGAAAGGGAGCCATGTTGGATAAAGAATATGGAAAACTATTTCCACCTCATGTCATAATCTTCTCTCACATTTGACTCTTCCTGACTCTTTGCTCTGTAAAGAAATTAATTCTTGGACAGAGAACTACAGAGATTTGACCAGGGGATTAGTAGAAACCTGTCATACACTGACCACTGACCACCTGGATGCCCACATTCATCAAATCAGTACCAGTAAATTTTTAACTGTGTTATCTTGTTTGCTAATTGTTACATGGGATGTTTCATTAATCTTAAAGAATCTGTTTGCTGAATCTCATAGCATCCATAATACCTATAGCAACATTAGAGACACAATAGGTGTTTGGTACTTGTATTTTTGTTTTTTGTTGTTTTGATTTTTAAATTTTTATTGGAGTATAGTTGCTTTTCAATATTGTATTAGTTTCTACTGTACAGCAACGTGAATCAGCTCTATGTATACATATGTCTCCTCTTTTTTGGGGTTTCCTTCCCATTCAGGTCACCACAGAGCATTGAGTAGGTTCTCATTAGTTGTCTGTTTTATACGTAGTATCAATAGTGTATATATGTCAATCCCAACCTCTCGATTCATCCTAGTTCCTCATCCCCCCTTGTCGTCCACACATTTGTTCTCTTTGTCTGTGTCTCTGTCTCTGCTTTGCAAGTGGGTTCATCTGTACATTTTTCTAGATTCCACATATATGTGTTAATACATGATATTTGTTTTTCTCTTTCTGGCTTATATTACTCAGTATGACAGTCTCTAGGTCCATGATTGATTAAGTCTCATGTTGGAGACATTATACACTGAAAGAGGAGCCATATCTGTGTTTGAAAAAAAAAAAAAAGCCCTAGGAAGGCAGGGCAGGAACACCAGTTTCTAGTTTGACTGTGGGGCCTTTCTGTTCCACAGATTTCAGCATAAAGCTGGGTATATAATAGCTTTTCAATAGATTCTCAGTTCATTGAACTTCTACCACAGGTAATATGAAAATGGGAATGACAATTCAGGATTGACACAGTTCTGAAGTATTCCATATTCAGAAAATTGGTCTGAGGAAAGAATTCAATTGCTGCAAAAAAATAAAAATAAAAGAGAGAGAATGATATCTTCCTCCCTCCCCCCCCCCCACAAAAAAATATACAGTATGTCAAATTTTCCACCAAGAACTCTGAAGAAAAGAACTGATAAAAAAAAAAAAAATGATGTAAGTGAATTCTTTGAATAAACTTAACAGCCCCAGGAGAAAAACAAGTCACAGCTAATAGGTATATGTTTACAGGGAAGTTATGGCAATAAGACAGCAGCATAATCAGAAAAGAAAAGCATCCCATTCAGCTCCTTAGTTAGCAACCTAAAACTGTTTCAAGTATGTTGAGGACCCAGGATTGTCACACTCTCTGCATGTTTCTTATTCCTCCTGATCCATTTACTCACTGGTTAGTATGATATAAATTCAGTTGCCATAGCAAAGACTTCACAATTTTAAAAAATGGCTTGAGCAAAATTAAAGCTTCTCTTTTATGTAAAACACTAGGTGGGTGCTCCAGGGCAGATCCAGTGTCTCCACCCCAGGCGATTTCTATCATTTTCCTCTTGTCCTCAACCTAGGCTTTTATTTCCTATCCCAATATGGCTGTTCTGACTCCTGCTATCACAACTCCTGCTGGCCATCCCAACCAATGGAAACAGGGGAGGAAGAAGTTGAAAATATGCCCCTCTCCTCTGAGGGCATGACACAGAGATTTCTCACATCAGTTCCTCCAAAATGCAGTCCACATTCTCACCTAGTACAAAGAGAGCTTGAAAGGCGGACTATGTTTTGGCCAGCTCTGTTCACACTTTAAAATTTCAAGTTTTATTGTCAAAAGGGAGAAGGTGAGAATGGATCCTGGGGAACAGCCAGAAGTCTCTGCCGTATTACGTCAATTGTTTAGTAATCTCTTAACTTTTTCTCGGTGACACAGAACAGTGATTTTCAAACTTGCGTGAGGAGGTAAAACACCTGAAAAATCATCACCCAAACATGCACATGAGATGCACCATTATCAATGTTTCAAAACTGTCTCCATGGGACATTACTCCCCCAGGATAGACTGGGAAAACGATCTGGTGTGGGGGTCAAATAATTTTGAGAAATGCTGTGACTTCATTCTTTCCTGGAGATATGTGGACACAGTCTCATTTTATAGATTCTGAGAAAACAGTTAAATTTGTTTAATCCAGGATTCCCCTGACAATGAGCCAAAAATCCCATGGAATTAGTGTGCTACAAAGTATATACTGGAGGAGAGGTTTACTTTCATTCTCCAAACTGGGAGCAACTTTAGTAGCAGGAAACATGCCTATTAATTATAATAATTAAAAATCACAACCATAAGCTCTTAACAGGCCTTCAGACAAGGAATAATTAGGTGTTTCTCGGTCTCTTGCTTTGTGTGTGTTACTTTTTCAGTCGTTTTATCCCATAAGGTAGCAGGTACAAAAGATTTTAGTGAAAGAGAAAAGCTTGCAAAAACTCTGTTGATTGGTTAAATTCTTCCAGGAATTGGGAAATTTCCCCAGCAATATGTGAATGAAACGCCCAAATTCATGTCACAAAATGGTCTATAGGAAAACAGCTTGAAAATCCATAGGCTTTTAAGATACAATTTTTTTTTCAAACATATGTAACCTATTTGGGAGCAATGACTTACCCACAAAATACAGCAGGTTTGAAGATGTTTTCCTCTATGTGCCGGTACTTCATATTTGTACCTATTTCCAATTGGCTCTTGCTTCTCAAAAAAACTTTAAATGATAACAGCCCACTTTGCTAAGTCATTGTAGAAGTGTGAAATGCTCAGTCGTGTCCAATTCTTTGCAATCCCATGTTCTGTAGCCCCTCAGGCTTCTTTGTGTATGGAATTTTCCAGGCAAGAGTACTGGAGCAGGTTTAAGTCAGTCACATGCTCCCCACTAAGAACTCCAAAGAGGCTCCATGGTTCATGCACTATGAGTTGGTCTTTCTTTTTCACCCCTAACAGGCTGTAAGTAGCAATATTTTTAAAAGGCAGATCACATGGGCCCTGGCACATTTCTCGTTTTGAAGTTCTGTTGGTACCTGTTCCAATTAAATGGCTCTATCACTATAAAATGATTAATTTGAGTGAATATCTTCCATTTGTATAAAACAATTTGGAAGGTAACCTAGGGGGAGCGGATGACTCAAGTTCCAACCCCACTTTACCTTTTTTTTTTTTTTGGCCATGCCCCACAGCATGTAGGATCTTAGTTCTCCAACCAGGCATCAAACCTGCACCCGCTGCATTGAAAGTGTAGAGTCTTAACCACTGAACCACCAGGGAAGTCTCTTACCTTTCTTTCTGAGTGATCCCATCCACTCTTATGGCTTCAATATTTGTCTACGCTAATCATGTTAAGTCTGTATCTCTAGCCCAAATCTCCCCCTGAGCACCAAATTTTGTTCAGTTCAGATAACAAACAAGAAGAGTACATATCAATTCTATGTGAAATCTAAAAGAAAACACAAACTCCTTGATACAGAGATCAGTTTGGTGGTTG
Organism: Bubalus bubalis; assembly: GCF_019923935.1. Taxonomy (NCBI): domain Eukaryota; kingdom Metazoa; phylum Chordata; class Mammalia; order Artiodactyla; family Bovidae; genus Bubalus; species Bubalus bubalis. Next base: position 133,995,791 of record NC_059159.1, read on the forward strand.
CCAGAGGTGGGGCATGGTGGTTGGGTAAAACGGATGAAGGGGGTCAAGAGGTAAAAATTTCCAGTCTTAAGATAAATAAGTCCTAGGGATGTACTGCAAGCATGCTGACCATAGTTAGCAATACTGTACTGCATTTTTGAAAGATGCTAAAAGTGTAGATCTTAAGTGTTCATCATGAGAAAAAAGATGTGTAACTATTGTGGTGATATACGTTAACTAAATTTATTGTGGTGATCATTTTGCAATATATAGATAGAGCAAATCATCATGTTGTACACCTAAAACTAATATGATTTTATATGTCAATTATACCTCAGTTTTTAAAAATAAAGCCAAACATTTAATTAAATATCCCAGGAAAGTTATCTCTATGTAAAATCTTGCTTCCATAAGTAACATGAGTGAATGCATCTCTTGATACTTTTATTTAAAAAAAAAAATGGTACTATGATCCACCGCATTCCCCTGGCAATAAAATTGAATGTCACCCAAGACCCTCTCCTGTCCGTTAATAAGCACTGTTGATTCTTCCTACTAAACCTCTCAAATACACTCCTTATCCTGAAACTCTGCTTGGCACTGCCCAAGTTCAAGTACTCATCATCTCTTGCTTGAACTGTTACAATAGCTTCCCTTTTAATCTTTCTATAATCTTCAGTTTGTCTGATGTATCCTCTAACCCAGTTTACCCTATCTAACACTTAAATTCCTTCTCTACTTTTTAATAGCCTCTATCACCTATAAGCAGTGATTCTCAAATTTAGAAAGGATCTATCTTCTCATAAGTTAAAAAAAAATTCCATGTATTAATTTCCTACTGCTGCCTATTTACAATAAACCAGGACATGGAAACAACCTAAATGTCTACTAGCAGATGAATGGATAAAGAAGATGTGGTCCATATATACAATGGACTATTATTCACCCATAAGAAGGGATGAAATTGGGTCATCTGTGGTGATGTGGATGGGTCTAGAGTCTGTCATAAAGAGTAAAGTAAGTCAGAAAGAGAAAAACAAATATCACATATTAATATATATATATTGGAGAAGGGGATGGCAACCCACTCCACTATTCTCACCTGGAGAATTCCATGTTCAGAGGAGCCTGGCAGGCTACAGTCCATGGGGTCACAAAGCGTCTGAAACAAGTGAGCGACTATCACTCACTCACTCACAACACATATATATGGAATCTAGAAAAATGGTACAGATGAACCTATTTACAGGACAAGAATAGAGACATAGAGGTAGAGAATGGATATGTGGACACGGCGGGTGGAAGGGAAGGGTGGGATGAATTGGGAGAGTAGTGTTGACATATACACACTGCAGCCTCTCAGTCACTCAGCTGTGTCTGACTCTCGGCAGCCCTTTGGACTCTAGCCTGCTCCTCTGTCCATGGGATTTCCCCAAGCAAGAATACTGGAGTGGGTTGCCATGTCCTTTTCCAGAGGATTTTCACCACCCAGCAATCAAACTCAAATCTCCTGCATTGCAGGCGGATTCTTTACCACTGAGTCACCAGAGAAGCCCTATATATATATATATACTATTGTGTGTAAAATAGATAGCTAGTGGGAAGCTGCTGTACATCATGAGGAGCTCAGTTCTGTGCTCTGTGATGACCTAGAGGAGTGGGATGCGGGGAGGGTGATTCAAGGAGGGGATTTATGTATACATGTAGCTGACTCACTCATTTGTACAGCAGAAACTGACACAACATTCCAAAGCAATTATACTCCAATAATAATTTTAAAAATTCTTATTGCTACAAATGACTGCAATTATAATTACAAAGTACTGCAAACTTGAAACTTAAGACAACACTAATAAAAAAAAAAAAGACAACACTAATGTATTGTCCTAAATCTGGAGGCCCGAGTCTGAAATTGGGTTTCTCTGGGCTAAACTCAAGGTATCAACAGGACTCCCTTCTGGAGAGTCTGGGGGAGAATCCATTTCCTTGCCTTTTCCAGCTTCCAGAACAGCCACATTTCTTGGCTTTTGGTCCCTTCTGTTTTCAAAGCCAGCAACGGCCAAATTGCTTGTGCTGCCTCACTCTGGCTCTGCTGCCGTCATCCCATTTCCTTCTCTGAGCCTCTTGCTTGTCTCTTTCACTTGTAAGCATCTTGTGCTTACACTAGACCCACCAAATAATCCAGGATAGCCTCCCCATCTCAAGATCTTTAATGTCATCACGTCTGCAAAGTTCCTTTCGTCACGTGTATTCATTTGCCAGGGCTGCAGCAACAATATCACAGACTGGATGGCTTAAACCACACTACCTCAAGTGTTTGCTTATTTTAAAGACTAAACAAGATAACTCATGATTTAGCAAGTGCCAAACTCAGGGTTCACTCAGATTAAAATATTTAAATGAAAATATAAAACTAGAGTAATCTGCTCTGACTCCCTACTTTCTCTGTGGTTTAAACTGTTCTTTGGGAGTGTTTTCCTAAGCATTAATATAAGCATGGGGTTGGCACAGAAGAGAAAGAGGAGAAATCTGAATCTTAAAAAAAAAAAATAACTGAAAGAGAAAGTGTGGATTTTCTTTAATCAGTTTTAACCTAAGAAAGTGAAATGCAACATAAAGAATATGAAAAAATAAGCATGACTTTTGGGATGATGAAACTGTTCTGTATCTTGATTGTGGTGGTGCTTCCTTGGGATGCAATATCTATCAAAATTCATCAGGTTTGGACTTCCCTGGTGGTCCAATGGATAAGAATCCACCCCCAATTCTGGCCAGCCCATGCAAACTTTACTTTGGACAATAATCATTTCAGAGTCATTTTATTTGTCGTTGTTGTTCAGTTGTGTCCAACTCTTTGTGATTCCATGGACTGTAGCATGCCAGGCCTCCCTGTCTCTCACTATCTCCCAGAGTTTTCTCAAATTCATGTCCGTTGAGTCGGTAAGGCTACATAATCATCTCATCCTCTGCTGCTCTCCTCCTCTTTTGCCTTCAATTTTTCCCAGCATCAGGATCTTTTCCAATGAGTTATTTATTTATTTATTTATTTATATATTTGTGTGTGCTGGGTCTTAGTTGCAGCATGAGTACTCTTAGTTGAGGCATGTGGCATCTAGTTCCCTGCCCAGGAATCGAACCTGGGCTTCCTGCATTGGGAACCCGGAGTCTTAGCCACTGTGCCACCAGGAAGTCCCCCAGTGAGTCATTTTAAATCCCCCCACCCCAAATAAAGGGTGATGCCTGGAATACTCAGGAGATTTTAGTAAAGGGAAGGTCCCAGAGCATGTACTTTTCTGAGGCTGAACAGAACTAGCTAGAGATTTCTACCCCATCATCCTCACACAGATCCCATTAGAGGGATGCACCACTGGCCCAGGAACTACTGCAGTATTCTCATTAACTTGGGACAGGCCTTCTGCCCCACCAACACTTTCCCCAGAGCAGGGAGCATGTCTTCCAAGTGCAGGGACCAAGGATGAAGAATCTCCAGTACAGATAAGAGTCTGGTGACGGAATGAAGCAAATGGCTACATTAGCAGCAATGTGAGTTTAAGTGGCCAAAGCCAGAGTGGTCCACAATAGCCTCTAACATTTTGTTCCTATACTTCAGATTTTCCCAGAACAGGGAACGTATTTTTTCCCTCTCAAGTTCATAGACACTGCCCAGAAACTCTTGACCTTCCCCAGATCTTTGGTCAACAGTTGCAATCAGTGCACAGTAATTGCAAACCACAAATAAGATGCAGCCCAATAGTTGGGCAACAAGGTCAGAAAGGGTCATATTAGAAGAATAATAGGAATTCATACAAAGTATTTGTGTAAAGATTTCCATTGTGTCAACCCCATTAAATGGTATTTTGCAGATGTGACTAGAGAAAATAGCATATCTCCCACATATCTTCAGAATACCAAGAATGCCTGCCCCAAGTCTGGTCAAGAAGAGACAGATAAGATGCATTATGGGTAGGGACTTCCCTAGTGGTCCAGAGGTTAGGACTCCCAATGCAGGGGATCGGGGTTCGATCCCTGATTAAGGACCGAGATCCCCCATGCCACAACTAAAGATCTCACATGCTGCAACTAAGACCCAGAGCAGACAAATAAATATTATAAATAGAAATAAATATTTTTTTTTTTAAATACATGGTGAGTAGTGACTGGGAGGAGGCACAAGGGCAACTTACGGACGCTGGTAACATTCTGCTTTTTGGTCTGGGTGTTAGTCATCAGATGTGTTCTATCTGTGAAAAGTCACTGAGCAATGCATTATGATTGTGTCCTTGTTAGTATCTCAAAATAAGTTTTAGAAAGAACTAGGGAGAGATGCCCTTATAAATTTAGCTACCATCCAATGTCTAAATACTTTGAAGCAGTCCTTCAAAGGTAGAATGGCTAAGACGGTAAAGAATCTGCCTACAATGCAGGAGACCCAGGTTCGATCCTTGAGTTGGGAAGATCCCCTAGGGAAGGGAATGGCTACCCATTCCAGTATTCTTGTCTGGAGAAGTCCATGGTCAGAGGAGCCTGGCAGGCTACAGTCCATGGAGTCGCAAAGAGTTGGACACAACTGAACAACTAACACTTCAAAGGCAGAAATCCTTGGTCATTGGTAGGGAATACAGACATATAATAATTTGGTAGTAGGCAAGTTTTAAGGTTTATCCAGATCTTTGTAGGAGAAAAACAGACTGACAAATAGAGTAGTCTGGTTAGAGTGGTGTCTGCTCCTATAAGCAAGGATGATTCTCTTGGGATTCCTCACAAGCTAGGTGCTCATCTGCTTTGTCTGGTCAGGTATGCTGTGCGCCCCCTGTTGGCCTTGAGCAGGGTCTGTTTCTCAGGCACTCTGACAGCGCTGAGAGGTTGTCCCAAGGGTTAGATAAAAGACTTCTATGCCCTGGCAGCACAAAGCCACGGTTGTTTACCCAAAATCCTCTGGGCCAGATATGCTTTGAAACACAGATATTTTCAAATTTTAGAAAGGAAACAGAGCAAATACTCTATATTCAGTCTGTGAACACCTCTTCCAGCAAAGCCTGGGACAACACCGTGCAGCTAAATAATTCCCCCCAAATTATTATTATTGTTCGTATAACACAATATTTTAACAGTATATGCTATATAAATGCAACATATCAATTATTAATAAATCATTATTATTATCATTTGCACACATTCTGCAGTGCAGATCATGAATATTCACAGGAAGGATGATTCAAGGAGACTTTAAATAACCTCACATCAGTTCATGGAAGTTTTATTCCGAAGCAAGTACAAAAACTGGTTTTGAAAGATTTGGGACAATAGGTTACAGATGAAGTAGACTGAAACCATTTATATTCACCATTTTTAATCAGTAAGTTAATATTCTGGGTTTATAAATTTCTTATCATTGTTTTTACCATGAATACACTTCTTAGAGTGAAATACTCTTTCAAATCCAACTGTAGGTAAATTGATAAAAACGCAATAGCTAGAACCAGCAAACCCAAGAAAAATGCTGGATGGGGGGGGCCTCTCTAGTGAGTGTCCACCCTGGAAGGAGTAGATGACAATGGCCTGCCAGAACTTTCTCTGCAGCCTACTGCAAGGCAACATTCATTTTTGGATAACATGCCATGATCTAAGACTTTTCCTTTTACCTCTTTCTGAAAAATCACCCAAGAGACTTCAATGGTCAAGTAAATATTTGTCAACAGGAAATGTCATTCAACTCAATAAATTTAACATGTATGGGTATTAGGACTGTATTATTTTAACATACACAATTTTGATGCTCAAGATGTGATCAGTACCTTAACAAGGAGTCAATCTCAATTTTCCTGAAACCTGCAAATCTAAAACTGGGAGAATTGTCTGCCCTTTTATTCGGGGAGGATTTGGTCCTCAGTTTCGAGGAATTTTGGTAAAGAAGTAAAGTCCATTTCCTTCTCAGGAATGGAGAGTTTGGCAAACATGGAACCCTATTGCCCTGCTTTTATGTGTACAGAATTGCATTTATGCAGATTTTCATCAGGCTGGATGGAAGAAGGCCCTGAAATACAAAGAAGTTGTTTCCCTCTCTTTAGGCCATAGAGAAAAAACAACCCTAAAGATGTTGGCACGGCCAAAGCAACTCCACTGGGGAGTGTAGGCTCATCACAGCACCAGGCCAAGGGCTAAAGAAGAAAGAGAAAAATGGAAAGCACCTAAGGAAATGCATGGCCAGAGAACTCTGTCATCAGTGATCTCCATTTAAGGTTGTTTTTTTATTTTCATTTTGTTTTTAATTTGGCTTTGATCTTTTCAGCTCAGAACTTTCCTTTAACTTCCTTTTTATTTTGCAAAGTATGGTTAAACATTTTGGAGGAGAGCACTGAATCTGCAAAATGAATAAATACAACCAAACAAGAAAGTGCTAAAAGAATCTTAAAAAGAATTGTGTCCAGCTCTTTGCAATTCCATGGACTGTGGCCTGCCAGGGTCCTCTGTCCATGGGATTGTCCAGGCAAAAATACTAGAGTGGATTGCTGTTCCCTACTCCAGGGGATCTTCCTGACCCAGGGATCAAACTCGTATCTCTTATGTCCCCTGCACTGGCAAGCAAGCACCACCTGGGAAGCCTAAAAAGAGTAAATATATGTGTAAAATTGATTCACTTCACTGTACCTGAAACTAACACAACATTGTAAATCAACTAGACTCTAATACAAATTTAAAAAGAAAGTACTGAGATTGAGGTGAGAGAGGGTCAGATCACTGCAGTACAGTCCATCCTATTTATTGACTAGAGCAGGCGGCTGACAGTTTTCAGGGATACTAAAGAGAAGGATAGAATTCTATTTAAAAAATAATCAATGGATATGACTTGGCACTTACAACAATGTAGGCAACAGCATTTTAACTGAAAGAATCCTGAGCATCACAGAATCAGAGGTTTAACTTCTGCCTGCCAAACAGAAGACCAGGCAACGTGACTCTCACAGGGAGGATCAAACTGCATGACCCCAACACTGATGTTAAATCTTGCCCTCATCACCTAGTGGGTCTGTAATTTACAAGAGTCCTTGAAAACTCTCTGAGCCTGTTTCTCTATCTAATATATGTGCGTGTGTGTGTACTCACTCCTATCTGACTCTTTTGTGACCCCATAAACTGTAACCTACCAGGTTGCTCTGTCCATGGGATTTTCTAGGCAAGAATAGTGGAGTGGATTGCCATTCCCTTCTCCAGGGGATCTTCCAAACCCCAGGATCAACCTACATCTCCTGCATTGGCAGGCAGATTTTTTACCACCTGGGAAGGCCTCATCTAATATATAAATTTACTTATTCCTGCCTCCTGGGGTTCCTATGGAGACTAAATAATATTGCTTATGTAACTTTTTATGCAATTCCCAATAAATTATTATTATTGTAAGTATAACACAATATATTAATAGTATCTGTTGTTATTCTTTAGTTGCTAAGTCGTTTCCAATGTTTTGAAACCCCATGGACTGTAGCCCGCCAGGCTTGTCTGTCCATGGGATTTCCCAGGCAAGAATACTGGAGTGAGTTGCCATTTCCTTCTCCAGGGGATCTTCTCGACCCAGGATGGAAACCATGTCTCCTGCATTACAGGTGGACTCTTTATCACTGAGCCACTAAGGAAGTCCCAACTTACTAATAAATCATTATTATTATCATTTACACACTCATTAAGGTTTATGAGCTTTTCCTTAGTAAGAGAAGATTTTGAATTGGTGTATTCTTTAGAGTCTATTACATATAAACCCATTTGTGAGTGATATCATTGCATACAATGATGGAGTAAGTATTTTAAAATAATCCTGGGACTTCCTTCTTGGTGATCCAATGGTTAAGACTTCAAGTTCCAATGCAAGGGGTGCAAGGTTCAATTCCTGATTGGGGAGCTAAGATCTCACACACCTGGCAGCCAAAAAACCAAAACATAAAACAGAAACAATATTGTAACAAATTCAATAATGACTTTAAAAATGGTCCACATCAAAAAAAATCTTAAAAGAAAAATAATCTTACTGTCCTCACATAGCCTCAAGAAAAAGAACATTTCAAAAACCCATCAGAGTAACAAAAACATTCAAATCTGAAGCATTGGTGGCTGTGGGCTTTTACGGAGAATCCCTAATACTGGCTTTGACAGTGAAATGAGGAACATCACATTGGAAAGCTATTCAGCAGCATGACCCAGCCTTTTCACCATAAAGAAGGCTGAGTGCCAAAGAATTGATGCTTTCGAACTGTGGTGCTGGAGAAGACTCTTGAGAGTCCCTTGGACAGCAAGGAAATCAAACCAGTCAGTCCTAAAGGAAATCAACCCTGAATATTCATTGGAAGGACAGAGGAGCCTGGTGTGCTACGGTTATGGGGGTCGCAAAGAGTTGGACACGACTTAGTGACTGAATAACAACGACATAATGCATGGGTCTGGGTTAAACATGTAGGGCCATGCAAAGGAAGTGAAGTGAAGTGAAGTGAAGTCACTTCAGTCATGTCCAACTCTGTGCGACCCCATAGACGGCAGCCCAACAGGCTCCCCCATCCCTGGGATTGTCCAGGCAAGAACACTGGAGTGGGTTGCCATTTCCTTCTCCAATGCGTGAAAGTGAAGTTGCTCAGTCATGTCCGACTCTCCTCGACCCCATGGACTGCAGCCTTCCAGGCTCCTCCATCCATGGGATTTTCCAAGCAAGAGTACTGGAGTGGGGTGCCATTGAAACAGTTGGCAAATTCATTCAAATTCACTCCTGCCTAGCTTTCTCTCTTTATCCTAAAGTAGTAACATTTCTCTTCAGGAATCAGAATTCTCCCAGTCACACTGAGTTTCCATAGCTAAAGAGCCATGTTGAAGGGACCAGGTGAGCCAATCACACTGGAAGAACCCCTGACCTTGCTTTACTGTTGTGTGACACTGCCCAGAGGGTACAGACCAGGGTCCTCGGTGCAAAATCACTTTCGTTGTGCTCGATACAGCAGGCATTTCTCTTAAGATGTCAGTGTGAATGACATTCCTTGAATTGTGCAGACACAACCCTAATGGGGACAAGTCTGTATTAGCAAAAACACATCCCATCCCCTCGAAGAACTAGAAATAGCATATGCTTCACTAGAGAATTTACTTTCAGAATGAGAGGTACCATTCTGACTTCTGTTCATCCTGCTCAGTCCTAGAAATCAACCCCCAAACTCAGGTCTCCTATCAATTCAGTTCAGTTCAGTTGCTCAGTCATGTCCGACTCTTTGTGACCCCATGAACCGCAGCACGCCAGGCCACCCTGTCCATCACCAACTCTCGGAGTTCACCCAAACCCATGTCCATCGAGTCGGTGATGTCATCCTACCATCTCATCCTCTGTTGTCCCCTTCTCCTCCTGCCCTCAATCTTTCCCAGCATCAGAGGCTTTTCAAATGAGTCGGTGATGTCATCCTACCATCTCATCCTCTGTTGTCCCCTTCTCCTCCTGCCCTCAATCTTTCCCAGCATCAGAGGCTTTTCAAATGAGTCAGCTCTTCGCATCAGGTGGCCAAAGTATTGGAGTTTCAGCTTCAACATCAGTCCCTCCAATGAACACCAGGACTGATCTCCTTTAGGATGGACTGGTTGGATCTCCTTGCAGTCCAAGGGAATCCCAAGAGTCTTCTCCAACACCACAGTTCAAAAGTATCCATTCTTCGGTGCTCAGCCTTCTTTATAGTCCAACTCTCACATCCATACATGACCACTGGAAAAACCATAGCCTTGACTAGACCGACTTTTGTTGGCAAAGTAATGTCTCTGCTTTTTAATATGCTGTCTAGGTTGGTCATAACTTTCGTTCCAAGGAGCAAGCATCTTTTAATTTCATGGATAGAAAACCCTTATTCTTTTATTTTTGGCTGTTCTGGGTCTTCCCTGGTGCTCGAGCAGGCTTTCCCTAGTTGCAAAGATCAGGAGCTACTCTTTGTTGTGATGCACAGACTTCTCCTTATGGTGGCTTCTCCTGTTGCAGAGCACAGGTTCTAGGAGCACAGGCTCAGTAGTTGTGACCCACAGGCTTAGTTGTTCCGAGGCTTGTGGGATCTTCTCCGATCAGGGATCAAACCCCTGTCCTCTGCATTGGCAGGTGGATTCTTATCCACTGTACAGCCAGGGAAATCCAGAAAATCTTTATTTTTATGAGATATTTATTTTTAAAAAATTTTAGGTGGCATAGAAAAGATCCCACTTTCCCTAATTTAGCCATTTCTGCCTCTGTGCTTAGAAGGATGATATTTTTGCATTCACTAAAGTGTCATTTAATGAGAATATCAAGATGGGCTCCAGAAAATAAATTATTAATGAGAACTTTTTCTTCTAGAAGGAAATTAAATGAATAGCAAGTAGTTCTGTTATTAGATTTTAAATGACTTTAATTTCTTAACACCAACTAGAAGGGAAATAACCAGTATTTATAAAGTATAGTTTCTGATAATAATAATAAATATTTTATTTGCAATCTTATCATTCAGTGGGAAGCTTACTGAGCAATTTACCAGAGTGTGGGCTGAGGATTGTAAAATTCCCATTTGCGTGCAAATGATCCAGTGCTTTGTCATGGTGAGGGACTGGTCAAGACAGGATAACATTTGAAATTTAATGAAGTGATGATTACCTGATTTAAGAAAGCGACTTTGTTCTCATTGTCTTTGAACTTTCTGGGGGGGAAAATGCAAAAAAGTATTTAAAACTAAAAATTCTAAAGCCCTTGCTCCTCAAATTTGGCTGCATGTTGATATCATTTGGAAAACCGTAAAATACACCGCAAGTCAAATCCCATCCCCAAAGATTCTGATTTAGTGGATGTAAGGAGCAGGCTGGAACTGGGATTCTTAAAGTTCTCCAGGCGATTCTTACATGCAGCAAAGTTGGAGAAACATTCTAGATGGTGTTATAGCCTTCCATCCAGAGACCAGAGTAAAAGTGAAGCTTGCTTTTCGCATATTGTATTCAACATTAATGAGGGCTTTGTTTTAGGGGCAGTTATATTGGTATGTCTAAAGGCAAGTGAAGGGACTTTTCTGGTGGTTCAGTGGTTAAAATTTTGCCTTCCAACACAGGAAATGTGGGTTTGATCCCTGGTTGGAAAGCTAAGATCCTACATGCCTCTCAGCCAAAAAAACAAAACATAAAATGGAAACAATATTGTAATAAATTCAATAAAGACTTTAAAAATTGTCCACATCAAAGAAAAAATCTTTAAAAATAAAGACAAGTGAAGAAATAAAAACATGGAAATAGAATAGAAATAAAACATTTAATAGAATAATAGATTATATAAGATTATAACCATAGTATTAGACTATATTTTATATATCTATTATATACTAATATGATAAGAGAAATATAGAAAGATGTATAATTCCAGAATATATAAAGATTTCCATTAAAATGAACTGAATCTGAACTTTACTAGTCCACAATGAAAAATAAATTTTGTTTCCAGAGAATGTCCAATACTTTCACATTTTGAAGAAAACCACCTGTCTTCACCTGTAAAAGTAGGCTGGACAGATGACATAGGTGGTCTTGATATCGGGTGGGGAGGGGCAACTGATTTGGTTTCCATTGGAGTCTGAATTATTTAGCTTCATTGCATTTCATGGAGCCAAACTATGATATACAGATTAGCACAAGATCACATAAATACACAGATTTGATCACAAAGGATATCAAATTTAAATCAACTACCATCAGTAGGGAAAACAATTCACTGGTGTCAGAATTCATATATTCACACATGGGGCATCTCTTGAACACCTACTATTTGCAAAGCAATGAGCTTGGTGAAAATGGAGGAGTGAGAACTTTGTAAAGTTTTATTACTTAAACAGGATTTGAGGCTAATACAGGTTAAATTACAACATTTGTTCAGTATGGCTAGTATCCTACTACATATCCTACCCATCTAGGTCATTACAGAGCACAGAGCTGAGCTGCCTGTGCTATACAGCAGATTTCCACTAGCTAGCTACCTTACCAACCATAGTGTATATGCTTGCATGCGTGCAAAGTCGCTTCAGTTCTGTTCAGCTCTTTGTGACCCTATGATGGAGGAGCCTGGATGCTCCTCTGTCCATGGGATTCACCAGGCAAGAATACTGGAGTAGGTTGTCATGCCCTTCTCCAGGGGATCTTCCCAACCCAGGGACTGAACCCTCATCTCTTACATCTCTTACATTGGCAGGCCAGTTCTTTATCACTAGTGCCACCCGGGAAGCCTAGTATATATATGTTGATATAGTAGTATAGTATATGTTGATCCTAACCTCCCAATTTGTCCCACTCTCCCCTTCCTGCACTGTGTCCACAAGTCTGTTCTCTCCATCTGCACCTCTATTCCTGCCCTGAAAATAGGTTCATCAGTACCATTTTTCTAGATTCCACATATATGTATTAATATACAATATTTGTTTTTATCTTTCTGACTTACTTCACTCTATATGACAGACTCTGCAAACAAATGCTGGAGAGGGTGTGGAGAAAAGGGAAACCTCTTGCACTGTTGGTGGGAATGTAAACTGAATCAGCCACTATGGAAAACATGACCCAGCAATCCCACTACTGGGCATATACCCTAAGAAAACCATAACTCAAAGGACACATGTATGCCAATGTTCATAAAAGCACTATTGACAACAGCTAGGACATGGAAGCAACCTAAGTGTCCACTGACACATGAATGAATAAAGAAGATATGGTACATATATACAGTGGAATATTTCTCAGGAATATTTCTCTTGTATATGTAAGCAATACACTACCATGCATAAGATAGATCACTAGTGGGAACCTGCTGTATAGCACAGGGAGCTCAGCTCTGTGTACTGTGATGACCTAGATGGGTGGGATAGATACATGTATTCACTAGCCATTCAGGAACGAACTCACGTCATTTGTAGATAGACACTGCTTTTTGCCAAAGGGATTAGGAAAAATGTGATGGGGAAGGTAACATTTGAAGTTGCACTTGAAAAACTTTGGTATTTTGAAATACAGAGAAATTGTATTTGAGGAGTGGTGGGGGTAAAAACTATGCACAAAGGCAAGAAAATAGAGACTATGTTCCATGCAAGGAACAGAGAACAAAAAGGGGATCCAGAGATTGGATAAGCTGGGCTGATACTCAGCTGGAAGGGTGTGCAAATTGCTAAAGCAATTGAAAGGTGGTTGTTAAGCCATGAAAGATGCTGAGATTCTTGGCCTCCGGAGGAGAGGAATTCAGTCCAGGGCCAGTGACAAGGCTTGCTTTCTCAGAGCTTTTGTGTAATAAAGCTTTATTAAAGTATAAAAGACATAGAGAAAACTTCTGACATAGACATCAGAAGGGGGCAGAAAGAGTGCCCCCTGCTAGTCTTTAGCCGGATGTTTTATGTCTGTTACAAAGCTATTAATCAGATAAGAGAGCTACCACAAGGCTGACGGAGTTTCATCAGGCCCCTCTCCCACAATATCCATTTTTGAGATAGGATGGCATGAGGTGTGTCATCCCCCAGCCATAAAACAATCGATATGAATACTGGTTTGTTGAGCTATTATCAGCTCAAGGTTTGAGAAAAGAAAAAAAGTTAGTCTTAGGTGGAACCATTTTGAAGAAAGGCAAATTCCTAAGCAAATATATAGTTTCATTAACATAGCTTAAGAAAAACATTTCCTTAAGAAAAATACATAGGTTAGCTCAAGGTTTGAGAAAAGTTAAGTTCAGATGGAACCAAGTGTCGTCATGGCAATACAGAATTTTAAGAGCAAAAATCTGAAAGTTGCAGCCTACTTCCTCCGTTTGGAGACCCCTGGCCTTCCTGCCTGTTACCCTCTCACAATGAAATTGTTGTTTTTCAGTCTCTAAGTCATGCCCAACTCTTTGCAACCCCATGGACTGTAGCATGCCAGGCTCCTCTGTCCTCCACTATCTTCCAGACTTTGCTTAAATTCATGTCCATTGCATCAGTGATACTATAATGTCTAACCATCTCATCCTCTGCTTCCCCCTTTGCCTTTTGTCTTCAGTCTTTCACTGCATCAGGGTCTTTTCCAGTGAGTCGGCTCTTCATATCAGGTGGCCACAGTATTGGAGCTTCAGCTTCAGCATCAGTCCTTCCAATGAATATTCAGGGTTGATTTCCTTTAGGATTGACTGGTTTGATTTCCTAGCAGTGTAAGGGACTCTCAAGAGTCTTCTCCAGCGCCACAGTTCAAAAGCATCAATTCTTCTGCACTCAGCTTTCTTTATGGTCCAACTCTCACATCCATACATGACTACTGCAAAAAACATAGCTTTGACTATCCAGACTTTTGTTGGCAAAATGATGTCTCTGCTTTTTAATACACTGTCTAGTTTTTGTCATAGCTTTTTTTCCAAGGAGCAAATACCTCTTAATTTCATGGACATACTTCCAAACTAGTTGTAAAGGTCCACCAGTCCCAGCTCCTGAATGTCCACACTGCCTTCCCAGTTGCTGCCTGGGCTCCCTAGATCACCCGACCCACCAATGACCAGAGCTGCCCCTAACACAGACCCTGCTACAGTGCTGAGGTCCTACGAGTTTTGGCTGATGAGCACCAGATTCTACTGATCATTACTTCATATTGAACACCATCTCAGAGCATAGGATTATGAGAATGACTCACAGCAGATTCAGAAAGGTGGGCTGGAAACCTCAAATGCCACTGAATTTTATTCATTAAGAGGGAGGAAAGTGTTCATCACAGATTGTCTTGAGTAGGCAAGTAATATGATCAGAGCTCTGTTTAGAAAGATGAGTCTGACAGCAGCTAATTTAGGATGATATGAAGGAGAGAAACTAGAAGCAGGGATTAAGTGATCTTTGTAAGGAATGACACCATTTTATTAAAATAGCAGGGACACCTCATCTAATTAGTTACTAAAGTTAAGGTAAGAGAAATATTGCCAACAAACTAGATCAGACTTGACCTTATTACTTTGTTCTGTTTATCAATATTTATAACTGTGTCACAACTGCTTTTGTTTCTGCATGAGTGGCACTGTTATTCTGCTGTATATCTGAGGGCTCCAATGCCAAGATTTAAGAGTATCATTGGATAACTATCTTCCATCCACTGTGCCCATCATCTGTGTGAGGGCAAGAACCTGCTCTGTTCTGTTATTTGAGGAACATATCTGTAATTTCCCCATCCCAAAATTTTCCCACGTGTCCACACCCTCACACATACACACCTGAGGAAGTATGTACATGTAAGCACACACACACAAGGACACTAGCGTCTAAAAGGGAACCCTATATCTGCTCTCTTGTGTTAACTCAATCCTACTTTTCCCCATCTTTGCGAGCCCTGTGTCCCAGAGAGTGGACATGATTTCCACTCTTCCTTTTCTAGCTTTCAGACTGCTCGCCCATGACTCAAGAATTGGAGCCAGATCATTCTAACTGTGTAAGAATCATTCTTACTGAGGCTGAGGGCCATTCTGATTACTTAGACTAGGTCCTTCCCCTCCACTCAGGCTCTGGAAATGAACCCTGGTTTCCATGCCCCTACCTGGGTTTCATCTCAAAGGGTTGGCCCATCTTGGGGACTGTCTATTTGCCCCAGGTCCCTGCTCATCTCTTCTTAATGTCCCCTGCCCAAGATTGGAACTGACCCTTCACTCCGGGCATACCTGTGTGACCCACACCAAATAGTGGAGATCTGATTTGTTTTGTCTCCTTTTCATCTGAAGCTGATGGAAATCAGTTGTGAATGGCAACTTCCAGAATGCCTTTCTCAGTGCTCAGCACCTGCAGTCTCACTAAAAGCTCTGTTTGGTTGGGAGAGAATGATGCCTGGGAAGAACATTGAACTAAAAACACAGACTGTAATCCTGGCCCTGCTGTCTTTACTCCACATCCCTAATTCCTTTGGCCTCCGTTTCCTTCTCTGTCAGTCAGTGTTTCCTCAAACTCTATCATGTGGAACATGGTTCTGAAACATGAGGGAAGGGGGCAGAGCACAACCTTTAAAAGAATGACATGGCTCAAGGACATGACACAGTCTGATTAGAACCAAGTAGGTCCAAAATGGTAGATGAGTTGACTTCCACTAGACCTTGAGCCTTGGGCTTCCCTGGTGGCTCAGACAGTAAAGAATCTGCCTGCAATGCGGGATATTTTGATATCCCTGAGTTTGATCCCTGGGTTGGGAAGATCCCCTGGAGGAGGGCATGGCAACCCCCTCTAGTATTCTTGCCTGGGAAATCCCATGGACAGAGGAGCCTGGCGGGCTACAGTCCATGGGATCACAAAGAGTTGGACACCACTGAGTGACTAAGCATGGCACACAGACCATGAGCCTCAGTATACACTCATTGTAACACATCACCATGGTAAGTGATAAAGTGACACCATGTCATGACATGTGACACCACGGTGCCCACCAGCACCACGAAGACTGAAAAGTGCACGGTAGCCCAATTCCTAGAAATCTCCACCCCTTTCCCCAAAGAGTTGAAATAATCCTTCCACTCATTAGTGTGTGAAATTACCCAGCCCATAAAAACTAACCATGCCATATTTTAAAGTCTCTTGCCTTCCAAAATGGCCCTCACTCTGTGAGGTGTGTTTCTCTCTAAATAAATCCACTTCTTACCTCTGGTGGCTCAGACGATAAAGCGTCTGCCTGCAATGCAGGATACCCAGGTTCGATTCCTGGGTCGGGAAGATCCCCTGAAGAAGGAAATGTCACCCCACTCCAGCAATCTTGCCTGGAAAATCTCATGGATGGAGGAACCTGATAGGCTACAGTCCATGGGGTCACAAAGAGTCGGACACGACTGAGCAACTTCACTTTCACTTTGTCTCTCACTGAATTCTTTCCATGCTAAGACACAAAGAACCTAAGTCCAGACACCAAGGAAGTGATTCTAATGAAAAGATCGTGGGTTTGAGTCCCAAACTGGGTTTTGGCTAGGTTTGAGTCCTGGCCACAGGGGTCAAGTTTCAGTCTGAGATACACAGTTTCAGTTCTTCAGGGAAATAAGAGGCTGAGGGCAGGGAGGCAAAATGTGTTGGGAGTATGGGGTTGTTTTTGTAAATATATAGACTGAGGAAACAAGTTAAACAAAAACAGATTTCTTTACTAAGGGAATGCTCAGAGCCTGTAATATTTGAAGAAATCTTATAATAATCTTAAGAAAGTTATGATACATAGCATTAATTTGTCTTAGAGCATTTTGACAGAGTAACAGTCCAAAAAACCCAGACTTTGCTAAAAGTAACCTCAGGGCCCCCTCCATTCTTCAAGAGCCTCCTCAGATGACCCCCAAGGAGCCTGACTCTTGCTCTTTTTGTCTGAATATCATGTTACCTCTAGTGTCCAGGGCACTTCCGGGTCTCCATCTTGAACTTGTCTTTGCACCTGAATCTTTGGTTCAAGTATAATTCCTTGTAAGGGAGCACAGTTCTGAAGTGTCTGTGTTCAGTTCAGTTCAGTTCAGTCACTCAGTCGTGTCCGACTCTTTGCAACCCCATGAACTGCAGCACGCCAGGCCTCCCTGTCCATCACCAACTCCCGGAGTTCACTCAGACTCATGTCCATCAAGTCAGTGATGCCATCCAGCCATCTCATCCTCTGTCGTCCCCTTCTCCTCCTGTCCCCAATCCCTCCCAGCATCAGAGTCTTTTCCAATGAGTCAACTCTTCCCATGAGGGGGCCAAAGTATTAGAGTTTCAGCTTTAGCATCATTCCTTCCAAAGAAATCCCAGGGCTGATCTCCTTCAGAATGGACTGGTTGGACCTCCTTGCACTCCAATGGACTCTCAAGAGTCTTCTCCAACACCACAGTTCAAAAGCATCAATTCTTCGGCGCTCAGCCTTCTTCACAGTCCAGCTCTCACATCCATACATGACCACTGGAAAAATCATAGCCTTGACTAGATGGACCTTTGTTGGCAAAATAATATCTTTGCTTTTGAATATGCTATCTAGGTTGGTTATAACTTTCCTTCCAAGGAGCAAGTGTCTTTTAATTTCATGGCTGCAATCACCATCTGCAGTGATTTTGGAGCCCAAAAAATAAAGCCTAAAAAAAAAAAAATAATAAAATAAAATAAAATAAAGCCTGACATTGTTTCCACTGTTTCCCCATCTATTTTCCGGAAGTGATGGGACCAGATGCCATGATCTTCGTTTTCTGAATGTTGAGCTTTAAGCCAACTTTTTCACTCTCCTCTTTCACTTTCATCAAGAGGCTTTTGAGTTCCTCTTCACTTTCTGCCATAAGGGTGGTGTCATCTGCATATCTGAGGTTATTGATATTTCTCCCGGCAATCTTGATTCCAGCTTGTGCTTCATCCAGCCCAGCGTTTCTCATGATGTACTCTGCATAGAAGTTAAATAAGCAGGGTGACAATATACAGCCTTGACGTACTCCTTTTCCTATTTGGAACCAGTCTGTTGTTCCATGTCCAGTTCTAACTGTTGCTTCCTGATCTGCATACGGGTTTCTCAAGAGGCAGGTCAGGTGGTCTGGTATTCCCAACTCTTTCAGAATTTTCCACAGTTTATTGTGATCCACACAGTCAAAGGCTTTGGCATAGTCGACAAAGCAGAAGTAGATGTTTTCTGGAACTCTTTTGCTTTTTCGATGATCCAGCGGATGTTGGCAATTTGATCTCTGGTTCCTCTGCCTTTTCTAAAACCAGCTTGAACATCAGGAAGTTCATGGTTCACGTATTGCTGAAGCCTGGCTTGGAGAATTTTGAGCATTACTTTACTAGCGTGTGAGATGAGTGCAATTGTGTGGTAGTTTGAACATTTTTTGCATTGCCTTTCTTTGGGATTGGAATGAAAACTGACCTTTTCCAGTCCTGTGGCCACTGCTGAGTTTTCCAAATTTGCTGGCATATTGAGTGCAGCACTTTCACAGCGTCATCTTCCAGGATTTGAAATAGCTCAACTGGAATTCCATCACCTCCACTAGTTTTGTTCATAGTGATGCTTTCTAAGGCCCACTTGACTTCACATTGCAGGATGTCTGGTTCCAAAGACTAGCAAGGAGAGAGAAGAAAGCCTTCCTCAGCGATCAATGCAAAGAAATAGAGGAAAACAACAGAATGGGAAAGACCAGAGATCTCTTCATGAAAATTAGAGATACCAAGGGAACATTTCATGCAAAGATGGGCTCGATAAAGGACAGAAATGGTATGGACCTAACAGAAACAGAAGATATTAAGAAGAGGTGGCAAGAATACACAGAAGAACTGTACAAAAAAGATCTTCATGACCAAGATAATCACGATGGTGTGATCACTCACCTAGAGCCAGACATACCTGGTGCTTTATGCAGAGTCTGCTGCAAAGCTCCATCATCCATCTTAGACCCCAGCATTTGGCTCTCTGGCTCCTCCCTCTTTGTAGCCGCCTGTCCCTGCCACCGCTCTGACCCCCCACCCTGAAATGTCCCTTTGCCTGAAATGCCTCCTCTGCTTCTCTCCTGATTGGATCTTCCTGTTCATCCTTTCATTCAGGACATGTTCTCCTGCTCCTCTTCTAAGAAACCTCCTCTGTAACCCTCTTCAATCCAGTGTGGGTTGTTCCATAGCACTCCATGCATTGTTGTATTATCACTTTATATTTCAGTAATTTGTTTACATGTCTGTCTCCCCTCTTAGGCTATGAGCTCTGTGGCTCTGATTATGATCACATCCAAAGTACTAGTACAGTGGCTGGCACACAGGAAACTTTTTAAAAAGCTTGTTGAATGAACTCATGAATGATTGTTTTCACTCTAATCAAAAGAAACAGTGGCTGATGGAGTCTAACCTCTACTTGACTTCTTGTTTCCTGTGTAATCCTTGATCTCTTCAATCTTAACTCTCTTTCCAGTCTTATCTGCTTATCCTGGATCAGCTGTCATTGCTCTGCCCTCTTGGATGCTCCTCTAACACTCTGACCTTGCCCCACACCAGGACTTTAGCATGTCCTACCTGGAATGCTCTTTCCCCAGGTCTCTGATCAAAGTCACTGAGCAGACATTGTAGTAATTTGTTTATTATTTGTTTATTATTATCTACCTGTTATCTCCTTCCCACCCCCACCATTAGAATATAAGCCGCTGGTAATTCCCTGGAGGTCCAGTGGTTAGGACTCCATATTTGTACTGCTGAGGGAGCAGTTTCAATCCCTCATCAAGGAACTAGAATCTCATAAGCCACAGGGCACAGTCAAAAAAAAATTTTTAATTAAGTTTAAAAAAAAGAATGTAAGCCATCGAGAGCAGAGATTTGGGTTGATTCACTGTAGTAGCTCAGCACCTAGAAAGGTATACTTGTTGTTCAGTTGCCTAGTCGTGTCTGACTCTTTGCAACCACATGGACTACAGCACGCCAGGCCTCCCTGTTCCTCACCATTTCCCGAACTTTGCCCAAGTTCATGGCCATTGCATCAGTGATGCCATCCAGCCATCTCATCCTCTGATGTCCTCTTCTCGTTCTGCCCTCAGTCTTTGCCAGCATCAGGGACTTTTCCAAAGAGTCAGCTGTTCACATCAGATGACCAAAATACTGGATCTTCCCTGGTGGCTCTGAAAGGTGTCTAGCACTTGACAAATGCTTGTTGCATAAAAATATTTCCACGGTCTGTCGCAGCCTGCTCACTGTCCCCCTATTACTCTTTCTGTTACTCATCTACTTAAAGAATCCCAGGTTTTTAGCCAAATAGATGTGACTACCTGGATTAACAACTACATAGAGCTTCCCTTGCAGGTAAATGTTACTACTTGGCTAAATTCTGGCATAGGAGATGTAAGAGGAGATGATGTGCCCAGGTTCTAGAATGTGTCCTGAAAGGCAGCTGCCATGATCCTTCTTTTTCTTTTAATATTTACGTATTTATTTGACTGCACCAGGCCTTCGTTGTGGCATAAGAGATTTTTAGTTGTGGCATGTAGAATCTAGTTCCCTGACCAGGAATCAAACCTTGGCCACCCCCTGCATTGGGAATGCAGAGTCTTAGCCACTGGATCACCAGCGAAGTCCTACCATGATTCTTTTCCCCTCCTTTCTCCAGCTTACTACTTGGAATGTAGACATGATGAATGGGTCTCATCTTCAATATTGAGCACACGAGGTTCTTAGAAGACCTGTAAACATATGAAGTGATGTTTATACCACTGTAATAGTCTTGATTGACCACTTAAACCAGTGGCCTATGAAATTTGGTGGATTCATTTGAATAAGGTTCTAAGATTATTTTCAAATCTATGCTGCCAATAGGGCCAGAGTGTTCTCAGTTCAGTTCAGTTCAGTTCAGTCGTTCAGTTGTGTTTGACTCTTTGTGACCCCATGAATCGCAGCATGCCAGGCCTCCCTGTCCATCACCAACTCCTGGAGTTCACTCAAACTCACGTCCATCAAGTCGGTGATGCCATCCAGCCATCTCATCCTCTGTCGTCCCCTTTTCCTCCTGCCCCCAATCCCTCCCAGCATCAGAGTCTTTTCCAATGAGTCAACTTTTTCCATGAGGGGGCCAAAGTATTGGAGTTTCAGCTTTAGCATCATTCCTTCCAAAGAAATCCCAGGGCTGATCTCCTTCAGAATGGACTGGTTGGATCTCCTTGCACTCCAATGGACTCTCAAGAGTCTTCTCCAACACCACAGTTCAAAAGCATCAATTCTTCGGCACTCAGCTTTCTTCACAGTCCAACTCTCACATCCATGCATGACCACTGGACAAACCATAGCCTTGACTAGACGAACCTTTGTTGGAAAAGTACTGTCTCTGCTTTTGAATATGCTATCTAGGTTGGTCATAACTTTCCTTCCAAGGAGTAAGCATCTTTTCATTTCATGGCTGCAATTACCATCTACAGTGATTTTGGAGCCCCAAAAAATAAAGTCTGACACTGTTTCTACTGTTTCCCCATCTATTTGCCATGAAGTGATGGGACCAGATGCCATGATCTTCGTTTTCTGAATGTTGAGCTTTAAGCCAACTATTTCACTCTCCACTTTCACTTTCATCAAGAGGCTTTTGAGTTCCTCTTCACTTTCTGCCATAAGGGTGGTGTCATCTGCATATCTGAGGTTATTGATATTTCTCCCGGCAATCTTGATTCCAGTTTGTGTTTCTTCCAGTCCAGTGTTTCTCATGATGTACTCTGCATATAAGTTAAATAAGCAGGGTGATTCCTTTTCCTATTTGGAACCAGTCTGTTGTTCCATGTCCAGTTCTAACTGTTGCTTCCTGACCTGCATATAAGTTTCTGAAGAGGCAGGTCAGGTGGTCTGGTATTCCCATCTCTTTCAGAATTTTCCACAGTTTATTGTGATCCACACAGTCAAAGGCTTTGGCATAGTCAATAAAGCAGAAGTAGATGTTTTTCTGGAACTCTCTTGCTTTTTTTGATGATCCAGCGGATGTTGGCAATTTGATCTCTGGTTCCTCTGCCTTTTCTAAAACCAGCTTGAACATCAGGAAGTTCACGGTTCACATATTGCTGAAGCCTGGCTTGGAGAATTTTGAGCATTACTTTACTAGCGTGTGAGATGAGTACAATTGTGCGGTAGTCTGAGCATTTTTGGCATTGCCTTTCTTTGGGATTGGAATGAAAGCTGACCTTTTCCAGTCCTGTGTTCTAGAAGCCTAATTTCCAGGTACCAGTAGAAACTCTGTGTACTTTGCTATACTTATCACTTATTCTCCTAACATTGATTAGTGCAGGAAAATTCTCTCTCCTTTATTGTTTATAAATAGATACCAAAGCCATAACTGTGCTAACTTTAAGAGAACCTATGCTTGGATAGGGCTTCCCAGGCGGCACTAGTGGTAAAGAAAAAAAAAACCCACCTGCCAATGCAGGAGACATAAGAGATACAGGTTTGATCCTTGGGTTGGGAAGATCCCCTAGAGAAGGAAAAGCCAACCCATTCAAGCATTCTTGCCTGAGAAATCCCATGGACAGATGAGCTTCCAGGAGGTCTCAAAGTGGGTCAAGAAGATCCCCTGGAGAAAGAAATGGCAATGCATTCCAGTATCCTTGTCCAGGAAATCTTTTAGACAGAGGACCCTGGCAGGCTGCAGAATTTGGTGTCACAAAAGTGTCAGATATGACTTAGTGACTAAACAAAATATTATAAAATATGCAAAGAGAAGAACTCCAAAGGAAAATGTCCAATCACATTATAATATGTACAATTAGGTCTCCCAGGCTTAGGTTTTAGTTTTAGTATTATGATTTTTTTTAGCCTTAAGGGAAAGTTGATTTATATATAAATCTATTAATATATTTGAACTCGCATTTTCATATGCCTTTATTAGTGATGATAATGTAAAATTATCTCAGGCTATGAAACCATAAATATGCCATTTTGGCAACACTGAATATATTCAGGGAAAATATGTCATTTCTGCTACTGTATTAAAATATCAGACATAGAGCTATTTCTGGTCCATATCTTTGTTTTATAAATGTGTGAACCTTTTTATAAAAATCCTTTGTTTCATGGACCATTCTGATGCAAAGATCTCGAGCATCTTAAAATCCGTGATAACTCCACAGTGATTCTTTAAAAAGAACTCATTTCTGTGACTGAAAAATGGAAAAAAAAAGAGCCTGAGTCCAAGAGCCCCAAGTCTAGTTCCTTTTGCATTGATTCACCAAAGGGTGCCTCTCAAAACTATTCTTATTTTAATGCCTCAATGCCTTGGAAAGAAAGTGAATTCACCCTTACAATTTCAGATCTTATGTCTCCAGGATTCTTTGGATCTGATGAGAAATGAGATGTCTCTGAGCCTGGATCCAACCAGCTCCTCTTTGGACTTCACTTCTACAGCAGTGTAATGTGTCTAAACACATTAGTTCCAAGATTTACAGTTAGTTCCTAGGCAGTAAGAAGTCAGGGTATAGAGAAAAGTTCATAAATTTTGCTCAGCATAAAAACCTTATATAAATCATGACATCTTTTTTTGGAAACCAGTATTAACAGCCATCCTGACAGGTATACATTTTAAAAGGCTTTTTGACTGCTGTTACTAACTCAGGGAAATAAGTATATAAAAGGAAGTAAACCCAAAATAGTTGGAGACAGCTTAGAAAGAGCGAGAGTAAAACGACGAGGCAAATGCACGTTGTCCTTCAGAGTAGTCACCATGGAGCGGAATACGCGTATCCTAGCCTGCCACCATTTGCAAGTGTTCAGGGGACCATTCTGAATCTTTTTTGAGCCACTTTAAGAGACTCACTCAAAAAATCAGTTTAATAGGCAATATGCTCTTTGACATACTTAGCAATATTTTATGGGATATGTCTTCTCAGACAAAAGAAACGAAAGCAAAAATAAACAAACGAGGCTGTATCAAACTAAAAAGCTTCTACCCATCAAAGGAAACTATCAACAAAAAGAAGGGACTTCCCTAGTGGTCCAGTGACTAAGACTCTGAACTCCCAACACAGAGGGCATGAGTTCAATCCCTGGACAGGGGACTAGATCCCATATGCTGCAATCAAAAATTCCACATACCGCAATGAAGATCGAATATCCCATGTGCCTCAGCTAAGACCCGATGCAGCCAAATAAATAAATAAAAATTTTTTTTAAAAAAGAGATGATTGAAAAAAAAAGAAAGAAAAGAAAAAAAACTTACTGAATGGGAGAAGATATTTCCAAATCATATATCCAAGAAAGGGTTGATATACAAAATATATAAAGAATTCATACAACTCAACAACAAACCCAATTTAAAAATGGGCAGAGGATCTGAATAGACATTTTTCTGAAGAAGACGTACGGATTGTCGACAGACATGTGAAAAGATGTTCAACATCACTATTAGGAAAATGCAAATCAAAACCACAACGAGATATCACCTCACATCTGTTAGAATGGTCATCAAAAAGACAAAAAATAACAACTGTTGAAGCAGATGTGGAGGAAAGGAAACCCTCATACAATGTTGATGGGAATGTAAATTGGTGCAACCTCTATGGAAAACAGCACGGAGATTCATCAAAAAGATATGTATAAAACAAACATATGACCTAGCTACTCCACTTCTGAGTATTTATCTGAAGAAAACTAAAACAGTAGTTTTAAAAGATATATGTAGCTCCACATTCATCATCATTTCCTAAAGGAAATCAACCAGAATAGTCATTGAAACGATTGATGCTGAAGCTGAAGCTCCAATACTTTGGCCACCACATGCAAAGAGCTGACTAACTGGAAAAGACCCTGATGCTGGGAACGATTGAAGGCAAAAGTAGAAGGGAGTGGCAGAGGATGAGATGGTTAGATGAAATCGTTGACTCAATGGACGTGAGTTTGAGCAAACTCTGGGAGATAGTGGAGGACAGAGGAGCCTGACATGCTATATACAGTCTGTGAAACTGCAGAGTCAGACATGACTTAGCAACTGAACAACAACAACAACAAAATATTCATCATGGCATTATTTACAATAGCCAGTTATGGAAACAACCTAAGTGCACACAGATGGCTCCTGAATGGATAAAGAAAATATGACATAGATATTTATATTACTCACCCATAAAAAAGAATGAAATCTTACCAGTTGCAACAATATGGATGGATCTTGAGGTTATTATGCTAAATTAAATAAATCAGGTGGAGAAAGACAAATACCATATGCGCAATTTTATTTCATTCATATGAAGAATATAAGAAATAAAACAGAGTAGTGGTAACCAAAAGGGGAGGGAGCAGGAGAAGGGTGAGATGGTTGAATAGTGACAGATGAAAAGTGAAGCTTTGGTTGTGTATGAAAGTGAAAAGTGCAAGTGTTCATCACTTAGTTGTGTTTGACTCTTTATGATCCCATGGACTGTAGCCACCAGGCTCCTCTGCCCATGGAGTTCTCTAGGCAAGAATACTGGAGGGGTAGCCATTCCTTTCTCCTGGGGATCTTCCCAACCAAGGGATCGAACCCAGGTCTTCCACATTGCAGGCAGATTCTTTACAGTCTAATCATCTGAGCCACCATGGTGGTGTATACAAAGGTCAAAAGATAATGTTGTACACATGATACTTATCAGATCAGATCAGATCAGATCAGTCGCTCAGTCGTGTCTGACTCTTTGCGACCCCATGAATCGCAGCACACCAGGCCTCCCTGTCCATCACCAACCCCCGGAGTTCATTCAGACTCATGTCCATCGAGTCAGTGATGCCATCCAGCCATCTCATCCTCTGTCATCCCCTTCTCCTCCTGTCCCCAATCCCTCCCAGCATCAGGGGCTTTTCCAGTGAATCAACTTTTCGCATGAGGTAGCCAAAGTACTGGAGTTTCAGCTTTAGCATCATTCCTTCCAAAGAAATCCCAGGGCTGATCTCCTTCAGAATGGACTGGTTGGATCTTCTTGCAGTCCAAGGGACTCTCAAGAGTCTTCTCCAACACCACAGTTCAAAAGCATCAATTCTTCGGTGCTCAGCCTTCTTCACAGTCCAACTCTCACATCCATACATGACCACAGGAAGAACCATAGCCTTGACTAGACGAACCTTTGTTGGCAAAGTAATGTCTCTGCTTTTGAATATGCTATCTAGGTTGGTCATAACTTTCCTTCCAAGGAGTAAGCGTCTTTTCATTTCATGGCTGCAGTCACCATCTGTAGTGATTTTGGAGCCCAGAAAAATAAAGTCTGACACTGTTTCCACTGTTTCCCCATCTATTTCCCATGAAGTGGTGGGACTGGATGCCATGATCTTCGTTTTCTGAATGTTATACCATGTTATAAATCAATTTAAACAATCAATTATCTCAATTTAAACAATCAGCTTAGTCACTTTCTTCTCAATTCTGATGTTTGTGACTGAGGAGAATTTTCATAGCTCAGTGTGTTACTGGATTTGGTTCCAAGTAAGTTTTGGATGTTTCCCATTAACAGCTATCTTAAAAGTCAAACATTATGTATCTGTTGAGAATGCTCTGAAAAATGGAATTCTTTACTAAAACAACTCCAAAACAGAAATTCCAAGGAGTTTTGCATCTTGGGTATAACTCAAGTGTTAACTCTCCATGTTCCTATCCTGATAGAAAAAAAAGTCACTGGAATGTTCAGATTCTGGTATTTTGTTAGTGAACTGGTCACAACATTTTACAGACCATGTGCTTTAGTTGTACCTTTTAAAAAATAATTTTGTTAATTTCATTATTTATTTGGCTGTGTCAGCACACAGGATGTTCATGCATCATGTGGGATCTTCTGTTGTGGTACACAGACTCTGGCTGTGGTGCGTGGGCTCGGTAATTGTGGCACACAAGCTTAGTTGTCCTGAGTCATGTGGGATCTTAGTTTCCAGATCAGGGATCGAACCTGCATCCCCTGCATTGCAAGGCAGATTCTTCCCTGGACAACCAGGGAAGTAATCTGTGCCTCTAAGGATGGAAAAACTTCAACAATCTTCCCCAGCATTTTGCTTTCCTTACCTAATTACAATCTTCATTTAAATGAGACACTTTTCCAGGATGTATTTCCCAATGAAAGTGTCACATTCAGAACAGTCATAATGAATAAAGGCTCACAAACAAAGAAAGACTTTTGTTATCGTGACATGAATACTGGAATGTATTCAAAAGGGCAGCAGAAAAATTTCTCAACAGCTCGAGTGACCACAATGAAACCAACAGGCCAGCAAAGGGAAACCACTTCCTGAAAGTAAATATTGGTTGTTGATGGTAAATGTTCTGTCCCTTTGAATTAGGCCGCTTAGGCGGTCATAACAAAATACAATTGACCATGTGGCTTAAACAGCAGAAATTCACTTTCTCACAGTTCTGGAGACCAGAAAGCCCAAGATTAAGGTTTCTGGTGAGAACCCCCTTCCTGGCTTGCAGAGGACCACTTTGTCTTCACATGGACTTTCCTCTGAAGAGGGTGCCCCAGTGTCTCTTTCTCTTCTTATAAGGGCACCCCTATCAGTTTAGGGCCTCACCCCATTACCTCCTTTGACCCTTATCACCCCGTCACAGGCCACATCTCCAAATATAGTCACATCACAGGTTAGGGTTTCAACACATGAATCTGGGGGTGGGGAGCAGGGAAACACAGACCGTTAGTCTGTAACACCCTTCCTTCTGAATACTGAAGTCATTTCCACTGGGTTTAAGACAGAGATTAAAATAGAGAATAATGAAGCTATACTGTCAAGCCAATGGATTTACTAAAAGTGACATCCAAGTTAGCAGATGAAGGTCAGAACAAAAATTCAGAATCTGAGAAAGAATCAGAAGACACACACAGGTGTTGAACAGGAAAAAAAAGATGGAACAACTAACTTTGAGCTCATTACTTGTTGGGAGAAAAATAAAATGAAAGAAAAAATATCTACCAGAAGTGAGAGAGTGAGGCTTAAATATCTACGAGCACTGTGTCCTTTCTGTGAGCTCTCTGATGTCTTCTCAATAAATTCCGTTTCTGTTGAAACTAGACAGAGGTGATCTCTTTTTGCAACTAAGAAGCCTGTCTAACATACCACTTCTGGTCCCAATAGATGGAATGGAAGTGGAATTCTAAGCCAGAAAAATTATCAGAAATTGAGCATAGGGACTTCCCTGGTGGTCCAGTAGCTAAGACTCCCTGCCCCCAACACAGGGAGCATGGGTTTGATCCCTGGTTAGGGAACTAGATTCCACATGCGGCAACTAACAGTTCACAAGCCACAACTAAAGAGCTCATGAGTCACAACTAAGACCTGGTGCAGCCTAACAGCAAGCGTCGAGTATGTAAACTGGACATGAACTTGATGTGGAACCAATTAAAATAGAAAAGAAAAAATCCCCCAAGCAGTTTTTTTCCTATTGTCCCTGAGGCTCTGTAAAGGTCATGCAGACTTTTCAACAGTTCTTTTGACAGCAGACAAAACTCTCCTGAATCTGAAACTCCTCAGTTGGGAAAGATACTTTTTTGATTTGCTTGGCTAGTTCTCGAAGTCAACTCTGCAGTGTCTCATAAAGCCCAAGCAACTTTAAAATGATAACAGATTCCTTTTTGAGTGCAAAACTTGGCCAAGTTTTGAGAAGTAATTTATTCACAACCTGATGTGTTCCATCAAGCAGAAGCCCAGGGGTCTCTTTCTTAGAGCATGTCAGGAGCAAATGGGCTTTGGTGGATTGCAGAAAACAAAGACATTTGGGGAACAATTTGGAGAAAACATGCAGAACTTTCTAACACCACAGGGCCTAGTTTGCTCCTATATTGAATTTCATAGATCCTAATTTTGGAGTTTTACAACAACTGCTGGTAAAGCCATCCAACTTTCTCTAACTGAATTGATAAGTAGGTAAGAGATAATGTTGTATTGAGAGTTGGGTAATCAGGAAACAGGGAGAAAATAAAAAGATGCATTGCTATTTCTCTCAGAGAAGAGCCCACCCAGCACAGCATGAAAAGTCTATGTTTTCACACCAACTAATTAAACCTACTTGAGCCTTATTTCATTAGATGGATTTCATCTAAGCTAAACATATGCAGAGACTCCTACAGTCAACTCAATTAAAAAAATATAGGATATGAGACTTGTGAGGTTGCCAATTTAGTAGACAGACTTCTCTTTATCCAGCAAAGATGTGTGTTTCCTATCCAATTTGACCTCTGGTTAGATTAAAGGCTTAGCTGCAAGGGTAAATGTAAAAATAATTGCACTGCAGGCAGTGGGTTGAACTGAGTGGATAATTTGAGGATGAACTCTTTGATAATGAGCTTCCCAGGTGGCTCACTGGTAAAGAATCCACCTGCAATGCAGGAGACTCAGGTTCAATCCCTGGCTTGGGAAGATCCCCTGGAGAAGGAAATGGCAACCCACTCCAGTATTCTTGCCTGAAGAATCCCATGGACAGAGGAGCCTATAGGGCTACAATTAATGTGGTCACAGAGAGTCAGACATAATTTAGAAATAAACAATAACAAGTAAGAGCTTTGTTATATACTAGCATTCTTGGTACTGGGTTTTTGGATTTCTTTGTATTTTGTCTATTTACTGTCTAGAATATATCTATTCATTAGGTAGAACTTTTGGTAGCAAGTAAAAGAAATCACCTCTGGCTGAAATAGGCAGAAAGAATAATTTATGAAAAGGATATTAAGAAGCTCATGGAGGACTTCCCTGGAGGTCCAGTGATAAAGAATCCACCTTCCATTGCAGGGGTCGTGGATTCAATCCCTGGCCAGATCCCACATGCCGAGGGGCAGCTAAGCCTACATGCCACAACTGGAGAAGCCTGTGCACTGCAATGAAGACCCAGTGTAAACAAAATTTTTTTTTTAATTTTAATTTTAAAAATTTAAAAAGGAGCTCATGGGATCACTAAGAGACATGAAGAGCCAGGCCAGGAATCCTGCAGTCTCACAGCAGAGCTGTTTCCCAGCTCCAAGTTGGCAGCTCCCCCCAAGCCGTGGGTACTA
Source organism: Bubalus bubalis (assembly GCF_019923935.1). Taxonomy (NCBI): domain Eukaryota; kingdom Metazoa; phylum Chordata; class Mammalia; order Artiodactyla; family Bovidae; genus Bubalus; species Bubalus bubalis. The sequence continues at coordinate 134,026,161 of NC_059159.1, forward strand.
CAGATTGTACTGCCACCGCTGCTGCCACAGAATTTTTTTCTTTTACTTTTTATTTTGTATCAGAGTGTAGCTGATTAACAAACAATGTTGTGATAGTTTCAGGTGAACATCAAAGGGACTCAGCCATACATACACATGTATCAATTCTTTCTCCCTGCAAATTCCTCTCCCATCCAGACTGCCACATAACACTGAGCAGAATTCCATGCGCTGTACAGTAGGGCCTTGCTGGTTATCCACTTTAAATATAGCAATGTGTGCATGCCCATCCCAAACTCCTTATCTCTTTTCCCCATCCTTCCCCCCAGGGCAACCGTAAGTTCGTTCTCTAAATGAATCTGTGAGTCTGTTTCTGTTCTATAAGTAAATTTGTTTGTATCATTTCTTTTTAGACTCCATATATAAGGGATGTCATATGATACTTTTCTTCTGTCTGACTTACTTCACTCAGGATGACACTCTCTAGGTCCATCTATGTTGCTGCAAATGACATTATTTCATTCTTTTTACTGATGGAGTAATATTCCATTGTATATATGAACCACATCTTCTTTATCCATTCTTCTGTTGATGGACATTTAGGTTGCCTCCATGGTGTGGCTATTGTAAACAGTGCTTCAGTGAACACTGGGGTGCATGTATCTTTTCAGACCATGTTTTTCTCCAGATATATGGCCAGGAGACATATGGTAGCTCTGTTTAGCTCTGTTTGTAATTTTTTAAGGAACCTCCGTACTGTTCTCCATAACACTATGAATCTTAATCTTTCTGGATCCAGCACCGCAGGCCCCTAAGCTAGATCATGATACAGCTGCCCTCAGCACCAATTCTCTACAGTCCCTGCTTCTAGGTGTCCACCGCTCCTGGCTCAAACCCAAGGGCGGCATTTAAGGTTGGCAAAGCCTAGGTCTTATGATCACAGCCTCACTACAAGGGTGACTGTGAACACAAGTACCTGGCAATGTTAGTTCCCATAACAGCAGGTGTGCTCTGACTACCATGAAGATTCATACAGCAGAGAACTCATCACACTACAGGCATCAGCATGGAACTCGAATGATGAGCAACCAAAAAGAATGGCAGACGTTGATTACAGACATCCAATAAAGCTATATATCCAATATAGCTATAAAGCTATATTATAGCTTATAATATATAAGCTATATTATAAATCTATAATAGAGGGTTATGGACTGAATGTTTGTGTTCCTCCAAATTCATAATTGAAGCCCAACCCCAGTGTGATGGTATTTGGAGGTAGGGCCTCTGAGAAATGATTAGGTCCTGAGGGTGGAACCATTTTGGTATAATTAGTGTCCTTGTAAACGGAGACACAAGATCATCTTTCTTTCTCTTTCTGTCATTTGGGGACATAGCAAGAAGGCAGTTGTCTATAAACCAGGAAGAGAGTCCTCAACAGATACCAAATCTGCTGACACCTTGATCTTGGGCTTCTCAGCCTCTAGAATGGTAAGAAGTAAATGTCTGGCATTTTAAGCCACCCAGTCTATGTTGTTTCACTAGAGAAACCAGAGCAGACTAACAGAAGTTGGGATGGAGCTAGACCCCACTGGGGCTTCCCCAGTGGCTCAGTGGTAAAAAAATCTGCCTGCATTGCAGGAGATACAGGAGACAGGGGTTCCATCCCAGGGTAGGGAAGATCCCCTGGAGGAGGAAATGGCAACCTACTACAGTATTCTTGCCTGGAAAATCCCATGGACAGAGGAGTCTGGTAGGCTACAGTCCATAGGGTGGAAAAGAGTTGGATACAACTGAGCGCACACACACACACAAAACAGACCCCAGTGCGCCATGACAGTGCTGACCTTTCCCGCTGACTTGCTTTGCCTCACTCCCCTGGTTTCACGGCTATCCCTCTGCCCGACTGACTACTGGGGCTTCTCAATATCCCTGTCTTCTGTTCTCATTTGCCCCCTCCCTAGTTCCTGACCTACTGCTCCCCTCTGACCTCTGGAATCTGGCTTTGACTTGCTTTCCTATTTGCTTAGGGCTTTTTTCATTCTCACATTCTGGCCTCTCATGCTGTCTGATGGTCTTGCCATTGCAAATGATTCTGACACCACTTCTGAATCATGACTGGGCAGTCCTTTGTGATAAAGTATTCTGCTATATCTTAAGATCATAGCTCTGTAAAGTCACATTATAATAAAGCCCTATAGGTAATTGAATCCCCATGAAGGAGGCTGTAATATATATAATTCATGCCAAACCCTATGTCTTCATGGATCATGTTAAGCTAGCTGTACTGTATCCTTTACGAGATATTTTTGCTGACTTGCTATAATAGGCTCCCCAACCAGTCATCCCCCTGGAGCTTATCTGAATTTTCAATAACTAAGTTAAAATATTACTTTAAAATACTTCTCTCTTGAGTGCTCTTTTATAATAATTGTCATAAATCTGACAGGAAGTTTAGGGGAAGAGAAAGTGGCCACATCAGCAGTTTTGCAATAAAGCCCTGGTCTCTGTCTTGTGGCCCCTTATTTGCAAGCTCTGTAGGCATAGCCTCAGCTGCCCTGTGGCTAAATTCTTCAACTCTGAAGTCCTCAAAGAATCCCAGGGACACACCTCAGAATGCTGCTGAAAGAAATCACTCAAGAATATTTGAAAATGGGTTTCACTGCTGGCTCAGTGGTAAAGAATCTGCCTGCAAATTCAGGAGATACAGGTTCAACCCCTGGTCTGGGAAGATCCCACTTGCCACAGAACAGCTAAGCCCATGTGCCACAACTATTGAGTCTGTGCTCTAGAGCCAGGCAGCTGCAGTTATTGGGCTCTCGTGCTGCAACTACTGAAGCCCTTGTGCCCCAGAACCCATTCTCCATAAGAGAAGCCCGAGTGTTGCAGCTAGAGAAAAGCCCAAGCAGCAACAGACCCAGCAAACCAAAAATAAGTAAATATATAAAAATTTTCTAAAAGATTGTTTTAAAAGCATTTTTGCAAAATAAGATGCTAGAAGTAATCTGGAAAGCATGATATCATTCAGAAGGCAAAGAGACAAAGGAGCAACAATCATACCTGGACAAGTCATCTTCTCCTTTCCATCAAGGATTAAATATGGTATCTGATATACAATACAATAGCATTCCATTCCAAAGAGTCCCAGAGTTGAGCAAAGAATTGTGTTTTTTTTTTTTTTTATGGTTTCTTTTTTAATGTAATTTAAAAAAATTTTTGAAGAGAGTTTTTTTTTGTTTTTTTTTTTGGCTGCATCAGGTCTTAGTTGCAGCATGCTGAGCTTCTACCTTCATTGCAGTTTGTAGGATCTTTAGTTGCAGTGTGTGAACTCTTAGTTGTGGCATGTGGGATCTAGTTTTCTGACCAGGGATTGAACCTGGGTCCCCTGCATTGAGAGCGTAGAATCTTAGCCACTGGACCACCAGAGAAATCCCTGAGCGAGGAATTAGATTCCTAGGAAGGAAAAACATGGAATGAGCCCAACAGAGAGACGATATTAAGCCTCCAGTTTCAAAGTAGTTGATAAACCATCTCTAGGGGAATTTTATGTGGTTTTCTTCACTCTCTGGCACAAAACTGTTCACTGTGAACTTGGATTTGTGAGCCTGTCAATTCATGTATCAAGCTTTGTATGTTTCTCTCTGATGCTCTTGGTATGGGTCTCTGCTTTCACAAGTGCTTTGAAGTCTGCAAAACACTCTCACATCCATTTCTTCCTCTGAACCTCAGGGCAGTTCAGCAGATAAACCAAGGAGATAAAATCACAGAGCCTCCAAGCACAGGCACAGGGCCCCCCCCCCCCCCTCCACTTTCCCTGAATGTCTCAGGGAGTCAGGAATGATGGATCCGGGTCCCCGAATTCCCACTCCATTGCTGTTTCTCCCATGCCAGTGTCATTTCACAATAAGCATGTTCTCTCTTCCGAGACATCCAAAACAGAGATTTTCTTCCCTTACTTTTCAGGGAGACATGGGCTATTTTTACCCGCTCAACAGCTCTTCTTTTCTTTGGGGAGCTACCTCTTCTCTATTTTTGCTGGTACTGATGTCACTGTCATCGAGAGATGGGCTCTGAGTCTCCCAACCTGGGCCAGAACCTCTCTTGCCACACAGCGTATCTTGATTTGGTGACATACATATGGAAACTAAGAAATTACAGGTTTTCCTCTATTCACCCAAAAGGGAGAGTTGATTTGTTTCTGCTCTTGAGATCTGCAAACATCTGGTGCTGTCCTTCTTAAGGCCAAGAACTCATATTTTTCTTAAGTCCATATTTTGCTGGACTACACTGAACTAACCAATTCACTTCTATGAACACCCTTAGTCAGCTTCCCCAGGGGAGGAAAAAGTCTGATTTTAAGTCCTAGAGAAGCAAACAAACTTTAGCTTTTGGGAAACATGTCAAAAGTCATTTTTCTTGCAGGCAGGAAGATAGCTTTTTAAGATTTGTCTACATATGCAAACTTGGCCTGGCATCAACAACCAAGTTTATGTAGGTCCTACAGGATCAGCACAGAAGGCCTCAGAAATCTTTCAGGGAATGGTAACACCTTTCAGACAGTCACTAATGGAGGAGCAGATAATCATTAACCATCTTTATCATCTTGACCAGACAGATCTAAACAGGCTCTTGAGTCTAGATTGACTAGCATCCCAGGAGATCTTCAATAGCCATCTGCCGAACATTTTCAAAAATACATCATGCTCTCCAAATTGCATTTGGCCCAGTGAATTGGCATAGAGCCAGTTTCTCTTCCTTTGCTCTTGGAAATCTTTCCCCTTCTTCCCAGTGCTGCTGCTGCTGCTGCTGCTAAGTCGCTTCAGTCATGTCCGACTCTGTGCAACCCCATAGACGGTAGCCCACGAGGCTGCCCCGTCCTTGGGATTCTCCAGGCAAGAACACTGGAGCGGGTTGCCATTTCCTTCTCCAATATGTGAAAGTGAAGTCACTCAGTCGTGTCTGACTCTTTGCAGCCCTATGGACTGCAGCCCACCAGGCTCCTCCGTCCATGGGACTTTCCAGGCAAGAGTACTGGAGTGGGGTGCTATTGCCTTCTCCTAGTCTGATGCAAAAATGAGAACCCAGTTGGGTCATTTGTAGAGACGTAGGTGGACCCAGAGTCTGTCATACTGAGTAAAGTAAGTCAGAAAGAAAAAAATATCATATAAAATTGCTTATATGTGGAATCTAGAGAAATGGTACGAATAAACCTATGTGCAGGGCAAGAATAGAGACACAGATGTAGAGATGGGCATGTGGATACAGGGGTGGGCGGAAGAGGTGGGTAGGACAAACTTGAAGATTAGTATTGACATATACACACTGCGCTATGTGCTGGCTTAGTCACTCAGTCATGTCTGACTTTGCAACCCCATGGACTATAGCCTGCCAGGTTCCTCTGTCCATGGGGATTCTCCAGGAAAGAATACTAGAGTGGGTTGCCATGCCCTCCTCCAGGGGATATTCCCAACTCAGGGATCGAACCCAGGACTCCTGCATTGCAGGCAGATTCTTTACAGTCTGAGCCACCAAGGAAACCCAAGAATACTCGAGTAAGTAGCCTATCCCTTCCCCAGGGTATCTTTGTGACCCAGGAGTCAAACAGGGGTCTCCTGCATTGCAGACTGATTCTTTACCAGCTGAGCTACCAGGGAAGCCCATATATACACACTACCACGGGCACAATAGATAGCCAGTGGGAAGCCGCTGTATAACACAGGGAGCTTGCTCAGTGATCTGTGTTGACCTAGAGGAGTGGGATGAAGGAGGAGAGATGCTTAAAAGGGAAGGGATGTATGTATACATATAGCTGATGCACTTTGTTGCACAGCAGAAACACAGCATTGTAAAGCAATTATACTCCAGTAAAGAAAATTAGAACCCAAGAACACATACGTTGGCTTTCCTTCAAACTCAGCCCTTCATTGGGGCCATTACCTCTTCCTGGCCCTCCCTTACATCACAGTTTACTTCTGGCAAAGAAAACAATACTCATTATTTATTCTGCTGCACATATTTATATTAAAGCTCCTTATCCTAGGACATTAGCAGGCTCCCTTTCAACTCTGAGTCAGCAGATGAAGGAAATATCCTGAGGGATAAACAGTCAATACTCCCTTTTCATTTCTTCCACCAGTACCCATGACCATGGCCATGTCCCTTATCTTCTCTGGACTTTAGCTGTGTACTTGAAGTTGAAGAGATTGGAGGGGATGAAAGCTAGGATCCCTTCAACCACTAACATTCGGCACTGCATGTCTACGTTCTCCAGAGAGCTGCCATTCTCCTCTGTGATGGTCAGGCCTAGCTAGTCTGTGGAAATGGAAATCAGGTAAAACAAAGCCAACAAGAGACTTCCCTGGTGGTACAATGGTTAAGACTCTGTGCCTCCAACGCAGGGGTGTGGGTTTGATCCCTGGTCAAGGAACTATGATCCCATATGCCACATAGTGCAGTCAAAAAACAAACAAAAAAAGCAAACAAAACATCCCTAGCTTAAACTGTAAATTATTTATTTTGCACAACAGCAAAGAAACTATTTTTTTTTTACATGAATGGTGCTGAGAAGTATTGACATGTGTCCACTGAAAAACAATGCACAACCTAAAAGTTGAGAATGTTGCTTTATTCAGCAGACTGGCTAAAGACTTTTCCCTGAAAACAGCCTTTTAGCTCTGAGGGTCTGTTCTGAAGATAAGGGAGGAGCCAGGATATATAGGAGTTATTGCAACAAAAACCAAGTAGTTGGAATTTCAAAAGATTACTGTTAATTAAAGAAAAAAGATATCTTATGTTAATGAATTTAACACTTTTCTTTGTACAGGAAGATGCAAGAGTCTGGACTTATTGAAATCATTCCTTTGATGTGTGCCATGACTATGTAGGGCCAGTATCCTGCTTTTCTCCCCCTAAATTCCCTCCTGGTGCACAGTGGAGGAGGGTGGGAAGAGGGGGCGGCTGCAGTGGCTGATGGTTTGAGGGACATAACAGTCTTTGTTTACTGATATGGCAAATGACACTTTCATCCACACATGATTTGTGTATCTCTGGTAGTTTTATTCATTAAGACAAGGACAAATATTAAAGATAGTTTTCCATTGCCATAAGCGAAAATTGGGAGGGGACAGGAGCAGCATGTGGAGGGGCAGGGTAGAATAGGAACTACCTGCATCTCACCAAATTATCTCTAAATATGTAGATAAGTGATCTGAAGAGAACAGATAACTTTGATACTTTCATCCTTAATTTGAAATGTTAAAAAATTAATTATTTTGATACACAGTAACTCCAACTAGTCTATGTCAGGTAGCATAGTGGGATGCATAATGACCCTCAAAAAAAACTACTGGGACTTCTCCAGTAGTCCAGTGGCTAAGGCTCTGTGCTCCCAAGGTACCTGGGTTCGATCCTTGATCAGGGAAACAGGCCCCACAAGTCCCAACTAAGAGTTCACATACCACAACAAAGACTGAAAATCTTGAGTGTGGTGACTAAGACTCAGCACAGATAAATAAATAAATATTTATTTTTTCAAAAAGAGAGATGTTCACATCCCAGTCCTTCAGTTCAGTTCAGTCACTCAGTCGTGTCCAACTCTTTGCGACCCCATGGACTGCAGCATGCCAGGCTTCCCTGTCCATCACCAACTCCTGGAGTTTACCCAAACTCATGTTCATTGAGTCGGTGATGCCATCCAACCATCTCATCCTCTGTCATTCCCTTCTCCTCCTGCCTTCAATCTTTCCCAACATCAGTGTCTTTTCAAATGAGTCAGCTCTTCGCATCAGGTGGCCAAAGTATTGGAGTTTTAGCTTTAACATCAGTCCTTCCAATGAACACTCAGGACTGACCTCCTTTAAGATGGACTGGTTGGATCTCCTTGTAGTCCAAGGGACTCTCAAAAGTCTCTCCATCACCACGGTTCAAAAGTATCAATTCTTTGGTGCTCAGCTTTCTTTATAGTCCAACTCTCACATCCATACATGACTACTGGAAAAACCATAGCCTTGACTAGACAGACCTTTGTTGGCAAAGTAATGTCTCTGCTTTTGAATATGCTGTCTAGGTTGGTCATAACTTTCCTTCCAAGGAGTAAGCATCTTTTAATTTCATGGCTGCAGTCACCATCTGCAGTGATTTTGGAGCCCAAAAAAGCAGTCTCCCACTGTTTCCACTGTTACCCATCTATTTGCTATGAAGCGATGGGACCAGATGCCATGATCTTAATTTTCTGAATGTTGAGCTTTAAGCCAACTTTTTCACTCTCCTCTTTCATTTTAATCAAGAGACTCTTTAGCTCTTCTTCGCTTTCTGTCATAAGGGTGGTGTCATCTGCATATCTAAGGTTATTGATATTTCTCCCAGCAATCTTGATTCCAGCTTGTGCTTCATCCAGCCTGGCATTTCTCATGATGTACTCTGCATATAAGTTAAATAAGCAGGGTGACAATATACAGCCTTGATGTACTCCTTTTTCTATTTGGAACCAGTCAGTTGTTCCATGTCCAGTTCTAACTGTTGTTTCCTGACCTGCATACAGATTTCTCAAGAGGCAGGTCAGGTGGTCTGGTATTCCCATCTCTTTCAGAATTTTCCACAGTTTGTTTTGATTAGAGCCTGTGAATGTTACCTTATATGGCAAAAGAGTGAAAGTTACTTTATATGGCAAATGATATGATTAAGAATACTGAAAATGAAAAATAAAAGGATATTGAAAAGGGTAAGTATACATCCTAAGGCAGTAGAAGGAAAATAATAAAGATAAGACAAGAAAATAATTAAAGAAGCAAAAAGAGTATAAGAAAAGCTGGTTCTTTGAAAAGATGAAATAGAAAAAATTATAAGACTGACAGAAAAAAATAGAGACTATAAAGTAAGCAACCAGAAATGAATGAGTGGAAGTCTAGGTAGAATAGAGATCTTTCTACAGTATGAAACAATAATAATATGAAATATTATGCCAGTAAATTTGAACTCAGAAAAGATTTATAATGTCTTTGAAATTTTTATAAAATCCTAAAATCCATAGAAAAAATATATGTAGATAGATCATTCAGTATGAAAAAGAATTTTATAATTAGATACTACAAATTTATAATGAAAATATTAATTAAGTGGAAAAATAGAAAACAAAAACTTACCCTGTAAGTTAAAAAATTACTCAAAAATGTTTTTAAAAACTAGAAAATATTTTAAGCAAATATGACAGACAAATGTTAATGTAGTAAATGTTCAAAAAATACTAACACATACAGAGGTAAACATCCAAGTGGAAAATAGAAAAGACACAGGTATGCATAATTTACAGAAGCAGAAATCAAATGGCCTTTGAATTTTTTTTAAATCCACCCTTTGTTCAACAAACAAATAAACCAAACCAAATCAAAAAATCTGAGAAAAGTTTTGGTCTCAGTCTAACTATAAACTGACAGATAATTTAAGAAATGTATGAACGTTGGCATAAAGGTGCACTCTGGTATAATAATGGAGAAGGAAATGGCAACCCACTCCAGTATTCTTGGCTAGAGAATCCCAGGGACGGAGGAGCCTGGTGGGCTGTCGCCTATGCGGTCGCATAGAGTCGAACACGACTGAAGCGACTTAGCAGCAGCAGCAGCAGCAGCTGGTGTAATACTGGTCAGAGCTTAACTTGACATATTGCTGGATAGCACTTTTAAAATACATAGAAAACACTTAAAAAATATGTACATTCCTTAGATTCAACAATTCTAGTTCTGTAATTTACTCTAGGAAAAATTCATGGATTTGCAGAAAACTTACTTCTAGGGACATTCATGTTTTTACCAGAGAAAGTTTGGTAACAAACTAAATATCTAGAAATGGGAAAAACAAAACTTTGTGACTTTTAAAGGCAGTTCTGTAATGGTACAAAGGTAGACCAGTAGACCAACAGAACAGAAAATAGAGTCCAGAAATAGACTTGCACAGATGCAACCAACAGAAGCCTCAGTAAAATTCATTGGGGGAAAAGTGATCTTGTCAATGAATGGTGTTAGAACAATTGAATATTTGTAAACTTCAAACTCTAGCTCACATCATAGACAAAATTAGTTTCTAGGGGATCATAGCTCTAAAGGTCCAGGTAAAATTACCAAGCTCCCAGAAGAAGACATAAACAAATAGCCTTCTGAGTTTATGGTAGGTAAAACTTCCTTAAGTAGGATACCAAAAGCTTTAACCACAAAAGAAAAAGAAGTGATAAATTGGACTTTATTGTAGTTAAAATCTTAATCAAAAGACATCACTTTGTGAAATTAGCATTTCATAAAAGAGTCTGTGCAACAGCTGGTAAGCATATATGAAAGATGCTTAACATCATTACTCATCAGGTATATACACATTTAAACCATGGCTATATCAGCATATATCTACCAAAATGGTTAGAAAGATCGAGAATGCCCATTGTTAGTGAAAGAAATTGACTCTCATACACCCCTGGTGGGAGTATCAATTGCTTCAACCTTGGCTAATAAAACTAAACATACATTTATCCCATGATTCATGCCTCGGTACTCAAGAGACATGAAAACATATTGGCACAAAGAGACTTATACAAGAATGTTCACAGCTGCCTTAATTATAATAGCTACCCAACGGAAGTAACCCAAGGGTCTGTCAACAGAAGAATGGATAAATTATGGTGTTTTTATATAGCAAAATACTATGTGGCAACAAAAAAAAAGAAAGAACTGTTGATAAGTGGATGAATCTTTTAATAAAATTAGGTTGAATGAAATGCAGATCCAAAAGAGTACATTTTTGGCCACACTGCAAGGCATGTGGGATTTTAATTTCTCAACCAGGGATCGAACCCATGGCCCCTTCAGTGGAAGCACAGAGTCTTAACCACTAGACCACCAGGGAAGTCCCCAGAAGAGTACTTTTTCAAAAATTATTCCACTTATGCAAAGTTCAAGAAAAGGCTGAAATAATCTATGGTGCTAAAAGTCAGAGTAGAAGTACCTGAAGGGAAATATTGAAAAGGAAGGGATCAAAGGAAACCTGTATGCTGATGGAACATTCTGAATACTGATCGTTGTTGTTGTTGTTGTTCAGTCACCCAATTGTGTCCAACTCTTTGTGACCCCATGGACTGCAGCACATCAGGCCTCCCTGTCCTTCACTATCTCCCAAAGTTTGCCCAAATTCATGTCCATCCAGCGATCTCATCCTCTGATGCCCTCTTCTCCTTCCGCCCTTAGTCTCTCCCAGCATCAGGGACTTGTCCAATGAGTCAGCGGTTCGCATCAGATGACCACAATACTGAAGCTTCAGCATCAGTCCTTCCAATGAGTATTCAGGGTTGATTTCCCTTCAGACTGACTAGTTTGAGCTCCTTGCTGTCCAAGGCTCTCTCAGGAGTCTTCTCCAGCACCACAGTTCAAAGGCATCAATTCTTTGTTGTTCTGACTTCTTTATGGTCCAGTTCTCACAACCATACATGACCACTGGGAAGGCCATAGCCTTGACTATATGGACCTTTGTCAGCAAAGTAATGTCTCTGCTTTTCGACACACTGTCTAGGTTTGTCACAGCTTTCCTGCCGAGAGGCAATCGTCTTCTGATTTCATGGCTGCAGTCACCATCCACAGTGATTTTAGAGCCCAAGAAGAGGAAATCTGTCACTACTTCTACCTTTTCCCCTTCTATTTGCCATGCAGTAATGGGGCCGGATGCTGCGATTTTAGTTTTTTAAATATTTAGTTTTAAGCTCGCTCTTTCAATCTCCTCCTTCACCCTCATCAAGAGGCTCTTTAGTTCCTCTTCGCTTTCTGCCATTAGAGTGATATCATCTGCATATCTGAGGTTGTTGATGTTTCTCCTGCCTATCTTGATTCCAACTTGTAACTCATCGAGTCTGGCGTTTCTCATGATGTGCTCACTGTATAGGTTAAACAAACAGGGTGACAGCAGACAGCCCTGTCGTACTCCTTTCTCAATCTTGAACCAATCAGTTTTCCATACAGGGTTCCAACTGTTGCTTCTTGACCCACATACAGGTTTCTCAGGAGACAGGTAAGCTGGTCGGGTATTCCCATCTCTTTAAGAGCTTTCCATAGTCTGTTATGATCCACACAGTCAAAGGATTTAGCATAGTTGATTAAACAGAGGTAGATGTTTTTCTGGAATTCCCTTGCTTTCTCTATGATACAGCGAACATTGGCAATTTGATCTCCTGTTCCTCTTCTTTTTCTAAACCCAGCTTGGACATCTGTAAGTTCTTGATTTGCATAATGCTGAAGCCTAGCATGCAAGATTTTAAGCATGACCTTACTAGCATTGGAGATGAGCGCAGTTGTCCAGTGGTTAGCACATTCTTTAGTACTACTCTTCTTAGGAATTGGGATGAGGATTGATCTATTCCAGTCCTGTGGCCACTGTGGAGTCTTCCAGATTTGCTGACATATTGAATGCAACATGTTGATGGCATCATCTTTTAGGGTTTTGAATACTTCTACTGGAATTCCATCGTATCCACTGGCTTTATTAACAGCAGTGCTTCCTAAGGCCCACTTGACCTCGCACTCCAGAATGTCTGCTCTGGATGACTAACCACACCATCATAGTTATCGGGTTCAGTAAGATCTTTTTTGCACAGTTCTTCTATGTATTCTTTCCACCTCTTCTTGATCTCTTCAGTGTCTATTAGGTCTCTACCATTTCTGTCTTTTTTTGTGCCCATCTTTGGGAAAAATGTTCCCTTGATAGTTCCAGTGTTCATGAAGAGATCTCTAGTCTTTACCCTTCTGTTGTTTTCTTTTGGTCTTATGCACTGTTCATTGTGGAAGGTCTTCTTGTCTGTCCATGCTATTCTTTGGAACTCTGCATTTAGTTGGAGGTACCTTTCCCTTTCTCCCTTGCCTTTCACTTCTCTTCTTTCAGCATACAGATTAGGCTGGAGCTAATAGATGACACCTCATGCGAAGAGTTGACTCATTGGAAAAGACTCTGATGCTGGAAGGGATTGGGGGCAGGAGGAAAAGGGGACGACAAAGGATGAGATGACTGGATGGCATCACCAACTCGATGGACATGAGTTTGAGTGAACTCCAGGAGTTGGTGATGGACAGGGAGGCCTGGCATGCTGCGATTCATGGGGTTGCAAAGAGTCGGACACCACTGAGCGACTGAACTGAACTGAACTGATACTAAAAATACACAGTTTTTGGTATGTAACTTGTACCATTAAAACTTTTAACTACAGTCCATGGGGTCGCAAAGAGTCGGACACAACTGAGCTTTTAAAAAGAGTTTTTAAAGTTTTAAACACTTTTAAAGAGATGTAATAAAATCATGAATAATATGGGGAAAGGTCAACTTTATATTAAGTAAAAACAACTTTTATTCATTGATTTATCCATTCAACAAACACTTATTGGGCATATATTAAATGCTAATCATTGACAGAGGACACAGAATAATAGTGAATAAAATAGAAAATGTCTCTGTATCAGGCAGCTTACAATCTAGTGAAAAGTTTGGTAAGAAATAACTATATGTAAGATCACACTTAAATGTGGAATTTTTAAAAAAAGATTGAATTTATATACATGGGAAACAGACTGGTGGTTGCCAGAGACAGGGGGAAAATGGAGGAGGGGAGGCAAAATAAGTGAAGGTGGCCAAAAGGTACAAATTGTCAGTTATACAGTAAGTCAGTCCTGAGGATTATAATATACAGCATGGTGATTATAGTTAATAATACTGTATTGTATATTTGAAAGATGCTATGAGAGTAGATCTATTTTCTTAAGTAGAACCTAGTTGCTTTACAATTTTGTGTTAGTTTCTGCTGTACAACAAAGTGACTCCGCTATATGTGTATACATATCCCCTCCCTCCCACACCCCACCATCCTACCCATCTAAGTCATCACAGGGCACTAAGCTCTCCTTGTGCTATGCAGCAGGTTCCCACTAGCAATCTGTTTTACATATGGTAGTGTACATATGTCAGTCCTAATCTCCCAATTCACCCCACTCTACCTTTACCCCCACTAAATTCTCACTACACACGCGCAAAAATGTAACCGTGTATGAATGTGGATGTTAACTAAAGAGTAACATTTAGCAATGTATACATGTAACCAAATCTCTATGCTGTACACCCAAAACTAATACAATGTTATAGGTCAATTATATCTCAATTTTACAAAATCAAAGTTTGTTTAACAAATACATTTAGTTAAAATGTGTTGTTATTATAGTGTTAGTCACTCAGTCGTGACCGACTCTTTGTGACCCAATGGACTGTAGCCCCCAGGCTTCTCTGTCTATGGAATTCTCCAGGCAAGAATACTGGAGTGGGTAGCCATTCCCTTCTCCAGGGGATCTTGCCAAGCCAGGGATTGAACCCAGGTCCCCTGCATTGCAGGCAGATTCTTTACTATCTGAACCACCAGGGAAGCCCTAAAATATATCATGTATCAATAAAAATAGAAAAGAAAGCTCTTTAGCACTGAGTGTCAGGGTAGTCACTAGATTGTTTAAGAAAATTTCACTCTGTTCCGTTCTCACATTGTCTTGCACACACCTCATGTGCAGTAAACATTTTTTGAATGAGTGAGTGAAGGCATGATTGTCATCGTATAAAATCTGTACGTTTTCAGATAATAAAAATAAATCTGTTTTCTGTCAAAACCCCAAAGTTATCAAATATATTGTCTACATTGCAAAGACAATTACAAAGAAATGTTTACAAATTTTTTTGTAAGTTATTATAATTATTGAATTATCTGAAATGCTCTTTGCATATCTATTTAAATCTATTTTTAAACATGAATTATTCCACAGCAAAAACAACGAGTACATAGAGAACAGTGCATTATTGTAGTGTGTGTGCACATGTGTGCATACACCCACTTTGCCAATATATGTTTAAAATAAGCATAGAATAAATGACTGGAAAATTTTAACAGTGGTATCCGTTTGGAGGATTACAAGTAATTTTTTTATTATCTTTGCTTTTATCATTTTCTACAATGATGAATATTGCTTTCAAAATAGGAAAAAAATGTTACTGACATTACACGGAATATAGGCATCTTGGTTCTAGCTGTTTCTCAGCAGAGAACAAGCCACAGTATGCTCCCTAAGAACTTATAGCTTCTAAGTTTTGACAGCTGTGTAACACCTGGAGCAGCTATATATAACCTGAATGAACCTCTTTAAAGAAATTGGTGTGGAAGTTATTATTAATAAAAGAAAGAGGACAAAAAGGCAGCCAGGAAAAACTTAATTGGCATCATGAAATGGTTTCTGCAGAGTTATTTGCTAAGCCAGGATCTTTCGTTGAACATGAGGTCAAAGTCATTAAATCAAAACCGGGAAAGAATATGGACTGCAGTGGAGTATTTGTCTAACTGCTAAATCATATCCTTGCTTCTATTATTAACTTGTAGAATAGCCTTCAGAAAATTTATACAACTTGATTTCTCATTTATGAAATAGAGAGAATAATCTCTAATTAGAGTTCTGCTGCAGTTTCCCATGTGGCCATCACAAAACTAAACTGTATTTCTACCTCAAAAGATCCACAGTGGGGCACACACCCAGGTCCACATGAATTGACCACTGTTTATTTCTTCCTTAAACCCTTTCATGTGCCATATCATAGATCACAAAACTCTACACTAAAGAAAAAGTTATTGCATGCAAATAAGTTAGGGAATTTAGATTATTTAGAAGTCTACAATCTGTGATTAATCTGATCATTTGATACAGAACAGTTAAGTGAAAAGTTGACTCTGGAGGTTAACTCTTGCTGTATGTACATCCTATTTCTCTAAGTTCATAAAGTCATTCAGCTATATGAATCCACTTCACTTTGCAAGCCCTTTTTTTCAGAGCAAGTCATGTGTTCTAGAAAAGTATTCTAGATAATACTTATGTTAATTGTAATCAATGTATAGACATGCACATATGTACATATATGGTGATGGTTAATTTTTTTTTAAGAAGGATCTTTTTCTTGGCTGCATCAGGTCTTAGTTACAGCATGTAGGATCTTAGTTGCAGCATATGCGCTCTAGTTCCCTGACCAAACTTTGAACCTAGGCCCCCTGTATTGGGAATCTTAGCCACTGGACCACCAAGAAGTCCTTTGTGATGGTTCTCTTTAGGTGTCAACTTGTGTAGGTCACAAGAGGCCCAGATATTTGGTCAAACATGATTCTGAGTGTGTATATGGTAGTGTTTCTGGGTGAGATAAACATTTGAATCAGTAGACTTAGAAAGCATTTTCCCTTCCTTAATGCGGGTGGACCTCATCCAATCAGTTGAAGGCCTGAATAGAACAAAAAGGCCTACTAACCCACAAGCAAGAAAGAATTCTTCCTGCTTCTTTCAAACTGAGACATTAACTTTTTTCCCTTCCTCCAAACTTGAACTGAAACATCTGCTATTCCTGAGTCTAAGGCTTACAACTTTTGGACTGGCCTAAAGGTCCATCTAGTCAAGGCTATGGTTTTTCCAGTGGATGGGAGAGTTGGACCGTGAAGGAAGCTGAGCGCCGAAGAATTGATGCTTTTGAACTGTGGTGTTGGAGAAGACTCTTGAGAGTCCCTTGGACTGCAAGGAGATCCAACCAGTCCATTCTAAAGGAGATCAGTCCTGGGTGTTCTTTGGAAGGACTAATGCTAAAGCTGAAACTCCAGTACTTTGGCCACCTGATGCAAAGAGTTGACTCACTGGAAAAGACTCTGATGCTGGGAGGGATTGGGGGCAGGAGGAGAAGGGGACGACAGAGGATGAGATGGCTGGATGGCATCACCAACTCGATGGACATGAGTTTGAGTGAACTCCAGGAGATGGTGATGGAAGGGAGGCCTGGCATGCTGCCCCTGTCATGGGGTTGCAAAGAGTCGGACACAACTGAGCGACTGAACTGAACTGAACTGAAGCCATCTCCAGTACTGGTTCTTAGACTTTGGGATTTAAGTAAGAACTAAGCCACTGGCTCTCCTGAGTATCTAGCTTTCTAACTCACTCTGCAGACCTTGGGACTTGCCAGCCTCCATCATTGTTTGAGCCAATTTCTGTGTGTGTTTTTCTATCTATTGATATTGATCTCTCTATACATGGGTGGGGGGGGTGCTAGAATACTGAATAATACAGTGTGAAAGATTTGTGTACAGAAACTATAAAAGGCTACTGAAAAAAATTAATGAGGCACCAGTCAGTGCAAAGACCTCTCATGTTCATGGATTGGAAGACATTATTGTCCGTGCTATCTAAGGTGATCTACACATTTAATGTGAGCCCTATCAAAATCTCAATGATGTTTTTGCAGAAGCAGAAAAATCCATCCTAAAATTTGTATGAAATTTTAACTGGCTCTGAATAACCAAAACAAGTTTGAAAAAGAAAAATTTGGAGATCTTACATTTTCTGATTTCAAAATTTATTACAGGGATACAGTAGTCAAAACAGTATGGTTCTATCATAAAGACAGACTCATAAACCAAAGGAATAGAAAACAGTCCAGAAACAAATTGCCAGATATGAAATCAAATAATTTTTGATAAGAATGTCAAGATTATTCAATGGGGGAAAGGACAGGATTTTCAACAAAGGGTTTTGGGAAAATAGGATATACATATGCCAGAAAAATAGTTGAACTTTTACCTTACACCATATACAAAAAATAACTCAGAATGAGTTAAAGATCTAAATGTAAAACCTAAAACTATACAACTCTTAGAAGAAAATATGAAAGGAAAGATTCATA
This sequence comes from Bubalus bubalis, assembly GCF_019923935.1. NCBI lineage: Eukaryota > Metazoa > Chordata > Mammalia > Artiodactyla > Bovidae > Bubalus > Bubalus bubalis. The sequence goes on from NC_059159.1 coordinate 134,043,888, forward strand.
ACATTGACTTTGGCAATGGTTTCATGAATATGACACCAAAAGCATAAACTAGGAAAAAATAAATGAATTTGACTTCATCAAAATAAAAACCTTTTGTACATCAAAAGACACTGTCAACAGAATGAAACAAAAACCGGTCCATGGAGAGGGAGAAGATATTAGCAAATCATTTATCTGGTAAGGGATTGATACCCACAATATGTAAAAAACTCCTACAATTCAACAATAGCAACAACAACAAAGCCCTATTGAAAAATAGGCAAAAGATCTGAATAAGCATTTCTCCAAAAAAAATATACAGATTGCCAATAAGCTTCTGAAAAGATTCTCGGTATCTCTAATCATAGGGGAATAGAAATCTAAATCACAGTGAGATATTAATTTGCACCCATCAAGATAACTATTGCTTCCTGATGAGTCAGTGGGTAAAGAATCTGCCTGCAATGCAGGAGATGCAGGAGATGTGGGTTCAGTCTCTGGGTTGGGAAGATCCCCTGGAGGAGGAAATGGCAACCCACTCCAGTATTCTTGCCAGGATAATTCCATGGACAGAGGAGTCCGGCAGGCTATAGTTCAAAGGGTCACAAAGAGTTGGACACAACTGAGCAACTGAGCACAAGATAACTATTATCAAAAAAAAAAAAAAACAGAAAATAACAGGTGTTGATGAGGATGTCATGAAATTGGAATACTTACGTGCTACTGCTAAAAGTGTAAAACAGTACAATCCTTATGGAAAATAGTTTGGTTGTTACTCAAAACATAAAAATAGATTTACCATGTTATCCAGCAATTCCATTTCCAGATATATACTCAGAAGAATTCAAAGCAGGGACTTGAACAGACATTTACATAAACAGATTGTACATTTACACTTACAGAAGAATTTTTCACAATAGCCAAAAGGAGGAAGAAACCCAAGTATCCATCAGTGGGTTAATGGGTAAACAAACATGGTGTTCATACACAATAGAATATGACTCAACCCTTAGAAAATAATGAAATTTTTACACATGCTACAACATGGATGAACCATGAAAGCATTATGTTAAGTGAAATAAGCCACTTACAAAAACACAATTACTTTATAATTACTCTTATGTGAGATACCTAGAGTTGTCAAATCTGAAGAAATAGAAAGTAGAATGGTGATGACCAGTGCCCAGGGGGAGTAGGGGCTTCCCTGGTGGCTCAGATGGTAAAGCTTCTGCCTGCAATGCAGGAGGCCTGGGTTTGATCCCTGGGTCGGGAAGATCCCCTGGAGAAGGAAATGGCAACCCACTCCAGTATTCTTGCTTGGAAAATTCCATGGACAGAGGAGCCTTGTAGGCTACAGTCCATGGGGTCGCAAAGAATCAGACACGACTGAGCGACTTCACTTCACTGCTTCAGGGGGAGTAGAGAATAGGACATTATTTATCTATCTATCCTATTCATGTGCTCAGTCATGTCTGACTCTTTGCACAACTTGATGGCGCTGAACTGAATACTTTAAAATGTCCAAAATGTTAAATTTTGTGATTTGTATATTAGTCCACAATAAAAAATAATCTTGAAAAAAGTGCAAAAGTTTTATTGGGGGAAATATTTGTGAGAGAGAATGGGAAGGGAACTAGAGAGATCTGAGAGACCCATCAGACCAGGAAGCAATTATTTCTCTAAGGAAGGAACGGAGAAATGGAAGGAAGATATAGCAGAAGCACCCTAGACTTCAGTTTAAAGAAATTTTGACAAATTCATTGGCCAGTGTCCATCATCACAAGTCCTCGTTTTCTCCAAGAAATGGACATAAGGGTTATTGGCTATCTAAGGAAGCAGCCCTAGGAAACGTCAGTGGATTTGAGCACACAGCCACGGGAGCCTTTGACCAATGACACTCTGTAGTGAGAAATCAGCAAAAAATATACTCTCATGACCACCCAAAGGCTTTGCATGGTCCGCTCACATCATCATTCTTGACCCCTCTGCCTGCTTCCACTTACGTCTTGTGTTCCAGCCACACTGGTCTTGCCAGTCCTTGGTGACACTGAGCATGTTCCTACTGTAGAACCTCTGTGCATGTTACTGTGGCTGAACGTTCTCCTGGGTTTCGATGTGGTTTGCTTCCTCACTTCCTTCATGTTTTTACCCAAATACCATTTTCCCAATTAAGCCTGCTCTGGCCACACTATCTAAAATTTTAATACTCCTTCACTGACTCTCATACACATACTTTCTATCTTATCTTATCTGCTATTTTTTTCTTACCATTTGTCAGTTTAAGACATAATGTACTCATTTATTTATATTATTAGTTTCCTATCTCTCTTATTAGAGTGCAAATTTCACATCAACGGGAGGTCTGACTTGATTGGTTATTGTTGTTTATTCAGCAAGTAGAATAGTACAGAGAATATATTAAGCATTCAATAAATATCTACTGAATAAAACATTGAACACACAGAAGAAAAAAGATTGAAAATATTAATACTTCTATTGCTTATGTGCAGATGAGTCACTACAAGAAATCCAGAGGGACATCTTCTTGGCAACATTTTGTTCACAGTTAGTCCAAATTCCCATGCGTACCTGGAAGGAAGAGACTTCATGAAAAATCTATAATTCAAACTTTTCTCAAGTTCAGAAAGATTTTTCATGACAAAAACCAAAAGCTTTTAAAGATGAAACTAAGACAAAAGGGTCATCATCAAAGGGCACCCAAACCAACATGAAGCGACTCCTTTTGATTAAGAATGGGATAATTTGTGCATCTAAAAATTTACTGAAAGCCATTGATTCAAACACATTGAATTTTTTTAAAACTCATAGTTCTTAATGATAAAAAGAAAGAAAAGGAAAATTAAAACAACATCAAAAACAAAAACCTGACCCTTGAGGCACAAGTAGGAAAGTTAAGGCATGGACTTCTTAACCCAAAGACTGGCAAATAAAATACATGGATTCAACATTTATCCTAATTTAAGGATAACCAAATTGCTTTAGTTGATAAGGAAACAGCTTTCTCTTCAAAAAATATCAAGTCAATGAATGAGGAAATATAATAATTTTTAAATCATCATTTTGCAACCCCTCATAAAATGTTTGATTCAGCCAAACATCATCATGGGTGAAGTGATTAGAGGAGAACTTGATGGGGAACTTACAAATAAGATATCAAGTTATCACCCATTGAAATAAGTAATCAATCTTAGCATCAGTAAAGGTTGAACAAGCAGACCTGCTGTGATGTAATACAAAACACACAGCATCGCCTATGAAGTATTCTGGCCTAGAAGGCAAAAGCTGAACCTAATCCAGCTCTAGAACTAACGTCCATTTACAGGAATTGTGAGAGACAGAAGGATACGTGACAGGGCACCGCTAGGAAAAGCAGACAAACCCAGAGAGGACATCCTACAGGACAACTGACCCAACCTTTGAAACAAGTAAATATCATGGGGGAAAGTGGTGGGAGATTGTTCTGGATATTTTTTAAACACTGAACAACTAAATCTCTGCTGACTTCTTTTTTGAGTCCTCATTTGGATGAGTCAAATGTAAAAATATTTTTGAGACAATTGCAGACATCTGATGATGGTTTGGGTATCAGAAGGCACCAAATAATTATTATTTATTATGCTATATATGAATAATGTCATTGTAGTTAGGTAAAAAAAAAAATCTGTATTTGTAGGTTCATTGAACTATGGAAGAAAGAATGACCATTATATATATTTAAGTACATTTAGAACACTTTAGGAGAAGAGGAAAGTAGATTAAGCCAATGGGGCAAAAACACAATAATTATTTAAAATACATAATGGATATAATGTATGTGGCTTATCATCCTCTCCATTTTGCATGTTTGAAAATTTTCATAAAATAATTAAAGACAATGGTTTACTCTAATTCTCAAGAATCAGAGTTTACCATAAGTTACAGTTAAATCTTCCACTTAACCAACTTATGCTACAACACGCCACAATATTTTTTTTATTTTTATTTTTATTCTTATTATTTTTTTCCTTTCACCACACCCCAAGGCATGTGGAATCTTAGTTCCCCAACCAGGGAAAGCACAGACTCTTAACCAGTGGAATGTCTGAGAAGTCCAACATCCTACAATATTAATTCATTTAAGTAAAGAAAAAATATAGGTTTACAATATTTAACCTTGAAACAAGTATTTGGGAGGTATGATAACCACTGAAGCCAAAAGAGAAGGGACAACAGAGGATGAGATGGTTCAATAGCGTCAACTACTCTCCCAGAGTTTGAGCAAACTCTGGGAGATAGTAAAGGACAGAGGAGCCTGGCATGGTGCAGTCCATGGGGTCACAAAAAGTTGGATACAACTGAGTTACTAAACAACAACAACAACAACATGATATCCATTAATTCAACCTAAATTTTACTTAAACCATATTATGAATCAACCATAGTTCTTGATGCTGGGAATATAACAATGAACAAGTCCCTTTTCTCTTGGAACTTACATACTAGTAAGAGTGAGAGAGACAAATAAATAAAAATACTAACCACATAGTAATAAGTATGTTCCTTGAAGAAGATAAAGTAAAGGAAGAAGAGAGAGAAACAGGACAGCAGAAGTGGAGGATACTTGAGATAAGGTGAACAGGAAAGAAATTTCTAAAGAGGCGATGTGTGTGCATGCTCAGTCGTGTCCGACTCTTTGCAATCCCATGGGCTACTGTAGCCTGTCAGGTTCCTCTGTCCATGGAATTCTCCAGGCAAGAATACTGGAGTGAGCAGCCATTCCCTTCTCCAGGGGATCTTTCTGACCCAGGCATTGAACCAGGTCTATTGCATTGCGGGCAGACTCTTTGCTATCTGAGCCACCAGGGAAGACCAGAGAGGTGATACTTGAACTTAAATCAAAATGGTGTTAAGAGTGCTCGCTTCGGCAGCACGTATACTAAAATTGGAAAGATACAGAGATTAGCAGGGCCCCTGCACCAGGATAACACACAAAGTCATGAAGCGTTCCATATGTTTTTATACAGAGTGAAGTGAGTGAGAAAGAGAAAGATAAATATCGTATTCTAACACATATATACAGAATCTAGAAAAATGGTACTGAGGAATTTATTTACAGGCAGCAATGGAGAAACAGACATAGAGAATAGACTTATGGACATGGGGAGAGAGGAGGAGAGGGTGAGATATATGGAAAAAGTAACATCAGATCAGATCAGATCAGATCAGTCGCTTAGTCATGTCTGACTCTTTGCGACCCCATGAATCGCAGCACGCCAGGCCTCCCTGTCCGTCACCAACTCCCGGAGTTCACTCAGACTCACGTCCATCGAGTCAGTGATGCCATCCAGCCATCTCATCCTCTGTCGTCCCCTTCTCCTCCTGCCCCCAATCCCTCCCAGCATCAGAGTCTTTTCCAATGAGTCAACTCTTCGCATGAGGTGGCCAAAGTACTGGAGTTTCAGCTTTAGCATCATTCCTTCCAAAGAAATCCCAGGGCTGATCTCCTTCAGAATGGACTGGTTGGATCTCCTTGCAGTCCAAGGGACTCTCAAGAGTCTTCTCCAACACCACAGTTCAAAAGCATCAATTCTTCAGCACTCAGCCTTCTTCACAGTCCAACTCTCACATCCATACATGACCACAGGAAAAACCATAGCCTTGACTAGACGAACCTTTGTTGGCAAAGTAATGTCTCTGCTTTTCAATATGCTGTCTAGGTTGGTCATAACTTTCCTTCCAAGGAGTAAGTGTCTTTTAATTTTATGGCTGCAGTCACCATCTGTAGTGATTTTGGAGCCCAGAAAAATAAAGTCTGACACTGTTTCCACTGTTTCCCCATCTATTTCCCACGAAGTGCTGGGACCAGATGCCATGATCTTTGTTTTCTGAATGTTGAGCTTTAAGCCAACTTTTTCACTCTCCACTTTCACCTTCATCAGGGGCTTTTTAGTTCCTCTTCACTTTCTGCCATAAGGGTGGTGTCATCTGCATATCTGAGGTTATTGATATTTCTCCCTGCAATCTTGATTCCAGCTTGTGCTTCTTCCAGCCCAGTGTTTCTCATGATGCACTCTGCATATAAATTAAATAAGCAGGGTGACAATATACAGCCTTGACGAACTCCTTTTCCTGTTTGGAACCAGTCTGTTGTTCCATGTCCAGTTCTAACTGTTGCTTCCTGACCTGCATACAAATTTCTCAAGAGGCATATCAAGTGGTCTGGTATTCCCATCTCTTTCAGAATTTTCCACAGTTCATTGTGATCCACACAGTCAAAGGCTTTGGCATAGTCAATAAAGCAGAAATAGATGTTTTTCTGGAACTCTCTTGCTTTTTCTATGATCCAGCGGATGTTGGCAATTTGATCTCTGGTTGCTCTGCCTTTTCTAAAACCAGCTTGAACATTAGGAAGTTCACGGTTCTGGAAACTTACATTACCATGTGTAAAATAGATAGCCAATGGGAATTTGCTGTATGGCTCAAGAAACTCAAACAGGGGTTCTGCATCAATCTTAGAGGGAGGGAAGTTCAGAAGGGAGGGGATATATGCACACCTATGGCTGATTCATGTTGAGGTTTGACAGGAAACAACAAAATTCTGTAAAGCAATTATCCTTCAATAAAAAATAAAAAGAAATGGTGTTAGGAGCATAGCATATGAAGATCTAGGCAATGAAGCTGGCTGGGGTGGGGGAAGAGTTAAGTGTAAAATCTTTGAATTGTAAAAGAACTAGATGTATAAGAAGGACACTATAATTAAAAAGGAGGAAGTATGGGCAAGAGGATTAGGGAACAAATCTTGGAAGCCATGGTAAGGAATTTAGATTTTATTCTAAATATGGTGACAAACCATTGAACAATATGAAGCAGAAAAATGACATAATTAGATTTCATATTTTAAAATAGATAACCTTGATAGATTTTGAATTTGTGCATCTGAGTTAATAGCAAGATTGGCCTAAAACTTTCTTTTCTCATTTTATCCTTGAATAGTTTTGGTGTCAAAGCTATATTAGTATAATAAAATAAAGTAGAGAACATTCCTTCATTTTTATTCTCTAGAACATTTTATAGAAGACTAGAATTATCTGCTCTTTAAATAATTTATAAATATTGCCTATAAAACTATCTGATCCAGATATTACTTTATGCACAGATTTGTGTTCAACTTATTTAGTATCTAAAATCTCTCTATGTTTCCCAGTTGCTTAGTTGAATTTGGTAAGTTCTATTCTTCTAAGAGAAGGGAAATGGCAACCCACTCCAGTATTCTTGCCTGGGAAATCCCATGGACAGAGGAGCCTGGCAGGCTATAGTCCATGGGGTCGCAAAGAGTCAGAAATGACTGAGTGAGCGATAGCATAGCATTCTTCTAAGAACATACATTTTTTCCATTTTAAAATATATTTATGTAGCCTTACATTTCTAAAATGGAGTAAAAGGGACTAGATTTACCTCCCAACTGAAATAACTGTTAATTGTTGGAAAAATAGATAAAACAAAATTTTGAGTACATCTGGACATCAGGCAACAAAGAAGAGTGAGCCCTGAGAGATGAAAAGACGAATAAGATAAACACTGTAACTGACTAGTTTATGCCCTGAAAACACTTCCAGGCTGCAGCATCAGGCGGGGGACCCCAAATAGACCATGGAAGACTCCCAGAAATTAGAAGGCAGAGGATAGGGTCCAAGGTGGCTAGAATTCACAGGCAGAGCACCAGAGAGGAGGAGCAGTCGCAGAGGAACCCAACAGAATAAAAATCAGCATAAACCTGTGAGACAGTTACTCCAGGCTGAGAACAGGAGTTGGACTAAAGGAAGAGCACACTGAGCAGACTTGAGGCTCAAAATAGTGCTTGTTCCTAAGAGCCAGTCAGGAAAATCTCATAATTCATTGCGCTTTAAGTACAGCACTCAGAAGAATCTTGCTTCCATGGTGGAAAATAACTAGCTCCAGATTAAACACCATGCTGGTCCTACCTAATAAATCTTAACAACAAGAACCAAAGAATCAAACTGTGTCTGTGTAACTTGACTGTATACCAAAATAAAGCTCAAGAATTTTTATAGGAATACAAATCTATCCAGCATGAAATGAAGTAAAATTCATGATGTTAAGTTTCCTGTTAAAATTTCTTAAGGAGGCAAAGAAACAGGAAAATACGACCCATGTCGAGAAGGAAAATATATCAACTAAACCAACACAGAATTGATACAGATGTTAGAATTAGTAGACAAGGACTGAACAGTTATATAATAATTTTTCATATGTTTAAAAAATTAGAAGAAAAAATACATACACTAAGTAGAGATGCAACTGAAAGTGAAAATTGCTCCGTCGTGTCCAACTCTTTGCAATCCCATGGACTATACAGTGTGCATGGAATTCTCCAGGCCAGAATACTGGGGTGGGTAGCCTTTCCCTTCTCCAGGGGATCTTCCCAACCCAGGGATCAAACCCAGGTCTCCCACATTGCAGGCAGATTCTTTACCAGCTAAGCCACAAGAGAAGCCCAAGAATACTGGAGTGGGTAGCCTATCCCTTCTCCAGTGGATCTTCCCAACCCAGGAATAGAAACCAGGGTCTCCTGCATTGCAGGAGGATTCTTCACCAACTGAGCTATGAGAGAAGCAAGTAGAGATGCAGAAGACCAAAAACAAACAAACAAAAAAAACAATGATCTAAATCAATGGAGCCATAAACTGGTATTTAGCAAAGATCAATAAAACTGATAAACTTCAAATCCAGTGATTTTAATCTGTGGGTATTTTGCTTTCTGAGGGAAACTTGGCAATGTCTGGAGATACTACACAAAAAAAGCTCTGAGAAACCAGTGTCTGAATTGAAAGTATTAAGATTCTGATGGTGTGGACTTCCCTGGTAGTCCAGTGGCTAAATCTCCATTCTTCCAGTGCAGGAGTCCAGGTTCAATCCTTGGTCAGGGAACTAGATCTCACATGCTGCTACTGAAGATCCTGTGTTCCACAACTAAGACCCAGTGCAACCAGACATATTTTTAAAAAAAATTTTTTTTCAAGATTCTGATGGAGGGTGATAGCAGGTTCTCAGGAGAAATAGGATGGAGGATTGAAGTTTTGAGCCCTATCCCCAAACACACTATATGGGCAAGTGGTCTTCAGACATTTTGAAATGGACTCCATGAAAGAATTTTTAAAAGCTACATATCCCCTTGTTCATTTCTAAGTTGATATCTAAATTTTCCACCATAAATTTAAATACTTGCAAAAGATATAATTTCCGGCTTACTGTAAATTTTGATATTTTAAACTAAACCATTACATCATTCTTAAATATATCTGGTGGACTCCAAATACCCTAAATATTTGATGCCCGGAACTGCGGTGTTGGAGAAGACTCTTGAGTCTTGCAAGGAGATCCAACCAGTCCATTCTGAAGGAGATCAGCCCTGGGATTTCTTTGGAAGGAATGATGCTAAAGCTGAAACTCCAGTACTTTGGCTACCTCATGTGAAGAGTTGACTCATTGGAAAAGATTCTGATGCTGGGAGGGATTGGGGGCAGGAGGAGAAGGGAACAACAGAAGATGAGATGGCTTGATGGCATCACTGACTCGATGGACATGAGTCTGAGTGAATTCCGGGAGTTGGTGATGGACAGGGAGGCCTGGCGTGCTGTGATTCATGGGGTCGCAAAGAGTCGGACACAGCTGAGCAACTGAACTGAACTGAACTGAACATCCATTTAAAAACATATGAACAAGTTCTTTTTTTAGCAGAAAGAAAAAAAAAAAAAAAAGAAGGGGTAATAAAACTATTTGAGACTTCCCAGGTGGCACACTGATAAAGAATCCGCCTGCCAATACAGGAGACACAAGAGACCTGGGTTGGGAAGATCCCCTGGAGAAGGAAATGGCAATCTACTCCGGTATTCTTGCCTGGGAAATCTCAGGGACAGAGGAGCCTGGTGGGCTACAGTCCACAGGATTGCAAAGAGTTGGACATAACTGAGTGACTGAACACTGCACAGAACAATGTCGTCCTACCTCATGGGTTTTTTTAACTAAAATCTGTTCTCTTATGTCTGTAAGTCTGTTTCTGTTTCATAGATAAACTCATTTGTATCGTATTTTAAATTCCATATATAAGTAATACCATGGTATTTGTCTTTCTCTGTCTAATTTATTTCACTTTGTATGATAATCTCTAGATCCATCCATGTTGCCACAAATGGCATTATTTCATTCTTTTTATGCTGAGTAGTATTCCATTGTGGATGTGTGTGTGTGTGTGTGTGTGTATATATATATGTTTATAAATAAAAAATAAATTAAATTTTATATTTAAATTATAAATCTATATATATTAAAATTATATTTGTATACCACATCTGCTTTATCTATTCATCTGTCCGTGGACATTTAGGTTGTTTCCATGTCTTGGCTATATAATTGTGTTCTAAATAGGAGGAAAACAGAGAGAACGGATGCACAAAATAATTTTAACCATATTGGTACTGGTAGTATTACTATTCTAACCTGGGACTATTATGTAGTTAGATGGGATAAAGTAAGTACCCATGTGATAGTCTAATTCTGGCATCTTCAATATCCTTGAAAATTATTCTTAGTATGGAAGAAAAGATTTCAGATTTAGGACAGAAAAGATTAAGGAAATACTTTGTAGAACTGAATTTGAATTGAAAGTATTAATTTGACCTTGTGAGGATTTTTTTAATGAGCTTCCTAGGTTGCTCAGTGGTAAAGAATCTGCCTGCAATGCAGGAGACACAGGAGATATGAGTTTGACACCTGGTTGAGAAGGTCTGCTGGAGGAAAAAATGGCAACCGACTCCAGTATTCTTGCCTGGAAAACCCCATGGACAGAAGAGCCTGGCAGGTTACCATCCATGGGGTCGAAAAGAGTCAGACACGACTGAGTGCACACACATGAGGGTTTTTTCATGTATGTTAATGTCTGTCTGTCCACTTGAAAATGCATAGTAACAGTGACCTACCCCCGGACATGATTGTGAAATATTACTTTCAACTTTAAAGAAATCAAAGCTTCTCAAAGAAATAGCTAATTCTAGACTTGGGCAAGAAATATATAAAACAAGCCTAGTGCATCTCATCATGGCAGGTAAAATACCAAAGACCACAAGAATATTACCAAAAGGACACAGGAGTAACGTGAAGATGGATAAGATGATAAAAAGACTAAAATATTTTCAATGACCCATAAATAAGAAAGTTTATCTCTCTGAAAAAAAAAATACACACGTTTAGGAAAGACTTTGAAAACCAATTTATATATTCTTCAATGTGCCAGCCTGTTTTCTAGAATTCTAAGGTAATTATTTTCACCCTAATGTGCAGTTTAAATACATGGGTTCATAACGATTCTTTAGGCATTTGGCTATCTTTGAAGGACTGTAGAGAGTCAATTCCTTATTTGTAATACTGGTTTTTCCAAAAGAAAAAAATTAGGCATTTCTCATCACTTGTTTATAGAAGCTGTACTGGATATTAGTCTTGAGTGCATCTCCATGAGTATTTTAATAAATCCCTCTGTCCTTTGCGTTTCATATAATTTCTTAATATTTGACTGCACTGAGTCTTAAGTTGCCACATGTGGGATCTATAGTTGTGGCATATGAACTCTTAGTTGCAGCATGTGGGATCTAGTTCCCCAACCAGGGATGGAACCCAGGCCCCTTGCACTGAGAGCTCAGAGTCTTAGCCACTAGATCACCAGTGAAGTCCCTGCATTTCCTATAAATAGGCACTGGGAACTACAGACTTGATCATATTCAGACTTGAAATTGTGAGTCAGATTACTTCATAATAGGAAACTCTATGTAGACAAAGATCCAGTTTCTTCAACAGATACAATACACAAGTAATTATGATGATAGAGGGGCAATCTTTCCATTAAAAGAGGCTTAAGTGACATTTTTTTTAGAAAACAGACAAAAATAAGCTTTATTGTTGTGTTATATAGTGTATATATAGTTGTGTATATAGTGTATATATTTATATATAGTGTATATATATATTTATATATATATACATATATACATACGGTGGTGGTAATTTAGTCGCTCAGTCAACTCTTGCGACCCAATGGAATGTAGCCTGTCAGGTTCCTCTGTCCATGGAATTCTCCAGGCAAGAACACTGGAGTGGGTTGCCATTTCCTTCTCCAATGTATGTATATAAATCACTATAAAACTATAAATCAAAGCAAGGAAATGATTGTTATATTACCTGTTTACAGGTAAGCCTTTGTCTTCCTCTAGAAAAACGGGGCATGTGGTGGGTTCTGGGTGGTTCGTCAAGTTTTATCCCTTGATATGGGTGGTAGTTGCAAGTGTTCACTTTATAATAACTCTTTATTTACATAATTGTTTGATATTATATGTGTATCTGTGCCATATATTTTTATGTAGACCATTTTAAAAGTCTTTACTGAATTTTTGCAACATTGCTTCTGTTTCATTTTTTGTTTTTTTTTGTCAGTGAGGCATGTGGTATCTTAGCTCCCCTGACCAGAGATTGAACCCACACCCCCTGCATTGGAAGGGAAAGTCTCAACCACTGGACCACCAGGGAAATCCCTATGCTATATTTTAAAATTAGAAAAATTTTTTAAAGAAGTCAAGATACTGATTAATTTTGGAGAGGAGGATTTAAAGAGCATGAAAGTTTTGAGGACATAGTGGCATTCTTGTTTTGGGTCTAAGTGGTGGTTATTTGGGTTTGCATAAAAATGTGTCAGAATAAACATCCATGATTTTTTCACTCTTCCGTATGTATATTTTACTTAGCTAGATATTTTTTAAAGATGTTTTTAAAAATAAAAGGAAAAAAGCACAAGAGAGACTCTCTTAACCACCGCTTAATTTACTCTTCATTTTTTACGTTAGGAAATGTTGCCTTTTGGTCTAATCTGTGTCATGGGAGAAATACATAATTTCATACTCGATTTAGAAGGAGTCCAGATGCTGTTACATTATTTAGTTGGCGCTGTGTGGAAGTGTGGCTTAAAGAGAGACTTTTAGTGCCAGAAATTTCTTTGCAATATATCATATTAAACACTGATGATTTGTGTTTTAAATTTTGGCTAATGCTTTTTGTAACATTTGAATTCTTCTTGTAAACTGTGAGAGTTATCTGCAGGGAATCTAGCCTTTCCTGTCTCTCATTTCCTTCATTTGGATAGATAACATCACATATATAGAGAGAGGACCCTGTTATTTCCAAATCCATAGATTCATCGGGGCTGGGAAATGTCAAATCAGCACCTGAATAAATAAAACACGAGCCCATTAGTGCGAGCTTATTTGACCTGTCAGCATCATTAGGCTTTGCTGAGCACAAGCAGCCAGCTGGTAGAAGGCCTTCAATAATGATGGCATCTCTCGAGAGAGCCCAACAAATCCAGGCTTTGCTTTTTGAATAAGCATTCTGATGTTTGCTTTCCAGGCAGGGGCCTCGTTTCACTTTCAGGTTGCTGTAATTCAAGCCCTGCCCTCCTCGGAGTCTTTCCACCCTGCTGTGAATGGATGCACCCAGCTAGATTCCACACTGGAGCTCAAATCCACAGACCTAACACACATAATGACCCCACAGTCTCAGAAGCTTCACCAGGTCTTATCCCTAGTATTAGTATTCTCAAAGGTAATCTCTGCCAGGACCCCTTTGTTTGAGAAGATCAGCTCATCAACTTGACCGTACAAGTTCAGGTTGTGAATATTAATGTTTAAGAATGTAAAATTTAAAAACAAACAAACAAAAATTTAAGAAAAAATAGGTAAAAAAAGTAAAGTTTACAAGCATAGACTTAGACCCAGGCTGCCCAGATTCAAATCCCAGCCTTACCTCTTATTAGCTGTGTAACTCTGAACAGGTTACTAAACTATTCTGGGCCTCAGTTTATTCATCTGTGAATGGAGACCATGTCACCATCTATCACACAGATGAGACCTAAATGGTATTATTACATATAAAGCACTCAGAGCTGTGTTTATAGCAAGCGCCCTGTTATTATTATTATCATCAGCTGTGTGAGCTTTGCACAAGTACCTTAACCTCTCTGTGCTTTAGGTTCCTTATCTATAAAACAGAAATAATAAAAAATAATATGTATCATATAGGGTTATTACAAGTGTTGAATCAGTTAATTCATGTACAGTATGTAGTGAATTGCTTAGAGCATAGCAAATACTCAATGAATAATAACTATAATTACTTGATCTTTGCTATTTTGGTATGTATACAAATGCAGATAGGAAGCTGGACTGGTATACTTTATGAAACATGCTCACCAATCTCAAGAAAATAATTATTGATTAGTTATTTTATCTTTTATATTTCTCAGATGATGAATGAAATATATTTCTATAATAATACAATTGTAAAATAGAGAAAAATAAAATTTTAATACTCTCACCATTCAATAATATGCATTTTATATAGTATAGTCCCTTTCTATTCCTTTTCTTTTTTTTTTCTTCTGTGCAATATATTAAACAAACACTGAGGAGAATGAAAGAAACTCATAATTTTAATAGTCTTTGAATTCACTTTTTCAGTTGTCATGTTTTTATTTTTATTTATTTTTTTCTTCCAGTTTTATTGCAATATAATTAAATTTTATAATAATTAAAGAACAAGAAGTTCTACTATTATGTTTTTAATTTTGTTGCTTAAATGTCACCCATCTTTCTGAAGCAACTAGTCTGTGACCACCAACAAAGGCTTTGTGGAAGCGTGCATGCATTTATGTGTGTGTGTTAGTCACAGGAACATGCTGAGTTCCATGTGGTGTAGGAGAGAGGTTTCATGTGTGAGCGTGGCTGAGACTGACAAGCATCCCTCATCTATATCTTTCCAAACAGGACTCCTGAGTTCTAGCTGAAGACATAGCAACCCAGACGACGTCTCCATTTCCTGGTCTCTTGCAGCCAGACGTGTCTGTCCACATGGAAAGTTCTAACAGATGAAACTGGAGAAAGATGGTAAGTGCTATCTCCTAGCACAGATGGTTAAGCCTCCAGCACACTCTGGAAAAGACTGTGCATCGGCCAGAGGTCCTGGGTTTTGACGTTGATGCAATGGCCTGTTAGATTTCGGTCTGTCTTGCTCAAAAAGGGGCCAACTGTACCCTCCACCAGCAGGAAGCAAATTCTAAAGGTGACACAGATTTGAAGTGCCAGACTCTCTAGTGTCAAATTCATTACAAAACTAGGGGTCAGAGGGAACAATGGACAGGAGAGTTCTCAGAGAGTAGAACCAGAGTTGGCCTAAAAGTCACTCCTTCACCAGGGCAAGTAGACTTCACACCTGGCCTTGCAGGAATTGATCAATACTATAGACCATTAGCTGCTGTGTTTCCAATTTAAAAAAAAATTTTTTTTAATTTTATTCATAGGGCTTCAGTGGTTGTTGCTCTCAGGCTCTAGAGCACAGGCTTAATAGTTGTGGCACACAGGCTTAGTTGTTCCGTGGAATGTGGGTTTCTCCCAGACCAAGGATTGAACCCATGTCTCCTGCACTGGCAGGTGGATTCTTTACCACTGAACCACCAGGAAAGCCCTTCCAATTTTTTTTTTTCTTTTCCAAATAGGAATTTTTTATTGCCATTGTCCTTATCCTGGGCTTTCCAGGTGCCGCTAGTGGTAAAGAGCCCACCTGCCAGTGCAGGGGATATAAGAAATGCAGGTTCAATCCCTGAGTTGGGAAGATCCCCTGGAGGAGGGCATGGCCACCCACTCCAGTATTCTTGCCTAGAGAATCCCATGGACAGAGGAGCCAAACGGGCTACAGTCCCTGGGGTTGCAAAAAGTCAGACAGGACTGAAGTGGCGTGGCACACCTGCACATCCTCATCCTCGCCTAGCATCTCATGCTGCATCTCTAAGAGGCAACACAGACAATGTGGGTTTTGTTTTGTAGGTGTTGGGAAAGGCTGTCTCACACATGCAGTTTTGGGACCCCTGCTCTGCTGCCTCAGAATGGGCCTGGGGCCTGCAACACTTCCTACCAAGAGATAAAGAGCCCACACAACCTGTGCCAAGCTCTGTGTGGGAATATCTTTCCTTGTGTCGGGCTCAGTGAGTCCTTTTGTCTCTGCTTAAAGCATGTGTGTCGGATGGCGGCTGCCCAATCCCATTACTATATCCATCCTCTGCAGGAAAGAGACAAGGTTCCTTCAAGTGGGGCACCAGAAGGGTGAGCATAGGTCAATTGCCCTGTGTCACTCCCCAGAGCAAGCCACTGGCCAGGGGTATGAGGCAGACAATTAAAGGTCATCTTAGACTTCCCTGGTAGTCCAGTGATTAAGACTCCAAGCTCCACTGCAGGAGGCGAGTGTTTGATCCCTGGTCCAAGAACTAAGAGTCCACATTCCTTGTGACATAACCCCCCCAAAAAACTAACCTTACTCTACCTCATCTCTATGTAATTAAAGCTTTGTTTCATCCATTGCTGTCTTCCTTGGCCACTCCGATACAAGATGCAATGGGAAGAATTTTGGACTTTTGTTCTGAATAGTTGCATAGTGCTAATCTTTGCTGTGGGCCATGTAGTTGGAGTCCTCTCCTGGGGTTGATAACTAGTACAAGCTGCAGAATGGGAGAAAATATTTACAATACACAGCTAACAAAGGAATTGTATCAGAATATATAAAGAACTTACAACTCAATCATAAAAAGACAAACAACCCCATTTAAAAAAAGACTTTAACAGATACTTCATAAAAGTAGATATTCAAATGACTGATCAACACATGAAAATATGCTCAACATCATCAGTCATCAGAGAAAAGCAAACTAAAACCACAAGGAGGGACTTTCTTGGCAGTCCAGTGGTCACGATTCTGTGCTTCCAATGCAGGAGGCACACACAGGGTTTGATCTCTGGTCATGTAACTAAGATCCCACATGTGGCACAGCCAAAAATTTTTAAATAAAACCACAATGAAATAGACCCATATACACATTAGCATGTCTAAAAATTTAAAAGATTAACCATACCAAGTGTCAGCGATAATACATAGAAACTAGAACTCTAGCATTCTAGGTGAGAATGTAAAATGGTACAACAACTTTGGAAATATTTTTGGCAGTTTCTTAAAAAGTAAATATGACTCAGCTTCAGGAGTATGAAATTAACTATAGGCAATATGCATACTTCATTTACAAAAAGAGCTGGTTGGCCAGATTTGGCCAATGGGCCATTGTTTGCTGCTATATCTAGAACATCATTTTGTGCCAAGGAGAAAGGAAATGCCCAAAGAATGAGGGAAACTTATCTCATTGACCCAGTTTGGGACAATCTGAACATTAAAATTAAAAGGGATTAAGAGACTGGTGGCTCAGACGATAAAGTGTCTGCCTACAATGCGGGAGACCTGGGTTCAATCCCTAGGTCGGGAAGATCTCCTGGAGAAGGGAATGGCAACCCACTCCAGTATTCTTGCCTGGAAAATCCCATGGACAGAGGAACCTGGTTAGGCTACAGTCCATAGGGTCGCAAAGAGTCGGACACAACTGAGCAACTTCACTCACTCAAGAGATTATAATACATGAATTAAATAGAAATCATGAGACATACATACATAAGAAAGACATGTACATATATATGTACATGCACAGAGGAGCCTTGTGGGCTGCAGTCCATGGGGTCACAAATAATCAGACATGACTGAGCGACTGAGTAATATAATGCATTAAGAAGAACACAGAATCACTTTTGTGATGTTCCTGGAAATATTATATAATCTAAATGTGCTGTGTGCTGTGCTTGGTCGCTCAGTTGTGTCCAGCTCTTTGAGACTGCATGGACTGTAGCCTACCAGGCTCCTCTGTCCATGGGGATTCTCCAGGCAAGAATACTGGAGTGGGTAACCATGCTCTCCTCAATCTGAATGTAATCATAAGGAAACAGTAGACAAACCAAAACCAAAGGATGTCTACAAAGTAAGTTGTCTATACTTTTCAAAATTGTCAAGGCCAGAAAAGCCAATGGAAGACTGAAGAATGGTTCCAGATGAAAGAGACTAAAACAACCAAAAGCAACATGATTTTGGACTAGATCCTGAACCTCTACAGACATCATGGGACAATCAGTGAGGTCTGAATGAGATCTGTGAATGTTAATTTCCTGATTGATGGTTGCCCTGTGGTTATACAGGAGTCGGTCTTTGTTTTTAGGAAACAGTAAGAGGTAAAGGGCATCGTGTCTGTAATTTATTCTCTAATGACTTAGAAAAAAAGATTATTACTGTTCTGTTTATTATGCCGAGTAGCTAATTACCCCTAAATTTAGTGGCAGAGAACAACCAGATACTACATTCATGAATTCTATGGGTCAGGAATTCAGCACATACCATGGGAGGCTTGTCTCTGCCCTGTGATATCTGGGATCCTTGGATGGAAGACGTGAAGCCTAAGGGCTCAGCCATCACTCTCTTGTCTGGTGGTTGATGCTGGTTGTCAGCTAAGCTGTTGCTGCTGATGATTAAGAATTACTGCTGCTGCTACTGCTGCTGCTAAGTCGCTTCAGTCGTGTCCGACTCTGTGCGACCCAATAGACGGCAGCCCACCAGACTTCCCCACCCCTGGGATTCTCCAGGGAAGAACACTGGAGTGGGTTGCCATTTCCTTCTCCAATGCATGAAATTGAAAAGTGAAAGTGAAGTCGCTCAGTCGAGTCTGACTGTTAGCGACCCCATGGACTGCAGCCTACCAGGCTCCTCTGTCCATGGATTTTCCAGGCAAGAGTACTGGAGTGGGGTGCCATCACCTTCTCCATGTAAGAATTACTAATAGATACCAAAACTACATTGTGTGCATCCTCAGTCACATCTGACTCTTTTCGATCCTATGGACTGTAGCCCTCCAGGCTCCTCTGTCCATGGGATTCTCCAGGCAAAAATACTGGAGTGGGTTGCCATGCCCTCCTCCAGGGGATCTTCCCCACCCAGGGATTGAACCCATGTCTCTTATGTCTCCTTTATTGACAAGCATGTTCTTTACCACCTGGGAAGCCCTATAAGGGAGCTTCATTTCTTATTTAATTAACATTATTTTTGGATATTTGAGAAGGTGCTAACAAATACTGAAAAAATGACTTCAGATGGTGACTGCAGCCATGAAATTAAAAGATGCTTGCTCCTTGGAAGAAAAGCTATGACAAACCTCAACAGCATATTAAAAAACAGAGACATTACTTTGCCACCAAAGGCCCGTATAGTCAAAGCTATGGTTTTTCCAGTCCAATACTTTGGCCACCTGATGTGAAGAACTGACTCATTAGTAAAGACCCTGATGCTGGGTAAGACTGAAGGCAGAAGGAGAAGGGGATGACAGAGGATGAGATGGTTAGATGGCATCACTGATTCAATAGACATGAGTTTGAGCAAGCTCAGGGAGGTGATGAAGGACAGGGAAGCCTGGCATACTGCAGTCCAAGGGGTTGCAACTGAGTGACTCAACAAAAACAAATACTGAAAGTATAAATGAATATGTCATCAAGGTCCTACTCAAGCCTGAACTGTGACAGATGTAGAATTAGATGGAGGATTCAGGGTCTCTGGCAGAACTGGGTCATGTCAGAGTCTAAGGAGTCTCTTAGGATACTCTCACCCTAGGGAAAAAAGAGAGGTGTGTTAGAGTTTGGGTCTCTGATACTTCTATCATCATATGGAAGGAATGCCTTAAAGTATCTGAGTCCTAAAATAGTGAATGTAGTGGGCAAAGATGGAAACATCTGTTTGTTTATTAAACAAACAGAAGCAGATTCTCAAGTGTATATATATTAAATAAGAAAAAGAGAGTCGTGAATTCCCTTCTGGTCCAGTGGTTAAGACTCCACGCTTTCACTGCTGAGGGCACAGGTTCAGGGAACTAAGATCCCACATTCTGCAAGCTTCGTGGCATGGCCAAAAAAAATAATATAAAGCAAAAGCAGGACATTTTTGAAATTAAAAAGAACATTGAATTGCATTACTAAATTTACAACATATTATTGAAATAACAAAAATTAAGATATTTTTGTGTTGAGACATAAATAAATAAATAGAACAGAATAGAAAGTCCAGACACTAACCAAAATATATGTGGGAATTTAGTATATGATAAAGGTAAATCTCATATCAACACATGGTATTCAGACAACTGAGGAGAGATTTTGGAAAGAGGAAAGTTGTACAAAAAGCTCACCCTTAAAAAGAAAACTAAATCAATATAAGGAATAAAGTGTGAAAAATTAAAAAGAAAAAAAGCTCCCACTATATACCAGGTTAAATTTCAAGTGGATCAAAATTTACATGTAAAAAAATATCAAATCATTAAAAGAAAATATGGGTGAATTCTTTTAATAGTTGTAAATATAGTTTACAACTATAAATGTATTCACCCTTTGCCTCAGCACTTCCACTTCTAGAAATTTATCCTACAGATATAGCTACACTCTTTTAAGGGGCCTTGCCACATGGCTTGCAGGATCTTATTTCCCTGATCAGAGATTGAATCTGGGCCCCAGCAGTGAAAGTGCCAAGTACCATTCACTAGACTGCCCTGGAATTCCCTACACTCTTATAAAATGACATATGTGCAGGATTATTCTTTGCAAGATTGTTTTATTTTTTACAATGACAGTAGTATTTCATTCTTTTTTACAATTTTATTATTTTATTTATTTATTTTTGGCTGTGCTGGGTCTTTGTTGCTGTGCAGGCTTTTTCTTTAGTTGCAGCGAATGGTGCAAAGCTACTCTCTAACTGTGGTGCATGGGCTTCTCATTGTGAGGGCTTCTTATTTTGATGGCTTCTCTTGCTGTGGAGCCGGAGAAGGCAATGGCAACCTACTCCAGTACTCTTGCCTGGAAAATCCCATGGACGGAGGAGCCTGGTAGGCTGCAATCCATGGAGTCGCTGAGTCAGACACGACTGAGAGGCTTCACTTTCACTTTTCACTTTCACGCATTGAAGAAGGAAATGGCAACCCACTCCAGTGTTCTTGCCTGGAGAATCCCAGGGACCGGGGGAGCCTGGTGGGCTGCCGTCTATGGGGTCGCACAGAGTCGGACACGACTGAAGCGACTTAGCAGCAGCAGCAGCTTTCTGTGCAGCACAGGCTCTAGGGTGAGAAGCCTTTGTTAGTTGTGGTAATTGGGCTTAGTTCCCTGTGTCATATGTAATCTTAGTTCTTGGACCAGGGATCAAACCCATGTCTCCTGCATTGCAAGGTGGATTCTTAACCACTGATTCATTGGGGAAGTCCCTGTACACTTATTCTTAACACGTGGAACATATAGTATAAAGATTTCATACTGAATAGATCATATTCATTAAGCCAAAAAGGGAAAAAAGAGGCACTTACATAAAATTTTAGCTACATTGTTTGAAATGAAAATATGCAGATTTTAAAACTGAAAAAAAGATCCCAATTGTGTTTCTTCATCAGGAGCTTTAATTGAACCTAGAACTTTTTCACACCTTAATTAGAAAGAAAAGAAAAGAAAAACCCAGAAAAAAATAGCCTTGATTGGCTGCTGAGACAGCAAGAACTTTTTACAGAGACCTGTACAGCATCGCACTAAGATGGACAATGTCTGGCAAGAGATAAAATAGCTGTGCCTTGCTTTGTGCAGGTCAGCAACTTGTTAACTCATCATACTATAATGGCGTAGCTGAGAAGAAGACCGAACTGGGGATCCAAGGGCATGTGCAATGTACAACATCGTATGTATACACACTTGGCAGCACAGCCACTGCAGCTAAAGGTTAAAAACCAGTTCTAAGGAGTTCCCTGGTGGTCAATTGGTTAAGAATCCACCTGCCAATGCAGGGGACATGGGTTTGATCCCTGGTCCAGGAAGATTTCACATGCCTCGGGTCAACTAAGCCCCTGTCCCACAACTACTGAGCCTGTGCTCTAGAAGCCATGCTCCACAACAAGAGAAGCTGCCACAATGAGAAGCTCAAAGGCCACAACTAGAGAGTAGCCCCCACTTGCCTCAACGAAGACCCAGCACAGCCAAAAATTAACTTATTTTTTTTAAGTGGCTAAGATAAATTAGGGCTTCCCAGGTGATGCTAGTGGTAAAGAAGCCACCTGCCAATGCAGGAGACATAAGAGACATGGGTTCGATCCCTGGGTTGAGAAGATCCCCTCGAGGAGGACATGGCAACCCACTCCAGTATTCTTGCTTGGAGAGTCCCATGGACAGGGGAGCTTGGCAGGCTATAGTCCATGAGGTTGCAAAGAGCTGGACATGACTGAAGTGACTTAAGCACTCACGGAAGATAAATTAAAAAGGCAACCAGTCCTAAGAGGTGATCTCAGGGTTATTCATAAAACCAAGGAGGAGAGAAAGGACCTTGTCTTAACTTAATTTTGTCTCAAACACCCTGCATCCAAATAAAGTCCCGTTTGTAGGTACTTGAGGTGAGGGCCTCAACATACCTTTTGCGGGAACACAAGCCACCCTGTAATAGTGCAGACTAGAGTAAGAATAGTGTATAGTATGCTGCCTTTTGTGTAAGGAAAGGAGATAACTATACATCATTAATATTCCCAGAGAAACTCTAGAAGAATACCTAAGAAAATAATATGAATTTTTATCCTGGGAGGGGAATAGGATAGATGTAGGCAAGAATGGGAAGCAAATTAACTTGAGGACCAATTTTGAGTATTTGATGGAGGAAAAAAAGATTCCCTTAACTTTGATGCTTAGAATCTTTTCCTCAAGAGGTATAGGTTCAGGGAGGTGTGACTGAATTTCCTTTATTTTTCTTATTTCTTTTTATTTATTTGTCTGTGCTGGGTCTTAGTTGAAGCAGGCAGGATATTTAGTTGCAGCATGAGAACTCTTAGTTCATGCCATGTGGGATCTACTCCCTGACCAGGGATTGAATCTGGGCCCCCTGCATTGGGAGTGAGGAGTCTTAGCCACTGGGTCACCAGGGAAGTCCCTTTTCTATAGGCCCAATTACCCTATTTCATTCTTCAATGACTAATACCTTCATACCCATTATATTAGAATCGCTATTGATGGCCAATGTTAGAATTAATCTATAGTCAAAGCATGGGCTTCCCTAGTGGCTCAGACAGTACAGAATCCACCTGCAATGCAGGAGACCTGGTTTGATCCCTGAGTTGGGAGGATCCCCTGGAGGAGGAAATATCAACCCACTCCAGTATTCTTGCCTGGTGAATCCCCATGGACAGAGGAACCTGGCGGGCTACAGTCCATGGGGTTGCAAAGAGTCAGACACAACTAAGCGACTACGCACAGCACAGCGTATAGTCAAAGAATATAGAAGAGTTAATTCAAATTTCATAAAAATAATCCTTGACGATGGAAAACTAATTATATCACTGACAAGCCCAGCATACAGGAGTAGGAGAGGAAATGGAGGAAGACATAGGTATAATAACTGTTGCATCTTATTTTAGGGCAATCAGTAAACAGTGTCAAAACTCAAAGTTAGTTAATATATAAAGTTAGCAGGTGAGGGAGTGTTGAGGGGCAAGAGAAGAAAGATGAGTGTGTTAAATTCAGGGAGTCAATAGACATTTTTAAAGTTAATAAATCAAAAATAGAAATATATAACCATATTATTTAGAGTTTAGTAGCAAACAAGCAGATGAAGTAATAATAGGAACTGTTAAAATTTTCTGGAGGTTTTTTACTTTTTATTTTATGACTTTTTGACTTTTTTTTTTTTTACCATGTGTCATAGGCAGAACTAAAATGTTCATTTCCTAATGCTTGGAGCCTAGAATGGTTACCTTACAAGGCAAAAGGGACTTTGCAGAACTGGAAGATAGCAAAGATGCGTTATCTTAAGCCACTATTTGTGGTAATTTGTTACAGCACCAACAGGACATGAATACCCAATGCAAGTGTTACTTGTACTGTGTTTTTTTTAATATTTATTTATTTATTTGGCTGTGCCATGTTTTAGCCGTGGCATGTGGGATCTAGTTTCCCAACCAGGGATCAAACCCATGCCCCTGCATTTGAAGCGTGGAGTCTTAGCCACCAGGGAAGTCCCTACTTGTACAATTTTTAAAGATTAAAAGAAATGGAAACAATGACATGTAAGCCTGTCGGTGGAGGAAATGTGAGAAATGGTATCAAAAGCCATCTTCTTCCCTTGTTGAAGGTAGAGAAGGCCGTGTTTTCATTTTGTATGTGTTACTTTAAGAAGACTCAACTCGGCCAGCAAACTGTGGAATATCCATCTTCATAGAAGCCCCAATACTAGATTACCAGACACGGTTGTGCTAAATACCCAACCTGAAAGAAATTTTCTGCCATCCTACCCCTTGCAGCTGACTCAGGGGGACCAGCACAGAGAATAAGCCTATGGCCATGCAGAAGAATAAAGCCAGGCCCTGTTAGAGGGTGATGGAGGGAAGTCCCCACCTGCCCCAGTCATGGCCATTTGGTTAGAAGTCAGCATGACCACCAGTCAGAAGGTTTGGTAAGAGATCACAGGACAGTGCCTTGGAGAGATGGGACGTAGGATTGTGTCAGCCAGGCAGGTCCTACGAGGGCTCCACCCCACTCCGCCTTCTCCCGTCAGGGTCCCGCTCCAGTCTACTATCCACATGTCTGTGCGTTGGCATCCCAAGCAGTGTTGTGAGGGAGCCAGAAGCCCTGTCCCACATCTGGCCGGGTGGCCTTGGAGATGAAAACTCAAGCACACACAGATCGTGGGTGCAGCCTTTTGCCGAGGCTGGGGGAAACGTGAAGGCAGAACACGTTTTAGGCCTGAGTTACTCACTGACCAAGTTAGAAGCTCGATGCTTTCTCACTCAATCTGGCTTTTGTAATTATTTATTGTTACAGCTAGTTTTATGAGCTGTCAGAGGGTTAATGTTTTTCAAGGGCTCTTCCTCACATCCCCAGTTGCCAAGACTCTACACTTTAGAAGAAGTGGCTGACAGGATGAGCTCTAAGCACACCACTACCTTACATCAATGTGGTGATTCGGAAAGCACCACAGGTCTTTATCTTACTGGTCCTCATTTAAAATGGTACTCCTCAGGATTTCCCTGGGAGTCCAGTGGTTAAGACTCCAACACAGGGGACATGAGTTTAATCCCTGGTCATGGAACTAAGATTCCACATTCCGTGTGGCACAGCCAAAAAAAAACTCCTCACTTCCAACCTCCACTGTTATCACAATGGCATGTAAGGTTTAAAACTACCAGAGATGGCCTTGGTTGTCCTAGTTCAGAAAGTCCGGTTGGCATAACTCAAGTGAAATACGATCTTCTTCACACTGAAGAGCAGGAAAAGAAGGTGGTGACAGCAGCTGACAAGCCCAACTGGCAACTTTGAAATATAGCTGGAGTGGGGGGTAGAGACTTTAAAAGTGCATTACAGCTGCATGTTGAAAATTTCTCCATCAAAACAGTTAACACCACTTGAAAGGATCTGCGTTCTTCCAAGGTCCTTAAGTGATGATGGTTTTTCTGCACGTGCTAAGTCGCTCCTGAAACCAACACTCCTCTTTCCAGCTAGTGCAATTGTTTTAGTAAAAACTGGAATGAGTAGACTTTGCACAGCTTTGGTTCATGGAGGAAATATTCATTCTTAGGAGGGAAATAAAAAGCCCAGCTTTTTATAGATATAGATAAGTACTAGGACAAAAATAATGATTAGTCAAAGGGACATGTACAAGAAAGAAAAGTACTCGATCTAGGGACAAGAAGTTTTCCTTTAAGGAACTGGGTTTTTGTTGTTGTTACAGATTGTTTTTATTCATCTGACAATATCTTGGAAATTACCCTTTATCAGGACATAGAGGATGGATGATGTACTATAATACAAGGGATCAACCCACATTGAAATGAACACTCATATTCAGTAATATTTTGATATTAAAAACAATGCTGCAATGCATAAACTTGGCCTGTATTATTCCATTGCTAGCAAATGTGTGTGCTTAGTCACTCAGTCATGTCTGACTCTTTGCAACCTTTTGAACTATAGTCTACAGGCTCCTCTGTCCATGGAATATTTCAGGCAAGAATACTGGAGTGGGTTGCCATCTTCCTCCTCCAGGGCATCTTCCCCACCCTGGGATCCAATCTGCATCTCCTGTGTCTTTTGCATTGCAGGCAGATTCTTTACCCACTGAGCCATCAGGAAAGCCCAGCAAATGAATAGTATACATATTTAATGAATTTATAACCTGGAAGATTTTTAACTGAGAAATTATTAATGATGGTTGATCCAGGGCATATTAAGGCAGGATGAAAAGATGCTGAGAGATCATTATAACCCATGATTGAGACCTTTCATCCAGTGAAGAAGTTGACATCAAGTAAAGCCCAGTCGTCATTTAGGTGGCTAAGGGGTAAAGAATCTGCCTGCCAACACAGGAGGTGCAAGAGACACGGGTTCAATCCCTGGGTGGGGAAGATCCTCTGGAGAAGGAAACGGCAATCTGCTCCAGTATTCTTACTTAGAAAATCCCATGGACATAGGAGGTTGATGGGCTATAGTCCCATCAGGGTTGCCAAAGAGCTGGACATGACTGAGTGACTGAGCACACACAAAGCCCAGTGACTGCCCCGAGGCCTAGAACTGAAAGCAGATGTCCTGATTCCAAGCCCAATGCTTCCTCTTTTACCATGCTGCCTACTTGTTAGAAAGCCCTTGAGGGACTTGCCTGGTGGTCCAGTGGTCAAGAATCTGCCTGCCAGTGCAAGACATGGGTTCTATCCCTGGTCGGGGAAGATCCCACATGCCCCAGAGTGGCTAAGTCTGTGCAACGTAACTATTGAGCCTGTGCTCTAGAGCCTGATCTCCACAATAAGAGAAGCCATGGCAAGGAGAAGCCTGTGCACCGCAACTAGAGAGTAGTCCCTGCTCGCCACATCTAGAAAAAGCCCACACAGCAACAAAGACCCAGCACAGCCAAAAATAAATGTATACACGCACAAAAAAAGAAAGGCTTTGTGCACACGTGTTGTCTTCCTTGTGTATCAGATGATTCACCTTAGAAGTAGTATGTGTCACTTCTGCTCACGTTTATCAGCCAAAGCAAGCCATGTGTCAACAAGGCGGGATGGATGTATGACCCTCTTCTGGGGAAAACCGTGAATAAAAATGGAAACAATAACACAGTCTGTACTACCGCCTCCTTCTGTCCTTTCAGCCCAGCAGTGGTAGCAGCTGTTGATAATCTCTAGGTTAGCTCATTGTCCTCTGTTTGAGTCTTCTATTCACTAAGTAGCCAGTACCCCCAAGTGGCATCCATTTATGTTTAAAATGTTCAAGCAAATTCTGCTTCTTAGTGAGACCAGCAGTGTTTACCACATCAACATATGAACACCTTCTGTGTGTTAGGATGTGCTAGGCACAGATCACCATGTGTGGTATGGATTTTTTTTAAGTAATACTATGAGTAAAAATATAAGCAGAGTGACAATATACAGCCTTGACGTACTCCTTTTCCTATTTGGAACCAGTCTGTTGTTCCATGTCCAGTTCTAACTGTTGCTTCCTGACCTGCATATAGATTTCTCAAGAGACAGGTCAGGTGGTCTGGTATTCCCATCTCTTTCAGAATTTTCCACAGTTTATTGTGATCCACACAGTCAAAGGCTTTGGCATAGTCAATAAAGCAGAAATAGATGTTTTTCTGGAACTCTCTTGCTTTTTCCATGATCCAGCGGATATCGGCAATTTGATCTCTGGTTCCTCTGCCTTTTCTAAAACCAGCTTGAACATCTGGAAGTTAACGGTTCATGTATTGCTGAAGCCTGGCTTGGAGAATTTTGAGCATTACTTTACTAGCGTGTGAGATGAGTGCAATTGTGTCGTAGATTGAGCATTCTTTGGCATTGCCTTTCTTTGGGATTGGAATGAAAACTGACTTTTTCCAGTCCTGTGGCCACTGCTGAGTTTTCCAAATTTGCTGACATATTGAGTGCAGCACTTTCACAGCATCATCTTTTAGGATATGAAATAGCTCAACTGGAAGAAGCACAAGCTGGAATCAAGATGGCCAGGAGAAATATCAATAACCTCTGATATGCAGGTGATACCACCCTTATGGCAGAAAGTGAAGAAGAACTAAAGAGCCTCTTGATGAAAGTGAAAGAGGAGAGTGAAAAAGGTGGCTTAAAGCTCAGCATTCAGAAAACGAAGATCATGGCATCCAGTCCCATCGCTTCATGGCAAATAGATGGGGAAACAGTGGAAACAGTGGTTGACTCTATTTTGGGGGGCTCCAAAGTCACTGCAGATGGTGATTGCAGCCATGAAATTAAAAGACGCTTACTCCTTGGAAGGGAAGTTATGACTAACCTAGACAGCATATTAAAAAGCAGAGACATTACTTTTCCAACAAAGGTCCGTCTAGTCAAGGCTATGGTTTTTCCAGTAGTCATGTATGGAGTGAGAGTTGGACTATAAAGAAAGCTGAGTGCTGAAGAATTGATGCTTTTGAACTGTGGTGTTGGAGAAGACTCTTGAGAGTCCCTTGGACTGCAAGGAGATCCAACCAGTCCACCCTAAAGGAGATCAGTCCTGGGTGTTCATTGGAAGGACTGATGTTGAAGCTGAAACTCCAATACTTTGGCCACCTGATGCAAAGAGCTGACTCATTTGAAAAGACCTTGATGCTGGGAAAGATTGAGGGCAGGAGGAGAAGGGGACGACAGAGGATGAGATGGTTGATGGCATCACCGACTCAATGGACATGAGTTTGGGTAAACTCCGGGAGTTGGTGATGGATAGGGAGGCCTGGTGCTGTGGTTCATGGGGTCATAATGAGTTGGACATGACTGAGTGACTGAACTGAACTGATGAGTAAAGCTGATAATACTTATGATCACAACCAACCTGAATCAGATGTGAGCTGTTTCCATTCTGAATGACAGAAAACCTAAAGCAATAGTGACATAAACAGGAAAGAACTTTATTTCCCTTGTCCATAACCATGCCTCAGACAAGCAACCCGGGACTTCCCTGGCAGACCAGTGGTTATTGCTCTGAGCTTCCACTGCAAGAGGCACAGGTTCCACCCTTAGTGGGGGAACTAAGATCTCGAATGCTTCCTGGTGCCACCAAAAATTAAATAAAAAAGAGGGGAGCAACCCACAGGTCCGATTTGATAACTCCATAATCATCAGGTGCCCAGGAGCATCACTTGACTTCTCCTTCATGCTACAAGATGTACTGAAGCAATGATCAAGTGTTTTGAAACTCAGTAGTTCAAATGGCAGCCTCCTGCAATCCCCTTCTCCAGTTACTTTGAAAAAGGTGAATTGCCTGTATTAACTTTTTTGCTTGCAAAAAAATGTAGATTGGTATAATGTCAATTGACCATAACTCAGCCCCTTACCAGAGCCAGACACAATACTCTTGGGCAGCTATGTGTCCACCTAAAAATTGGAAGTTCTGTGTGTGTGTGTGTGTTTTTTAACATGGAAGATAAATTTATTACATAATGCTTTTTTAAAAATTTCATTTATTTATCTTTGGCTGTGCTGGGTCTTTGTTGCTTTGCATGGGCTTTCTCTAGTTGCAGTGAGTTGGAGCTACTCTTTGTTGTGGTGCTCAGGCTTCTCATTGTGGTGGCTTCTCTTGTTGCTGAGCACAGGCTCTAGGCAAGCGGGCTTCAGTAGTTGTGGTGCATGGGCTTAGCTGCTCTGAGGCATGTGGAATCTTCCTGGACCAGGGATCAAACCTGTGTCCCCTACATTAGCAGGCAAATTCTTATCTACTGTGCCACCAGGGAAGTCCACACCTTGTTTTCAAAAATGTTCATTTTTTTTTAAAATTCATAATGCTTGTGTTGTTTATGTATAATAGTTTGATACAGTACGTTGTACGTTACAGCTTTCTTTCTCTCAAATATTCTAAGGCTCTCCTACTCCTTCTCTTTTGCTAAAGTAAAGGCACTCGAAACAACATGTGAGCAAGTTTTCAAAAAGAAAATGGGGGCTTTCGTGGAGGTCTAGTGGTTAAGAATCTATCTTCCAACGCAGGGGACTCAGGTTGGATCCCTGGTTGGGGAATTAAGATCCCACATGCCACCAGGCAAAAAGAGGAACACCACAACTACAGACGCCTGTGTAACCTAGAGAGAGCCTGTGCTCCACAACTTGAGAAAGCCTATGAGACGCAATGATGACCTGCTGCTGCTCCTGCTGCGTCGCTTCAGTCGTGTCCGACTCTGTGCGACCCCATAGACAGCAGCCCACCAGGCTCCCCTGTCCCTGGGATTCTCCAGGCAAGAACACTGGAGTGGGTTGCCATTTCCTTCTCCAATGCATGAAAGTGAAAAGTGAAAGTGAAAAGTGAAAGTGAAGTCGCTCAGATGTGTCCGACTCTTCGCGACCCCATGGACTGTAGCCTACCAGGCTCCTCCGTCCATGGGATTTTCCAGGCAAGAGTACTGGAGAATGAAGACCTAGCACAGACTAAAAATAAATTAAAAAGACAAGAAAAGAAAATGAATTGAACAAAATTTTAGTAGCACTACACCAACCAGCTTTAAAATCAGGACAAAATATCTGAATTGGATGCCACACCCTTTTAAGGAAGTTATCATTCATGCTTTTTTCATCTTAAAGCATGCTTACAAATCAGCAACACCAACAGGAAAAATAAAACAATCTACAACAATCAATTCTGTTTGTTTGCTGAACCTAACAGGTTTATATCAATGCAAAGAAGGAGTGTGAAGAATGCACATCCAGGGAAAAGTAGCAATCTCTGACCAGCCACATACATTCTCCCTAGTTGATAAATCTCAAATAACTAATCTGTATTCAAAGTAACTATAAACTCCATGAAGGCTGCAGGCAGTTTTTTTCTTTACAGAAAGGACAGAATTTACTTTTCAGAACCCTGAAGGAGATCTGATAAAGAAACTTGCTCCCATTAGAGTTATAAAGAAGAAAGAAGCAGCTAAAAGACAAGTTCAGAAATTTGCTAGAAATGCTATTATACTGATACTAAAACGAATGAATGTATTCAATGTTTCTGGGCTTCTCAGGTGGCTCAGTGGTAAAGAATCTGCCTGCCAATGCAGGAGATGCAGAAATTCTATCCCTGGGTTGGGAAGATCCCCTGAAGAAGGAAATGGCAACCCACTCCAGTATTCTTGCCTGGGAAATCCCATGGACAGAGGAGGCTGGCAGGCTACAGTCCACGGAGTCACAAAGAATCAGGTATGACTGAGAGACTGAACACACGCAGTCAATGTTTCTATAACATTTTTAAAAATTGTTACAATTACTCTCTTTAAATCCTCACCCAAAAATTGTAGTTTGTATGATCATCCTCATTTAACAAAAGAGAAAGCTGAAATTTAAAGAACATAAATGATTTACCCAAGTTTTAAAGCAATGGACTAAAATTAGTCTTCTTAAGAATCTATGTTCTTTCTTCCCTTCCTGTATACCTCCTTCTATGGAATTTGATGAGGCACATGTGTCTCCATGTTGGAAGTAGATGGTGATGACTCCCAAAATCTCTGGGTAATGTATTAATACAAGGTGACCTGAGATCTGAGCTGCAAGACATAGTCAGATCATTGAAGAAAAGACCCAGTCTTTTGTTATAAGATTGTCTTTCTATAAACCAGAGGACTTGCTGAAAGCTACTTTATTTCCAAGTGAGATGTACTGGCATGAAAGCCTAGAATTCTCCCATGTGCGCTGTTTCCTGAGACACTGAGTTTCTGACCCCTTTTCAAGCCTCAGTTTTCATCAGCACTCCCTATGCTGCTAGGATGCAGAAACACTGTGTGATTCCATTCTTAGGACGTATCTGAAGCAGTCAAAATCATAGAAACAGAAAGTAGAAATGTGGTTACCAGGGGCTGGGGGCAGAGGAAGGAGGAATTCACCTGAATGAGTACAGAGTTTCAGTTTTTCAAGATGAGAAATTTCAAGAGATCTGTTATAACACATAAATAGACTTCATGCTCCTGGACTGGACTTTTTAAAATTATTAAGATGGTAAATTTTATGTGTTTTTTAATTGACATACAGTTGATATACAATATTGTATTAGATTCAGGTGTACAACATAGTGATTCAAAATTTTTATAGATTATACTCCATTTAAAGATGTTATAAAATATTGGCTATATTATCTGTGCTGCAAAATACATCCTTGTAGCTTACTTATTTTATACAGACTAGTTTGTAACTCTTACTCCACTACCCCTATCTTGTCCTCTCCCTGCTTTTCTCTTCTCCCTGGTAACCTCTACACACACACACACACACACAGCAGAATTCTACAGGTGAAAAGTAGGATGCTGGCCCAGGAATTAGTTACACAGCTTTGAGATGCCAATCTAAATTGTCACTAGGTAACTAAGCCATGGACAGAGGAGCCTGGTGGGCTATGGTCCATAGGGTCACAAAGAGTGGGACACAACTGAAGTGACTTAGCACACGCACACACACACAACTAAGCCATAGCTTTTGAGTACACCATGCGTGATTAGAGTGGAACTGAGCTACTGAGGTTTTTCTACTCTTTACAAGTTGGGTTGAATTAAGTGCTGCCAATGCCAAATCTCGGAGAAGGCAATGGCACCCCACTCCAGTACTCTCACCTGGAAAATCCCATGGACAGAAGGGCCTGGTGGGCTGCAGTCCATGGGGTCGCTAAGAGTCGGACATGACTGAGCGACTTCACTTTATTTTTTCACTTTCATTCACTGGAGAAGGAAATGGCAACCCACTCCAGTGTTCTTGCCTGGAGAATCCCAGGGACGGGGGAGCCTGGTGGGCTGACATCTATGGGGTCGCACAGAGTCGGACACGACTGACACGACTTAGCAGCAGCAGCAGCAATGCCAAATCTACTAAGGAGAGGAGATGAATTGAGGCAGATTGTTGGTTACTGTGTTAGTGCACAGCTAGTTCAGTCCTTCTCACACCAATGACAGTGGACAAATCTTTATTATTGGAATTGATTGAACCCTAATAGTATCTGGTGTTGACTCTCCTGATTTCAGGGCTGTTCTCCTAAGAAACGA
Source organism: Bubalus bubalis (assembly GCF_019923935.1). NCBI lineage: Eukaryota > Metazoa > Chordata > Mammalia > Artiodactyla > Bovidae > Bubalus > Bubalus bubalis. The sequence continues at coordinate 134,076,888 of NC_059159.1, forward strand.
TACATACTGTTGTGGAAACCCCAGCCATGTGCCTCTAATCAGCCTGGTCTCTGCATCACTCTGGGCTTCCCAGTGGTTCCGTGGTAAAAAACACGCCTGCCAATGCAGGAGATGCAGGTTCAATCCCTAGGTCAGAAAGATCCCCTGGAGGAGGAAATGGCAAACCACCCACTTCTGTATTCTTGCCTGAAAAATCCCATGGACAGAGGAGCCTGGCGGACTACAGTCCATGGGGTCACAAAAAGTCGCACACAACGCAGTGACTAAACAACAGCAACAACTGCATCACTCCAGCTGTTGGCGCTACTTACAGGTATGTGCTGGGACTGGATCTCCAATTTCCATTTTTCCAGGAACCTGCTCCTGTGTACATTCTTCTTATTTTCCTTTTTTCCTCTTCCTGGATTTGTTACCCTACCTGCATCTCCCTCCAGTTTTCCCTTCTGCCCTACTAGACTCCATCTATTACTATACTTTTCCATTTGCTTCATCCCTTCTCTATTTTATGTTTTTAAACATTGAACACAAAATGCATTATATTTAACAACAAACTCTGGGATTCACTGGACTTCCCCAGTGATTCAGTGGTAAAGAATCAGCGTATAATGAAGGAGAGCAGGTTTCAATCCCTGAGTCAAGAAGATCCTAGCAAGGAGGAAATGGCAACCCACTCCAGTATTCTTGCCTGGAACATCCCGTGGTCAGAGAAGCCTGGTGGGTCCCAGTCCATGGGGTCACAAAGAGTTGGACTGATTGAGCACCCAAGCACTGGGATTCGTTAGAATAGAGTGCTAAAATTTCTTATCATCTGCATACAATAATCAAAGAAGGTTTGATAACAATAGGCTTAGATATAAAATAAGGACCAACAAGCCATTCTTGTCCTCCTGATAGAAATACAGTGGTTGTGGAATTCTCAGTCAAAGGGCTCCTTTCAGGAAAAATCTGACCCATCTTCCTATAGCTAACCTGTGGTACTCTGAAAATATTCACGTACAAGTTATTAGTGTCAGACATGCAGATTTGCACAAAGGCATATAAAGGTCTGAAACTTGATAAACGTTTTTTATTAAAATGGAAAAGACCTTCTTCTTTGCTCTAATCATATTTTATAATAATTCATTTCTTTGTATGAACTCTTTTAAAGATGGTAAACCAAGGCCAAAGTGATGGAAAGATATATTCTGGAAGATCTCCCCAAAGGGAGTTCCCAATATGAAGCAACACAGGATGAAAAGGCAGAATAACCACCCTAAGGTTGATTCTGACCAGAGAATCCAAGCTCTAACTCTGACTCTGCCTCTCACCGTGTACCTGACCTTGGGTAAGTTACTTAGTGACTCTTAAGCTCTACTCTGTTCACCTATTTTATTGGAATAAAGATACTACCCACCTGATAGAGTTAATAAGGAAATGAGAGGGTCTATGTAAATGTCTTATCACAGTTACTCTCAAGGCATAGTAAGATTCGGGCAACTGGTAATACTGAAATCAACATAAAACCCCTGTTCCTGACATAAAAGAGTAGGTTTTGGGTTTCTTTTTCATAGTCTCAAATTGACTATTTTTTTTTTCCCCAAGCTCTAAATGTTTTATTTTGTACTGGGGTATAACCTATTAACAATGTTGTAGTTTCGGGTGAACAGCGAAGGGACTCAGCCATACACACACATATACATGTATCCATTCTCCCCCAAACTCCCCTCCCATCCAGGCTGGCACATAACATTGAGTAGAGTTCCATGGGCTATTCAGTAGATCCTTGCTGGTTACCCATTTTAAATATAGCAGTGTGTAAATGGCCTTCCCAAAGTCCCTAACTATCCCTGCCGCCTGGCAACCATAAGTTAGTTTTCTAAATCTGTAAGTGACAGATCAGGTATTAAAAGAATTCTGAACACTCAGAAAAAGTGAAAGTGAAAGTCGTTCAGTCGTGTCCAGCTCTTTGCAAACCCATGGACTGTATAGTCCATGGAATTCTCCAGGCCAGAATACTGGAGTGGGTAGCCTTTCCCTTCTCCAGGGGATCTTCCCAACGCAGCGATTGAACCCAGGGCTCCCTAATTGCAGGCAGATTCTTTACCAGCTGAACCACAGGGAAGCCCAAGAATACTGGAGTGGGTAGCCTATCCCTTCTCCAGCGGATCTTCCCGAGCCAGGAATCCAATCAGGGTCTCCTGCATTGCAGGCAGATTCTTTACCAACTGAGCTAAATACTCAAAACTCATCAGCTATTGCGTAGCTGTAATTCATATTTAAAACAGCAGGTGGCACTAATATCATATTTATCTGATACTACATGGCCCCTGAATTTTTTCTTTTTTCTTTTTTTTTAAGCATTCCCTTTTGGTTTTCTTTTCCAGAAACAGCATTTCCTCCTTGATCTTTTCAATTTTTGTTATCCTTCTATGATTTAGTAGGCTATTTTCAGTAGCATAGCCTAGTAAATTGTTTCTATTTTTAATATTTTTAATGTAGACACAAATTTCCATGGGCTGATTACATGAAATTTTTAAAATTTATTTGAAGTTTTGCCCTCTTTCTAATTCATTCTCTAAATTTGACCATATTGTTTCCCTATGGGCACTGAAACAAAAGTATTTTACATCTGTGTTCACCTTTGATCCTAAGAAAAGTTCAAGCCCTTTTCCAGAATACCGCAAGATAACAACAAATACGTTTATTAGAAGGAATGTTTGAAGAAAAGACTTTGAGTTTGGCAAAAGGAAAACTATCAATGCTTCTGAAATAATTTTTAAATTGCATGATGGATCTGCTCATGGTTAATTCAGCAGCAATGATCATGACATTTTTCCAGTTCAGTTTGCATTGCTCTCACAACATATCAGTGTATGTAATATCCTTTGCTGCTGCCATTGCAGCTAATGGCAGGTCATTCTCTAACCCAGGCTGGAAGCTGCAGGTTTGACTTTATGTGGTTGCATCAAGCTTGAACTGTGACACAGGCCTGGGTTCCCTTTTGTCACTGAGTTTAGAGATCTTCTAAGAGTTAACCCAGTTCCTCACAGTAAGATGCTCACTCAGAGCTAACTGAAGGCAAAAACACAGGCTCTTGCAAAGTGTATTTGTGCAACCACATCCCAGAGTCTCGGTTGCAACCTAATTCTGTGGTCAGAACACACACACAGTGGTGTTAAGAAAGATCGACCACAAGAGCAGGGCTGTCAGTTCACACAGGGACAGGAGGTGAACTCTGAGGGCCCTGTAATGCCTTTTAGTGGGCAGTGGCACCAGCTTTGAGGGAGGAATTCACAATGACATCCTGCAACCCACTGAAAGGCCCATTCCCTCCAAAAGCACATGCTAGTGAAAAAATAACAGGAATCAGGTTGACTTATTTAAATTTCTCTGTAACAAGTAAAATCATTTTGAACCTAAATTCTCTTCCATGTTTAAGGATGGATAAGTTTTCAGTGGCAGTGGGGGTAGGGGGTAGGACAAAACTTTACAGAAGCTGAAATATCACATGTGTACAATTGAGTAGTAAATTTCATGAAATAGACCTATTTTTATTTTTGGCCAATGAGGTCCCCTCACATGGACATCAAAAGAAGAGACAAGAGTCATGATAAAATTCCGAGTTAGTGGAAAATATTCATTGTTGATTCTGTTAGCCAGTAATTTTACTAGCAAATAATGACAATTGGGGCTTCCCAGGTGGTGCTAGTGGTAAAGAATCTGCTTGCTAATGCAGGAGATGTAAAAGATGCGAGTTCAATCCCTGGGTTGGAAGATCCTCTGGAGAAGGAATGGCAACCCACTCCAGTATTCTTGCCTAGAGAATCCCATAGACAGAGGAACTTGGCAGGCTATAGTCCATAGGATCAAAAAGAGTTGGACACGACTGAAGCAACTGAGCACACACACAATGACAATTAGATCTCCTGTAATTCCTGTCTCACATTTCCTTGTATTGGATAAAGCAGTCCTGGATACTGGTCTAAAGATTGTATTAGAGCAGGGGTCCCCAGCTTCTGGGATCTAATGCCTGATGATCTGAGGTGGAGCTGATGCAGTAATAATAGAAATAAAGCGCATAATAAATGTAATGCTCTTAAATCATCCCAAAACCATCCCATACCCCAGGTCCATGGAATAACTGTCTTCCATAAAACCAGTCCCAGGTGACAAAAAAAGTTGAACCCTTTATTAGAGGACTTAATTTCATATTTCTTATTTCCAGTGAATGGGACAATTTGCACTTCAGTGTGATGCAAGCTGCTTGTTTCTAACATAGACTCTTCATCAAATTAAGGATGTATATCCTGTTCTCAGGGCTTCCCAGGTGGTGCTAGTGGTGAAGAACCCGCCTGCCAAAGCAAGAGACATAGAAGATGAGGGTGTGATCCCTGGGTTGGGAAGATCCCCTGGAGGAGGGCATGGAAACCCACTCCAGTGTTCTTGCCTGGAGAATCCCATGGACAGAGGAGCCTGGCGGGCGACTGGGACACAGTATATCCAATTCTTAGTTGATTAAGAGTTTGGATCAAGAGTGAATGTTAGTTTTATCAAACATCTTTGCATATCTACCCAGATGATCATTTGGTTTTTTCTCTGAGATCTTTTCATGAGATAAATTCTGTTGATAAAACGGAGAAGGCAGTGGCACCCCACTCCAGTACTCTTGCCTGGAAAATCCCATGGACAGAGGAGCCTGGTAGGCTGCAGTCCATGGGGTCGCTAAGAGTCAGACAATACTGAACGACTTCACTTTGACTTTTGATTTTCATGCATTGGAGAAGGAAATGGCAACCCACTCCAGTGTTCTTGCCTGGACAATCCCAGGGATGGGGGAGCCTGGTGGGCTGCTGTCTATGGGGTCGCACAGAGTCGGACATGACTGAAGTGACTCAGCAGCAGCAGCAGCAAAGGAGTTGAAAGGGGTTTCCCTGGCGGTTCAGTGGTAAAGACCCCCCCACCCCTGCCAGTGCAGGTTCAGTCCCTGGGTCAGGAAGATCCCCTGGAGAAGGAAATGGCAGCCCACTCCAGTATTCTCGCCTGGGAAATTCCATGGACAGAGGAGCCTGGTGGGTTACAGTCCATGGGGTCACAAAGAGTCAGACACGACTTAGTGACTAAATAACAACAAAGGAGCTGTACATTTACAGCAAAGTATGCACCTGAACCTTTAGAACAGCTTTGTTCATAACTGCCAAAACTTGAAGGCAACCAAGATGTCCTTCAGGAGGTAAAGGCGTGAATAAACTGTGGTACATCTAAACAATGAAAAATTATTCAGTGGTTTAAAAAAAAAAAGACATGAACTCTCAAGCCATGAACATACAAGGAAGAACCTTAAATGCATATCAGTATGTGAAGGAAGCCAATCTGAAAAGACTCCATACTATATATTCCCAACTACAGGACTATGGAAAAGATAAAACAATGGAGACAGTAAGAAGATCAGTGGTTGCCAGGGGTTAGTGAAGGAGAATGAGTAGGTAGAGAAGAAGATTTTTAGGGCAACACATGCTATTATAATGGTGGATATATGGCATGATAGCTTGTCTAAATCCATCGAATGTACTCCACCAAGACTGAACCTTCATGTCAACTGTGGACTTTGGGTGACAATGATGTATCAATACAGGTTCCTCAATGTTCAACAAACACACCACTCTGGCAGAGGAGGCTGATGGAGGGTGGCTGTGCATGTGTGGGGATGTGGGGAGGGGGGCGGGGGTTGGTATATGGAAACCCTCTGTATTTTCTACTTAGTTTTGCTATGAATCTAAACTGCTTTAAAAAATAAACTCTATTTAAAAATAAACTAAAAAAAAAATTCTGTTGATAAATTTCCTACAACTGTACCACCCTTCTACTTTTAGAATAAAACTGAAGTCCACTCTGCATTGTTCTTTTCACAGAGATGAGATTCACTAATATTTTATCATCTCTGTAGCTATATTTGTACAAATATAAATTTGCGTTTATATTTTTCTTCTACACTGTAATGAGTTTTTCTGCCAGGGTGATGTTATTTCATAAAATAACTTAGGAAGCATTCCATCGTTTTCTGTGGAATAGTTAATACTACACTCAACTGATCTATCCTTCAAATATACATAAGTATATGCCTTTATGGAGAAGGCAATGGCACCCCACTCCAGTACTCTTGCTTGGAAAATCCCATGGACGGAGGAGCCTGTTAGGCTGCAATCCATGGGGTCGCTAAGAGTCAGACATGACTGAGCGACTTCACTTTCACTTTTCACTTTCATGCATTGGAGAAGGAAATGGCAACCCACTCCAGTGTCCTTACCTGGAGAATCCCAAGGATGGGGGAGCCTGGTGGGCTGCCGTCTATGGGGTCGCACAGAGTCGGACACGACTGAAGTGACTTAGCATAGCATAGCATAGCATATGCCTTTATATTTACAGCTGGCATTTTTTCTTTTAGATGTAATATCTGGGCCATATTTTCCATGCCTTCTCTGCAGTTTACACACAGTCAAATGTGTGTGGCTCAGCTGGCAAAGAATCTGCCTGCAATGCAGGAGACCTGGGTTCGATCCGGGGTTGGGAAGATCCCCTGGAGAAAGGAAAGGCTACCCACTCCAGTATTCTGGCCTGAAGAATTCCATGGACTGTGTAGTTGATGGGGTTGCAAAGATTTGGACACGACTGAGTGACTTTCACTATGCTATTTGGTCAGCTCAAATTTTCTATTTCTTGGCTCAGTTTTATCCATCTACACTTTCCTAGAGAATTCTGTCTTTCCTTGTGGTTTTTACAATTTATTAATTAAGAACTATGCAGCATAGTCTTTTGTAAATTTGATTCTCTACACCTATGGTCTTATATCCTTTCGTCTTCCTTTGTGTACAGTATCTATAGTTTTCTCTTGACTAGATTCACTCCAAGTCTATTCGATTGATCAGAATGCTCGTATTTCTTTGTGTACAGTGTCTATAGTTTTCTTTTTGCTTGGCTAGATTCACTCCAGGTCTATTCATTTAAACAGAATGTTTCTACTTAAAACGGCTTGCTGCTGCTGCTGCTGCTAAGTCACGTCAGTCGTGTCTGACTCTGTGCGACCCCATAGACGGCAGCCCACGAGGCTCCCCCGTCCCTGGGATTCTCCAGGCAAGAACACTGAAGTGGGTTGCCATTTCCGTCTCCAATGCATGAAAGTGAAAAGTGAAAGTGAAGTCGCTCAGTCCTGTCTGACTCTTAGCGACCCCATGGACTGCGGCCCACCGGGCTCCTCTGTCCATGGGATTTTCCAGGCAAGAGTGCTGGAGTGGGGTGCCATTGCCTTCTCCGATAAAATGGTTTAGAGAACATCAATTAAAATATATGGCCAGTGGAATTTTCCTGTTGTTCATATTCTAAGTAAACAAGATTTCCTATCTTCTAATAATATACCATTGAGAAGAATTCTAACAGTGTACCCAGACCATGAGTTACAACAACAATTTTTAAAATAGGAAGACTCTGACCTCCCTGGTGATGCAGTGACTAAGACTCTGTGCTCCCAATGCAGAAGGCTCAGGTCGATCCCTGTTCAGGGGAGTAGATCCCACGTGGCTCAACTCAAGTGTTCACATGCTGCAACAACAACAAAAAGATCATGCTGCAACCAAGACTGAAGATCCTACATACCGCAGCTAAGATCTTGTGCAGCCAAATAAGTAAAATAAATCTTAAAAAATAAGAAGACTAAAGCCAAGCAAGGTCTTTTTGGCAAATTACAGGAGAAACCAAAACACAATTCCCAGGGCCAGACTCTCTCTTGGCACTTGAAGTGTGAGCCAAGCCCAAAGTTAACAAGGACAGACTTTAACAGTCAGATGGTTTCTAAATAGAATTTGCTCTAGAAAGAACATCAGTGAGATTATTTCTCCTCCTAAGAGACTTTTTGCATATGTTCTATGAGTCGTTTTTGAGAAACAAACCCTGAGGCATCATTTTATGGAGGGAAGGGTTTGTTTAAATAAGAACATTATGCCACAGTAACATGACTAAGAAACCCTGTAAGAAAGGAAACCCTGAGCCAGCTGGGCCAGGTGATTGCTCCAAGTTACTTAGAGAAACTTGTTATTGTGAAAGAAGTGAGTTCAGGAATATTGCCTAAAGATGACGCAAAACAATCCTGAGATGAAGCCATACCTTGAGATGGAAGACTGTACAAGAAAGACTGCATCCATTACGTTGCATACAAGTTAACATTAAAGGTTTGTTGCCAAGCTATCATTCATGGGCTTTGCAAACCAGTATTTGCTTGGTTCAAAGAATAACTTTCAAAATATCTTTAACTTAGGGGCTTCCATGATGGTTCAATGCTAAGACTCTGCACTCCCAATTCAGGGGCCCCAGATTCGATCCCTGGTCAGGGAACTAGATCCCAATGCTACAACTCAGAGTTTGCATGCCACAACTAAAGATCCTTCAAGCCACAATGAAGATGGAAGATCCCGCATACCACAACTAAGACCTGGCACAGCCAAATAATTTAATACACAAATTTAAAAAATTAATTGAAATTACTAATGAAAAAAATCTAAATTTAAAATCTTATCATCCAAATGAACAATCCCTAAAAACTTGGTTGTCTTTTATTGTGATAATAACAACTCTGTGTTAAATGTAGGTTCTCTCAAGAGGATAAAAAGAGTTGACATTCAAAAACATGAATTCTGAGGCCAAGGACCAGTTGAAGACAGCAAATAATTGTCCAAATCCCATTGAACTCATGAAGAGAAAAGCAGTTAAGAATATCACCCATGTGTTTATCTAAAGGAAATGAAAACAGGATATCTAAAGATCTATGAGCCCCTGTGTTGACTGCAGCATTATACTCCATAGCCAAGGTGTGGAAATGACTGAAGTTTCCATTAAGAGATGACAAGATAAAGAACATGTGGTATATATTGACAATAGAATATTACTCAACCATGAGAAAGAAGGAAATCCTGCCATTTCTAGCTGCAGAGATGGACCTTGAGGGCATTATGCTAAGTATTATGCTAAGTAAACTATGTCAGACACAGAAGGACAAGCACTATATGATCTCACTCATATGTGGAGCGTGAAGAAAAGAATGCATAGAAACAGAGTAGAATGGTGGTTGCCAGGATCTGGGGGATGTGGGAGATGAGGAGATGTTGGTCAAAGGGTTCAAACTTCCAGCTGTAAGATGAGTAAGTTTTGGGACTTCCCAGGTAGTCCAGTGGTTTAGACTCCATGCTTCCACTGCATGGGACAGGTTCTATCTCTGGTCAGGGAACTAAGATCCTGCCTACTGCATGCTAGGCTATATGGCCAAAATTTTTTAAAATAAATAAATATTTCAGAGAATTCTTAAGGGCCAGAAAACTAAAAAGAAAAAAGATAAATAAGTGTAGGGGATCTAATATACAGTATAGTGACTACAATACTGTATTATATACTTGAAAATTGCTGAGAGTAAATCTTCGATGTTTTTACCACACACACACACACACATTCATCACATGAAGTGATGGAGCTGCTACCTAATCCTATTGTGGGAATCATTTCACAATAATATGTACATCATATCATCACCTTGGACACCTTATATATACAATTGTATGTCAATTATATCTCAATAAGGCTGAAAAAAAAAAAAAGACTGTCTACCTGGGTCTGGTTCTACAGTTTCAACACTCTCAGTTCCTTGACAAGTTTCCTTTCAAATATTTCTGGAATAGTCCTCAGAATAATCTGACCATTTCCTTTTATTTCTTACTCTGATCTTTGCTGGGTGGTATCACAAATGTCTATAAGGCCTTGCAAACCTTTCCATGGATGTTTTCATATCTCCTTCTAGCACCATGATTTCTGCCAGGCACTCTGTCTTTTCCATTAGGACATACAAGAAAACAATGTCTCTCCCTCCACTTTATTTTCCCCCCAGGTTAATTGAGATATAATTAATATAATACTGGGTAGGTTTAAGCTATGTAACATGTTGATACTTACATATTACTATGTAATATATACTATGTTTAAGCTATGTAACATGTTGATACTTACATATTACTATGTAATATATACTATGTTTAAGCTATGTAACATGTTGATACTTACATATTACTATGTAATATATATGTTTAAGCTATGTAACATGTTGATACTTACATATTACTATGTAATATATACTATGTTCAAGCTATGTAACATGTTGATACTTACATATTACTATGTAATATATACTATGTTCAAGCTATGTAACATGTTGATACTTACATATTTCTATGTAATATATACTATGTTTAAGCTATGTAACATGTTGATACTTACATATTACTATGTAATATATACTATGTTTAAGCTATGTAACATGTTGATACTTACATATTACTATGTAATATATACTATGTTCAAGCTATGTAACATGTTGATACTTACATATTACTATGTAATATATACTATGTTCAAGCTATGTAACATGTTGATACTTACATATTACAAAATGATTACCACCACAGCTGTAGCTAACACCTTCATAGCATCACATAATTAATTACCATACGCTTTTCTACCTAGTCTAGGTGAAAACATTTAAGATATACTTTCTCAGCAACTTTCTAGTATATAATACAGTATTGTTAACTACAGTATAGTCGTCATGCAGTACATTAGATCCTCAGAACTTAGATCCTCATTAGATCCGCAACTAGAACTTCTAGTTCCAAGTTTGTAACCTTTGACCAACATCTCCTCATTCTTGCCTTCCCCCAGCTCCTGGCCACCATCAGCCTATTCTGTTTGTATGAGTTAATAGATCAAGTATTTAGCTTTCTATGTGACTTATTTTACTTAGCATAATGCCCCCAAGGTCCTCAATGATATTGCAAATGTCAGGATTTCTTTCTTTCTCAGGGATGAATAGTATTCCATTGTATGTATATACCACATCTTCTTCATCCATTTATCCTTGCTTTCACATTTAGGTCATTCCCACATCTTGGCTATTGTGACTAATGCCACAATGAACAGGCCTCCCTCACCTCTTTAAAAGTCCACTTGTTCAGTGGGTACCAAAGCAGTTACTTGTGTGCCATTGTCTTATAGAGATTCATAGTTTCCATCACTCAGAATAGAGGGGCTAGGCCAGTAGACTATCTCCCAGAACAGATACTCACTGTTGTCAGTGTCCTGTCCTCTGATTTCTAAGACAACCTTCACTACTTGGAGTTCTCCTCTCCTAATGACTTTTCTTCCAGAAGCTTCTCCCAAATCCTTATGCAACAGATTTCTGGTGGGTAAGTGCCACATTAGTGCCTCCCTTGTTCCCTGCCTCTTCTCCTGGAGGCCCTTTCCCCCTTCCTTTTCTCCCCTCCTCCACAGACTTCAAAGGGTAGCAGTCACAGTACAGAGCCGGGGTTGGTGAATTATGACCCTCAAACCAAATCCAGCCCACTGCCTGCAAAAATGGTTTTTAACATTTTAAAAATAATGGGGGAAAAATCGAGAGGAATATTTCATGACATAAGAAAATTACATGAAATTCAAATGCCATGTCTACAAATAAAGTTTTATTGGTACACAGCCACACTCATTTGTTGCATATTGTCTATGGCTGTTTTTCTGCTAAAACTGCAGAGTGGAGTGGTTGCAACAGAGACCATGTGGCGTGCAAAGTCTGAAATACATACATGGGCCTTTTACAATAAAAGTTCACTGATTCTTGGTTTTGACCATGGACCCTGGCACTAGTCTGCCTGGGTTTTGAATTTCGTTCTGCCACTACCTATGTGGGCAATACTATAACCAGGCCTGAGTTGCAATTTGCACGTTTGTAACGAGGGGATGACAGCAGTTCTCTTTACCTCCTTAGGATGTGTGGGGATTAAAGAAATTGAATTAGAATAGTACCAGACACAAGCCATACACGTTAATTACCATTGTTACATTATAGCTGGTGACCATGGAAAACCTGTCTGGTATTAAATAAAAATTCTGGATCAAACGTTTGTTTCTTAACTGACCTCAAAGTAATAGAAAAAATTGCTGAATATGACAGTCACCTAAACAGTATAAGAATAGTGTCCTTGTTACAAAGGGGCTGCAGAATGAAACTTCACTCCTGTCCTGAATAAAGGTCAAATCTAGGCATTTAACATCCTGCTTTTCTACATTATCCAGGGAATCTCAGCAACCAAGTAGTTTTTCTTTTGTTTATTTTGTTTTGAAGAAGGTTGAATAAAATGTTTTTTTTTCATTTTCTCTACATTTTCCATGAAAATGAATAATTTTATGTAGTTACAATCATAATATAGCATATGTAGTTGAATTATTTTTACTACAGCTTAACTTTTCCATTTTGCTTCTTAGTTTTCATCACCTTTTGTTTTACACAGAGTTTTATGGAGATAATTTTTCAATATATATATATATCTTTTCAAGGTACATTTAAATAGGATTTCCATGGAGGTCCAGGGATTGGGAATCAGCCTGCCAATGCAGGGAATATGAACCTGTGCTGCCTAATGAGAGAACTTAGAGAACAGTGAGAACCTGAGCACTACAACAGAGTAGCCCCTGCTCTCCACAACTAGAGAAAGCCCGCATGCAGCAATGAAGACCCAGTACAATCAAAAACAGGCAAATAAATTTAAAAAACAAAAAGACCCCACTTAAAAAGATATATATAAATACAGTCTTTAAAAAAGTCAAGTAGTTTTCATTCCTTCTTCCCTATCAAACAACCCAGTTTTCATTAAATTAGCGACTTCAATGGCTCAGATGGTAAAGAATCCTCCTGCAGTGCTGGAGACCTGGGTTTGATCCCTGGGATGGGAAGATCCCCTGGAGGAGGGCATAGTGACCCACTCCAGTATTCGTGCCTGGGAAATCCCATGGACAGAGTAGCCTGGCAGGCTACAGTCCGTGGGGTCACAGAGAGCTGGACACAACTGAGTGACTAAGCACAATGATTTCAACCATCTCATCCTCTGCTGCCTCCTTCCCCTTTTGCCTTCAATCTTTCCCAGCATCGGGGCCTTTTCCAATGAGTCGACTGTTCCCAGAGAATAAAGATGGTTGGATAGCATCACTGACTCAATGGACGTGAAATTGGGCAAACTCCAGGAGATAGTGAGGGATGGGGAGACCTGGTGTGCTGGAGTCCATGGTGTCACAAAGAGTCGGACACGACTGAACAACAAATGACTTCAAATTGCTCAGATCATCAACTTCTCCTAAAGGATATGTGCAGCATAGAGTATTCTAGAAACAAAGCTAAAAGCTTGTTGTTATGAAAGTGTTCACCAAGCATCAATCTCACAGTGATGGGGCTGAAGATACGAACAGCTTTAGAGCCCTGACCATCATCTCCCCATTCATCAGAGAAACTGGACCTCCAAAGTCACAGAGCAGAGCCAAAGACAGACCCAGAGATGCTCACCAGCCAGGGTATTTGAGGACAGAGCATAGATAGTGATGAGAATCTTCAGGTCATATGAAAAAGGTGTTTCTAGGGCTGTAGATATCCATTCCTTTGTCCAGTTTAGCTCATGGGTTTCAAATTACAATGTGTCACCCTGGCCTTGACATACACAGAACCACCCTGTCCTGAAGCATTTGCCCTAAGAAGACTGCAAAGTGGTGTTTAGAGTCAAATATATCCCTCCTCCCCTTTTTTTGTAGTTCTAGTAACTCCACTCTGGCTTCCTAGGTGATTCAGTGGTAAAGAATACGCCTGCCAATGCAGGAGACGAGGGTTCAATCCCTGAGTCAGGAAGATTCCCTGCAGAAGGAAATGGCAACCCACTCTAGTATTCTGGCCTGGGAAATCCCATGGACAGAGAAGCCTTGCCGGCTATAGTTCATGAGCTCTCAAGAGTAGGACATGACTTAGTGACTAAACAACAAGTAACTCCACTCATGTAGGATCAAAGAATGAGCTTCCTCTACCTAGAATTTTCTTTAACAGAACCCATAGCTTCTTTGAGGGACTCAATTAAGTCAGCCAAATTTGGGAAAATAAACCTCGTAATCAGTGGAGGAAGTAAAGCTCTTGCCAGCCATCTTCACATCTCTCTATTCTCATCGGCATCGTTAACTAGCCTCCAAATTCATTTATTCTCATTTCTTTCTCGAAGGCACCTTCCAACAGAGCAAGCTAGTGTTTGTGAGTGCTTACTTGTGTTTGTATATGTGTGGGTTTTGAAGTTCGAATATCCCTGGTTGTGGAATATGCTTAATGTTTCCTCTGAAAAGATATCAGAGGAAAAAGAAAAGGGTATTTCTGGGAATCCTGCTGTTATTCCACTTACCCATCTAGTTGACTCTCTAATTTTCAGCCACATTTTAATAAAAGACTTTGAATAGCTCTGCTTTTATGATTTAAATGGACTTTCAAATTGGGATTTAACCATCTGATATAACAAAGTGGGTGGACTTCAGTCTTCAGAGGAAAAAGAATAAACATCCTGAAAACTGTAATTAAAATTTTCCATTTTCCTCCAACCCTCTTATTGCAATTATTGTCACACTTGAAATATCCAGTGTCCAAATTCAAACCTCAAGTTTTGCAAAAAGCCTTCAATTCGAGGTGGTGGGATAGGGGTGGAGGCAGGGTGGAGGATGTGTGGGGGTGGGGTGGGGTGGGGCTGAGGCAGCTGAAGTCATTTTGGTAGAAATCCAGTTATGTTGAATGAGGATTAACATTCTGATGTGTATTAAATTTAAAATAAACCTGTGGTTAGACAATGTCACTCATCCAATTTTCTCAAACACAGGTGACTGAAATAATTTTGTGCAAAATACTTAGGCTCCTAATGGTCCATGTGGAGAATTGCTGAGGAAGGTATGAAGTCAGACCTAAGGAAATATGAAAGGAAAACTTCAATCCAGAGCAACTGGGATATAAAAGGTGAAGATAGGTAGATATCACAGATGACTAAGAAAATGGCAACTCTATGTAGTAACTGTGTAATTGGCCTTCCCATTACAGACCCCTCCCCCAGGCTCTCTGCTTTTGTTCTTCTCAGAAGTATCCAGATAATAGTGTCTGGTGCAGGTTTCCTGACTTGTTTTACAGATGCTAAAACCCCCACCAAGTGGAAGAAATCAACGACTTGATGACCACGAGCACATAGCCCCCCAGACCTACTGGAGCCTAAGGATCTATATTGCTAACCCCTGTGACAGGATCCTGTTACCTCCATCAACCAATCAGAGAATTATGCACGAGCTGATCACACAGTCTGGGATGCTCCTCCCTCACCTGGCTTTTAAAAATGCTTAGCTGAAACCAATGGGGAGTTTGAGTATTTTGGAAGTCCTGAACGTCTTGCTTGGCTCCCTGCAATAAATAATGCACTTTTTCACCACAACCATGTTAGTAGATTGGCTTCACTGCATGTGGGCAAGCCAACCCAGTATTACCCATTCCCCTCTCCTTAGGGTTATACTTGCCTCATGTTGTGTTTCACACTAGGTGTCAAGATTCAGAATTTCTAAGGCCTGAAGCCTATATAGTGAAGCTGTTTATATATATATATATATATAAAACATAGATTTATCCATTCACCAAACTTTCCAAAAGGGCTTCGCAGTTGGCTCAGTGGGTAAAGAATCAACCTGCAATGCAGGAGATAAAGGACACTAGGGTTCATATCCCTGGGTCAGGAAGATCCCCTGCAGGAGGAAATGGCAACCCACTCCAGTATTCTTGCCTGGGGGATCCCATGGACAGAGGAGCCTGGTAGGCTCCAGTCCAGGGAGTCACAAAAGAGTTGGACACCACTGAGCTACTAAGCACACAAACTTTCCAAAAACATATGGTAGTAAAAGTACACTGAGGAGTCCAGAAGCCTCAGTAAATTCCCTTGTGTCCACACTGCCCTTCAGTTGTTTCCACCTTCAGTCTATGTCAAGAACCTTTTTTCTATCTCAACCCCTACCATCCTGGACCCAACTGCCTTCATTTCTTGCCTGAACTACTGAAATAGTCTTCTGACCATCTGATCTTCCTTCATCTTCCTTGTGTCTTTACAGTCTATTCAACCCACAGCAGTCATGTTAGATCACGTCCTTGGTTGGTTCAAAATCCTCCAAACTTTTTTCACAGCCAATATATGAAGTTCTCACCATACCCTTTGTGGTCCTGCTTTATTGGCTCACACTGTGTCTCTCACAAATTTTCTCCCATTATCTGCCCCTTACTAACATCTCTTGCTACCCAGTAATACTTGCTGTTTCTCCGTGGTTTCAAAACCAGCCAAACATGCCTCTAGCTTTTACTTTTGCTGTTGTTGATTTCTGAAGGCTTTTCTCTGAAATCCTCACTTCCTGCAGATCTATAGTTCAATGGCACTTTATCAGAGATGCCTTAGCAGAACACTGGATATAGAACTGCAGCATCCCTACCTCCCTCATCCTGTCCTCCTTATTCTGGAGTTTTCTATACAGGTTTAGCCTCATTTGGCTTAAATTTGCCTTACCCACCTCTGTTAGACACTAAGCTCTATGAGGGTAGGAATTTTATTTTATTCACTGCTGTGCTCCAATTCTTTGAACAGTGCTTGACACCTACTAGGCAACCAATAAATATTTGTGAAAAGAAAAAAATTACCTAACCTGGGAAGTTAGGTTAATCATGATGTCATTAGCAGAGGAAAAGAAATCTGGGGGACAGCTGATGGAATCCCTTCTGGATGTTAAGTCTAAAGTGACTAGATTTCTTAGATTATTATTACACTTGATGAATAAATACGTAGAGTTACCCACCATTAACAAGACCTTTAAAAAAAATTCAGATCTGACTTTGTAAAAAGTTACCAAAGTTAAAATGCACCGTTTTCAGTGAAGTTTTGCTTTATTACGTGTTTATTTCATTTTCCTTTCACGTTCGAAATCGGCAAGAAAATCTTCATAGGCTGCGAGAACAAAGCAATTTCAAGAGGCTTTTTCTCAGATGGTGAACCCGAATCAGCTGGTCATTTACTCTGTTTTACTTCTATGGGTGAGGTAGCAAGGAGCCCCACACCCACCTGGGACTCGGATCCAATCTTCATTCTTGAGGTCTCTCCAGATGGAAGTGAGTTCCAGGAGGAGAGTTTCAGAGGACGCCAACAGCTCAGGGCTGTTCAAATGTGCAGCCCCTGCGTTTGACTCTGTCTGAACAATGCAGCTAGTGAACAAGAAAGATTCGGATGTGCCTCGTCCGCTTCCCCGCAGGAACGCTCTTTGGGCTGCTGAAAAACGGAAGTCTTTGGGGCGGGCTTTCCCCTGGACCATGAATGTCTGAATTTCTTCAGCTGGGTCTGAGTCTCTTCAGCTGGGGAGGAGTCCAGGTGTTTCTCGGGGACATAAGATTTCCAAGTCAGAACTCGCTACATAATTCTCGCTAAGAGGCTCCCCTAAGAAACTACTTGATACTTCTGAGGAGCCCGGCTCCTTCGCATTAGTTCTTTATTTACCAGAAGACAAATGTTCCTTCTTTGAAGGCTATGAACCGTGGCCACAGGAGATCACGTTTACCTTGGAGTCCGGCTTCCGGCTCTCTTGGTGTCAGCGAAAGCTCTAGGGGGTGAACGCAGTAGTCAACTGCTCATTCATTCAACAAATATTTATCGAGCGTCGGTTGAGTGCCTGGCACTGCGAAAACCAGGACGGCTACAAACAACTTATCTTAGATACTATGCACTCATCCTAGTTCCCCCAGATGCTCCGGAGCGCGCGGTGAGAAAGGACTCCGCATCCACTCCCGCTTGCTCCGCCTGGGGGTGCCCGACCCCTCCAGCGCAGCCCTCTCGACACCCCGCCGCCAGGGATCCAGGCTCCAGGGTTTAGCCCGGTTGGGGACGGCGAGGGGAAAAAGCCAAACACTAAAAGGATTTAAAAAAAAAAAAAAAAAAAAAGCCGTACCCAAGTCTGTGCTGGGAAACTGCTCCCGGGAAGTGTGCAAGGCGGAGCCGGCCTGGGCCCGGGAGAGCGCGGAGACCTTGGCTGGCCGGCGCCCGCGGATCGTGGCGCGGAGGCGGCCTTGGCGGGCGGAGGGCGCGGCCAGCGGGAGGGGCCGAGGCGGCGCCGGGAGGGGCGCGCACGGCGGCGTGGCCGCCGGGCGCAGCAGGTGACCGCGGCTCGCGGTGGGAGCCGGAGCGTATAGCTGGCGGCGCGGCGGGGAGACGGCGCGCGGGGCCGAGCGAAGTTTCCCGGAACATGGCGGAAGGGCCCGGGGCGCGCCGGTGTGCGGCGCGGTGGCGGTCGGAGCCCCGGGAGCTGTAGCCGCCGCAGCCGCCGCCGCGGGGCGAGGTCGCCGCCATGGCCCGCTGGATCCCTACCAAGAGGCAGAAGTATGGGGTTGGTGAGTACTCGCCCCACCCCGTCCCCGCCGCCGCAAGTTCGGGGGAGCGGCCCTGCCGGGTGCAAAGTTGGGCGGCGGACGCACGGTCACTCGGTGCGCGCCTGCCCGGGACCGGGCTCCGGCTCCCGCTACCCGCCGGGGCGCCGCCAAGGCTCGGCTCGGGCCCCATTCTTTCTTGGAAGCGGTGCGAGCTGGAGCCAGCTCCGGGAGCCTCATGGTGGGAAGTCATTCAGAGTTTGGGGAGTCCGAGTGGCTAAAAGTGCAGTTGGTTTCCGGACTGGCCATCCCGCCCCCCGACTCCCAAGGCTGCAGCTCTTTGCAGAGTAGAAACGTGCAAAGCGAGGGAGCTCGCTCTGCTTCATTTGGGGCGCCCTGCCGCGGTGCTCACGCCCACTGTCCCCCCATCCACCGGCCCGCTTGTGCCCGTGTAGCTTCATTCAGTACTTTGTAACCGGCCGAGGCCCATGAAACGCGAAGTCGGCGGGCTGCCCCAGCGCTTCCTGCCTTTGCTCTTAGGTTCTCCCTGAAGCTCCAAGTGAAGAGTTTGTGGGGGGTTGTTGGGGCGGGGGGCTAGGGAGCCATCCTCTCCCAACTCCTCCCAGGCACTGGGATCCCCGTAGCAGTTGTGAACTGGTCAGGAGACTCAAGCTGTAGTGTGGAGGTGATGGAAGCGGCAGGAAGTGTGTGGTATGGGAGCGGGGGTGGCTGGCCCCGGGGGCTGCTGGTGCGAACTGTCGTCCTCTACCCGAGCGTGAGTGGAGAGGGTCTCCGACTGCCTTCTGAATCCCCATTCCGCCGTGCGATAAAACAAGGACATTTTACTAGGAACAGAGTGACAGGTCCTGTGCTGGGCACTTGGGCGTTCCTAACAGCGGTGCTGGAAGGGCCCGCAGGATGTGCAGGAGGTTGCTTTCGTGTTAGTTTTCGATCCGAAACGGTGGTTGAGCGGGGCTTTAACACAGGTGAAAACTCTTGCTCTTTCCACTTTTTATCGAGGAGTCAAGTTGCTTAGGTCTTGTGGAAAGACTTCTGCCGTTAGCGGGGCGATTAAAGTGGCTTTAGGCTTGGGTGCTATTCCCTAGTATAAACACAGTTGAGAATTTTATTACTTCCTTTCAGGGTCGTTCATTGGGCATATTTGTAAGTCTTCGGCTTCACTACCATCTCGCCCGCATTTTTCCACCCCCTCACTTTAGTGGTTACTAGGTCTCTGAACCTATTCTATGTTTTCTGACGGCTTTGTCAGTTTCAGAGAGATCTCTAGGGGCTTTTCAACTTGGAAGACTTGAGTCAGTTACAAAGAAACAAACCAACTCTTTGATATTTATTACTTTGAGATGGTGATCCTAGTGTATATATTTATATGTGTGTGTATACAATAATATGCACAAGAATCCTTGTTTTCCCTCTGCAAAAACTTTTTCCTTTAAATTTCTTTTAGAATCCTTGCACTCTTCTGTGACTGTAGTTCAGAAATAGGTAGCTGTTGTTTCTTCTGCTTCATAATTTGGTCATGAGCTTTCAGGTGCCAGTTAGTAAGTAGCCAATAATTCTGGAAGTCAGATGGAGCTAATTTCTTTGTGTTAATTGGGTACTAACTCCTAGATGAAAGTATATTTAGCAATGCCTAGTCAGTACTTTTGGAGAAGGCAATGGCACCCACTCCAGTACTTTTGCCTGGAAAATCCCATGGACGGAGGAGCCTGGTAGGCTGCCAGTCCATGGGGTCGCTAGAGTCGGACACGACTAAGTGACTTCACTTTCACTTTTCACTTTCATGCACTGGAGGAGGAAATGGCAACCCACCCCAGTGTTCTTGCCTGGAGACTCCCAGGGACGGGGGAGCCTGGTGGGCTGCCGTCTATGGGGTCGCATAGAGTCCGACACGACTGAAGCGACTTAGCAGCAGCAGCTTCTCACGAAAAAATATCAATTCTTATTTTGTTTAATAGGAGAAACTCTCTCCAAAAGTATTCTGACTTCGGCATAGTTAAGGCAAACATATCCTAAAAACATGGGTTTTATTTCCATAGTTATAGTAATAAGAGTGATATTTTCTCTTTTTAAGTTTTATCATCAGTCAAGAAAATTGAATTGCATTTCAAAGGTATAGGGAGCGGCAAAATTGTCCCAGAGTATCATTTAGAAAATTTATTTCACTAGACACAATGGATACTTTAAAAAAAAAACACATACACAAAATTTTTGTATTGGAGTATAGGTGATTAACAGTGTTTGTGATAGTTTTCAGGTGGACAGCAAAGGGACTCAACCATGTACGTACATGTATCCATTCTGCCCCAAACTCCCCTCCCATCCAGGCTGCCACATAACATTGACCAGAGTTCCCAACACAGTAGATTGTGATGAATCTGGGTTTGACAAAAGGGCCCACTGTTAGGACAGATGAGCTTATGGGATCAGTGTCCATTGTTTATTCCCAAGACACATGGTGATCATCCTAGTTCCTTGCTGGGAAGCCTTCCTTGGCCAGCCCGGTAAGGTCTAAACTGAGCCCAGTTTTCAAGGTTCTAAGATCCAGCTCAGTATGTTTTCATAAAGCACATCTCTCACCGCTTCTCTCATCAACCCTCTAACGCAGACGCTGCCCTTCGCTCTTGTGCCTTACAGGGAGAGTCCCTCCTCTGGGACTTTGCGCTCCTCTGCGTGTCCCCTGTTCCGAGTCCCCTTCCACCTCTGGATCCCATAATCTGGCCTTTCACCCAGGGTACGCTGCTTCCTCAACATTCCTACATTTTATTACTTAACGTTTGGTTCAGTGAATCAGAAGGTTATGGTATTGCATCCTTGGGACTAGAGGTATACGGGTAGAGAGCATGCATTCAGTAACTGCTTGTCCTTGGCGTTGGTGTGACATTCTAAGGCACCAACCTGATTTCTATAATTTAGTGCAGTTTTTTTTCCCCTATTAGGTTTTAACATCTTATTCACTCTAGTATGACTTTTACCTTGTTCTGTTAGATGAAGTGAGACCCTTAAGTTTGTTTTTATCTTTGCAAGTAAAAAAAAATGAGAGATGCTGCTGAGAAAGCAGGCATGGAATAGATGGACTTGCTTAAATGTGATTGGGAAAAATTGGCTGGTTGGATTAATGGCTGCCCCACAGCTATGGAAAATGCTTTTCTTTCTCCCTTTTTCTTCCTTGTTTTCTTTTTCTTCCTTTTTCTTTCATTTTTTTCTGTTTTAGGACATAAGGGTCAAACATTTTGACTTTGACGTTAAGCAAACCTTAGTGATACATGTCCAGGTTAGTCTTCTGATTATCGAAACATTACTTCAGTCTGTTCAACGATAGACCCAAATTATGTTGATGACAGAGTCTTTGCAAAATCATTCATCATTGTTTGTTAGAATTTGTCCTATCTGTTTTTATAAGGTGATAAAAGGTGCTTTGGGGGAATATTTGCTTCACTGTTAACTTTGCAACAATTTCGTTGTGCTAGGCCTAGTTAATCTAAAAGCCTTTAACTTTGTAGATTCTGAAATGTTAGTGTAAAAACAAACTGGATTCTTGTAGTGATTTGTTAACGCACTTAGGTGTGCTGTGGGTCTTCAGTTCATCCTCACCGCGGGCATCGTGTTCTGTAGACTCTAGCTGGAGTGATGGAACTTGGTCTCAAAGAGTAATTAGTGAACTGCTTAAAATAGATAGTTCCCACCTGTTTGGTTGCATGAACACCTTTGGCCCCTTTCTTGGAACAAGAAAGTGGTCCCCTTTCTTGGAACAAGGTTTTTAATTGCATACAGTCAAGTATAAAAGATTGAAAACAAGCCACTTGTATTGAATACAGCTGTCAAGATAGTTTTCAAAATTTGTTATTGTAATATATGTGCTTTTAAAAAAATTTTAAGTTTTTATTGTGTATTTTACAATATTGCTTCTGTTTTATGCTTTATTTTTTTGGTGGTGAGACATGTGGGATCTTAGTTCCCCAACCAGGGATCAATCCTGCACCACTCTGCATTAGATGATGAAGTGCTGACCACTGGACCACTTGGGAGGTCACCTGTGCTTTTTTATTAACACATAATAACTACTTTATTTTGAAATAGTGATGAGTATATACAATTTTTCAAGATATCTGTAGTAACCATAATATGCTATTTAATCACCTGTGATTTCTTTTATTGAATTTGTTTTTGAAGTATAGCTGATTGGCAGTATTGTGTTAGTTTCAGGCGTACAGCAAAGTGATTGTTATATGTATATATAAATCTGTTCTTTTTCAGATTCTTTTCCATTATAAGTTATTACAAGATATTGAATGTATTTCCCTGTGCTGTATGGTAGGCTCTTGCTGGTTGTCTGTTTTGTATGTAAAACACCTGTAATTTCAGTTGAGGCCAGCATCTCTGGTACACTTGTGGGTTATTGCCTCTGGTCATCAATGCAGTGAACGCTGAGTGTCAGAGAACAGATGTGTAACTTTTTTTTACCCTTTTCAAGCCCATGGATCCTTGAATTTGAACACAGATTGAGTCCTTGGCTATGAAGATCACACAGCTAGTTAATTATAGAGCCTGTTAGTTACATGACCAAGCTAGATATTATACAGTTGTAGTGAACTGAAGAAGGCCTCACTCTAAGGCATTCATGTTCTAACAACATTGAGGCTGAGAATAAAAGGAATAGGAAATTAATGTTTATTATGGATTTACCTCGTGACAGGCACTGTTCTAAAGCCTTTGTTTCAGTGTGTCCCAGGTACCTATGGAGGTCTTGCAGACACTTTCAGATGGCCCATGAGATTAAAACTTCCTGGTAATAATAGTAAGATGTTATTGGCCTGTCTTCACTCTGTTCTGTCATGAGTACACAGTATAGTTTCCCAGAGGCTACATCGAATGTGATACTGCATCAGATTGAAGGCAGAGGCAGGTATGAGAGTCTAAAGGCCTTTTGTGAAGCCAGATATTAAAGAGATTTACAAATGTGCAAAACAGTGCCACTCTTCTAAGTGTTTTTGTTTGGAAAAGTGTGTGTGTGAGTCACTCAGTCATGTCCAACTCTTTGCAACCCCATGGACTGTAGCCCTCCAAGCTCCTCTGTCCGTGGAATTCTTCGGGCAAGAAGACTGGAGTGGGTTGCCATTTCCTCCTCTAGGGGATCTTCCCGACTCAGAAATCAAACCCGGTCTCCTGCATTGCAGGCAGATTCTCTACCGTCTGAGCCATGTTTGATCTAAAAAATACTTCGCTAGCTAGTTGGGTTTATTGTGACTTCTTAGTGGCTCAGTGGTAAAGAATTTGCCTGCCAATGTAGGAGACCCAGGTTTGAACCCTGTGTTGGGAAGATCCTCTGGAGAATGAAATGGCAACCCACTCCAGTGTTCTTGCCTGGAAAATCCCGTGGACAGAGGAGCCTGGTAGGCTACAGTTCATGGGGTCGCAAAGAGTCGGACACAACTGAGCGACTTCACTTTCATGTTCTTCACATTAGTTAATGAATAAGGGTTTTTTTAAATGTCTCAACTTGAATTTCTAATATACTGAATCGTGATAGATGTAACCCACATAAGCAAAAGCCTTTTAGAATTCTCAGTAACTTTTTCTTAAAAGATATTTTCTTTTTCCTTCATTATTACTTTTGGCCCTGCAGTGTGGCATGCAGGATCTTACTTCCCTGACGAGGGATCAAATCCATGGCCCCTGCGGTGGAAGTGTGGAGTCCTAACCACTGGACTGCCAGGGAAATCCCCTCTCAATAACTTGTAAGAGCATTATAGGGATTCTAAGACTAAAAACTTTGAATACTGCTGCTTTACACATTATTTCATTAAATCATTGAGATGATGCTGTCATTCTCATATTGTCTCCTTTTCCAGGTAAGAAAACTGAGGTTTATACAGGATAAATTATTTATCCATGTCCACATAATTTCACTCCTAGGCCAAAACTCTACTCCATGTGCATTTCCCAACAGTTTTTCATCCATCACCTTGATCTCTGCTGTGTCCTGTGTTGACCTGAAACAAATAGACTGCCAGTTAATTTTCCAGCAAAAAAATAGATTTATTCAGAATCAGCAATCCTTAGAGGGTGTGGGGTGGGGTGGGGGGAGGGGGCAGGTCTGCAAGCCACATGCAGATCCCTGCAACCAAGAGAGAGCCCTTTTATAGAAAAGGAACTTGGTAGGGCTGTAATAAACAAAGTCCATCAGAGGAATGAAGAGTTCGAAGTATATTGGCTGAGCTTTTGCCAGGTGAGAAGAGGAAGTCTATCTTCCCATTGGTCTCTGCTCTTGTAAGGGGTGAAGGCTCCCACTTCTGGCCTCATGACTCTGTTTTAATTGAGGTTTCTCTGTATGTATTCATTTTTACACCAGGTACCCTTGAGTACCTCATGCCTCTGCTTTACCTATTTGCCGTCTCTGTTTTTTTTGTTGTTGTTGTTGTTCGTAAATATTAGAGCTTAATTTATTTTTTTTAAAGATTAAAAATACGAATAAAAGTTTTGATACTTTATTCTTGAGTCCCAAAGGACTATCTTGTACTCAACTTTTGCAGACTATTACTTTTGAATGAACCATCTCTTTCTTCCCCATTGAATTCTTTTTAATTTAATTTTTATCTTATATTGGAGTACAGTTGATTTCCAATATTGTGTTAGTTTCAGGTATACAAGCAAGGTGATGTAGTCATACATATACATAAATCCATTCTTTTTCAGATTGTTTTCCCATATAGGTTTTTACAGAATATTGAGTAGAATCCCTGTGCTATACAGTAGGTCCTTGTTGATCATCTATTTTATTAATATATATTTGTTTGATCGCTAAGTTGCATCCGACTTTTTTGTGACTCCATGGACTGTAGCCAGGTTCCTCTGTCCATGGGATTCTCCAGGCAAGAATACTGGAGTGTGTTGCCATTTCCTTCTCCAGGGGATCTTCCTGATCTAGGGATCAAACCCTTGTCTCCTACGGCTCCTGGCATTGCAGGACCATTGCAGGCTTATTCTTTACTGCTGAGCCACCAGGGAAGCCCATTTTGTATATAGTGGTGTGTATATGTTAATCCCAAACTCCTAATATGTCCCTTCCCCCTAATTTTCCTCTTTGATAATCATGAGTTTGTTTTCTGTCAGTCTGTTTGTTTTGAAAATAATTTCATTTCTATCATTTTTTCAGATTCCACATGTAAGTTATTTCTTACTTAATCTTTTCTTCATGTTGCCTACTTTTTTGGTTTTTACTTAAAACAGTGACTGAAAAAGCCGTACATTCCTACCATTAAATGAGAACCAGCATCACTTGCTTTAGAAAGAGGCAACCTTAAAATTAAAGGCAACGACGATAAAACAGCAGCGTACTGGATTCTGGCTCCATGCTGTTGCCTGTCAGATCATTTTCTCTGTTAAAGAGGAAGGAGGCTGGTGCCCCACTGAAGCTTTCTCTGCCATCATCCATCTACTGTGAATTCTCATTATTTGTGGTAGTTAGTGTGATATAAAGTCACTGAGAACACGGACTTAGCGCATATTGAGCCATTGTTCCTAGGGGAAATACCAGGTTAGGTTCCTGTGAGCCTCTGGTCACATGTTTATCAACTGAGCTGATCCCTGTCCTTATGCATGTATGTTTCTGTTTAAGGCTTAAAGACCTTATTTAGTGTACATCACTGATGTACTAACATTGAACTCGTGGCCACAACACCTTATATAAACTCAAGCCTGAAGGAAGTGTATCTAATGCAGGCATAATGTTTTTCTCCAGAAGGCAAGTCGCAGCCTTTTTTGGACTTGGGAACATGAAACAGCACTTCAGCAGTATGCTTGGGGACCATTTAAATAGCAAAATCATTAACAAAAAGCAGAAAATAAGAAAGACACAGCACTGAAGTTAAGACTGTAAGAAGGACTCTGGTTTACAGTATGAGAACTGAAACAAAAAAGCGGAGTGTCACCTTGCCTGACCTTACATGGGAACTTGTGTGTCATACTTTGCTTCTCTGCATAAGACTGAGAACGACCTCAAAAGCGCTAGGAACGTTGATTTTGGTGGTTCCGAGTGAGTTTTAGTGGGGGAATTCACAAATACCATAGAATCTGTGAATAGTGAGGATCAGTTGTAGTTAGTCGGATAAAGGAGACTTAAAAATGGAATGGTGGCTTGGAAGCGCACACTCGCAACCCCAGAGTTGCAAAGGAGCCAGTGGTGGAGCCAGTGGCAGAGCCAGGCCCAGCCAGGAGCCACCTCTCTAGACAGAAAAGTCAGAAAGCTGGTGAGGGTGGGACTTCCCTGTCATTTGAGCAGTTAAGACTTTGCAGTTCCAGTGCAGGTTATGCAGGTTTGAGCCCTGGTCCGGGAACTAAGATCCCACATGCAGTTTGGCCAAAATATTGTTTTAAAAATGGAATCACATTCCTGTATTGTTTGTCTGTTGGAATAATCCCTCCTTTGAGTTTTCTGCGAACCCTAGCTAAGGGCACCGCTGGCTTTGCCCACCTTGCTCGCTGTCCCTCGCAGTGGCTCTCCTGTTCCCTAACTGTCCTATTTGTGTTTACTGTCTGTCTCCCGTCCTGGAATGTAGAGTTACAAGAACAAGAACTTTTATCTTTTTCATCAAGTGTTCCCCTACCCCTCTGTGGCTCCTGGCGTGTGACCAGCACTCAGTAAATAAATGAGGAAGGAATAAATGAAGGCCCTTATCTACCTAAATTTGTCTCCTGTGCTGGAGAGGGAATTTCCCCCTACATAATGAAATATTTTGCCCTTCATGCACTTCCTGTGAGATAAACAGTCAAAAGCAGTAAGAAAGGGAACATTTAAAGAAGAGATGAATAGAATGAATAACTGTTTTAGCAAAGGGTCTTGTGAACATCGTGGGATTGGAAAGGAATTGAAATCCTCAATGATGTAGTCTTGGGAAGGGAACCATGGAAATTTGCTGTTACCGCCCCCCCCCCCCCGCTGCATTATTTGTGGAGGCTTCCTGGAGGAAGATATGTTGTAGGATTGGTTTAATGGAAAGAAAAGGCTTGATCACAGTGGTGAAGAGTGTTTAGGAGGTTCTGACTCAGTGGGTGCATGCCGTGTTGAGCACAAGTTGGATAGGAACGAAGGTGCAGTCTAATGGAAGGAACAAGGCATTCAGATTCATCCATTACTTCCCATTACCCTGAAGGATAAAGCACATCTACACTATACGCAGGGTAGTTAAACAAGATGTGATCACAAGTAACGTGGAGAAGAAAAGTAATTTAGAGTACTGGTAAGGGGCTTTGAAGCAAAGGTGGTAGTTACTCAAAATTCTGTTTGTCCAAATTTACTGAAGGCTTTTTATAGCGGTCCATTTCTGCCATCATGTTTGCTGAAACCTAATCTGTGCTTACTTCTCATCTCAATTTTCTGAGACAAACCAGTGGGGTTTGAGAATTAGTCAGATCTCACCGCAATGATTTTTTTCCTTCAGTTCAATCGCTTAGTAGTGTCTGACTCTTTGAGACCCTATGCACGGCAGCATGCCAGGCTTCCCTGTCCTTTACCAACTCCTGGACCTTGCACAAACTCATGTCCATCCAGTCAGTGATGCCATCCAACCATCTCATTCTCTGTCATCCCCTTCTCCTCCTGCCTTCAACCTTTCCAGCATCAGGGTCTTTTCCAAGGAGTCAATTCTTCACATTAAGTGGCCAGAGGATTGGAGTTTCAGCATCAGCCCTTCTAATGAATATTCAGGACTGATATCCTTTAGGATGGACTGGTTGGATCTTCTTGTAATCCAAGGGACTCTCAAGAGTTTTCTCCAACAACACAGTTCAAAAGCATCAATTCTTCAGTGTTCAGCTTTCTTTATGGTCTTGCTCTCACATCCATACATGACTACTGGAAAAACCATAGCTTTGACTAGACAGACCTTTGTTGGGAAAGTAATGTATGTCTCTGCTTTTTAAATATGCTGTCTAGGTCGGTCATAGCTTTTTTTCCAAGGAGCAAACATCTTTTAATTTCATGGCTGCAGTCACCATCTGCAGTGATTTTGGAGCCCAAAAAATACAGTTTGTCACTGTTTCCATTGTTTCCCCACCTATTGGCCATGAAATGATAGGACTGGATGCCATGATCTTGGTTTTCTGAATGGAGAGTTTTAAGCCACCTTTTTCACTCTCCTCAAGAGGTTCTTTAGTTCTTCAGTTTGTGCTATAAGGGTGGTATCATCCATGTATCTGAGGTTATTGATATTTCTCCCAGCAATCTTGATTCCAGCTTGTGCTTCACCCAGCCCAGCATTTCGCATGATGTACTCTGCATATAAATTAAATAAGCAGGGTGACATTATACAGCCTTGACGTACTCCTTTCCCCATTTGGAACCTGTCTGTTGCTCTATGTCTGGTTCTAACTGTTGCTTCTTGACCTGCATATATCTTTCTCAGGAGGGAGGTCAAGTGGTCTGGTATTCCAGTCTCTTGAAGAATTTTCCACAGTTTGTTGTGATCCACATAGTCAAAGGCTTTGGCAAAGTCAGTAAAGCAGAAGTAGATGTTTTTCTGGAACTCTTGCTTTTTCTATGATCCAGTGATTTGTTGGCAATTTGATCTCTGGTTCCTCTGCCTTTTCTAAAACCAGCTTGAACATCTGGAAATTCACGGTTCATGTACTATTGAAGCCTGGCTTGGAGAATTTTGAGCATTACTTTGCTAGTGTGTGTGAGATGAGTGCAATTGTGCGATGGTTTGAACATGCTTTGGCATTGCCTTTCTTTGGGATTTTTTTTTCCATAAAGGAAACATTTTCCAGCTTCTAGTTATTTCCCAGCAATACCCATTGTAATAACACAATAACTTTACACATGTAAAATATTTTAGTACTCTCAAAAGAATAAGAAGAGGAATATGGGTCAAAATCTCTTGTAAGTCATTTCAGTTCTTTGAAATGAGTTGTAATAGAATTATAGAGTGTTGGTCTATTCTATATGTAATAGAATTTGACCCTAATCTCTGACCCAAGAACTTGACTACGGTCATGCAGTTTCTTTTTCACTAAATATTCCAAAGGAGGAAAAAATAGTTTCTCCCTCATCAAGTAGGTGAGTCACCCATGAAATGTCTGCTATGTGTGAACATTAAAGTCTATTATAAATCCTTCAGGAGTCCTTTGACCTTGGTTGATAAGTAGCTTCCAGCAAACAGCAGGAATAATGGAGTTTTATTTTGAAGCTTAAAAAAGTGCTTTTGAGACAGAGATTTGGGTGAGGAAAAGCAGAGGGTGCTTGTGTTAATTTAATTTTTCCAAGTGATGTCCAGGCTATGTCCTCTCGGAGCCTGGGCCGGCCGTCAGCTCACTCAGACGATTGTCTGAATTGCTGGCAGCTGGTTCCCAAGCCAGAGACAAAAGTGATCTTTGTCTTTTCACAAACCTCTGTGTCATCGCAAAGCTGCGGTTGTTCAAACAGATCCACTTTTTTGGATTGTGCCATCTTCCCTTACACGTTTATTCCCTATGTGACAGTCCAGGTCAGGTGAAGTAGTTGGACCCCCAAGATGCCCTCTGAGAATCTTGGTCATTTACTGTTTATCTTTTAGTACAACTTGATACTGTATAACACAGGCAACTATACTCAGTATCTTGTAACAGCCAGTAATAGTTTTTCAGTCAGTAAATCACGTCTGACTCTTCGACCCATGGCCTGCAGCATGCCAGGCTCCTCTGTCTTCCACTATCTCACAGCCTGATGTCTGTGAGACACAAAATGATGTGCATCGAGATAGCAGTGTTATCCAACCATCTTGTCTTCTGTTGCCCGCTTTTCCTATTCCCTTCAGTCTTTCCCAGCATCAGCGTCTTTTCCAGTGTGGCGGCTCTTCACATCAGGTGGCCGTAGTATTGGAGCTTCAGCATCAATCCTTCCAATGAATATTCAGGGCTGATTTCCTTTAGGATTGACGGGCTTGATCTCTTTGCAGTCCAGGGGACTCTCAAGAATCAGTGGAAGAGAATGTAAAAATATATATGTGTATAACTGGATCCCTTTACACCTGAAACTAACAACATTGTAAATCAACTATTATTTCAATAAAAATTAAAAATAAACTCAAGGAAAGGAAATTGCAGCAGAGGTTATTCCCTCTTGCAAATAGCTCTTTGCTGACTCAAAGTGAATGCATCCCTCTGACTGGCTTGTTACCTGTGTACCTGGGGCAGGATACTCTGTACTTCCTGTGAGCCTGGAACCAGAGGACTCTGACTCCCCAGCCTTCCTGTCAGAAACCAGTTATTAGAGTAAGTCATAAGTCTCAGTCATAGAAATCTAACTGCTTTGTGCTTTTGTGTATAGGATCATAAACTATTCGGGGCTAAATTCTGTATGTATCACCTCTTGGCTAACACCTCATTTTATTGGAAAAATATGCCCCAGAGGCATGAAATGACTTACCCAAATCCCAAAGCCAGTAGCAGATGTCTTGCTTGTCTTAACTTGTCTTCTAGCTGCTTCCTTTTTCTTCATAACTCTGGAGGAAGCAGGTTCCTTTTTATCATGTATACTTAAGGGGTCTGAAAGAGTAAGTTCTCTCCACACAGGAAGAAGGCTGTGTAATCCCTGGGTTTTTTCTAGGTGGAGGTTTTGTTGTAAATAAGATTCAGCTATTAAATCACCCCCCCCCACTTTTTTTTATTGAGATATAATTGACATGTAATTCGGTTTCAGGGGTAGAATATAATGATTAGATATTTGTCTGTGTGTGTGCTCAGTTGTGTCTTTTTGCGACCCCATGGACTATAATCCATCAGGCTCCTCAGTCCATGGAATTTTCTAGGCAAGAATACTGGAGTAGGGATCTTACTCCACTTTCTTACTCCAGGGGATCTTCCCGACCCAGGGATTGAACTTGCATCTCCTGCATTAGCAGGCAGATTCTTTACCACTAGCGCCACCTGGGAAGCCCTTTATATTCATATGTATTGTGAAATGAGCACTACAGTAAATCTGGTTAGCATCAGTCACCCCACAAAGTTACAAGTTTATTTCTTTTATTTAGTATTTTATTTGGCTGCATTGGGTCTTAGTTGTGGCATTCAGGATCTTTCATTGTGGCACCCAGGCTCTCCAGCTGTGGCATGTGGGTTTAGTTGCCCCACGGTATGTAGGATCTTACCTGCCCAACCAGGGATCGAACCCGTATGTCATACATTGCAAGGTAGATTCTTAACCACTGGACCACTAAGGAAGTCCCTGTTTCTTTCTGATGAGAACTTTAAAAATATACTCTCTCAGCATCTTTCAAATATACAATCCAGTATTATTAACTGTAGTCACCATGCTGTACATCATATCCCCAGGACTTATTTATCTTATAACTGGAGGTGTGTACCTTTGACCACCTTCACCAGTCTCCCCAACCCTGGCCAACCCCCACCTCTGGCAGTCACCAGTCTGTTCTCTGTATTTATATTGTTTTTAGATTCCATTCATAAACAATATTATATAGAGGGTATTTGTCTTTCTCTCTCTGACTTATTTCACTTGAGCGTAATGCCCTCAAGGTCCATTCATGTCATTGCAAATAACAGGATTTCCTTGTTTTTTTTTTTTAATGGCTATTCCATCTTTTTCCGTTAGTGTTTTTGTTTCCTTCAGGCAGATGCCCAGAAGTGGGATTGCTTGATCATCAGTTCAGTCGCTCAGTAGTGTCCAACTCTTTGCTCTCCCATGGACTGCAGCACACCAGGCTTCCCTGTCCATCACCAACTCCTGGAGTCTACTCAGACCCATGTCCATCATGTCGGTGATGCCATCCAACCATCTCATCCTCTCTCATCCCCTTCTTCTCCTGCCTTCAGTCTTTCCCAGCATCAGGGTCTTTGCCAATGAATCTGTTCTTTGCATCAGGTGGCCAAAGTGTTGGAATTTCAGCTTCAGCATCAGGCCTTCCAAAGGATATTCAGGACTGATTTCCTTTAGAATTGACTGGTTGGATCTCCTTGCAGTCTAAGGGACTCTCAAGAGTCTTCTCCAAGAGCACAGTTCAGATGCATCAATTCTTTGTGCTTGATCATATGATAGTCCTATTTTTGATTTTTTGAGGAATGTCTGTAGTTGTTTTCCTTGGTGGCTGTACCAGATTACATTCCCACCCACAGCGCACAAAGGTTCGGTTTTCTCCAGAAAGTGTTTCCTCACTAACGCTTATCTCTTGTCTTGATAGGAGCCATTCTGACAGGTGTGCGATTATCTCTCATTTGTGGTTTTGGTTTGCATTTCCCTGATGACAGCTGATGTTGAACATCTTCTCATGTACCTTTTGGCCATCTGTATGTCTTAGGGAAAGTGTCTATTCAGATTGTCTGCCCAATTTCAATCTTACTGTTTGGTTCTCTTGCCTTTGATACTGAGTTGTATCAGTCCTTTACCTGGTTTGCCTATTAACCCCCGATCAGGTATATGATTTGCGAATATTTCCTTCCTTTCGGTTGGTTGTCTTTTTCATTTTGTTGATGGTTTCTTTTGCCGACCACCTTCCCCTTTTGAAGAGTTCCGAGAAGGAAGTGTGTTCCGAGGTTTGAGCCTGCAAAGTGAAAGTCACGCTGTGGCTTCCATAGTGGTCACAATGTCTCAGGTTGGCAACAGGTCCCGTGTCTTTGGTTCTCGTCACCATGGTGTTGACGTGATGTCAGTCACAAAATTCAAAAGTAGCATGACATTCTCATGACATTACAGCTGTGTTTGAGAACAAGTGTTCATGCAGTTTACAAGGTGCTGATGGGGAGAGGGAGGGTCCTGTGTGGATCACAAGTGAAGTGTTGGTTGCTCAGTTGTGTCCGACTCTTTGGGACTTCATGGACTGTAGCCTGTCAGGCTCCTCTGTCCGTGGATTCTCCAGGCAAGCATACTGGAGTGGGTTGCCATGTCCTGGTCCAGGGATCCAACCTGGGTCTCCTGCACTGCAGGTTCCTTACTCTCTGAGCCACCAGGGGAAGCCTGTGTTGATCATAAGGGATTATGATCATAGTGCTGACTGGAAGTGAAGACACATCGCCATAGCTTTTCAGATGAGTAAAGCTTGCTTGGCCTGACTGCCCTGGGCTTTGAGCTTCCTTCAGAACAGTCACAGATGGCAGGCGCCCTTGCTGTTCGCTGTTGAGCAGAGGAGGCCGCCCCTCAGGGAGTGACAGCACTTTGCTAAGTGTCTGTCTCTCAGGTCCTGAGGCACAGTGTCTGTGGATTACATGGTAATATATTTTTTCTTAATCAGTGGATACTAGAAGCATAAACATTTATTGTTTTTATAAAAGGGATCCTGAGGCTTCCCTGGTGGTTCAGTGGTAAAGAATCTGCTTGCCAATGCAGGAGACAGGAGTTCGATCTCTGGCTAAGGAAGATCCCTTGGAGAAGGAAACAGCAACCCACTCCAGTTTTCTTGCCTGGAGAATCCCACAGACAGAGGAACCTGGCAGGCTACACAGGGTAGCAAAAGATCAGACACGACTGAAGTGATTTAGCACATATGGGGTTCAAAAATGTTGGCAACTTTGATATAATTGAAGTTCTAATGTGCTGGATCTTTTTTCTCTTTCTCTTTATTTTTCTGGCCACACTGTGCAACTTGTACGGTTCTAGTTCTCCAACCAGGGATCGAACTCAGGCCCTCAGTAGTGAGAACTCAGAGCCCTAACCACTGCACTGCCAGGGAATTCTCTGTGCTGGGTCTTATAGTAGTACCGTGTGTGCAGCTCACTGTCATCTGAAAATCCCATTAAAACTGGTGCAACCTCTGTGCACACACTTTTTGACTTAGCAGTTCCATTTCTGTGAGTTTGTCCTACAGATATACTAAAACAGGTGAGGAAGGGTATGTGGACAGGATTATTCAGTACAGCATTATTTATAGCAAGACACCAAAACAGTTTAAATGGGAATCAGTTGGGAGTGGTTTGTTATTTATGACACATGTATACAAGGGAGTACCATACAGACATTAGAAAGAATCAAAACCCAGTGACAGAATGTCTGCTAATGCTGACACTGTCATGCAGTGATACAGGCTGATCTCTTCAAAAACTGGCGCTGGGTCAGTTGGTTATCTATATTGAAAAAATAAACTGGACTCCTACTAAATGTCATATAAAAAATTGACTCCAGGGTCTGAAAGGTAAAACAGTGAAAGCATTCAGAAAAGGGGCGTAAGAGAACATCTTGATCTTGGAGTCAGAGATTTCTTAAAGGGACACAAAAACCACTAAAGCAGGTTATACTGAATCATATTAAAATGGAAAGACAACCCTTAAGAGCTGAAAAGGACAACTCCCAGAATAGAAAGAATATGGTCCCTGTACACATATCTGACATTTATATTGTGAATATGTGAAGAACTACAAATCAATAAGAGAAAACAATAATCCAGTAGAAAAATGGTCAAAAACGAAATCCAGATGTCCAGGAAATATTTAGGAAGATGCTGATCTCCACTTGTCATCACAGAGAAGTAAACACAGTGCCAGCCATCTACAGCCCCATGAATAGAGCTAAATTAAACAGCAACCAAAAAGACATTTCAGCTATTTGCAGGCTGCCTGACCATGGGAGGCCGTGTGCACTGGTTAGAGTATAGATCGGCACAGCCATTTTGGAAAGCTATTTAATAGTTTCTGGTAGAGTTAGACATACACCTGCGCTGGGACCCAGCAGTTTACTCTGAGGGAAATGAAAAGTTTCCACAAAAAGACTTGTGTAGAGGGTTGTTAGTCCACTATTCAAAATGGCCCCCAGTTGGAATTGAATGGGGGCCATTCAGTTTCAATCAGCCATTGAATGGGTCATCAGTTTTGTTGTCCTCATGCCAGGAAATACGATGAGACCATGAGAATGAGTGATTGACATGGACACACAAAAGTACAGATAATCATAAACATAAGGCTAAGTGAAAGCAGGCAAACGGGAAACAGTCCGTACTGTGTTACGCAGTTTGTCAGTACCCATGCAGGCAGCGCTAGCTGTTTCCAGAAGAGAGGATCGTGGCTACCCTGGATGTCTGTAGGGTAAAGGGCGGTGGTTGTGCTGTAATGGCGGTTGGGCAGGACATTCAGGTTATTGGTTGTGTGTGTTCTGCCTCTTGGTCTGGGTACTGGTTAGGCAGGTGTATTCAGTTTATGAAAATTTAGTGAAATGTACACGTATCTGCAGTTTCTATATGTGTATTATGCTTAAATTTTAAAAATTTGAAAGAATGAGCTAGCTCTTTAGTATGGGCTTATTTCCAAGATATATTTGAGTAAAGAGGCAGGATACAAAAAGTGTATATAGTATTAATTTCATTCATTAAACAGGTGTGTACCCACTCTGTCAGGCACTGTTGTAGACAGTGAACACAATAGATAAAGCATGTGTCAGTGTGTCCTTGTCAATGATGGTGGTTTAGTTGCTAAATTGTGTCCGAGTTTTTGTGACCCCATGGACTGTAGCCTACTAGGCTCCTCTGTCCATGGGATTTCCCAGGCAAGGGTATTGGAGTAGGTTGCCATTTCCTTCTTCGGGGAATCTTCCCAACCCAGGGATTGAACCCGGGTTTCCTCCATTGCAGGCAGATTCATTACTGACTGAGCCACCAGGGAAGCCAATGCTAGATGATTATTTCCAAAAGTATATATGAGATTGTCCATTAATTATTTCTTGGAAGAGAATGGCGGACTGAATATGAGGGTTTTTGAATATGAGGAATATTTTGTACCTTGTTAAGTTTGTACAATGTGAATGGATTACCAATTTTTTTTTAAAAATTTGAGCTAACGTTCCTTTTTTTGTTAATATAGTTTGTGAGCGAAAGGTGGTAGCTGTTGTTGCCTGTGCTTTAGAGATCCAGCAACTGACACAGACTTATTTTGGTGGTTGGCCCAAGTCACACAGGATGTCTTGGCTGGGTTTGGTAAGTTGGCCTTCCACCCTGTATCTGAAACTATGCTGACTTTTGAGTGTTGTAGTAAAAACTCGAGCTTGATGACCTCTATTCCTCTATTCTTGATGACCATCTATAACTTAATACACTTTGCTTCCTTCCGTTCAGTTAATGACTTAGGACACATTCTGTCTCTTTGCTGATCATCAAAACCGAATCCAAGATTTTACTTCAGTTAAGGATGAAATGGAATTTTCATGTTTATCCTAGTCTCATCTTTTTATAATCCTGAAATTCAAAGATCATGGAATCACACCTCATTTTGATCTGCTGGTTGTTATTAGGATCTGAATGGCTGTTTTATGGTGGATAAACCATTTGTTTCAGACTTTGACTCCTCTACCCGTTGGAAGACAATTACGTATGATGTCACTTTTATTTTGATAAGATAGTGGACATTCTGGGGCGTACACCATTCTTGGTCTTGCATTATATAAAATATTTGATGAATGAAGCAGAACACTTATATATTATTTCTGTCGTCTAACAGCATCACTAATATGATACACCTTTAAAAAATTCTGTTCTGAGTTACTGAAAACAATTGGGATGCAGATGTTGATCTGCTCAGGGACGCATAGTAAGCTGATGTTAGAACCGTGGTTACTGTTGACAGCCTTGCAGACCCTGTTTCTGCCTTGTGGCCAAGCCATGCTTAGTTACCATGAGAAATGTCCAGGTAGAGGCAAAAGCCATTGCTGCAGAGTGAAGTTTTGGAGAGCAGCTTCTTGTGGTTTGGAATTTTGAAGTCCACGCCTGCTAACTTTTATTCTTCTCTGCGTTTGTGAAATCATAGAAGGCTGTCAGCCAAGTGAGAAGGTAGGAACAAGATTAGCACACTTCCTGGTACAGTGGGCAGTACTCAGTCATTATCTGAAAGTTGGCTGGGTGGGAGCCTGCCTGACAGTAGGCTGGCCTGGCAGTCAGGTGCCCTTGTTTGCAGAGCCGACTTGATTCCTCAGTAGGGGAGGTTGATTCTTTCTGAGCTCGTTTTCAAAGGTCCACACTAGATTCTAGTGTATTTCCAATTTCAAAACCCTTATGTTTTGAAACCCTTATGAATACTTGCCTGGTCTTGCAAGACTCTCCATAGAACATGGTTGAAATCCTAGGGGTTTCTGGGTGATGGGACTTTTGTTTCTGTCCCTGTACATTGTTTATAATTATTTTTATTATGTTTTGGCCATGCCGCACGGCTTGCTTAGTTCCCCAACCAGGAACTGAACCTGGGCCGTGGCAGCAAAAGCGTCCAGCCCTAACTACCAGACTGCCAGGGAATTCTCTCCACTTGTAGGTGGCCCTCTCTTACTGGCTCTGAATACGTCCCTAAGATGTATAAATAACTTCACACATAATTAACTGGACTCATTAACACATTATTAACCAGAGATGTATTAATGCCACAGGTGTTAGTTTGTGCAGAAATCCCCGGGTCATTAATGTGTTAACATGGCTTCCCTTATGGCTCAGCTGGTAAAGAACCCACCTGCAATGTGGGAGATCTGGGTTTGATCCCTGGGTTGGGAAGTTACGCTGGAGAAGGGAAAAGCTACCCACTCCAGTA
This sequence comes from Bubalus bubalis, assembly GCF_019923935.1. Taxonomy (NCBI): domain Eukaryota; kingdom Metazoa; phylum Chordata; class Mammalia; order Artiodactyla; family Bovidae; genus Bubalus; species Bubalus bubalis. The sequence goes on from NC_059159.1 coordinate 134,114,668, forward strand.
TTCTGGCCTGGAGAATTCCATGGACTGTATAGTCCATGGGTTCACAAAGAGTTGGACACGACTGAGTGACTTTCACTCACTCGCTCACTCATGAATCTTTTGAGTCAGGTCAATTGGAATTTGAATCTGCACTCCCTGTGACTTTTCTCTGAGCATCTCTTATGTTCCAGGGCTCATGGGATTATTGTGAGGATTGTATTAACATAAGATGAGGGATGTATAGGAAATCCATAGAGTAGATAGGGCTTCACACAGGCTGATTTCCTTTACTTTGGCCTGACAGAGTGCCCCAGTATATGCCATCTCCAGCCGGATGACCTCAGAGACATTTATGACCAATAGCCCTAGGCCACCCCTTTCTGGTCCTACTGCACGGATTATTATAGAATCTGAAAATAGGAATCAATTGAGGACAGACCCTTGAATGATTATCTTGTGGACCTGTAGTCTTCCTTAAGGAAGCCAGGTACCTAACCTAAGTCAAGAGTTGTTTGTGTTAGAGTACTGGAGTCATTTTTAAAAAAACTTGGTTGCCCTAGGTCTTGATTGTAGCATGTGGGTTCTTCTCTGCAGCATCTGGGCTTTTCTTGTTCTCAAGCGTGAGCTAAGTGGTTGCCCTTTGTGGGTTTAATTGCCCTGCAGCCTGTGGGATTTTAATTCTCGGCCCAGGGATTAAACCCAAGTCCCCTGCATTGGAAGGCGGGTTCTTAAACACTGGTCCACCAGGGAAGTCCCTGGAGTCATTTTTCAAGAACTTTAGATGCCCTGGGAGAGGCTGGTTCCTGCTGCTTCTTTGGCAACATCAGGACTGTCACTCAAGCTTGTTTCCAAACAGCTTGATAGCTTCACGGAGGTCTCTTACAAATTCAGAAATGGTTTTGAGTCTGTAGAAGAATTCTTTTCATGTCCCAGCTCTGACTGAAGCCAAGAGCCTTGGAAATTTTGAATCTGCCTCTTATTTTCTTTCCTGAATTAGATAGAAGCCTGCTTGCTTCTTTTAGATGTGACAACAGGACTTATTTCAAAAGCAAATGGCCCACTCCTTGAAGCAAACCTTAATCCCATCACCTTTCTCTATGGGTGGCATTTTGTTTCTGATTTAATGCCAATTTTAGACCTTGAAAATGGAAAGCTCCTCATTTGTTGCCCAAAGGACTAAATTTTTTTAAAAAACTATAAACACACTTAAAAAAAAAAATTCGGCTGCACCAAGTCTTAGTTGCAGCACATGGGATCTTTACTTGCAGCATGTGGGATCCAGTTCCCTGACTAGGGATCCCACCCAGGCCCCCTGCATTGGGAGAGCAGAGTCCTAACCACCAGACCACCAAGGAAGGTACCCCCAAAAGACTAAGGATCAGATCAGCATGTGTTAGGGGAAGACATCTGGACAGGTGGACTTTTGCTTTTATTTATTCTCTTTACTTCTCGGTCGATTTCTTTTAGATCTCAGGGGGCGAAATTCCATGTTGATGAGGCTTCCCTGGTGGTTCAGTGGTAAAGAATCTGCCTGTAATGCAGGAGACTCTAGTTTGATCCCTGGGTTGGGAAGATCCCCTGGAGGAGGAAATGACAACCCACTCCAGTATTCTTGCCTGGGAAATCCCATGGACAGAGGTCCATGGAGTCACAAAAGACTCAGACACAACTTAGGGACTAAACAACAGCAATTTTTCCTAAGCAAGTCTTAGGAAAAATACAGCATCTCTGTAGTCCTATCTTCCTTAAACCACTAATATCAAGAAAGGACAGATGGAGGAAATATACATGATATCTAAAACAAAAACATGTGTTCTGCCATAATATGTCGTTATCTTCTTGCTTTTATCAGCAGCCTTGAGTGACAGGGTTTTTATACTTGGGGAAGATTAGAGGGCTTGTTTCCTTGCTAGAAATGGTCATTCTACCATGTTCTTTTGTCAGACTTCTGAGAATTTTTTTTAGGACTTTTTTTTTTTTTTTTGATGTAGACCATTTTTAAAGTCTTTATTGAGTTTGTTACAATATTGCTTCTGTTTTATGTTTGGGTTTTATGGCCAGGAGACATGTGGGATCTTAGCTACCCAACCAGGAATCGAAGTCATAGCCCCTGCAGTGGAAGGTGAAGTCTTAACCACTGAATCACCAGGGACATCCCTGAGAATTTTTTTTTAAATTATTTTTCATACCATATGTTTGGATTAAGCTTCAAGAATTATCCATTCCACAGAAGTCACTTGTTTTTTCGTATTCTGGGACACTTAGGGTTTGCCGGCATGATGAGTGGAATGAATCAGAGACTTACTGATACCAGAATTTTGAACTGGTTTTGTGTTTTGGTGTCTGTTACAGTCAAGTGACTTGCCTTTCTTTAGCTTAGTTTTTCCATCTGTAGACTAGAGATACTATTTTCTACCTTCCAGATTCTCAGAGTATGAAGAATTTTCAATTTTTGAATATTTCTGCAAACTAAGCATTGCCAGTAAGGCCACATTCACGGACCCCAAAACACCATGATCCAAAGGTGACATGCCATTTAATTTTCTCCCTAGAGACTGACTTAGGAGGCTTTGACCAGAAAAAGCTTTGGGGCAAGGAAGCCCATTTCTTCCTGGCCTTTTTCTTCATATGCCACTTGTAATCTAATAGTTTTCCTTCTAACTTCTTGGCAGCTTGTATATACTCTTCCGGCTGTTAAGTGATCCATGACATGAAGGACTAATGTTCTCCACTTGACACTGGAGAACTTGTGATCTTGTTCATCTGGTTCCTAGTTCTGAGATTTTTTTCCCCCTTAATGCTCCCAGTCATCTTTCCCAAAGACTTAAGGGAAATGAGGTTAACTGAGGGGTGGGGGATGGTTTGAATGTGGTTTAAAGTGTGACTCTTGGTGTTGTCAGATCAAAGTTTAATCCTCGTGTTTAATGCCTAACTTTTCCCTTCTCTTAAAAGCGTTTAGATCTAGCGAATGTAACTCACACACACGGGAGAACCACGCCTTTGGCCGCCTTCCAGGCCGAATCCTCTTGTTGCTGATTCAGTTGTCAGGGCTCAGATCTGTTGGGGGAACTGGTGGATTAGCAGGCCTAGAATTGTAGGTGGCAGACTTGTGGAAATAAGTGTTCTGTATTCGTTTACCACGTGCTTACTAGGTAGGCTGGTTAACTGAGGAGCGGTTACGTGGGTGGCCCTTGGAAGGACCCAGAGAAGTGGATATAGACCCCTTCTTGGGAAGTTTGTAATGAATTAAAGGACCCCAATGTATGAAGCCAGGAATGACTATAGTAAAAGGCTTGGTGTGAAAAGGATGCAGAGATGTATACTTTGGGTTCCAGGAGTTGGGAGCAGCAGAGGCTGTTCTAATAGAGGGAACAATGTAGGCTTCAGGGAAGAAGTTGAACCTGACAGAGATTGGCATTGTCACTTGGGTAGGCTGGGATGTGGCTTTAGCATGAGCACTGGCTGTAAGACAGGTCCTTGTGGCAGGTGGTGGATGAGCAAGCTGTCCATTCTGGCTGGAGTGGAGGTTGGGGGAAGAAAAGAGGGAAATAGCATAGATGATGCCAGATTGTTGGGGAACCGTATTTACCTTGAATTTTTTCTTCTTCCCCTTTAACCATTAACGCTGCAGTGGTGTGCTCGCAAATGAGCTCTTTAGGAAAACCAAAAGAACCCCCGAATTTGTGGTATTTGCCAATGTCTGTGGCCTATTTTCAGCTACGTGTAGATTAGCAAATAGCTCTCAAAATTCCTGAAAATTTAACAGCTGTCTCTTGCATGTCAGTCCCAGCACATGGTTGAACAGCCTGCTTTAGTGCCTGTGTGACATTCCTCTACCTGCTTAGGTGCAGCCCCTACAGAAGACCTGGGGAAGGTCTAGGTAGTCAGTTTTATCCCAGGTCTGACTTCCATGGCCATGCTGATTGGTGCATGGTGGGCCCACCACCCCAGGGAGACCCTTCCATAGTCAGGACAATGACATAGATCTTGGCGGGAAGACATAAGTTGAGTCAATCAGATTCCCTGTCTCGAGAATTTGAATGAAGGAATCTCAGGAAATGTTTTGTTATAGAGGTGAATGCTGAAAGGATGTTATTTGAGAGAGTTGGATCCATGGCAGACTGAAGTCACAAGGCAGCCAGAGTTATGAATGAAAAACCACGTGGAAACTGAGGAAGCTGAGAGATAGAAGGAAACAGGCATGGAGTGAAACCCTCCAGCCTGTTGGGGGTGGGATGGGGAGGAGAAATCCAGGCTTGAGCTGTCCTTGTTCTGAGCAGCTTTCCAATTCCAGGTCTAGAACAAACTTTTTCCTGGGGTAACGTGAGAGGGTCTCTGCTCCTTGCAATGCAGTGACCTAACTGGAAAAATTTATATGGTGTCCCAGAGTGCTTTGAAGAGCTTTCTGTGAATATAGCAAACCCCTTAAGAGTAGGAGACAGATCATGTGCTTCTGATGGGTGTTACTGTGTGCCCTTGCCCTTTTATTTTTTTGCATGCCCTCCCTCTCTGCACTCTCTGCAAATGGCTTGGTGGATATTATTTTTTTCATTCCAGCAAGGCTGGTTTTGAAGCCATGCTGTTGAAAGAATAGTCAGTGGAACATGTGATGGGGGTGATTTTCATTGGTGCTCATCATTATAGAAAATCATGGGAAAATCTGAGCCATTAGTAGGAAAGGCAAAGGAGTTCTTTATTTGCTGAGGGCATCTGGTGAGGGTATGTGACACTGCCTTGTACTGCTTTGTATGAAATGCCATTTGAAAGAGGCCTGGGGCAGTTTTGAGTCTTCCTCCCATTGGATGTCCTTACCACAAGAAAATTTGTGAATAATGGAGTTGTTAGGAAGGGGAAGGCATACTTCATTGTTTTTGCCCAGAAGCTTAGTCATGAGAGGAGCTACTCTGAAAGTCCAGTGGTCCAGAATGGCAGTCTGGTGGTGTGAGGGCTGGGTCCTCTCTTTCTGTGGGAACATTGCCTGGGGGAAGGGGCAGGGGACGGCTTGGGAATCAACAAATGTGGATCCTTTTTAGAACTGTCACTCACCAGCCATTTGATCTTATGTAAGGAGAGGGCAGCAGAAGATGAGATGGTTAGATAGCATCACTGACTCAATGGACGTGAATTGGAGCAAACTCTGGGAGATCGTGATGGACAGAGAAGCCTGGTGTGCTGCAGTCCATGGCGTTGCAAAGAGTCGGACACACCTTAGCGACTGAACAACAACAAAGCAGACCTCAGTTCAGTGCCTCTAGCAAGAAAGTGAGAAGTGAAAGTGAAGTTCGCTCAGTTGTGACTCTTCATGACCCCATGGACTAGACAGTCCATGGAATTCTCCAGGCCGGAATACTTGAGTGGGTAGCCTTTCCTTTCTCCAGGGGATCTTCCCAATCCAGATCTCCCACATTGCAGGCAGATTCTTTACCAGCTGAGCCACAGGTGAAGACCAAGAATACTGGAGTGGGTAGCCTTTCCCTTCTTCAGGGGAGCTTCCCCACCCAGGGATCGAACCTAGGTCTCCCACATTGCAGGAGGATTCTTTACCAACTGAGTTATGAGGGAAGCCTGGCAAGAAATGGTCCTTAACTAAATTAAGAGTGTTTTGTGATTGTTTTTCTTTTTATGATTACATTCTATCTATGGGAAGAGATACTACTTTTCCACTCACTGTAGTGACCAAGTAGCCTTTTAAAATAAATGTATTTAACTATTAAAAAAGTGAGTCAACTTCTAGAAAAGCACTAGTTTAATAATAATGCAGCTGATACACATATAGCAAAACCTACAAAGGTTATTTGGGGATGACTGAAGTTTGGAAAACAGTGGATTATGTGATTGAGGTAGAGAGTGGCTAAGTAGTCACCAAATCAATTTTTTTTTTTAAATTGGACATATAGGAAGATGCATTTTCTAGCCTCACTGAAAGTCAGGTCAGGGCTCAGTGACTGAGCGCTGGTCCATTCGTGTGGGTGAAAGTGCTGTGTGACACTTTCAGGTCTGGCTCCGGAAACATCCCATGGGTTTCTCGGCTCATTCTCTCTTCCCTTGTTGCTAGCCAATTGCCGAGAATCCAGTGGAGGACTCTGAGGTCACAGAGGATGGGGAACTCGCGAGATGCAAAGTGCCTGGATCCCTGAGTCCCCAACTGGGAGGAGAGCTGCCCAGGAGAGATGTCAGAAACATGTACACTGGACTTTTCACAAAAGAGAAATACCCTTTTAGTGTGTTAAGTCACTGAGATTTGGAAATTATTTGTTATAGCTACACCAGTTAGTCTGCTCTAACACAGCCGTCTCTTTGACACAAAAAAGGACATAACTGAATGACTGAAAAACAAGTTGCTTCTTTGGGGAACCTCAGTTTCCTCATCCATAATCAAAGATTTTGCGGAGAGAATTTTAATTTTTTTGTTTAGGAAATTAGTCTTTTTTTTGAAATTCCAATGAGATTTGTGGATTCTTTTTTTATTTTATTTTTAACTGGAGGGTAATTGTTTTACAATGTTGCGTTGGCTTCTGCCATACAACAACATGAGTCAGCCATAAGCACACATATGTCTCCTCTTCCTTGAACCTCCTTTCAGCCACCCACCCTATTCCACCCTAGTTCTAGGGTGTCACAGGCTGCTGGGTTGAACTCCCTGTGCTACACAACAGCTGCCCACTAGTTAGCTGTTTTCAAGTGGTGATGTATGTGTTTCAGTGTTACTCTTTCAATTCAGCCTGCCATGTCCTTCCCCATCTCTGTCTACAAGTTCTGTTCTCTGTCTGTGTCTCTATTTCTGCCCTGCAAATAGGTTCATCTGTACTATTTTTCTAGATTCCATATACATGCGTTAATATACAGTATTTGTTTTTCTCTTTCTGACTGACTTCACTCTATAACAGGCTCTAGGTTCATCCACCTCATTAGAACTGACTCTAATGCATTCCTTTTTATGGCTGAGTAATATTCCATTGTATATATGTACCACAACTTCTTTATCCGCTCATCTGTTGATGGACACCTGGGTTGCTTCCATGTCTTAGGGCTGTGGATTCTTGCCACAGAAAATTGTGTTGACAAAATTCCAGTTTTACAAAGTTGATATATCTTCAAGGACTCCCTGACTGCAGATTAACAAAACCTTCTGTATTGGATGATGTCTGAGCGTTTTTCCTATCTGTAAAAAATGCCTTTTTCTAGGACTTTGGACCCTGGAAGAGATCCATGAAATCAACTAGGCCACTCCTTTCTGTCACAATGAGAGATAGGAGTCCTCTGAAACAGTGCAGATAGAAAAAGACTTAAACAACTGGGGAAACGTGTTTTCCTCAAAGAATCCGTACATAACCTTGATGTGTGCATTCTAATCAGAAAGAAACAGATGGTTTATTTATTTGTCCATGTTGTGGGGCATGTGGGAGCTTTAGTTTGCTGACCAGGGATTAAACCTGCGCCCTCAGCCATGGAAACACTGAGTCCTAACCACTGGACTGCCAGAAAAGTCCCCAGACAGAACATTTAAAGTGTATGTAATACAGGGACGAAGAGGATGGGCCAAATTGAGAGAGTAGCATGGAAACATATACATTACCATGTGTAAAATAGCCAGTGAGAATTTGCTGTATGACACAGTGAACTCAAATCTGGTGCTTTGTGACAACCTAGAGGGGTGGGATGGGGGTGGGAGGGAAGTTCAAGAGGGAGGGGACATAAGTATACCTATGGCTGATTCATGTTGATGTCTGGCAGAAACCAACAAAATACTATGAAGTAATTATCCTCCAATTAAAAATTTAAAAAAATTTAAAAATATATGTAATGTCAGTTAGTGTTAAGGGCCATGAGAATTTTGATAAAGGACTGTGATGGGGGTGATGAGTGCTCTGGTTTAGTGAGGGTGTCCAGAGGTCACTTCTCTGAGGAGGTGACATTTGAGAAGAGATCTGAAGAAAGAAGGGACAAGCCATGCAAATATAGGGCTAGAATGGTCCAGGCAGAGGGCCAGGCACAATTGAGGATCAGTGCACAGGGCCAGGGGCTTCCCAGGTGGCTCAGTGGTAAAGAATGCACCTGCCCGTGTAGGAGATGCAGCTTCAATCCCTGGGTCGGGAAGATCCCCTGGAGAAGGGCGTGGCAACCCACTCCAGTATTCTTGCCTGGAGAATCCCATGACAGAGGATCCTGGTGGGCTACCATCAGTGGGGTTGCGAAGAGTTGGATGTGATTGAGCATGTACACAAACACAGGGCCAGTGTGGCTGGAGCTGTATGTGGGATGGGGGTGGGGACAGAGTGCTAAGGAGTAGGTTGGGAGTGTTGGCAAAATTTGGGTGTGGGTTGTTCTGTATCCCCTTGGAAGACAACTGGAAATATCTTGAATAGCATCTCATAATAATGGGTTACTCATTAAGCCATCCATTCATTGTATACGTTTTGTTCATTACCCACAATGTGCAGGGTCCTGAGCTGTTGAATTGGACAGTGGTCCTCAAACCTGCTGGGTGTCAGTAGCACCTGGACAGCCTTCTGAAGATGAAGGTTATAGAGCACCAAGACCAGAATCTCCAGGGAGGGAAGCCCAGGCCTCTGCTGTGTTTTGTTTTAAAAACATCTTGAGTGATTCTGATTAGCAGTTGTTGGATCTGCCTTTAGTACCATTTGGGACCTGCCTTTAGTACCAAGGGCTTCCCTAGTGGCTCAGCTGGTAAAGAATCTGCCTGCAATGTGGGAGACCTGGGTTCAATGCCTGGATTGGGAAGATCCCCTGGAGAATGGAAAGGCTACACAGTCGGACATGACTGAGCAACTTTCAACTTCACTTAGTACCTTTGGCAGAAGGTAGCCTCATTTTCAGGGAGCTGACAGTGAGGCAGAGAGGGTAGGATTCTTCAATTGTTGCATGCTCATGGGACAATATATGTTTCATAAGAGAAGCACACCGTGCTAAAGAGGGTTTCAGAAGAGGAAATGAATCCTTTCCTTTGGAGAGGACAGAGGAGGCCTAAAGGAAAGACAAGCCAGTTTCTTCACCTGTGAAGGATGAGATCAAGATAGACCCCAGAGGTTGTAAAGACAATGTGGGTAATAAGTACCTGAGAGCTTCCCAAACGGTTTGGCACATAGTGCATGCATGTGCAGTTGCTAAGTCATATCCAGCTCTTTGTGACCCCATTGACTGTAGCCCACCAGGCTCCTCTGTCCATGGGACTTCCCAGGCAAGAACACTGGAGTGGGTTGCCATTTCCTCATCCAGAGGATCTCCCCAACCCAGGGATCGAACCCTCATCTCCTTCATTGGCAGGCAGATTCTTTACCACTGAGCCACTTGGGAAAACCCTTGGCTCATAGAAAGTGCTCAATAAATGTGACCAGTTTTTGGAGTTGGGTCTTAAAGAATGGTTGGGATTTCTGAAATATGAAATGCTATCTGTGTAGTTTGTCATCTAATAAAGATTTTAGAAATAAAGCTTCCATGTAAAGGATGATTCAAATAAGCAGCTATTACAAAACCAGAGGAAAAAAAAAGAATCTGGCTGTCAACTTGATGAATAGTCCTAGTAAGCAAGGGGATTAAGATTTTCTAAATCCATCCCCAGAACCTTGTACAGGAAATATTTTGTTCTTGAGCATTGATTGGGGTTTAGTCGGATGCATTTGAACCGTCTTCACTCTATTTCCGTATTGTTTGATTTATCGGACCGGCCAGCTTTCAAGGACCAACTGTGGGCCAGCCCTGGCGTGCTGTCCATGCGGTGGCCAAGTGCTCCACGCTCGAGATCTGGAGGCGCTTACATCGTAGTGGGGGAGAAGGAACACACATAAAAGTCAAATTAAGTTGAGTCTTCATTCTGTAGGTACCACTTAGGAAGGGGACTGGATACACATCTGCCTATAACATCTGGATCCCATTTCAGTTGGAAAGTCTGTTTTAAAAGGAAATATTGCACTGTGTCATGTGACTGTGACCCATTCATCCGAAGTCATTCGCAAACATCTGATTCATTTTGCTTCTCTTAATGCTTGCAACTGAGAAGGTCCGCTTTGTGTTGTAATGGAGGAAAGCCTAGGAATAAGAAGGTTCTGGAAGGTCAGTGTGATTTCCAGCGCGGTCATCTAGATGGGGCTGGTAGAATGTTACACCCTTTTCAAGCATCATAAGTGCTCAGGAAAGAGGTTAGGGCATTAGGACTTGGCTCTGTTTAGTTGACCCCTGAATTGTGACTGCCAAAAGCGAAGAGGATTAGTCTGCTGTTCAGAGAGTATTCCCTGGTGGTTCAAAGGATGATTTCTTGATTCCAAGAAAAAGGCATGGTTGACTGTTAGCCTGAACTTCCTACAGTGATTGCCCACAGTGGATGTGGGTGGGCAGGTTTGTTTGCAGTGGCCCCCTGGCTAGGCCTTAGTGGAGTGATGGGATGTGTGGGTTGGAATGAAAGATGGAAAGTTGAACCCTCAGCTCAGTGGGAGTCTAATCAAGAGAGAAGTTTCCTGTGGATTGGGCCAGACCCAAGAGGCGGGGGAGGCCTCTCTATTTCCGGCCTGAAATGAACCGGCAGTGTGGAAAAGAGGGGAGGCTGGTGTTCCAGCAATTTCCCTAGGGTGACTCTTGTTCAGCACTCTGCTCACCTAGCCCCAATTGTTTGTTTCACACACAAATTGGAGTTGCCTAGAACAGCATCAGTGTAACAAAACAAAGCTGATTATCTCTAGGCGTTTGTCCCCCTTCTGACTGGGAGAGCTGAGTGTTGCTTTCTTTTTTATGTGGTGAGTGTGTTGTACTCTTTTCTGAAGGCTTTTCTGTGAGATGCTGGAGACCTGGGAGGCAGAGCTCATTTTTAACTCCAGTTTGGGTTTTCCATGGCTCCATCAGGGCTTCATTAGAGGCATCTTTCAAGTAGCCTTCCAGAAAGATTCAGCTTTCTCTGTGAATACCTCCCCATGCTCCAAGGAGAAGAAATCAAGGAAATGAGATGGACATCCAGAATTATAGACATTCTTATCCTGACATCGTAAACACATTTATTTTAAAAAAATTTTTTTCAATGTGGCCCATATTTAAAATCTGCTGGATTTGTTACAACATTGCTTGTTTTATGTTTGGGGTTTTTTTTTTTTTTTTTTTTTTTGGCCACACATCATGTGGGATCTTAGCTCCCCAGCCAGGAATCGAGCCCATACCCCCTACACTGAAAGGCAAAGTCTTAACCAGTGGACCACCAGGGAGGTCCCCAAACACATTTATTCTTGAAAATAAATGCAGTGAAGCTGGTGATGTTAGGTTTCTGAGGCCCTTTAGGATGCTCGGGCTAGGGGGCTGGTGCTGGGATGAGCAAAGATGCTACCGGGTCCTGTGTGCTGCCCTGCCTGCCCCTCTGCATTTAGAGAACTGCTTTTCACTTGGGGTTGCTTGTTCCTCTTTTGATTTTAACCTTGGGTGTTTGGCTTCTGTTCTGGGCGAGTTTGGTATGGAGCTGGGTGTAGAAGGATGAGTCGGGACCCTCACGTGTGCCCTGTGAGCGGGAAGTGGTTTGGGGTTAAGTAATCCAAAGGTGTGCTGGGGCAGCTGTTTCTGACACCTCGGATAAGGGGAAGTGGCATTTTCACACCTGAAACATACATTTCAGTCTGATCCAGTAGTTCCCAATTTCAGTCTCATCTTGGTCTTTTCAACCTCCAGGGGTAGGACTTTCACAGTCAGTATCTGTAATTTTGCACATTTCTTGCTGTAGGTGTGTCTGAGGGTCTGAGAAAAACCTCCTTACAGTCTGTCAACCCCCCTTGGCCCTGCCTCTGCCCCTGACCCACCTACATGGTTGGTCTTAGGACTGTTTAGCTGAGGTGGTTCTCTGGTCCCTTAGAGCAGTGGTCCCCAACCTTTTTAGCACCAGGGACCAGTTTTGTCGAAGACAATTTTCCCACGGACCAGGAGTGCGGGAGATGGTTTCTGGATGATTCAAGTGTATTATATTTATTGTGCTCCTGTGAGAATCTAGGGGAAGATCCCGTGGAGGAGGGCGTGGCAACCCACCCCAGTATTCTTGCCTGGAGAATCTCCACGAACAGAGGAGCCATAGGGTCTCCTATGGCTGGTGGGCTATAGCCCATAGGGTCGCAGTGAGTCAGACGTGACTGAAGTGACTTAGCACGCGTGAGAATCTGATGCCTCCGCTGATCTGACAGGACGTGGAGCTCAGGCGGTAATGTGAGTGATGGGGAGTGGCTGTAAATACAGATGAAGCTTTGTTCACTTGCCTGCTGCTCACCACCTGCTGTGCAGCCTGGTTCCTATCAGGGCCATGGACCAGTCAATGACCCAGGGAGTTGGGGACCCCTGTCTTAGAGCCTGTGGTGAATGCTGGCCCCTTGCTCCTCTTTTCTTAGTGATAGCAGGTCCTCCATTCAGTGGACGTTAGTCGGTTGGTGTCCTTCCACTTGTTCTTTATGTGTTTGAAGGGGACAGAGATGAATGGGACATTGGGTTGTGACCTAGGGGAGAGGCCCATCTGTCACAGGCCACCTGGCTGAGCAGGTGATATGGCACCGAGGACTAGAGTGGGCTGCCTTAAATCTGTGTCCAAACCCCAACTTGACTTTTAAATATATTTATTTATATATCAAAGAATCTGTTTGCGATGCAGGAGACTAGGGTTCGATCCCTGGGTTGGGAAGTTCCTCTGGAGAAGGGAATGGCAATGTACTCTAGTATTCTTGCCTGGAGAATTCCATGGACAGAAGCCTGGCGGGCTACAGTCCATGGGGTCGCAAAGAATTGGACACAACTGAGCAACTAGCACATACACACGTTTATATATTTGGGTGCACCGGGTCTTAGTTGCAGCATACCGGATCTAGTTCCCTGATGAGGGATTGACCCTGGGCCCCCTGCATTGGGCGTGTGGAGTCTTAGCCACTCTACCATCAGGGAAGTCCCCCCAACTTGGTTTTGTCCTTCACTGGACAACTCCACATTGTCTCTCAACAGCAGCAAGCTGGCGACTGGAAAGAAAGACTTCTTGTGATTCCGGCTGGACTTGTTTCTCCCGTGCATCACCCAATGAGTCTTTGAAGGAAGGGACATGATCTGTGAAGGGGATCTGTCGAGCTGGGGAAATCCTGGACTCTGTTTCTGAGAAAGGCTCATCCTCTGCACGCTGGCATGTGGTTCTTCAGACCAGAGAGTGCCCTCACAATGGTTCAGCTGGACTCTTTGTGTTTGCTTGAAAAGCAAGGGGGAGTTGGGTGAAGCGTTTGATTTCAGCTTTAAAACATGGATAAGCTAGAGTGACATGGTGGTCAAAGTATTCTGTGGGAACCAAGCACCTTTGAACAAAACAGAGTCACTGTGTGTGGATTGGGGAGGTTTCTTTTCTCCTGTGTCCTGGATCCATCAACACTGAGGAGAGAGGGGTGAGATTTCAGTTCTTGGAGTGCAGAAATTGCTTCCTCCAGGCCCTCCCTCAGCACCCAGCCCATTATCAGGTCCTGGCTTGGATCTCCACGGCCACTTACATAGGATGTATTCTGGTTGTAATGCGTTTTGAGGGAGGAACAGTGCAAAGATAGGGGAGAAGGGAATTGTTCCTCCCAAGGCAAGAACAATTTGCAACCTACTCAGTCTCTTGGACTTTATTTCTATTTTTGGCAGCTGTCGTCTCTGACTACAGTGTGTATCGTTAGAACACAGGCCTTTTTTGTTTGTTTGTTAAACCATAAAGGGACTATTTATTAAAGCAATATTGTCCTATTGCTAAAGAATTCACAGTAATGGAAAATCACAACTCCTAATTTTGATATCACTTCCCCCAATTTGAATGGAGTAAAAGCTTATTATAATTTCTATATTGAGTTATTAAAAATGACATCTCAGATTTTTCTTAATCTTTCAAACCCTGGAATCAGTCTGTGCACACACACATAATACAATAATTGAAAGGGGATCTTTCAAACTCTTTTGTGTTTAAAACAACTAATTGATCTCGGGCTCCTAAATAATGGGTATCTTAAAAAAATTTTTTTTTGTTTTTTAGTTCTACCAGTTTATTGCTACCAGCCCATCTCCCTTCACCCTCACGCATGCGTGCTTAGTCATGTAAACCCATGGACTGCAGTCTGCCAGGCTCCTCTGTATATGGACTTTTCCAGGCAAGAACACTGGAGTGGGTTGCCATTTCCTTCTCCATTTTTAAAAAAAATTATTAATGGTATTTAAAGTGTTTTTTTTTAAATAGGGTACTTGCTTTACAATATTGTTTGTTTCTGCTGTACAACAATGTGTATCGGCTATAAGTATACATATATCCCCTCCCTTTTGAACCTCCCTCCCACCTCCCATCCCAACCCTCTAGGCTGTCACAGAGAATTATGGGCTTCTTAAAAAGGAGCAATCAACGTTAGGTGTTTGGGTCACCATCAGGTTTCTGAACTTACTGCTCATGGGGCTGGTCCTGGTCAGTGGGATCGTTTTATTTGAGAGTTTTGGGTTCTTATTTCTATGCCTGTTGATCTCAGTATCATATGTGCCAGATCGTGGGCATAGAGTATAATGAAGTTCTAGTGCCCATCGTTCCAGTGACCCAGGTAATGGAAATCAAGCTTGGCTGCCTGAGTGGGATGTGTTGGTGGAGGACAGTGGTTCAGGGTTGGATGTGAAAGAATGTTATTGCCCTGCCAGCATGAAGGGGGCCATGTTTTTTATTTCAGAGAGAGAATTTTAGATGGTGTAATATACATGGTATGAACATAAGAGTGAATCAGATAGTGAGGAAATTATTCCTTTCGACTTGTCTTTCAATACCTCTGGTTTCACCAAATAGAAAATCTGAGTGTAGTGCATTCTTAACACCTGTAATGTTTAACATTTGCAGCCTCAGTCTGGGTGGCTACTATAGCTGCTTGGACTAGCTCGCCTTCTGCCAGGTTCTCTTTTCTGTTGTTTTTCCCCGTTGACTCTACCTCATGGCATGCATAACTTCCTGACCAGGGATTGAACCTGTGCGCCCTTTAGTGGACGCTCTGAGTCTTAACCACTGGACCTCCAGGGAATCCCCTTCTCTTTTCTTTGCTATAGTCTGCATATTGAACAATTTCCCCCAAATGTTTGCTGATCTCTTGACTCCTTATTCATATAGGAGAATGAGAAACTCTCAACTCTTTTTTTTTTTTTTTTAAGTTTGAATGCTTTTATCTATAGACTTTTCTCTGGGCAGTTTAGATTCTCTCAGAAAAATTGTTCTAATTGTACCTAGTCAGAACATTCCTGGCCCCCAGGACTGTGAGACATCAATAGGACAAGAGGGCCAAGATCCTCAACTCAACTTAGTATGTAAACCCATTTGTCTTGTATCTTTCCCCTATCTCCCTCTCTAACCTGGTTTCCCTAAATTGGAAACATCTCTCATTCAGTCTTTGCAGAGGGTAGACTTCCTTTGTCCTGTGGAAGTGGAGGAGGGATTGTTCTCTGTAAGTGTGGAGGGAGTAGAGATATCATTCATTTATCCAGCCTCTCACATTTCCCAGTGCTGACAGCCTGCTCCACCACACTCTCCATAATTGGGGTCGGTCTGTCTGGATCTCATTATTTTTACGGTTTTCCCCCTCAAGCCCTCTACTGTTGTTAGGTATTTATTAATTTGTTTACTGTTTTTCCAATTACAATGAAACTTTATCATTAAATACTCTTGTCTATTTCTATTTCCAAAAGAATATTTCCAGACTTCCTGGCAGTCCTGTGGTTAAGACTTCACCTTCTGATGCAGGGGATGTGGGTAGATTCCTGGTTGAAAAAAGGAAACAGTATTGTAATAAATTCAATAAAGACTTTAAAAATGGTCCATATTAAAAAAACTTAAAAAAAAAAAAAAAACCCACAAAAACAAAAGACTATTTCCAGTAAGTGGAATTACTGGATCAAAGAGTAAGAGTATTTAAAATATTTGAAGCTCTTCAAAAGCTTTAGCTGTATTTTGCCAAATCTTAAACTCCAGTTTTACTACTAATCATCACCATCATCATCTCTCATCACCACCATCCTATTCATCACCATGACCACCAGCATCCTATTCATCACCATGACCACTGTCATCCTATCAATCACCATCACCATCATATCTATCACCATCATCACTAAACAAGCACTTGCAGGGACTATTCTAAGCACTCTACACTCTTACATCATTGAATCTTCACAGCAGTCTTGTGCAAAAGGCACAGTTACTAGTCAGTTTGGCAGAGAAGAAAAGAGAGATTTAGAGAAGTTTAATACTTGCCTGGGGTTCCAGACCTAGTAAGTACTAGAACTGGAACTCATTTTCAGACCCACCTGGCTGCATAGTTATGCTGATCCTGTCAGCTCTCCATCCCCAGGGCTGCCCTGTCTCCTTATCAGGGCTCATCTTCAGGGCATTGGTGAGTGAAGAAATATGTCCAGAGTCTCACATTTCCTCTTTCCTTCATCCATCCAAGTTAGCAAGGAGTGATGCCATTTGCTAGGGCTCTTTGCTGTTCCTGGGGATACTACATTTTCTCTCAAGAAAAGAAGCTATGAATTGGTGTTCTTGATCTCTTCATACAGCTGCAGTCTGCATTTGGTGCAGCCAAAATCTCTCCAAGGCTCTGACATGTGGAAAGTGCTTTGCTTTGGTTTTTAGGATGGATGCAGACTTTTTCTTTCTTTTTTTGACTGCGCCTGATGGCATATGAGATCTTAGTTCCCTGACCAGCGATTGAACTTGTGCCCCCTGGGTTGGGAGTGTGGAATCTTACCCACTGGACCTCAAGGGAAGTCCTGTTTTCTTTTCTTCTGAGAATTCCAGTACTATTTCATAGCAGATCTGATAGGCAGGCCAAACCCCTGAGGGCCTTCACCTTATCGCTTAGGAATTGTTCTATTACTCCATCTGTACAATAATTCAGTTGGTCATATCATATTCACTTCTGGATGAGTAGCTATGATAGCTCTTGGGAGGCAGGTGGCCTGAGTCTCCCCCTGATTCAGACAGTCCTTTATTTTCTCAAATATAAATAAAAGAATCATATGCCCTGCCTCTTGCTATTTCCCAGAAGTTCCATGAGAATAAGAAAGAGGATCTTTGTAAATAAGATTTTTTTCCCCCTCTAATCAGATAGGATGAAGACCAGGAATCATAAGTATGGCCACATTACCACACCAAGGTGGAACTCATTAGAAAGCATTTCTTTCTATCTGATCTCTCTCTGTTTCACTTGTTCCTACCTTTCAGTAGAGACTCCTATGAATCCTGGGATGCTTTTGCTTATCTTTAGCAAGCACATAGCCCCGTCAGCTAAATAAGACTCTTATAAAGGCTGTGGCCATCAGAATTTCCTTTACTATAAGCAGACTTTCCCATCTGCGGGAAGCATGAAGTATTGGGGAAAATATACCAAAGTGGCCACTGACGACCACCTGCCCTGTAGACAACACACTGTGTAATCCCTTTTACTGATTCCCTCTCACCCACTGAACCTCTCCTGCGCTGGGGCCTTTGCTCTGGTCTTCTGAGCGTTTGCATTTAAAAGCCTAGAATTGTGTGCTGATTAACCCATCCTTCCAAGGCTCTGCAGTTTACTCAGGGGCCAAGATTTGGAATATGCATTTTCAGTTTTAGTTGACTCAACAAAGTATGTGTGCTGAAATGTTTTATGATTGAAAAAGTGAATAAGTGAAGGACTTTTGTTGTTTAATCACTCAGTCGTATCCCACTCTTTGAGACCCCATGGACATGCAGCATACCAGGCTTCCTCATCCTTCACTATCTCCTGGAGTTTGTTCACATTCATGTCCATTAGGTCAATGATGCTGTCGAACTGCCTCAGCCTCTGCCACCCTCTTCTCCTCCTGCCCTCAATCTTTCCCAGCATCAGGGTCTTTTCCAATGAGTCAGCTCTTTGCATCAGGTGGCCAAAGTATTAGAGTTTCAACATTAATTCTTCCAATAAATATTCAGAGTTGATTTCCTTTAGGATTGACTAGTTTGACATCCTTGAGTCAAGGGACTCTCAAGAGCCTTCTCCAACACCACAGTTCAAAAGCATCAATTCTTTGGCACTCAGTCTTCTTTAGGGTCCAATTCTCACATCCATACATGACTGCTGGAAAAAACCATAGCTTTGACTACACGGACCTTTGTAGGCAAAGTAATGTCTCTGCTTTTTTAATATACTGTCTAGGTTTGTCATAGGTTTTTCTTCCAAGGAGTAAGTGTCTTTTAATTTCATGGCTGCACTCACTGTCCATCGTGATTTTGGAGCCCAAGAAAATACTGCCATTGTTTCTGTTTTTCCCATCTATTTGCCGTGAAGTGATGGGACTGGATGCCATGGTCTTAGTTTTTTGAATGTTGAGTTTTAAGATGATTCTTTAAGCTTGTCAGAATCTTCCTGAGAATTAGATTTCTGTTAATTAAGGAGACTCTATCCCTCATGGATGAACCATGCGCATTTAGCCGCTGTCACGCTGAGACTCCTTGTCCAAGAAAGTTTCTCCGACCATTCTACCAAAACATTATCCCTCCCTCCTGGCCTGACATTATTTTGTACTGCACTTAATCACCTTCCAACTTCTTCTTGTCTTGTTTACTGCTGTATCTCCAGCAAATGGAACAAGACCGAGTTGCATTCAGTTAATGTTTGTTGAATGAATGAATGAAGCATTTTTACTTTTAGCATATTTTATTTTGGCCACCTGATACGAAGAACTGACTCATTTGAGAAGACCCTGACGTTGGGAAAGATTGAAGGTGGGAGGAGAAGGGGATGACAGAGGATGAGATGGTTGGATGGCATCACTGACTCAATGGACATGAGTTTGAGTAAACTCCGGGCGTTGGTGATGGACAGGGAGGCCTGGTCTACTGCAGTTCATGGGATCGTGAAGAGTCAGACATGACTGAGCAACTGAACTGATGGTTCCTTCACTTTGTAATATCCTTGAGTTCTTGGTATTTTTAATAATATCTATAAAAGAACAAATATCACTCACTTTTTCACCCTGTGGCAAGTGTTATGGATATTTTAATATCTGTGAGAAAAAGACCAAGAAATGGGTTGTTTTGAACCTCAGTCCCTTGCAGTTGGAAAAGGTACAAATGAACTAAAACCGCTTCTTTTAACTCAGAGAAACTTAGGATGAGAGCGGATGGGCTAGACCTCACAAAGATCAACTTGAGGCTCCTCTTTGCAGTGAGGGACAGAGACAGAGCTTCATCTTTTTTCCCTATAATTCATTAATATAAAATTAATAAGACAGGCAATGTATGTGTTTTATAACAATTCGAATAATATAGAGACAACATAACTGGCTTCTCTGCCCTCTTTTCTGTCAGGGCCGCCTTGGTACCCGTCTTAGGTTACAATGTTAAGAAGGTTGTCAGACCTATCATTTAACAGCCCCAAACTGCCAAATTACCCAATTAAAAATGATGAGCAAAGGGCTCAAGTAGACATTTCTTCAAAGAAGTTATACAAACAGCCAACACGCATAGGAAAAGATGCCCAACATCACAACATCTTTAGAGAAATGAGATAGCACCTCACAAGCATCAGGATGGTTGCTATCAAAAAACCCAAAGTAACAGGGTTGGGGAGAATATGGAAAAATTGGAACCCTTGTACCCTGTTGATAGGAATGTAAAGTGAAGGGCAACTCTAGAAAATAGTGATATTTCCTCAAGAATTAAAACAAGAATATGATCCAGCAACTCCATTTCTGGGTAGGTACCCAAAAGAATTGAAAGCAGAGTCTCAAGTAGGCATTTGTAAACCCGTGTTCATAGCAGCACTGTTCACAACAGCCAAGAGGTGGAGGCAACCCTAGTGTCCATCAGTAGATGAATGGATAAACAAATGTGGTCTGTCCATGTGTGTGTCTGTGTGCTAAGCCATGTCCGACTCTTTGTGACCCCATGGATTGTAGTCCACTAGGCTCCTCTGTCCTGGAATTTCCCAGGCAAGAATACTGGAGTGGGTTGCCATTTCCTACTTCAGGGGATCTTCCTGACCCAGGGTTTGAACCCATGTCTCCTGCATCTGCAGGTAGATTCTTTACCACTAGCGCCATCTGGGAAGCCTCTGATCTATCCATACAATGAATTCAGCCTTTAAAAAGAAGTAAATTATGAGACCAGTGGTTAAGACTCTGTGCCCCCAATGCAAGGGCCCTGGGTTTGATCTCTGGTTGAGGAACTAGATCCCAAATGTTGCAGCTGAGACCCAGTGTAGCCAAAAAAATAAAAATTAAAAAATAATTTTTGAAAAAGGAAATTGACACAGGGTCCAATATGGATGAACCTACAGACTGTATGGTGAGTGAAATAAGCCAGTCTCAAAAAGACAAATACTGTGTGAATCCCTTTACATGAGGTACCTATGAGTAGTCAGATTTATAGCAACAGAAAGTCGAATATTGGTTACCAGGACTGGGAGAAGGGCGAAAGGGGAAGTTATTATCTAATGGGTACCAAGTTTCAGTTTTGCATGATGAAGGAATTCGGAGATTAGTTGCACAACAATGGGAATAGACTTGGCATTACCGAACTGTGCACCTAAGATGGTTTAATGGTAAATTTTAAATGATATGCATTTTACTACAGTTTTTTAAAAATTTAAGGAAAGCAAAAAGACGATAGTCTGTATCGCGTACACTTGTCTGTATCACACAAAGACAGTTGTGCGTGATGATACAGACTCCTATAAGCCAAGAGCATACAGGCCACTTCTTGTTTCCTGTTTGTTTTAAAAAAAAAAAAAGGTGAGGGGATCATATTACAGACATTACTCAGCAACTTGCTTTCCTCTTTAACCCATTTAAGGACATATGGATATGTTTCCAGGTCAGTGAACACTGATGTGACTCATGTGTCTTTCAAAGGTGACTAATTATCCATAGGATGTGTATACTGGGGTTTATTTCATGTTTCCTTTTTCTGATCCTTCCAGTTATTTCCAGCGTGGTTGCCACTACAGGCGAGGCTGTTATAAAAAACTTTGTTTGTATTTCTTTATGTATGGCTGATGGCATCATTGACTCAACGGACGTGAGTTTGAGCAAACTTCGTGAGATAGTGAAGGACAGGGAAATCTGGCGTGCTGCAGTCCATGGTGTAGAAGAGACTTGGACATAATAAAGTGGCTGAACAACAACAACAAAATGTACTGCTGAATTATTTCTGCTGACTTTCAAAAATAATTGCAAAGTCAAGAGTATTGTCAGACTCTTTTCCTGAATGTTTAAAGCTCCTCACATTCACATGGTATTTAATACTTTATGAGATGTCAGCTTGTTGACCTCCATTCTGGTATCAGGCTTTGCAATCTGGTGGATAATGATTTGCTATTATTGTTTTTCATACTTGAGGCTGTGAAGTTGAGTTTCTTTAAAAATGTACTAGCTCTGCTTTTTTTTTTGGTATATGGGATAAGATAGGAAGTGTAATTTTGTTTTCTTTCAGACGAACAGCCAATTATGCCAGCGCTGGTTATTAAATCATTTTTACTCATGAAGTTAAAATGCTGTTATCATGTATGTTTTGATATTTTTCTAGACTGATTCCACTGATTTTTCCATTTCTGTATCAGTGCTAAATTAGTTTTGAGTGTATAGGAACTTGATAATCAATTTTTCTCCAGTTTTTTTTTTTTTTTTTTAAATTTTATTTTGATTGTGCTGGGTCTCTGTTGCTGCACGCGGGCTTTCTCGAGTTGCGGCGAGCGGGAGCTACTCTTTAGTCGTGGTGCAGGCTTCTCTTTGTGGTGGCTTCTCTTGTTGCGGAGCACGGGCTCAGTAGTTGTGGCACACAGGCTTAGTTGCCCTGTGACATGTGGGATCTTCCCCAAACCAGGGATCGAACCCTTGTCCCCTGTACCAGCAGGCAGATTCTTAACCACTGGGCCACCAGGGAAGTATTTTTTTTCCAGTTTTATTAAGAAATAGTTGGTATAATTGCATAAATGGAAGGCATACAGTTTAATGTGTCAAAAGGAAAATTCCTTACCATTTTGCTGTTTCAAAATTTTCTCATCCATTCTCAGGTATCTATTTTTCCATACTTATGAACTTGTAAAATCTTTTTTTCAGTTATTTTTTAAAGGTCCAATTGAAATTCTGATCATCTTTTCAAATTTTACATATAATGTGGTCTGTGCATATATTTGTATACCTCAAATTTTTATGATTAAGGAAACTATATATACTCGTCATTTTCAACAAAACAGTAAAGTAATAAATACTACTTTTTCTAATCTCCTGAATGCATTAACCACTTATTATGTAAACTTCTAGACATTTTTCTGTGCTTTTGAACACATTTTAATTAAACAGTGTTTTTTAATTTTAACTGATTTTAATTAAATCAGTGTTTATTTAATTTGTTAAATAAACAAAGATGGAACATAATATACACAGATGGAACATAATATACACATATGTATACACATAATATACAAAGATGGAACATAATATACACAGAAGGGAAATATACACTTTTTCCCTTCCACTTAGGAAAAAGCATGGACATCTTCTCAGTAACCCTATTTCTTTTTTTGACATTTAAAATTGTATTTTTTAAATTAATTTTTATTGGAGCACAGTTGCTTTACAGTGTTACTGTCTGCGTGTAGCAAAGTGAATCAGCTGTACGTATACATACATCCCCTCTCTTTTGGATTTCTTTCCCATTTTGGTCACCACAGGGCACTGAGAAGAGAGTAACCCTCTTTCAGTACTTTCACAAACACCCTTGCTTTTTCCTGTAGGCTCCATAGTATTTCCTAGTGCTGATGTATTATAATTTATCTAAATAATTTTTCTGGTAGATGTATTGATTGCTTACTCCTTTCATTTTTATGAATGCATTAGTTTGCTAGGACTGCAATGATAAAGTACCAAAGACTAGCTGGCATAAAGAACAAAATTTATTTTCCCACAGTTCTGAAGACTGGCAGTTTGTTAGAAGGCTTGGTTCCTTGTGAGGACTGTGAAGGAAAGATTTGTTCCAGGCCTTTCTCTTTGACTTCTAGATGGCTGTCTTCTGCCTGTGTCTTCACATTATCTTCCTCTGTGCCTGTGTCCACATTTCTGTTCTTATAAAAGATAACAGTTATATTAGTGGGATTAGGGCCTACTGGTGTATGAGCTCATTCTAACTTAACCGCTTCTGCAAAGACATTATTCCCAAAGAGAGTCACATTCTCAGGTTCTGGGGCTTAGGACTTATACATAAAAATTTAGGGGGACATGATTCAAGCATTAACAATGAGTAGTGATTTTTCCTGCACATTTATCTTTGTGCTTTTAAGTTTAAATATATTATAGAATAAAATTCCTGTAAATGGGATTGAAGTTTATATACATTTCAAAGATTCATAAAGAGTTGTGAAGTGTTCTCTTTTTCTTTCTTTATGTAAGATTGGTAATATTTGTTCCTTTAAGATTACATAGGATTCACCAGTGAAGCCATGTGAACTAGGAATTTTATTGGGGATTTTCAGTAATTGTTCAGTTTCTTCAATAGAACTGTTTAGATTTTCTCTCTTTGTGTGTCAAGTTAGTTGTTACAGTTTTAAAAACAACTTTGTATTTCATCAGAATTTTCAAGTTTATTGACATTGAGTTTTTAATATCTACCGACTTTTGGCTTTGTCGGTCCTTCTATTGAATGTTTATATTCTTATTATTTCCTTCTTTTGCATTTCATTTATGTTGTTTTTTGTTTCACAGGCTTCCTGATTGATTAGATCATTGGGTTCTCAGCCTTTCTTTTCTAAAAGCAGTGCTGGTTAGCATGTGGAGCAACTGGAACTCTCACCCATTGTTGGATTGGGATTGTAATTTGATATAACCACTACAGAAAATTGTTTGATAGTACTTACTAAAATTGAACATATGCATAACATGTGCTCCAGCAATCACATTTCTGTGTAAATACCCTACAGAACTGAATTTGCATGCTTAGTAAATATGTGTAAGAATGTGTATTTATGGTAGTCTCAAGTTGGACCCGTCCCACATGGATAAGTAAATTATTGATTCATAAAATGGGAGTCTGTTAGCAATGAATATGAGCAAGCTATGAGTAAAGGTGACAGCATGAATGAGTTGCATGCATATATTGGGTGATTCAGGTTATATATAAGTTTAACACAGACAAGGAGTATCTCTAGTGTCAGAAAAGTGATTACATTTGAGGAAATTGAGAAATTCTTCACCTTGGAGGTGGTTACATGTACATATTTATTTCTTAATAATTAATGAGCCTGTATAGCTATCAGTTCAGTTCAGTCGCTCAGTCGTCTCCAACTCTTTGCAACCCCATGAATAGGAGCATGCCAGGCCTCCCTGTCCATCACCAACTCCTGGAGTTCACCCAAACTCATGTGCATCGAGTTGGTGATGCCATCCAGCCATCTCATCCTCTGTCGTCCCCTTCTTCTCTTGTCCCCAATCTCTCCCAGCATCAGAGTCTTTTCCAATGAGTCAACTCTTCGCATCAGGTGGCCAAAGTATTGGAGTCTCAGCTTCAGCATCAGTCCTTCCAAAGAACACCCAGGACTGATCTCTCTTAGAATGGACTGGTTGGATCTCCTTGCAGTCCAAGGGACTCTCAAGAGTCTTCTCCAACACCACAGTTCAAAAGCATCAATTCTTCGGCACTCAGCTTTCTTCACAGTCCAACTCTCACGTCCATACATGACCAATGGAAAAACCATAGCCTTGACTAGACGGACTTTTGTTGGCAAAGTAATGTCTCTGCTTTTGAATATGCTATCTAGGTTGGTCATAACTTTCCTTCCAAGGAGTAAGCGTCTCTTAATTTCATGGCTGCAGTCACCATCTGTAGTGATTTTGGAGCCCCAAAAAATAAAGTCTGACAGTTTCCCCATCTATTTCCCATGAAGTGATGAGACCAGATTCCATGATCTTCGTTTTCTGAATGTTGAGCTTTAAGCCAACTTTTTCACTCTCCTCTTTCACTTTCATCAAGAGGCTTTTTAGTTCCTCTTCACTTTCTACCATAAGGGTGGTGTCATCTGCATACCTGAGGTTATTGATATTTCTCCCAGCAATCTTGATTCCAGCTTGTGCTTCTTCCAGCCCAGCGTTTCTCATGATGTACTCTGCATATAAGTTAAATAAGCAGGGTGACAGTATACAGCCTTGATGTACTCCTTTTCCTATTTGGAACCAGTCTGTTGTTCCATGGCCTAGCTATTGTAAATAGTGATGAACATTGGGGTACATGTGTCTTTTTCAGTTGTGATTTCCTCAGGGTATATGCCCAGTAGTGGGATTGTTGGATTATATGGTAGTTTTATTCCTGATTTTTATTTTTTTTAATTTAATTTAATTTTTTTTATGATTAGTTAATTTTATTATTATTATTTTTTTAATTTTATTTTATTATTCCTGGTTTTTAAAGAAATCTCCATACTGTTCTCCATAGTGGCTGTATCAGTTTACATTCCTACCAACAGTGTAAGAGGGTTCCCTTTCCAGTGATACCACACTGTAGTTTTGATTTGCGTTTCCTTAATAATGACTGATGTGGAGCATCTTTTCATGTATTTACTGCTGCTGCTGCTGCTAAGTCGCTTCAGTCGTGTCCGACTCTGTGCGACCACATAGACGGCAGCCCACCAGGCTCCCCCGTCCCTGGGATTCTCCAGGCAAGAACACTGGAGTGGGTTGCCATTTCCTTCTCCAATGCATGAAAGTGAAAAGTGAAAGTGAAGTTGCTCAGTCATGTCCGACTCTTAGTGACCCCATAGACTGCAGCCCACCAGGCTCCTCCGCCCATGGGATTTTCCAGGCAAGAGTACTGGAGTGGGTCATGTATTTACTAGCCATCAGTTTGTCTTGGTAACTTACATTTTTCTGTCTCTGTCATATATGTTGTAACTTTTTAAACAGTTTGTTTTTAAAGAGCAGTTTTAGGTTCGCAGCAAAATTGAGAGGAAGATGCAGAGATTCCTGTATATCAGTATCTCCTGATCCTACACATGCTTAGCCTCCACCGTTAAAAGCACCCCCCACCAAAGAGGTACATTTACAACAATTGATTAAACTACACTGACACATCATAATCTCCCAAAGCCCATGGTTTACATTAGGGTTCACTGTTTGTGTTGTACTTTCTGTGGGTTTTTGCACAATGTATAATGACAAGTATCCACCACTACAGTATCGTAGAGAATAGTCTCACTGGTCTAATGCTCTACCCTCATTGCTCCCTCCCCCTCAACCCCTAGGAACCTCTGATCTCTTTACTGTCTCCATAGTTTTGCCTTTTCCAGAATGTCATATAGTTGGAATCATACAGTATGTAGTCTTCTTGGAGCGGCTCCTTTCACTTAGTAATATGCATCTGAAGGCCCTTTGTGTCCTTTCATGCCTTGGTAGCTCACTCCTATTTAGCATTGAATAATATTCCATTGTCTCAACATACCAGCTTATTTATCCATTCACCTACTGAAGGATGTCTTGGTTGCTTCCAAGTTTTGGCAGCTATAAATAAAGTTTCTATAAACATCCCTGTGCGTGTTTTTATGTGACATAAGTTTTCAGTTCATTTGAATAAATATCAAAGAGTAGTAATTGCTAGAGCATATGGCAAAAGTATGTTTAGTGTTTTAAGAAACTGTCAAACTGTCTTCCAAAGTGAATGTACCATTTTGTATTTTTACCAGCAAAGTGCAAGTTCTTGCTCCACATTCTTGCCAACAAGACCTCCTTTTGAATTAACTTTTGTTAAGAATGTGAGGTTTATCTAAATTCTTTTTTTTTTTTTTTAGCGTGTAGCTGTCCGGTTGTCCCAGCACCATTTGTTGAAAAACTGTCTTTCTCCTCCATTGTATTGCCTTTGTTCCCTTTGTTAAAGACCAGTTGACTGTATTTGTGTGTCTGTTTGTGGGTTCTCTGTTCTGTTCCGTTGGTCAGTTTGTTTATTCTTTCACCAGTACCCCACGTTGTGATTGTTGTAGCTCTGCTCCAACTTTGTTGCTCTTCTTCAGAATTGCTCTGGCTATTCTTGGTCTTTTGACTCTGTATGTAAACTTTAGAATCAGTTTGTATCCACAAAGTAATGTGAGGGATTTTGATAGCGATTGCATTGAATCTAGGCAGATCAAGTTGGGAAAAACTGATATCTTGGCAATATTGAGTCTTACTATACCTGAACTTGAAGTCTCTCTCCACTTACTTAGTTCTTTTTTTTTGTTAAATCAGAATTGTGCTGCTGCTGCTGCTGCTAAGTCGCTTCAGTAGTGTCCGACTCTGTGCGACCCCATAGCAGTTTTCCTCAAAGATCTTGATTATAGCTTGTTGTATTTATATCTAAAATATTTCTCTTTTTTCTTTTTTTGGTGCTAATGTAAATGGCATTGTGCTTTTAATTTCAAATTCTACTTGTTAATTTTTGGTAAATAGGAAAATAAATGACTTTTGTATATTAAATGTGTATCCTGCAACCTTGCTGAAATTAGTTTCAGGAACTTCCTTTTTTTTTTTTTAAATTTGGATTTTCCATGTAGATTATGTCATTTGTAAACAAAGGCATTTTATTTTTTCAGTCTATATATTGTTTGTGTCCATTTGTTGCCTTACTGCATTAGCTAGGACTTCCTGTACAGTGTTGAACAGGAGTGGTGAGAGCAATCGTTTCTGACTTGTTCCTGATCTTAGTGGGAAAAGCTTCTAGTTTCTTACTATCAAATGTGATATTAGCTATAGGATTTTTGTAGATTTTATCAAGTAGAGAAAGTTCCCCTCTGTTCCTAGATTACTCAGAGTTTTAATCATGAATGGGCATTTGATTTTCTCAAATGCTTTTTTCTATTGATCACATAAATATATTGTAAATTGTGTTCTGTTTATGATTCATTTTTACATATCATTTATGGCTTTATTGCTCTGTGGGAGTTGTAATTTTTATCTAATCAAACCTGCAGTGTTTTTACTGTCTAAGGGAGGCGTTTCTTTTCCCAAAGTTACAAATATATTGTCTTTATTTTTTTGAGTACTTCTGTGATTTTATGTTTTACATTAAATCCCTAATTCATTGAAAATTTGTTACCATATATGGTGTGAGGAAACATCCCATGTTTTGTCTACCCAGCAAAGCAATTATTATTTTTTTATTGAGTTATAGGTGATTTACAGCATGTTAATTTCTGCTGTACGGCAAAGTGATTAAGTTATCTATATATACACACATATACACATTCTGTTTTAGGATTATTTTTCATTATGGTTTGTCATAGGATATTGAATATAGTTGCCTGTGCTATACAGTAGAACTTGGATATTTATCCATTCTATACATAAAAGCTTAGATCGCTAAACCAGATTGCTTAGATTGCTAAACCCAATCTCCTACTCCAGCCTTCTCCTACTCCTCTTACCCCCTTGGTAACCACAAATCTCTTCTCTATGTCTGTGAGTCTGTTTCTGATTATCGATAGGATCATTTGTGTCATATTTTATATACCACATATAAGTGATATCCTATGGTATTTGTCTTTCTCTTTATAACTTCACTTAGTATGATGATCTCTAGGTTTATCCATATTGCTGCAGAGGCATTATTTCATTCTTTTTTTTTGCCTGAGTAGTATTCCATTATAGATGTGCACCACATCTTTATCCGTTCATCTCTTGATGGACATTTAGGTTGTTTCCATGTCTTGGCTATTGTGCATAGTGCTGCTATGATATTGGGGTTGCATATATCTTCTTGAATTATAGTTTTGTTTGAATATATGCCCAGGAGTAGAATTGCTGGATCATGTGATAATTTTATTTTTAGTTTTTTGAGGAACCTCCTTACTGGTCTCCATAGTAGCTGAACCAATTTACATTCCCACCAACAATGTTGGCGAGTTTCCTTTTCCCCACACCTCTCCAGTGTTTGGTATTTATAGGCTTTTTAATGATGGCCATTCTCACCAGTGGACTTCCCTAGTGGCTCAGTGGTAAAGAATCCACCTACAATGCAGGAGATGTGGGTTCCATCTCTGGGTCAGGAAGATCCCCTGGGGAAGGAAATGGAATCTCCAGTATTTTTCTGGGGGAAATCCCATAGAGGAGCCTGAAGGCAGGCTTTAGTTCATGGGATCGCAAAAGAGTTGGAGGTGACTTAGTGACTAAACCAACAACAATAATTCTGAATTTTCTAAATTTTCTCCCAGTCCATAGGTTCTTTTTTGTTTGGTTTATAGTTTTGCTTGCTGTGCAAATGTTTTTAAGTTTATTTAGGTGCCATTTGTTTATTTTTGTTTCTGGAGACTGTCTAAATATTGATACAATTTATAGTAGAGAATATTTTGCTTATGCTCTCTTCTAGGAGTTTTATTGTGGTCATGTCTTATGTTTAAGTCTTTAAGCAATTTTGACTTTATTTTTGTGTATGATGTGAGGATGTGTTCTAACGTCATTGATTTACATGCAGCTGTCCAACTTTCCTGACACCACTGGCTGAAGAGATTCTTTTCTCCATTGTATATTCTTTGTCCAAGATTGACCATAGGTGTGTGGGTTTATTTTTAGGCTATTTTTTTCCGTTGATCCCTATGTCTGTCTTTGTGCCAGTACTACACCGTTTTCATTACAGTCACTTGTAGTCTGACATCTGGGAAAGTTATGCCTTCTGTGCAACTATACTGACAACATTCCTTAAATCATTTCTATTCCATTATAACTGAATTGCCAATTTTACTGTTAATTACTTTCCTATACTGAGGTCTGTATTTTCTGGGTTTTTTAAATTGTGTTCAGGGACATTTCTGGAGGTACAGTGGTTAAGATTTCATGCTTCCACAGTAGGCAATGAGTTTGATCCCTGGTCAAGGAACTAAGATGGCACAAGCTTCACCACATGGCCAAATATTTGTTATTGTATATGTTGTTGTTTTGTCACTAAGTCATATCTGACTCTTTGCAACCCCATGGACTGCAGCATGCCAGGCTCCTCTGTCCTCCCCTGTCTCCCAGAGGTTCCTCAAATTCATGTCCATTGAGTTGCTGATGCTGTCTAACCATCTCATCCTCTGCCACCCCATATCCTTTTTGCATATTTTGTTGTTCAGTTGCTCGGTCATGTCTGACTCCTTGCAACCCCATGGACTGCAGCACACCAGACTTGCCTGTCCTTCACCATCTCCCGGAGCTTGCTCAAACTCATGTCCATTGAGTCAGTGATGCCCTCCAGCCATCTCATCCTCTGTCATCCCCTTCTCCTGCCTTCAAACTTCCCCAGCATCAGGGTCTTTTCTAATGAGTCAGCTCTTCACATCAGGTAGCCAAAGTATTGGAGCTTCACCATCAATCCTTTCAATGAATATTCAGGGTTGATTTCCTTTAGGATGGACTGGTTTGATCTCCCTGCAGTCCAAGGGATTCTCAAGAGTCTTCTCCAACACCACAGTTCAGAAACATCAGTTCTTTGGTGCTCAGCCTTCTTTATGGTCAAACTCTCACAACCATTCATGACTACTAGAAAAACCATAGCTTTGACTGGATGGACCTTTGTTGGCAAAACAATGTCTCTGCTTTTTAATATGCTATCTAGGTTTGTCATAGCTTTTCTTCCAAGGAGCAACCATCTTTTAATTTCATGGCTGCAGTCTATGGGATCACAGAGAGTCAGACATGACTGAGCGACTGAACTGAGCTGAGGATATAAAAGGAACTGATTTTCTCTTACATGAATTGATGTCTAAATTAAGGTATCGATAATTAAATATAGGTTCAGGAAATTTTTTTTTAGGTAGCAAAGCAATCACAAGTAAAATGGAGATTTTTCGTTTTTTGTGTGTTAGTTGCTCAGTTGTGTCTGACTCTTTGCCACCCCGTGGACTGTAGCCCACCAGGCTCTTCTGTCCATGGGATTCTCCAGGCAAGAATACTAGAGTGGTAGACATTTCCTTCTTGAGAGGATTTTCCTGATCCAGGGATCAAACCTGGGTCTCCTTTATTGCAGGCAGAAATTTTTTACCATCTGAGTCAGCAGGGAAGCCCTTGTTTTTTTTTTTTTTTTGTTTTTTTTTACTAAAATTAAACAAAATTAAGAGACAATTGATATACATAAAATTTACCTTTTTCAGTGCATAAATCTGTGAATTTTGACAGACTCATTCAGTTGTGCAACTACCACCATAATCAAAATGTAGAATACTTCCATCACTTGCAAAAATTCTCCTGAGCCCCTTCTCCTTTTTCATGCGCAGCACTTGGTGGCCACTGGTCTGTCTTCCTCCCTGTTAGCTTTTTCAGAATCACACAGTATGATTGGAACATATATATGGAATACTGTACATATAAATATACACTGTATGGAATCCTACGGTACCTATGTACTCTGTTGAGTCTGACTTCCTTTAGTTAACATAACACATGTGACATTCATTCATGTTGTATCAGCAATTGTTCCTCTTCATTGTTGAGAACAATTCCGGTGTATAGATGTAACATAGCTTGTTTGTTTATTCTCTTGTTGAAAGACATTCAGGTTGTTTCTGGTTTTTGACAAGTACAATGAAAGCCTATCGATTCAGAGAATTACCTTATTATGTTGCCAGAAGAAGGGAAAGGAATCCACAGAACAATAGATAAAAAGTGAAACAAAACACAGAAAATAGAAAGCACGAAGTGAGAATGATAAAAAATGAGATGCAAATATTTGTTGGCCTTCTGTATACTTTTATGGATAGGATTTGGTCCAGTGGAGGACAGTAGAGAGGGTTATTGGAGTAAGGGATCACAAAAGAAGATTCAGACAGGACTGAGCTTTGAAAATTCTTAAATCACATGCATCAGTAGAAAACAGAACTATCAGAAAATTTTTGAACTGGGGAATAGATGTTATAAATGTTATGAGGTGAAAGTCACTCAGTTGTGTCTGACTCTTTGCCACTCCGTGGACTATACAATCCATGGAATTCTCCAGGCCAGAATACTGGAGTGGGTAGCTGTTCCCTTCTCCAGGGAATCGTCCCAACCCAGGGATCAAACCCAGATCTTCCACATTGCAGGAGGATTCTTTACCAGCTGAGCCACCAGGGAACCCCATAACTGTTATAAGTAGTCTTAAAAAGTATCAGAGTGGCACAATTATACAAAGTTGTGTTATAATACCAATAATAACTAATTCTTCCCCTGGTGTTCTATTATTCAGTCTCTACAGTAGCTCTATGTCATAATTATTATTATCTGTGTTTAAAAAAAGAATCCAACCAAGTAAATTGGAAGATCTGTTTGGCTTCATTAGGTGATTCATGAATCCCGCAGCATCCCACATAGCAACTAGAAGGGGGCTGTAAAAGGTTGCATGAAGGGGGAAGTTGTTATAGGAAGAAGGATTGAGCAAGGGAGGTACTACCAAAAGGAAAGAAAGGATTATTTTTAGGCCAGCACTTCTTTATTGGGAGGATGAGAACAGTAAGGGTTTTTATCATGTAGATTATCTCTTCTTCCTTTGGGGGTTGGATAGAGTCCACCTGGCAGATGACCCTCACTGGTGCTGACAAGAAAATTCCAGATTGGTTGATTAAAATTCTATTTCTGGTGTTAGGTATTGAATCTAAATTGGGAATCTTGGGCTTTAGCACAAGTGATGCCATTTTGGGCCTGTTTTTCTCTTTAACATCCTGTTTTACACAGGAAGAGAGACTGCAGGGAGGATGATCATTTGCGATCCAAAGGTAGTGGTCCCCAGCTCTCTATCATAAAGGAGAGGTTAAAAGGTTGAAATTGTGGGACTAGCAATGAAGAGCAGCAGGTTTCTATGGGTGTCATGCCCAAGTGACTCCAAACAGTAACATTCCCAGTCATCTCTCTGAAATATTGGTTCTCTGCTGACCTTTGTTCTTGTTTTATGCTCTGCTGTATGTCAGTGCTGATTGACTCATTGGATGTATAGAGATAAAATGTAACGTGCTGGTGTGGAAAACCAGGAAATAAGCTTTCCATTAGCTTTTGAGTGATTTCTATGCTTAAATGATAG
This sequence comes from Bubalus bubalis, assembly GCF_019923935.1. Taxonomy (NCBI): domain Eukaryota; kingdom Metazoa; phylum Chordata; class Mammalia; order Artiodactyla; family Bovidae; genus Bubalus; species Bubalus bubalis. The sequence goes on from NC_059159.1 coordinate 134,147,639, forward strand.
AAAACATGCAAAGTTAGATTTCTGGTTGGAAAAATGTTACTTTGCTATTAACATTGAGATTGTGCTGTAAATTAGCTTCTATTTTATGAGCTGTATTTTCTTCTAATGAATATACATACCTAAAATATTTTAGTGTTTGGGGGAGCATTTTGAATGTGCATGCTACTTTGATTATTTTCTAATGTAGTTGCAAAAAAAAAATGGAATTCTGGTAAATTTTTTTTTTAAGTGTAAAGTGGTTATAATGATATACAATCAAATTTAGATTTTTCATTTGTTCTTAATTCCTAGAAATATTTACCTTTCTAGACACTAGAGGAAGAAATGATATTGAAAGGAAATTTCCATATTTTTGCATTCATTCAGTTGACTCCAACAAGTTGTATTGTGTAAAGAAAATTTTATTTGGTTTTAAAATAAATATATTAAGAAAGTAAACAGGTCAGCTCCTCAGGTTCATAGGCCTGATGCTTGCTTGCTTATTTGATTCATTCATTCATTCCAGAAATGGTAACTGATCATTTGTTTCTCTACTGTTTTTATGTTTACCCTAGGAGTACAATTCAGTAAAGGATGAGATTTATTATAAAGAACACTTAAGTGACCTTTGAAAGTTATTCCAGTTTGCTCATCCCAGACTGACTCTAATTAGCTATATAGTCTTAAGTTCTTAGTTTTCTTGTAAGTGGCAAAGGCAGCTGGATCTAGAATTTCCATAAAGCTGTCCAGTTTTAAAGGTTTCTAAAATAGTTTTAAAGATAAGCTTTTGTGGAACTCATTTGCTTTGACAGTAATTGAAAATGAATATGAATACATAGATTTGAGTCTCAACTCTACCACTAACTAACCCAGTTGTAATAAAGTTAACATTTACCCAGGATTTACTGTGTACTAGGCACAGATCTAAATGTTTTACCTTTATAATCCATCAATCCTCATAAGAGCCTGTGAATTGGTGTAATTGTACCCATCTTACAGGTGAGAAAATTGGGCACCAAGAGTTTGTTACCTCCAATAAGAATCAGTAAATACAGGGACTACCCTGGTGGTATAGTGGTTGAGACTTTACCTACCAATGCCTGTGGGTTTGACCCCTGGTCCCAGAGCTAGGATCCCACATGCCTTGCAGCCAAAAAACGAAAACATAAAATAGAAACCTTATTGTAACAAATTCAATAAAGACTTTAAAAACGGGTCCACATCAAAAAAAAAAAAAATTGCAGAGCCAGTGTTTGGACACAGGTAGCCTGAGTCCAGAGCAGGTATGATTAGCAATGGTGTAATAAAGTGAACTCTGTGATCTCTCAGAGACTGCTTTTTTTTGGCCATGAAATGAGAATCATGTTCAGGCTCCCTCCTTCGCGGGTTTGTATGAGGCTCACATAAGTAGCGCAGAGCTGCTTGAGTGCTGACCTGAACCAGCCGTGTCGTTCTTACGGGGAGTGTTCAGATGCAAATTCTGGGGCCTCATTCCTAACCTGCCCACTCAATGTCTTGAGGTGGGGCCCAGCAGTTTTGTGTTTTAACAGGCCTTCCTGGTGATTCTAATGCAGGCTGAAATTTGTGAACCAATGGAATATTCCATTTGGAATTCATTAAAGAATATACAATGCTTGTATAAAAAGAAACTAATAAAACCCTCCATGTGTTCCCATCTCATGAACTGCAAAGAAAGTTCTCTGTGTATTAGCACTATACCCATGCTTCTCCCAATAGTCTGACACCCTAGTCTTACCCTGGATGTAAACGTATTCTGAAATTAGTGTATTTTATTTTCATAATGTTTCCTATAGTTTTACCACATGTATATATTTTATAAACCTAATTCATGTAGTTTTCCAAGACTTTGAATTTTATCTGAAGGTACCACTCTGGGTATGTCTTGTATTTTTATTAAATATGCTCAACATTTTGTTAGTGGTATGTGTGCACATTTGATGAATGGATTCTGTGTTTGAATATAACATAACCTATTTCTATGGGGTCGCAAAGAGTTGGACACGACTGAGCAACTGAACTGAAATGGCTCCAGAACCATTCAAAAATCAATGTGATCCACCACAGTAAGAGGAAAAAAAAAGATCATCTCTACAGATGCAGAAAAGGCATTTGATAAAATCTGATGTCCACTGATGATAAACAATGTTAGCAAATTACAAATATCTTCAACCTGATAAGAAGCATATGTGATTCACCTACAGCAAACATCATACTGAATCAAATATTAAATGTGCTTCCCTAATACTGGTAACAAGGCAAAGATATCTGCTTCTCCATTCTACATTTTCAAGGTGGTTCTAGCTAGTGCAATAGGAGAAAAAAAAAGCTTACTAATGAGAAAGTATGTCATAAAGCTGTGTTTATTAGCAAATGACACGATCATCTATATAGAAAATTTTAAGATCGCTACAAAAATTTCTGCAAGTAATGAGTGAAGTTAAGGAGGTTTGGGGGCTTCCCAGGTGGCTCAGTGGGTAAAGAACCCACATGCAATGCAGGAGACACAGATTCAATCCCTGGGTTGGGAAGATTCCCTGGAGGAGGACATGACAACCCATTCCAGTATTCTTGCCTGGAGAATCTCAAGAAGAGGAGCCTGGCGGGCTACATTCCAATTGGTCACAAAGAGTTGGACATGACTGAAGCCAAGAGCACGCAAGAACGTTCTAGGATCCAATCTTGGTCAATATTAAAACAAAAAAACATTGCATTTCTCTATACTACAACAAGCAAGCTGAGATTATTGGGTTATGATGTGAAGTTCACTTCTTCCTGTAGATTACAGGTCAGACAATTTTAAAACCACAGTCCCAGAAAAACCCTTGCACAAGTGTACCAGATATATACATATACATATATATATATTTATTCATAAGTATGTTCAGTGTTTCACAGCAGTATTTGTGACAGCAAAAACGGGAATTAACCCAATGTCCACTGAAAGGAAAATGAAGAAACGCGTTCAATTGCTCAGTTGTGTCCGACTCTTTGCGACCCTATGGACCGCAGCACGCCAGGCTTCCCTGTCCATCACCAACTCCCAGAGTTTACTCAAACTCATGTCCATAGAGTCAGTGATGAGCCATCCAGCCATCTCGTCTTCTACCGTCCTCTTCTCCTCCTGCCTTCAGTCTTTTCCCAGCATCAGGGTCTTTTCCAAGGAGTCAGTTCTTCACATCAGGTAGCCAAAGTATTGGAGTTTCAGCTTCAACATCAGTCCTTCCAATGAATAGTCAGGACTGATTTCCTTTAAGATGGACTGGTTGGATCTCCTTGCAGTCCAAGGGACTCTCAGGAGTCTTCTCCAACAGCACAATTCAAAAGCATCAATTCTTTGGCGCTCAGCTTTCTTTATAGTCCAATTCTCACATCCATACATGACTACTGGAAAAACCATAGCTTTGACTAGACAGACTTTTATTGGCAAAGTAATGTCTCTGCTTTTGGTCATGGCTTTTCTTCCAAGGAGCAAGCATCTTTTAATTTTATGGCTGCAGTCACCATCTGCAGTGATTTTGAAGCCCCAAAAATAGTGTTTCACTGTTTGCCATGAAGTGATGGGACCAGATGCCATGATCTTCGTTTTTTGAATGCTGAGTTTTAAGCCAACTTTTTCACTCTCCTCTTTCACTTTCATTAAGAGGCTCTTTAGTTTTCTTTGCTTTCTGCCGAAAGGGTGGTGTCATCTGCATATCTGAGGTTATTGATATTTCTCCTGGCAATCTTGATTCCAGTTTGTGCTTTATCCAGCCCAGCATTTCTCATGATGTTCTCTGCATAGAAGTTAAATAAGCAGGGTGACAATATACAGCCTTGATGTACTCCTTTCCCAATTTGGAACCAGTCTCTTGTTCCAGGTCCACTTCTAACTGTTGCTTCTTGACCTGCATACAGATTTCTCAGGAGGCAGGTAAGGTGGTCTGGTATTCCCATCTCATTAAGAATTTCCCACAGTTTGTTGTGATCCACACAGTCAAAGACTTTGGTGTAGTCAATAAAGCAGAAGTAGATGGTTTTCTGGAACTCTCTTGCTTTTTCAGTGATCCAGTGGATGTTGGTAATTTGATCTCTGGTTCCTCTGCCTTTTCTAAATCCAGTTTGAACATCTGGAAGTTCACAGTTCACATACTGTTGAAGCCTGGCTTGGAGAATTTTGAGCATTACTTTGCTAGTGTGTGAGATGAGTGCAATTGTGCGGTAGTTTGAGCATTCTTTGGCATTGCCTTTCTTTGGGATTGGAATGAAAACTGACCTTTTCCAGTCCTGTGGCCACCGCTGAATTTTCCAAATTTGCTGGCATATTGGGTTCAGCACTTTCACAGAATCTTCTTTTAGGATTTGAAATAGCTCAACTGGAATTCCATCACCTCCACTAGCTATGTTCGTGGTGATGCTTCCTAAGGCCCACTTGACTTCCCATTCCAAGATGTCTGGCTCTAGGTGAATGATCACACCATCATGGTTATCTGGGTCATGAAGATCTTTTGTGTATAGTTCTTCTGTGTATTTTTGCCACCTCTTCTTAATATCGTCTTTTTTTTTTTTTTTTTTTTTTTTAGAGATGCCTTATTTAGTTTCCAAACACCTTGCGTGCTAAGTTGCTTCAGTCGTGTCTGACTCTTTGCAACACTATGTACTATATCCCACCAGGCTCCTCTTATCATTGGGATCCTGCAGGCAAAAATACTGGAGTGGGTTTCCCTGCCCTCCCCCAGGAGATCTTCCTGACACAGGGTTCAAACCTGTGTCTCTTATGTCTCCTTCATTGGCAGGCAGGTTCTTTACCACTAGCTCTACTTGAGAAGCCCAATATCTTGGGGTTTTCTAAATGTCTTTGTTACTGAGTTTTAATTTAATTCCATTGTTGTCAAAGAACATGCTTTGTTATGATTTGACTCTTTGTCAGTTAACTGGGATTTGTTCTGTTACCTGATCTACATCATTGCTAGGTCTTTTTCTATGATTCGTTTTTCTCCTAATGATAAGGAGTATTTTTCTACCTCGCATGCCTGGTAATCTTGAACTAGATGTCAAACATTTTAAGTTTTATCTTGTTGAGAGTTTAAGCCTTGTTGTGGGACGGAGTTATGAGGAAATGTTTATTCTTTCCAGAACTGCAGTTCATCTTTATCAGGTGAAACCAGCACAGGCAAAATGGTCCTTCTGAGGACCAAGGCAGTTACTCTTCTGAGTACTCAAGCCGATGGCCGTGTTATCCCAACATTTCTCGACTCTGGTTGTGGAGAATGGAAACTGTTCCCAGCCCTTTGTGAGGCTTGGGAATTATTCCTTCTGCTCTTTCCCTTGCCCTTGGGAATTTTCTTCACACGCTGATTGGTAATCAACTAAGCTAACAGGGAAATTGCTGCAGCCCTCACCTCTTGGATTCTCTGCCTTGAACTTGCTTCCCACCTCGACTTCCTGAATTCTCAACCTTCTCCTCACATCTCAAGGTGACTCCTGTGCTGTTTGGATTTCTCCTCCCTGAACTTCTGCCTGGAGATGCAACTGTAGATTTCCTTTATCTCCTCATCTGTAAGAGCATCATTCTCCTGCATTGCATTGCTGTTCAGTGTCTGAAAACCACTGTGTCATATTTTTTCTGTTTTTTTAATTGGAGTATAACTGCTTTATGAAATGTGTTAGTTTCTGCTGCACTATGAAGTGAGTCTGGAGAAGGAAGTGGCAACTCACCCCAGTATTCTTGCCTAGAGAATCCCATGGACAGAGAAGCCTGGCGGGCTCAGACCATGGGATCACAAGAGTTGGACATGACTTAGCAAATAAACCATCATGAAGTGAATCAGTCATATATATACATATGTCCCCTCTATCTTGAACATCCCTCCCAACTCCCATCCCACCCCTCTAGGTCTTCTCAGAGTACCAGGCTGAGCTCCCTGTGCTAAATAGCAGGTTCCCACCTGCTATCTATTTTACACATGATAGTGTATATATCAGTGCTACTTTCCCAATCATCCCACCCTCCCCTTCTCCCTTTTTGATATTTTATATGTTTAAGACAGGATAGTAGCATCTGATTCCTGATGGGTTCTCTGGTCTGCTTTGGCCATAAGTTGAAATGAATATGAATTTTTCAAGAGAAAAGTATTCTAAACTCATATTGAATTTCCAAATCAAATAGATTAGTCCAAAGTTATGTATCTTTTTTATTTCATACTTGTCTTTCTGTGATGCTGAAAAATCTTGGTTCCAAAAACATTCCAACAGTTACTCTTTTTATGTTTCTTATTCATGGGGCTTCCCTGGTGGTTCAGTTGGTAAAGAATCCACCTACAATGCAGGAGACCTGGGTTTGAACTCTGGGTCAGAAAGATACCTTGAAAAAGGAAATGGCAACCCATTCCAGTATTCTTGCCTGAAAAATCCCATGAACAGAGGAGCCTGGCGAGCTACAGTCCATGGGGTTGCAAGAGTAGGACACATCAGAGTGACTAAACCACCACCACATTTTACTCTTACAACTCCATTCAGTTCAGTTCAGTCGCTCAGTCGTGTCCTACTCTTCATGACCCCATGGACCACAGCATGCCAGGCCTCCCTGTCCATCACCAACTCCCAGAGTTTACTCAAACTCATCTCCATTGAGTAGGTGATGCCATCCAACCATCTCATCCTCTGTCACTCCTTCTTCTCCTGCCCTCCATCCCTCCCAGCATAAGGGTCTTTTCAAATGAGTCAGCTCTTCGCATCAGGTGGCCAAAGTATTGGAATTTCAGCTTCAATATCTAAGAGGTAGTCAAAATACCAGTTTATACTTGTCACTTTATTGATGAGGAAACCGAAGCCATAAGATCAAATGACTTGCCGAAGAGTACAGAATGGTAGATTTTTGGCCAAGCTGTGCAAAGTACCTTCAAGAGCCTGACTGTAATTCGGTGTCACCTTGGTCCATCACACACCCAGTGCCTGTTTCTTCATTTATGAAAGGAGGCTCCCCACATCTCTTCAGTGTCTGGTGCTCTTCTCAGCTTTTTGCTCTTCTGGTTCTCCCTTCCCTCCCGGCCACGTGTGCCCACATTCTGTTTGTTCCTGGTGCTTTCCCCATATATAATAGAAAAGCTGGGCTTTCATTCTTTTGTTGTTTAGTTGCTCAGTCCCTCTCTGACTCTTTGCGACCCCATGGACTGCAGCACGCCAGGCTTCCCTGTCCTTCACTATCTTCCCGGAGTCTGCTCAAACGCACGTCCATTGAGTTGATGATGCCATCCAACCATCTCATCCTCTGTTGCCTCCTCCTCCTCCTGCCTTCAGTCTTTCCCAGCTTCAGGGTTTTTTCCAGTGCGTTGGCTGTTCGCATCAGGTAGCCAAAGTATTGGATCTCCAACTTCAGCATCAGTCCTTCCAATGAATATTCAGGGTTGATTTCCTTTAGGATTGACTGGTTCGATCTCCTTTCAGTCCAAGTGTTCTGAGACCCTCTTGAAAGCGGGCTATAGGGTAAAGTAGACTGGCTGAGCTCATCTTGGAACAGGCCCTGCAGAGACATAAGCCCAGGACCAAAGCTTCTGCTGTTATATTTCAATGTTCAAGTTGATGGTTTTAAATTAATGGATTTTCCAGCCTGGTTGGGGATCATGCATTTCCCCAGTGAATTGTGTTTTGTCTCAAATTCATGTACACATGGAGAAAATAGTTACCAATGTTTTTGACTATCATGTCAAGATGCTTGTTCTAGATTCCACAATAATTGGTGGCTTTTATCTTAGCTTCTCTATTCCTCAATTATGATTTCTGTCTGAAAGATAGATGTTACAGCTTAGCCCAGTCTTAGATATGACCATTTTTAATCTTCTGTCTCATTTCTATTTTATTTTTTTAATTAAATTTTGTGCTTCCCTGGTAGCTCAGATGGTAAAGAATTCACCTGCAATGCAGGAGACCCTGGTTCAATTTCTGGGTCAGGAAGATTCCCCTGGAGAAGGGATAGGCTACCTACTCCAGTATTCTTGGGCTTCCCTAGTAGCTTAGACAATAACGAATCTGCCTGCAATGCAGGAGACCTGGGTTCAATCCCTGGGCCCAATCTTAGATCTGACCATTTTTTATCTTCAATCTGTCTCATTTCTATTTTATTTTTTAAATTTTTATTGGAGTATAGTTGCTTTACAATATTGTGTTCGTTACTACTGTACAGCAAAATGAATCTGCTGTATGTATACAAATGCCTGTGTGCTAAGTCGTGTCTGACTCTTTGCGACCCCATGGGGGTCTGTAGCCTGACAGGCTTCTCTGTCTATGGAACTTTCCAGGCAAGAATGCTGGAGTGGTTTGCCATTTCCTACTCCATATATTCCCTCTGTTTTGGACTTCCTTCCCATTCAGGTTACCACAGGGCATTAAGTAGAGTTCCCTGTGCTATACAGTATTTTCTCATTAGTTCTCTATTTTATACACAGTATCAATAGTGTGTAAGTACCAATCCCAGTCTCACAATTCCTCCAACCTCCACCACTTTCTTCTGTGTAGTCATACATTTGTCTTCTTCCTTTGTGTCTCTATTTCTTCTTTGCAAAGAAGATCATCTGCACCATTTTTTGTGTGTGTTTTTGGACTACCCTCATAGCTCAGTTGGTAAAGAATCTGCCTGCAGTGCAGGAGACCCAGGTTTGATTCCTGGGTCGGGAAGATCCTCTGGAGAAGGGATAGGCTACCCATGCCAGTATTCTTGAGCTTCCCTTGTGGCTCAGCTGATAAAGAATCCGCCTGCAATGCAGGAGAACTGGGTTCAATCTCTGGGTTGGGAAGATCCCCTGGAGAAGGGAAAGGCTACCCACTCCAGTATTCTGGCCTGGAGAACTCCATGGACTATATAGTCCATGAGGTCCCAGAGTTGGACATGACTGACTTTCACTTGCTGTTTTTCACTTTCATCTTTGTTTAAGAATAATGTATACCTAGAAGAACCTGAGGACCATGCAGAAGTGTGGCTGAGAGGAGCTACCCCTCGCCCAAGGTCAGGGGTGGCATCTGAGAGGAGCTATCCCACATCTGAGTACATCATGAGAAACGCTGGGCTGGAAGAAGCACAAGCTGGAATCAAGATTGCCGGGAGAAATATCAGTAACCTCAGATATGCAGATGACACCACCCTTATGGCAGAAAGTGAAGAGGAACTCAAAAGCCTCTTGATGAAAGTGAAAGAGGAGAGTGAAAAAGTTGGCTTAAAGCTCAACATTCAGAAAACGAAGATCATGGCATCCGGTCCTATCACTTCATGGGAAACAGATGGGGAAACAGTGGAAACAGTGTCAGACTCTATTTTTGGGGGCTCCAAAATCACTGCAGATGGTGACTGCAGCCATAAAATTAAAAGACGCTTACTCCTTGGAAGGAAAGTTATGACCAACCTAGACAGCATATTCAAAAGCAGAGACATTACTTTGCCAACAAAGGTTCGTCTAGTCAAGGCTGTGGTTTTTCCTGTGGTCATATATGGATGTGAGAGTTGGATTGTGAAGAAGGCTGAGCACCGAAGAATTGATACTTTTGAACTGTGGTGTCGGAGAAGACTCTTGAAGACTGCAAGGAGATCCAGCCAGTCCATTGTGAAGGAGATCAGCCCTGGGATTTCTTTGGAAAGAATGATGCTAAAGCTGAAACTCCAGTACTTTGGCCACCTGATGCAAAGAGTTGACTATTGGAAAAGACTCTGATGCTGGGAGGGATTGGGGGCAGGAGGAAAAGGGGACGACAGAGGATGAGATGGCTGGATGGCATCACTGACTCGATGGACGTGAGTCTGAGTGAACTCCGGGAGTTGGTGATGGACAGAGAGGCCTGGTGTGCTGCGATTCATGGGGCTGCAAAGAGTCGGACATGACTGAGCGACTGAATTGAACTGAGAAGAACCTGATGATAATGCCTTATCTGATTAAGGAAAGATGTTCTGGTCTTGTTAATATGTTAATTTTTTTTTTTTTTTAACTTCTTCATTAAAATCCTTCCTTAGTTGCCCTCTGGTTTTTCTTTCTCTCTCTCTCTCTCTCTTTTACTTTTCCTCATCAAGAAAGAGGTCAGCTGAAAAGAACAGCAGCTAGTAGAAGTGTAAACGTGGTGACATTAGAATGTGTACCTTTAGTGCTACTCCCAGGTAGAGAGTACACATGAGGCCACGATTGAGGCATCCTTGGTGTTGTCAGTAACACCCTGAGTCCTCAGTTGAATCACTGCAGAAATGCTTGGAAAGGGCAGCAAGAAGATGGTTAAAATCCTAAGCTATTCCCAGACTTTCTTGCTGTTTCTTAGGGGAGCTTTGTACTTTTCTTGTTGTTGTGCAGTTGCTAAGTGATGCCCAACTCTTGATGACCTTATGACCTGCAGCTTCCCTGTCCTTCATCATCTCCTGGAGTTTGTTCATCTCCATTGAGTTGGTGAGGTCATCCAACCATCTCATTCTCTGCCACCCCTTCTCCTTTTGCCTTCAGTCTTTCCCAGCATCAGGGTCTTTTCCAATGAATTGGCTTTTCACATCAGGTGGCCAAAGTATTAGAGCTTCGACATTAGTCCTTCAGTGAATATTCAGCGTTGATTTCCTTTAGGATTGATTGATTGGATATCCTTGCTGTCCAAGGGACTCTGAAGAGTCATCTCCAGCACCTCAGTTCAAAAGCAACAATGCTTTGGCGCTCAGCCTTCTTTATGGTCCGACTCTGACACATCCATACATGACTACAAAGAGTCGGACACGACTGAGCGTCTGATATGATCTGATCTGATATGGACCTTTGTTGGGAAAATGATGTCTCTGCTTTTTAATACACTGTCTGGGTTTGTCATAGCTTTCCTTCCAAGGAGCCAGCTTTGTATTTAGCTGCCTGCAATAAAATGGGTTTGCTGTCCTTAAGGACACCTGCCTTTCATTGTCTCACTTTACCTGGGAGAACTGTTAAGGATAGCTTGTTCTATTACCTCTACAGTTCCTCCTGATTCCCGGTTCTCACTGAATGACTTCCACTGTCCTATTGGTGAGGGTGGTTGTATCCATCTTTGAGGATATGGCTGCCACCGTGCCCCAAATGGGAAGCCGGACAGGGACAGAAAGGGGAAAGGGACAGGTGACTGCTGTGTCTGCCAGCACTTGTTATCTTCCTCGAGGTTCTGCTGCATTCTCCTCTTTGGAAAAATATACTGGTATGTCCATTTCTTACTTAGAGAAGCTGTGGCATAAAGCTCCCAGTGTTTGTAGAACAAAGACTTTCTATTTCACAATTTTGAATTGCCTTGTTTTAGCTTTCCTCCTTTATGTTTGTTGTTGTTCAGTTGATCGGTCATGTCCGACTCTTTGCAGCCCCATGGACTGCAGCCCGCCAGGCTTGCCTGTCCTTCACCATCTCCCGGAGTTTGCTCAAACTCATGTCCATTGAATTGATGATGCCAACCAACCATCCCATCCTCTGTCGCCCCCTTCTCATGCCCTCAGTCTTTCCCAGCATCAGGGTCTTTTCCAGTGAGTTGGCTCTTCGCATCAGGTGGCCAAAGTATTGGAGCTTCAGCATCAGTCCTTCCAATGAATATTCAGGACTGATTTCCTTTATGATTGACTGGTTTTATCTCCTTGCAGTTCAGGGGACTCTCAAGAGTCTTCTCCAGCACCATGGTTTGAAAGCGTCAATTCTTCGACCTTTTTAGTCTTTTTTTTCTTTTGGCCATTCTGTGTGGCTTATAGGATCTTAGTTCCCAGACCAGGAGTTGAACACATACCCCTTGAAATGGAAGGGCAGAGTCTTCACTACTGGACCACCAGGAAGGTCCATAGTCTACCGTTCTTCTGGCTGAAAGTAGGCAGATCAAGATAAAAAGGAAAATGATGACGTTTGATCATCTTGTTAATATTCTGGGGTAGCAGACAACTCAGATTGGGAGCTTGTTCTGTGTGTGTTGGCTCTTTCTTTCATACACACTACCAAACACTATAATAGACCATGTCAGGTTCTAGTTATTCTTTGGGGGCTGTAATTTGAGGATTCATGAAAGAACCTAATTTATCGAAAAGACTAAATACTAGTAATCCATCAACTTTTCGTTCTCAAATCAGTCCTCATATTGGCACCTATCAGCCTATTCTATTGGTTTTTTGTTGCATAATCCTAAAATCAGTCAATCCTAAAGGACACCAACCCTGAATATTCACTGAATGGATTGATGCTGAAGCTGAAGCTCTAATACTTTGGCCCCCTGATGCGAACAGCTGACTCATTGGAAAAGACCCTGGTGCTGGGAAAGATTGAAGGCAGGCAGAGAAGGGGAGGCCAGAGGACAAGATGGTTGGATGGCATCACTGACTCAGTCGACATGGGTTTGAGCAAACTTCCGGAGAGAGTGAAGGACAGGGAAGCCTGGCGTGCTGCAGTCCATGGGGTCACAAAGAGTCATACACGACTGAGCAACTGAACAACAGCAGCAATCCCAAGACCTCAAATTTCTTCTCTTTTTCTCTGTCTCTTAAAAGTCTGGTTCAAAAGAAAAGGCCAGGCCAAATCAAAGATGTGGTAAAATGCAAACAGTTTTGCATTTGTAGACATACCGTCTTGTCTAGTTGGCTCTACAAAATTATACTTTAGCGACATAAACAGTAAGCTGCTTAGGGCAGAATTCCAGGAGCTCATCTTTCACAGCAGCTATAGCAAGTCAGTTCATACACAGCAACTCACAGTTCTTGTTTAATTTCCTCAGACAAAACAAGAGATTGTGGTGGTGCCTGCTGATTTGAAAGGACACAAATTGTTTCTCTTCCCTCTTATCATAACCTTCTGAATCAGGGGCTTGCAGCCGCAGGGACTCTTTGTGTCATCTGGTCCAATGCCTAGTTTACAGATGGGAAACTGAGGCCCTAGACGAACCAGGTCATGCTTGTGTCACTGGTAGAATTGAGTGTGTTTTGTTCAGTCCAAAGGGTTTCCTTTATTTCTCCTTTCTCTGTCTTCCTCTGTAGCATTTATTCACGTTCCAGGGAGAAAACACAATCCACTGAGTGCATTAGTTGTATGCCTGAAATAGCATCAGGCCAACAGACAACATGATCACCAATTACTGGTTTATATGGTAAAGCTTGTTTGAGGAAGTTGGAGTCTTAATGAATGAGGGAATTCTTTAAAAAAAAAAAAAAAAAAAAAAAAAAAAAATTTTTTTTTTTTAAGTTTTTGGCTCTGCAAAAGCCAAAGACCAAAAAATTTTGGTCTTTGTTGCTGCATGGGCTTTTCTCTAGTTGTGGCGAGCAGGGGCTACTCGCTAGTTACAGAGCATGGGCTTCTCATTGCAGTGGCTTCTCTCGTGGAGCATGGGCTTTAGGGCACATGGGTTCAGTAGTTGCAGCTCCCAGGCTCTAGAGCACAGGCTCAGTAGTTGTGGCTCACAGGCTTAGTTGCTCCGCAGCATGTGGGATCTTCCTGGATCAGGGATTGAACCTGTCTCCTGCATTGGCAGGCTGAATTTTTTTTTTTTTTTTTTTTTTTTTTTTTACTACTGAGCCACCAGGGAAGCCCATAGTGAGAGAATTCTAAGAGTTGGATACACTGAGTGAGCGCGCGCACGCGCGCACACACACACACACACACACACACACACACACACACATATAAGGCAGACAACATACTGAGAATCGATCAGGCTCTTTTCTTTGCTCATAGACTCTTTCAGGGCATCTCTTTGCCATCATGGACCAGTCTGGTAAAATGGGATGAATAGGTCATCGTTGGGCTGTATTAGTAACAGCTTTGCTGCTCATAAAGCTGGGTTCCTCGGAATAAGGTGCTGACCCTTTGAGTCTCTGTTTCCTCATTAAATAATATGGTAATTGGCAGCCATTCCATACAATGACTGCATTCCATATGGAAGTGAAACCATAAGCTGCAATGGAAATGAAGTATATTAAAGATGGTGAGGGAAGGGCATGGTTCAAAAGTGCAGACTTGGCATGAATAGAGGTCATTGTAAGTGATTGGAAATCTTGTTAGTACTTCAGTCCGAAGACATGAAACAGACAGGACAAGTGTGACTGGTGACTTGTCATTCCAGCAGAAGGCATTGTTGAAGGATGTTTCCTAAGTGAAGCTCTTTGAAGGCTTATGTTGGAAAGATAGATTGTCTTGTATAATTTGCAAACAAAAAGCACAAGGGAGTGATTGGATACCCCTTTCTTGAGTGGTGGGAGACCATAACTGCTGCTTCTGGGGGAAGCAGGGAAATAATCTGGAAGTTTGGGGAAGAAGTGGTGAATAACTGAATTTTGATGGATGGGTCTCATAAAAGCCATTCTTGTGCCTTGAGCACTTTGGGCCTTATCCAGTGCTTTGGAATGTGACAGACAAAATAATGTGTAACCAGGTCCCCATTCATGAGGGGTTTACCTTCTGCTTTGTGGCAGATGATAACACAAGATTCTCTGTGATTAAAAATCCAAACTGTGTTGGAAGGAAAACTTGTGGGATGATGGAGAATAATGAGGTCCTTGCAGGGTGATTGTTGTTGCTGTTTAGTTGCTAAGGCATGTTTGATTCTTTTTGACCCCGTGGATTGTAGCTCACCAGACTCCTCTGTCCATGAGGTGTTCCAAGCAAGAATACTGGAGAGTGTTGCCATTTCCTTCTCCAAGGGATCTTCCCGACCCAGGGATTGAACCTGTGTCTCCTGCTTCGCAGGCAGATTCTTTACCACTGTCACTAATCATTTGTGGCATTGCATTGTGAATGTGAGCTTTGCAGTGTTAGGAAGAAAAAGATAAACTGTTGCCCCAGATAGAGGTAAACTGTGTGTGGAGCACAGAATTTAGGACAGATTATGAGTCTCAACTGAAGCAGAGGGTCAATTTGGCAGATGATGAAGCAGCAGTGGATAATTAAGGCCAGGATAATTTGGGGAGCACTTTGATTGTCAGGTTTAGGAATCTAGGATTTAAGGTGGCGCCTTGATAAAGAATCCTCCTGCCAATTCAGGAGACTTAAGAGAGGTGGATTCAATCCCTGAGTCAGGAACTTCCCCTGGAGAAGGAAATGGCAACCCACTCAAGAATTCCTGTCTGGAAAATTCCATAGACGAAGCCGGCAGGCTACATTCCATGGGGTCCCAAAGAGTTGGACACAACTGAGTGAGTAAACAACAACAATAGCCTGTGGGGTGCATGCGCGTGTACCTGTGTTTGCAGCAGTCCTTGGTACGCGTTTGGAGCTTGGGGCCACAGTGCCAGCTGCAGCCGTGGGGCGCCTCTGCTCGCTCTCCTGGTGACTGAGAACAAGGAAGACGTGAAGCTTGGTGGTTACACAACACACTGTGACATGGCAGCCTCCCTACTTCCTGATTCCATCCGCTGGTGGGGCCAGCGCAAGGAACCGGTCCGGTGGGAGGCAGTGAATGAGGCTCGGGGGAGTTAGGGATGAAGACTGACATTTTCCATAGAGAACCTGCGGTATACTTAGTAGGCAAAACATTTGAATCAAGTCGCGGTCAGATGAAGGAAGTGAATTTCAGTGGAACAGGAGCTGTGGCCTTGTGGCCCGTGAAAGCGTCTAGAAACCGGGAACTAATTCCTTCTGCTGAATTCCGTGCAGTTTCTCCCAGCCCACTTCATCAGCCTGCCCTTGTTCTGAATTCATAATACAGTCTAAAAGCTCAATAGTCGATCACCTCCAACATACCTCTAAGAGTCTGTGCCAAGGCTTTGGAAGAACACGTATTTGATTGGTTCGCTTCAGAAAGAGAGGCTGCTTGGACTTGTATACACTGCTACATTTTAAATGGATAGCCAACAAGGACCTACTGTACAGCACAGGGAACTCTGCTCCATGTCATGTGGCAGCCTGGGTGGGAGGGGAGTCTCAGGGAGAATGGATATATGTATCTGTATATGTATGGCTGAGTCCCTTTGCTGTCCACCTGAAACTATCACAACATTGTTAGTGACTATATGCCAATACAAAATACAATGTTTAAATTTTTTTTTTTTTTTTAAAAGAGGCCACTTGAAAATGTGGGGCTGGTGGTCTGCTCCTTCCTTTCCGAGATAGACTGTGATGGAAGCCAGAGTCTACAGGCAGTCTGCTGAACCAGGTGGATAGCCAGCTCAGGAAAAGAGCAGTAGGCAATGGCTACTGCTCATGACTGGCAATGGCAGGGTTACCTTTCTTCCCTTTTTAATGACCCTTGTGGAATCTGGCAAATGGATTGAGTGACCAGCCTCATGTTCATCAGAGCTGCAGAGGTGGGGAATCGCATGGACTCCTTGGATCCTCAGATGCATAGATAGAACCCAGTCTCTAAGGTGGTTCTTTCTCCCTGAAGGGAATCAGCTCACTCATTATGAGAGAGGGCAAGAAATACATTTGCTTTAAAAAAAAAAAAAAAAAAAAGGTTTACTGAAGTCTAACACACCATAAAATCCACCCATTTTAGGCAGATAGTTCATTGATTTTGAGTAAATACGCAGAGTTTGGAGACCATCAGCACCACCAAATCCCATTTTAGGATGTTTCCGTCTCTCTCTAAAGCTCCCTGGTGCCCATTATGCTCAGTCACCATTCACACCGTCAACCCCAGGAAACAATGAAATGCCCTATGCCATTGACAGCCATTGGCTTCTTCTGGATACTACAGATAAATAAATGGAAGCCTAATATATTTTGTACATATGACTTTTGTTTCGCATAATGTCTTTGAAGGTCATCTGAGTTGCAGTGTGTTCATAGTTCATTCCTTTTTATTTTTTTATTTTTTAAAATTTATTTATTTGAATTGGAGGCTAATTACTTTACAGTATTGTAGTGCTTTTGCCATACATTGACATGCATCAGCCACAGTTCAATCCTTTTTAAAAAATATTTATTTCTATTTATTTATTTGGCACTGAGTCTTAGTTGTGGCATGCAGGATCACTCATTGTGGCATGTGGGATCTAATTCCCTGACCAGGGATCAAACTCAGGCCCGCTGCACTGGGAGTATGAAGTCTTACTGGATCACCAGGAAGGTCCCTTTTATTCTTTTTTATTGCTGAGTAATTTCATTGTATGGACAGACCATATTTTATATATCCATTGATTCTTCAGTGAATGAGTTGTTTCTGGTGTTTGGCTGTTATAAATCATGCTGCTGTGTTGGCTTCTTGTCAGTGTCCTTACAATGTCCAGTGACCACAAACTTGGTGACTTGAACAACACGATTTTCTTCTCTCACAGATCTGAAGGCCAGAGATCAAAAATCAAGGTGTTGACCGCCTGTGCTCCTTCTAGAGGCGCTCGGGGAATTCTGTTCCTTGTCCTATCTAGCTTCTAGTGGTGATGCCAATCCTTGACTTGAGGTCACGTTACTTCACCCTGTGCCTCCAACCTCATGTTGCCTTCTCTTTTGTAAATCTCTTAAAACTCCCTCTGTCTCTCTCTTATCTGGATACATAGGATTGTGTTTAGGTCACAGCCTGAATTTCCAGAATAACCTCCTCTCCTATCTTTATCTTATGTTTTTTGCTACCTTGAAACACTTGCACATTTCAAAATCTGATGTGTGTATCTTTGCGGGGGTGGGGTGGGGCGGGGTATTTTTCTGCATACCACAGTGACTTTGAATATTCACATGAAGTTGTGTTGACATGTTTCCCTTTCTCTTTGTAAATAACTAGGAGTAGAATTGCTGGGTTGTATGTTTAAGTTTTTAAGAAACTGTCAGACTGAGAGGTTATATCATTTTACATTCCTACTGGTAATGCATAAGGGTTCCAGTTTCTCCACATTCCTGCCAAGTCTGCCTTTTAAAAGTTACAGCCATTGTAGTGGGTGTGAAATTGCAGCTCCTTGTGGTTTTAATTTGCATTTCCCTGATGACTAATGGTTGTTGGACATTTTTTCTTGCTCTGATTATTCATCATATATAATTCATGGTAAAATGTCTCTTCAGAATTCTTACCCATCTTAAAATTGGATTGTCACCTTCTTTTGGAGGTACAAGAGTTAGTCTGCTGTTTTTCACGATCTGGTCCTGTCCTGAGTGCTGTGCTGATGGAGATCACCTTGATGAGAAAGTGCTAAGGTGCCCCATTTCCACAGGATGCCTAGAACTGGGGGCAAGGAAGCCACTGGGGTTTAGTTTATTACTGGGCTGGGGGATGGATGGGACTCACAGTTGGCCCTTAGGCTGCCAATTACTGTCAGGGAAGCCAGGAGATGGCTCGCCCTGTGGCCAAGAGATCAGAAGCTCAGTGGTGTTGTAGGCTGATAACTCTTATATAACCGTTTTAATTAAGGAGTTGTGTCTGTAATGATACATTTACTCTGTCACTTCCCATACTATACTATTAAAAAATCCCTGGTATAGGTACCACATCTGAGTGTCTCAACACTCTGTCTCCAGTCTGTAGCATAATATGTGGAACATATCAGGCAACCAATCAAAATTTGTTGGATGGAGGAATGACTAAAATGCCAGCAGTGGGAATCCTGGAGGATGCTCTCTGCTTTTCAGAGGGGGATTCACTTGAAATGATTAAAGAGGTGGTTATTTGTTGGAGAATTGGTTCAATAACTAAAGGGTGTGCTCTTTTTAAGTTGCGTATATTGTTTTTAATTTCGGCTGCGCTGGGTCTTCACCATGGCACGTGGCAGCGTCTCTTGTTGGAAAGCAGAGGCTCTGGAGTGAGAGGGATCAGCAGTTGTGCACGGGCTCAGTTGTCCTGCAGCGTGTGGGATCCTAGATCCCTGACCAAGGATTGCACCCGTGTCCCCTGCATTGGAAGGCGGATTCTTCACCACTGGACCATCAGGGAAGTTCCCTGGGTGTGCTCTTCAGTGACTTGTATTTTAAGTGCCACCGATGCCATCATTTCTGTCTTCTGTTTCTCCTTTCCAGCGATCTATAACTACAACGCCTCTCAAGATGTGGAGCTGTCCTTGCAGGTTGGAGACACGGTTCACATCCTGGAGATGTATGAGGGTAAGTCTGGATGGCCTTCTGCCAGATGGGTGGGGAGGCCCGAGCAGTGTGAGTTACTTACTCATAAGGCTCTTGGAGCAAACATCAACACAGTTTACTTCCTGAAGCGATGCTAGTAAAAATCTAGGAAGCGCTTAGGGTATTCAGTTTTGTACCAGGGTGGTTTCAAAACAGCCAGCTGAGTGCTCGAGCACAGACGTGCCCAGACACCAGAATCAAAATGTGTGACTCTTCAATCTGTAAAGTTACAATGCTCTTGTGTATCCCCATCCTATTTAATTCTGATGACAGTCCTCTAAGGGTGGCAAGGCAGTGTTTATTTTTTCTAATTAAGGAAAAATATATATGACTGACTTTCAAAACTATAGAACTCTTTTTTTAAATAATTTTGTTTATTTTTGGCTTTGTTGGCTTGCTTTCTGTAGCTGGGGCGAGCAGGGGCCACTACTCTTCGTTGCGATGCTCGAACTTCTTGCGGTGTCTTGTTTTGGAGCACAGGCTCTAGGTGCATGGGCTTCTATTCACAGCACACAGGCTCAGTAGTTGTGGCACACAGGCTTCATTGCTCCATAGCATGTGGAATCTTACTGGATCAGGGATCAAACCCTTGTCCTCTGCATTGTCAGGCTGATTCTTATTCTCTACGCCACCAGGGAAGTCGAAAACTATAGAACTCTTAAAAATTACATGAGTATCCCACACTCACTTTTTTAAGTGTAGGAAACATAATGCTCATTTTATAGTTGAGAAAACTGATTCAGAGAAAATAATATACCTTGTGTCATACAGCTAGTGACAGAACCAAGTGAAATGAGAGACTGTTGATTTCTGGTGGCTTCTCATGAAGCAAGACCCTAATATGTGAAAGATGGTGTCTTTTCATAGGTACTGTGAATACATCAGATCAGATCAGATCAGTCACTCAGTCGTGTCCGACTCTTTGCGACCCCATGAATAAATAGGGAGAGCATATAATTCAGCTGGGCTTCTCAGGTGGCACCAGTGGCAAAGAGCCTGCCTGCCAGTGCAGGAGACTCAAGAGACACAGGTGCTATCCCTGTGTTGGAAATATCCCCTGGAGGAGGGCATGACAACCCACTCCCATATTCTTGCCTGGAGAATCCCATGGACAAAGGAGCCTGGTGGGCTTTGGTCCATAGGGTCACAAAGAGTCAGACACGACTGAAACAACTTAGCATGTACACATAATTCAGGTTCAAAAAGGCAAAACAGTTTATTTCTTAGTAAAATTCTCTCAGATAAAATAATTAAATTGATTTAATAAAAAAGAAGTGACTGGATGCAGAAGGCCCTGGCTCGGGAGGAGACAAGTGCATCACTGGGCTGATGGGAGATCAAAGGAAGCACGGCTGATGAAGTGGCTCGCTCTTCTCAGCTCTGAGTGTTGCCAGACTTGGGGAGAAACGAGGGAGAGACTTACTGGTGTTGCTGAAATTCCTTCAAAGAATTAGGTCAGGGTGACTGTAGGTGCAGAAAGCCTTCTAGTATATTTCCTGCAACTAGATCGGGTTGGGGGGCAGGGTGTCCCAGTTAACCTGTAAGTGGACTGTTGGACAGTATCCAGGGCTCCCAGCTCATCTGAAGAGCACAGGTCATGGGTGCACTCATGTCGCCCCACCCCAGACTTCTCACTACCACCCTAAATCCTAGTAGAACTCCAGTGTTGCCACGTTTCTAATCCAAATGCCTAGAGCACAACAAACACGTCTCTAGGCCACTGACATTGAGGATCAAGGCAAAAAACTGAGAATCCATTTATTCTCTCTGAAGACTGGGGTAGGAATGAGGTGGAAGCGAGGCAGATTTTTCTCATATGGTGAGTTTCCCTCGTGGCTCAGATGGTAAAGAATCTGCCTGCAGTGCAGGAGATTTGGGTTTGATACCTGGGTTGGGAAGATCCCCTGGAATAAGACATGGCAACCCACTCCAGTATTCTTGCCTCAAGAATCCCATGGACAGAGGAGTCTGGTGGGCTACAGTCCATGGGGTCACAAAGAGTCAGACGTGACTGAGCGACTAAGCAGAGCACAGAGGCTTGTTAGGACAAGAACTGTGAATTTGCAGGGTCTGGTCCCACCACATAAATGGTTGTGATGATGGCATCGTGAGGGTGGTTTTCTAGAATCCAGCGCGGCTTCTGAGGTTCAGACAGACAGACACAGGATGGAGAAGAGGAGATGGGAAGTTAGAAGGACAGGAAGTAGGGCTCAGCCACAGAAAAGCTAAGCTGTCTGCTGCATTGCATAGAAGAGTCCACTGTTACTGCTGCTTCCCTTTGGTTTTAGGCAAAGAGTTGGTAGTTTGCATTATCCTACCTGTCACACACTTCAGAGTGTTGATGTGCAGCTTCTGCAGGTGGGGAGGCGGAAGGGAGGGAGGGCTGCAAGGTTTCTTCCCTCTCTTCTGTCTCTCTCCCATTTTCATTTGCACCATCTCAGGTCCAGTCATATGTGAGTTCTATGGTATCAGCAAGACACAGGGATAATCTACTTATATTCTTGAGCTCCTTTGCATATTAAATATGGCCTTACTAGGTCATGCCACTTGGTCAGGGGCCAGATCAATCCATTCTACTTTTTATGGGCTTCCCTGCTGGCTCAGGTGGTAAAGAATCTGCCTGTAGTGCAGGAGACCTGGGTTCCATCCCTGGGTTGGGAAGATCCCCTGGAGAAGGGAATGGCAATACACTCCAGTATTCTTGCCTGGAGAATCCCCATGGACAGAGGAGCCGGGCGGGCTGCAGTCCATGTGATTGCAAAGAGTTGGACATGATTAATCAACTAAGCACAGCACATCACCCTTTATGGACACACATCTTTCTATTGTACACATAAGAGACATGTGTTCAGTTTCCATGGGCTTGAAAATAAAGTATATTTTACTGGTATTGGGTATGATTTCTATAGATGGCAATTAGATTCTGATTTTATCCCTCTTTTTTTTCCCCCCAAATTTGCTATATGCTAATCTTTCTTTTGAATTTCTGTTACTGAGAGAACTGTGTTAAATCTTCCACCATTGTAGTTCGTGTCAGTTTATGATTTGACATATGTCATATGGTTTGACATATGGTTTCAGGTTTTTTTGCGGTCTGTATTCTCAGACCTGTTTTGATGTACATACAATTTTGAAATTGTCATATTAGACAATCCCAACTTTGAATTCCTGTTTATAAAGCTTTGATCGCTGTCTCCGTCTGCAGTATGCTGTCTGTTTTGTCTGAAATTGCAGCGGGTTCACAGGCAGTGCCAGGGCTCCCCTTTTTTGTCCTCCTGGCCCCACAAAGCTGTTCTGAATGCTGCTCAGAGACTCAAGGGATCTTTTCTTAATTCAGCAGATGCCTCAAGAGGAAAGGAGCTCTCAGTGCTGGTCTCCTCTTCCTGAGTTTGGTCTTTTTCATATCTAGACCTAGTAATTCTTCACTTTACCGTGTTAGCTCTTTCTGTGTGCCTGTTGTGTGCATATGTTATACTTAAGCTTTCCTAATTGACCTGCAGAGTGTAGGAGTGAAGAGCATACAGTTGATCTGAAATCAAGTGGCTAATATCTTTTAAATACATTTTCAAAATTCTTTTTTCTTTTGTTATTGTTATTGGCCTTGCTGGGCAGAATGTGGGATCTTAGTTCCCTGATCAGGGATTGAACCCATGCCCCCTGCATTGGGAGCATGGAGTCTTAACCACTGGACTGCCAAGGAAGTCCCAGAGTTGTGTTTTCATATTTATGTGACACAAGCATGTTTCTGGAAATATTTGATTAATGCACTTTGTCCTCATAGGATTCACATTAATGGTCATTTTAAGTGTGTATACTATTTATACTTTACTGAGAAATCTCCCAGTTGACCAATGAACATTCCTCAAAGTAGCACTCCTACGGACCAAGGTAAGGTGGTCACTGAGCTTGGTTGACTATAAGTATAAATATACAAACACGTCTATTGTAAATACCTTCCGGAGCTTGAGTCCAAAAGCCACAGTGCACCTGATGTATTACAACTCACACCGCAGTATACTTTCTGGAAGCGCTGGCACAGTCAGTGCTGCTAAGTCACGTCAGTCGTGTCCGACTCTGTGCGACCCCATAGACAGCAGCCCACCAGGCTCCCCCGTCCCTGGGATTCTCCAGGCAGGAACACTGGAGTGGGTTGCCATTTCTTTCTCCAACGCATGAAAGTGAAAAGTGAAAGTGAAGTCGCTCCAACTCTTGATGTGTCCAACTCTTGACGACCCCATGGACTGCAGCCTACCAGGCTCCTCCGTTCATGGGATTTTCCAGGCAAGAGTACTGGGGTGGGCTGCCATTGCCTTCTCCGTCAATAGAGTCATGCAAAAAACTGTTACTTGAACCCTGCTCTGTCTGGATTGTGATGATCCAGATGCTGTAGGTCCTCACAGCAAGAAGCAGATTTTCTTGTTACCGTGAAATGCCTGGGGGCCTGCCATAGAATTCTTTCATTCCAGAGAAGGATGCAGGGACTTCCCTGGTGGTCCAGTGGCTTTCCCAGTGACTTAGTGGGTAAAGAATCCACCTGCAATACAGGAAACACAGGAGATGCAGGTTCAATCCCTGGGTGGGAAAGATCCCCTGGAGGAGGAAATGGCAACCAACTCCAGTATTCTTGCCTGGAGAATCTGCATGGACAGAGGAACCTGGCGGGCTACAGCCCATAGGGTCACAAAGAGTTGGACATAACTGAGCAACTAAGCGCACATGCAGCAGTGGTTAAGACTCCAAGCTTCCAGTGCAGGGGGTGCAGGTATAATCCCTGGTGGGAAACTTAAGATCCCACATGCCAGGGGAAAACTTTTTATTTTTGTATTTTTCCTTAAATTTTTTTTTAATTGGAGGATAATTGCTTTACAACATTGTGTTAGTTTCTGCCATACATCAACATGAATCAGCCATAAGTATACGTATGTCCCCTCCCTCTTGAACCTCCCTCCCGCCTCTCAAGGTTGTCACAGAGCACCAAGTCCGAGCTCCCTGCATCATATTCCCACTAATTCCCATCAAATTCCCACAGCTAATTCCCACTGGCTATCTGTTTTATATATGGTAATGGATATGTTTCAGTGTTACTTTTTCAATTCGTCCCTCTCTTGCCCCCACTGTGTCCACAAGTCTGTTCTCTGTGTCTGCGTCTCCATTGCCTCCCTGCAAATAAAAATAAGGACATCAGTGCCTGTTCTATAAAAGTGGACACGTGTCAAGGTGTGTATGGGGGTATTTAGAGCATGAGCTTTTTCACTTCATTAATAGCCAGGTGACAGATCGGCTTTTTACACAGATGATTATACTGGCTTAAGTTTTAAAAGTGTGTATTTTATGGGATTAATTTTTTCCAATGGTGCTCACCTTGCCAGACGCAGCAATAGATTCTTCTATCTGCTAAGTACCTCGCATTCTTGGCTGGGTTCTCAAATCCCTTGATTATTGCAACTGGTTCAGGACACAGTGAAGGCAGGAGTGCTTTGCAGATATTCAGCATGATGGAAATGCTGAGTAATAACTTGTGTTCTAGCCCTCCTCCCCCCATCTCCTCTTTAAAAAAATAAACAAAGTAGAAATACCCACAGTACTGCCAGATGGAATTTAAGGGTGGTGCTGGCATCATTTCATGGCCCTGGGGTGGCGGGCAGGGGTGTGTCTTTGAGCTTCCTGTCTTCCTGACTCCAGGGGTCCTCCCCCCAGACACCCTGCCCCACCCTGCCTTTGAGATATTTGCATACCAGACCTGGGTGGGTTCTTCAGGCATGGACATGAGTCTACCTTTCTAGAACCCAGACTTGAAAATTTCTTTCCTGCCCACAACCTGCAACAGTACTATGCAGGACTCTGTTGTTTCCCATCCTGTGGTTCAGTGAATGATTCTCCAAGTGGTAGCTCCTTGGAGGTCTGCTCCTTCATCCGTGCGACCCCTGCCTAGCATGGCTTCTTGTATACTGTAGGTGCTCAAGTCTATTGAACGAGTAAAGAGAGATCAAGGACAGCTAGTGTGGAGAGTAAGGGGTGTGTGGGGTCACCCCACACAGTCCCTGGTAGTACAAGGCAGGGCTTTTCTCCTTCCATGACATGCCAGCATTGCCCTGCCCTATACAGACTACCTACAGAAGGATTTGGTTATCATGTGAGTTGCTTTTTAAAAACATGGTTTTATTGAGATAGGTTTCAAATACCATCCAGTTGACCCATTTCCCTGGCAGTCTAGTGGTTAAGACTTTGCCTTTCAATGCAGGGAGTGCGGGTTTGATCCCCAGTTGGTAAGCTGGGATCCCATATGCATAAAACAGAAGCACTATTTTAACAAATTCAATAAATAGTTTTTAAATGTTCCATATCAGAAAAAAAAAAGTATTTTTAAAAAAGGGGATGCAATTTAATGGCTATTTACAAAGCGCTCTATTCACAGAGTAGGGCAATCGTATAACTCTACTTTCAAAATGTTTTCATTATCTCCAAAGAAACCCTGTACTCATTCATGGTTATTACCCCCCAGCTCCAGGCAACCACTAACCTAATTTCTGTCTCTATAGGTCTGCCTATTTATTCTAAGACATTTCATGTAAGTGAAATCATGCGACATGTGGACCTTTGTGACTGGCTTCTTCTACTTAAAATAATCTTTTGTGGTCTCATTCATGTTGTAGCATATGTCAGTACTTCATACCTTTTTCTTTCTAAATAATATTTATTGAATGCGTAGATCACGTTGTATTTATCCATTCATCAGTTAATGGACGTTAGGGTTGTTTACACTTTTTCATTATTATGAATAATGCTACTGCCCTGAACTTTTACGTACACGTTTTATGTAGATACATGTTTTCACTTCTCTTGGGTTTATCCCTTGGAGTGAAATTGCTGTCTCATATATGAGAATTAGACCATAAAGAAGAATTGATGCTTTCTCACTATGGAGCTGGAGAAGACTCTCGAGAGTCCCTTGGACAGCAAGGAGATCAAACCAGTATGTCCTAAGGGAAATCAACCCTGAATACTCATCAGAAGGACTGATGCTGAAGCTGAAGCTCTAATACTTTGGCCACCTGATGCAAAGAGCTGACTTAATGGAAAAGACCCTGATGCTGGAAAACATTGAGGGCAAGAGGAGAAGGGGACGACAGAGGATGAGATGGTTGGATGACATCACTGATTCATTGGACATGAACGTGGGCAAACTACAGGAGATAGTGAAGGATGGGGAAGCCTGGCATGTTGCAGTCCGTGGGGTTGCAAAGAGTGCAACATGACTTAGCAACTGAACAACAACAATGGCAACTCTGTATTTAACCTTTTGGGGAACTGCCAAACTTACTGCTTGAGCTTTGGCTCTAAAACAGGAGACCACAGTCCACATGAGCAAGTGTTCCATCCCTCATCCCCTATCATGGTTTCTCTCTGTGACCTTGTCCCTGAACATCATTTGTTACTAAAGATAAGGGAAGGGAGTGGAATTGACTGAGAAGATATATACTGCTCATCTTTCATAGCCCTTCTCCATGTTGCTTTCACCAACTTTTTCAGGAGACAGAAATCCGCAAGGACCAAAGCAGGTGTCCTTCCCTTTCTTCCTCTGTGGCATTGGCCTGCCTGCAGCAACTGGCTTGTTTTTGCTTGTTTATCCAGACAAAAGATTTGTCAGTGAGACCACTATTCTCCATCTCAATGTTCTTTCCTACCCCAGATCCATGAGCACGACTGAGAAAGCATTGAGACCCAGAAGAGATTTCAGCTGTGGTCATCTATTCATTCAACAGGACTCACTGAGCAAGTATTATGCTCTTATGTGCCAACAACATTTATTGAGCACAAGAGATGATACAGCACTGTTACCTAAGTAACAAAATGGCCAGGTTCCTGCTCTCTTAGGGTTTTCATTCAAGGGATAGATGATAAGACAAGTGAACAAAATCTGAGAAAAAGAACATTTGGATTCTTGTAAGTGCTGTGGGGAGAAAAGGGTAGTGTTACATAGACCAGAGAGGTAAGTGAAGGTGGTGAAGAGGGAGAGAAGGACCACTTTTTAAAAAAAAAAAAAACTTATAGTTTTTTATTGGATTATAGCTGATCAGCAATGTTGTGATTATTTCAGGTGAACACAAAGGGACTCAGCCAGCCATATACATGTATCCATTGTCCCCCCCAACTCTCCTCCCATCCAGGCTGCCAAATATCATTGATCAGAGTTCCCTGTGCTATACAGCAGGTCCTTGTTGGTTATCTATTTTGAATAAAGCAGTGTGTACACAGGACCGCTTTAGATTGGACGGTTTTGTTTCTATCTTATCAAGGTTTAGCTGTCCCTGGGCAATACATTTGAACTCTCTTTATGTCATGGTCACTTCATCTAAAATAGGGTCACTCTTTGAATTGAAAGTGATTAAACCAAAGTGACTTAAAAAGTCAGGTTTCTGCATCCCTTCAGCCATGAAGCCCTCCTCTCCTGTAATTAACCAGATTCCAGTCACAAGGGATTTCTTGCCCAGGGTCTGTTGTTCCATCAGCAGGTATTAGTCTCCTGCCTTTGCTTCATATCCATTAGTTAACTTGTTTTCACCTCCATAAACCACTCAAAAGCTCAAGAGAGACAGTGACTGGTGTGAACAGTGTTTTCTAGGGGGTAAACAGAACAAATTTGGCTCCTGTTGGAAATAACAAAATGAGATTATGTCTCAAAGGCCTTCCAAGCTCTACAGAGGCAGGCATAGAGTAAAGTTTTATATGATTTCAGTGTAATTTGTAAAGACCTAGAGGAGAGCCCAAACGAATGGGTTAGAACCAGAGGAAGTGGGCAGTTCTGAAAAGATGAAATAAAAAGGAGCATTTGTGTGTATATCAGGAGGTTCTCAATATACCCATGCTATGTCTTCTGTGTGGAATGAGGCCAGTTTTGAAATGCACCTTAATCTAGAATCAACACTGTATGATATGAAAAAGAATAGAAATGGATTACGACTTGGGCTATACAACCTGTGAGTCTCATTTTTTATAAAGCAGGCTTTTCTGAGTAAGCACAGAGTGCAGTATTATGACAGGTAGATAAAGTTACATGGTACTGGATTTTAGCTCCATAGCTGACAAACTTTCTAATAGAGGCATAAAAAAGAAGAGAGTCCATTGGAAGAGTTTATTCCAAGAAGCAGCCTAATCAGTGTGTTTCTGGGAAGTGGAATTAAGAACCCTCCATTGGAAAAGGGAACCTTCCCACACTGTTGGTGGAAATGTAAATTGGTACAGCCACTATGGAAAAAAGTATGGAGGTTCCTCAACAAAAACAAAAATAGAGTTGCCATATGATCCAGCAATCCCATTCCTGGGCATGTATTGGGACAAAACTATAATTCAAAAAGATACTCGCACCCCTGTGTTCATAGCACACTATTCACAGTAGTCAAGACATGGAAACAACCTAAATGTCCATTGACAGATGAGTGGATAAAGAAGATGTGGTGCACATATACAGTGGAATACTACTCAGCCAGAAAAAGGAGTGAAATAATGCCTTGCAGCAACTTGGATGGACCTGGAGATTATCGTATTAAATGAAGTAAGTCAGAAAGAGAAAGACAAATACCATAGAATATTGTTTATATGTGGAATTTAAAATATGACACAAATGAACCTAAGAAACAAACACAGACTCACAAATACGGAGAACAGACTTGTGCTTGGAGGAGGAGGGGAGTTGGGGAGGAAGGATTGGGAGTTTGGGATTAGTGGATGCAAACTAGTGTGTACAGAAAGGATAAACAACATGGCCTTACTGTATATTGTAGGGAATTATATTTAATATCTTGTGATAAACTATAATGGAAAAGAATATGAAAAAGAATATGGTGTATAGCTTTGTATAGCAGAAATGAATACAACATTGTAAATCAACCATTCTTCCCTAAAACTTTAAAAAAAAACTCTCCAGTGGACCATACGATACAGTCAGGTCTTATCAAAGGCTTTCAGAACTTCTGATTTGAAAATTTGTATCATCATCTCCTCCGGTCCTGTGAGTCAGCCTGGTAGTCTTGTCATCCCTTTATTGTTCCTTTTTTCTGTTCACTCCCTTCTCTACCTCAGTTCCTTCTCTGTTTGTCCAGTCATGCCAGTGATCATAAAACAAGTGAGAGAAAATCAAACTTGATTTAAAAAAATCAGTCCTTAACAGCATGTATAAAAGTTTACTGGGCATAAGCTGAAATAAGGCATTCAATGTATTTGTAAGTTTCGTTTACTTTTGTTACCCTATTTGTCACAGTAATGGGAACTTCATTGTCATTCAGAATCCATAGCCCTACCAGGTTCTAGTTAGAAAAACAATCACCTTTCTCAAACGTGAATGGCAGTGTGCCCAACAGCTTGGATTTTACAACAAGGATTGCGTGCAAACATTTTGCCTCCAGCCTTGAACGCAAAATAGGCCCCGTGGTGTTTTGATGAGTGTGCCGGTCATTTCCCACATCTGTTTGACCTTCACCTTAAGGCCACCTGGTCAGCTACTACTCCTGGGGACACGTGTTCCCGAGATGTGTTTTTCCATAGATGTTTGGCAGCAGGAGGGTGTTTACAAGAAAAATTAATTAAAAAGTAGAGTTGGTGAAAAGTCTCATTTCAGGTTTCATCTTTTAATGTTTTTATTGGCATATAGTTGATTTCCAACGTTGTGTTAGTTTCTGCTGTACAGCAAAGTGAATCAGTTACCCATGTGTTAATACTATGTAGCCATTCTTTTTTAGATTCGTTGCCCATACAAGTCATTACAGAATATTGAGTAGAGTTCCCTGTGCTATATAGTATGTCCTTATTAGTTATCTGTTTTATATATACTGGTGTGTATATTGCAGTCCCAATCTCTCAATTTATACCTCCCCTACCTCAGGTTTCATCTTGATCTAAAAGAGACTGCCTTCTCTTCTTTTGCCTTTTGAGATATATTCAAGCGTGCTTCTAAAATGCCATCTTGAAAACTTATGTTCTTGGCATATAGGAAAATGTAGGATCTTTTAGGATCAGGGTGAGGACCTTTTTCTTTTTAAAAATTTTTATTATTTGTTTTTGGCTATGCTGGATCTTCGTTGCTGCTCGGGGTTTTTTTTAAGTTGTGGCAAGCAGGGGCTACTCTCGTGGTGCTCAGGCTTCCCACTGTGGTGGCTTCTCTTGCTGTGAAGCACTGGCTTTCTAGGGTATTTGAGCTTCAGTGGTTGCAGTTCCTGGGCTCTAGAGCACAGGCTCAGTAGTTGTGGTGCTCGGGCTTAATTGCTTTGCATCACGTGGGACCTCCTGGATCAGGGATCAACCCCATGTTTTCTGTGTTGTTAGGTGATAGATTCTCTACCACTGAGCCACCAGGGAAGCCCCAGAACCCTTTCTGAGTGGAGCCTTCTTTGGGTTACTTCATCGTGAGCTGGTACTTGGTGTTGGCCCATTTGGGCAGCTACTGCTGCTGCTGCTGCTAAGTCGCTTCAGTGGTGTCCGACTCTGTGCGACCCCATAGACGGCAGCCCACCAGGCTCCCTCATCCCTGGGATTCTCCAGGCAAGAACACTGGAGTGGGTTGCCAGTTCCTTCTCCAAGGCGTGAAAGTGAAAAGTGAAAATGAAGTCGCTCAGTCGTGTCCGACTCCTAGCGACCCCATGAACTGCAGCCTACCAGGCTCCTCTGCCCATGAGATTTTCCAGGCAAGAGTGCTGGAGTGGGTTGCCATTGCCTTCTCCATGGGCAGCTACCTATGTACTAAAACAGGCAAGCTCAGCCTGAAAGCAGAAGTGTATTGGGAATGTTCTGGAGGAGGGTTCTTGGGAGCTTCTGGTTTTCTCCAGGGGATCTTGGTGGCATTTAGGGGTCGAGAAGGAGGCCAAGTGATGAATAGGTTCTTTGCATCTCAGGCACACCCATTCACACTTCTGATTGTAACTTTTATCAAAAAATGCCTTCGGTATCTCATCCCCATTGCAACATACAGCATGTCCGACCATCGTGGGTCTGGGTAAGACTTTGTGAAGTATTCATGGAAAGAAAAAGGCCTAGAGGAAAGTTCAAAATTGATTGAGGGCAAATTGGCATTAGGTAGTTCTCTTGCTTGTGTCTGGAGAGAGAAGTAAATAGATGTTTCTGCTTTGCTCATGGTATTATGAGTAATTTATGACCTTTAAAAGCATGTAAGAAGGCTTAAGCATCATAAATTTTAACTCTCTGCTAAAGCCACCCCCATTTTATTCAACCCATGGAAGCAAATCATTCCATAGAAAGGGGTGTTACAGCGCAAAACAGCAAGAGACTCACAGACTTAGAAAACAGACTTACGGCTGCTGGGGGGAAGGGATAGGTAGGGAGTTTGTGACAAACATGTACACACTGCTTTATTTAAAATAGAAAACCAACAAGAACCTACTGTACAGCACAGGGAACTCTGCTCAATGTTATGTGACAGCCTGGATGGGAGGGGAGTTTGGGGGAGAATAGATTCATGTATATGTATCCCTTTGCTGTTCACCTGAAACTATCACAACAAAGTTAATCGGCTACACCCCAATACAAAATAAAAAGTTAAAAAAAATAGAAGTTTTATAAGAGTGGAAACCCCAGTACCTATAAAACTTATGTGCCCCAAAGTAGTATTAACTGTACCTAGCAATAGCAGGAGAACATCAGTTCTTTTCCTGGCCTCCTCCATGTATAACTCAGGCTACAAATAGGGATGGACAAGGCAAGACAGAATAATCTTGTTACAGATTATTCATCTAACCCTCATATTCTGTATAGGCATCCTCAATGATTATCTTTTGAACAGGAATATTAAATGTGTGTGCATTTATCTTTGACAATAGAAGTAGATTTTATTTTCTTTTAACTGGGGTATAGTTGCTTTACAATGTTGTGTTAGTCTCTGCTGTACAACAAAGTGAATCAGCTATATGTATACTTATATCCTCTTGCTCGTGAGCCTCCTCACCCCCCATCCCACCCCTGTGGGTCGTCACAGAGCAGAGAGCTGAGCTCCCTCTGCTATACAGCAGCCGCCCACTAGCTCTCCAGTTTACACATGGTAGTGTCTATATGTCAGTGCTACTGTCCAATCCATCCCCACCATCCCTCCACCTGCGTGTCTGTTCCTGCGCTGCAGATCGATTTGTATCATTTTTCTAGACTCCACATTTGTGTGTTAATATATGGTATTCGTTTTTCTCTTTCTGACTTACTTCACTATGTATGACAGACTCTAGGTCCATCCACATCTCTACAAAGCATCCAATTTCGTTCCTTTTTATGGCTGAGTAATATGGCTCAGGCAATAAAGAATCCATCTGCAATGCGGGAGACCTGTGTTCTACCCCTGGGTTGAGAAGATTCTCTGGATAAGGAAATGGCCACCCACTCCAGTATTCTTGCCTGGAGAATTCCATGGACAGAGGAACCTAGTGGGATCGGTCTGTGGGGTCGCAAAAGAGTTGAACACAATTGAGTGACTAACACTTTCACGTTTCAGTATTGCCAAATAGATTTTAAAATAGCTTATACTGTACCTAGCAATTTAGTTCATCTTCTAAGTGGCAGAAGCAATGAACACTAAATTCCTGCCTTTGATGCTTGTATAGTTTTCACCATGCAGGACTAAGTATCTGTTACTATCGTTGGAATTAAAGGATATGGGTCGGGGAGACTTTTTCTTCTTTACATGTCTTCCTGGCAGATTCACGGCCCGCTGAGTGTTCAGCCAGGTCTTAGAGTCACCCAGTCTGGTGACCTTTGAGTTCCTTTGGGGCTATATTCAGTCTCTGCTCAGGCCCTGGGTATTCAGCACCACATTGTCTGGTTATTCTAGGCACTTGTCATATGGTTTTTCTATCACCCAAGTTGTTTCTTCTGCTTTTTCTTGTTCTTTCCCTTAAGTCATGTTTTCTCTCTTTTCTTGGAGGAGGCAATTATTGTGTTGGAAAATAAATGTATGTATTCTTATCAGCCCTCAGGGTGAAGCTTCCTCCAGCATGATTCCAGCATCTATATTGTTGCTGATAAGTGCTCAGTCCTGTTCGACTCTTTCCAACCCCATGGACCATAGCCCGCCAGGCTCCTCTGTCCATGGGATTCCCCAGGAAAGAATATTGGAGTGAGTTGCCATTTCCTTCTCTAGGGGACCTTCTTAACTCAGGGATCAGTTGCCAGTAATTTAATAATTTAGAGAGGTTCTGCTCCTCGTTCTAGGGAGCACAGACACACGCCTCAGAAATCAAATGAATGAGAACCCCATATAGAGTCCCCTGCAGTCATTAGCATAGGAAGCAGATAGTGGCCCTAAGTGAGGAAGTGGATCCCTCTATTATGTCCTTGGGTCCTCACTGCTCCAGCTTTGGCGTTTTCCCTTCCTCTACGTGCCAGACATTGAGTGAAGGGCTTTCATACACTGCATCTCAGTTCT
Source organism: Bubalus bubalis (assembly GCF_019923935.1). Taxonomy (NCBI): domain Eukaryota; kingdom Metazoa; phylum Chordata; class Mammalia; order Artiodactyla; family Bovidae; genus Bubalus; species Bubalus bubalis. The sequence continues at coordinate 134,181,008 of NC_059159.1, forward strand.
AACAATCCTGGGAGATCAGAGTTACTGATGCCTGTTCAATAAATGTGAATATCGAGACATTGAAGACATTCACAAAGCTGTGAAATGGCAGAGGTCTCATTCCCACCAGGGGCCCCTGGAATCCAAAGAGCATTCTTTCCATGTTCCAAGGCCTTTGGGGAAACAGCATTTCTGTTTTGAACATAAAGTACAATTTTCCACAGAGGGTGAGGTTCTTTTGCTATTTGAATGACTGTCAGATGAGTTGCCTGCCACTCCAAATGTATCAGGGTGAGCTCTTTCTGCACTTCTCTCCCTCTGTGGCTCTTCCACGCAAACTTGTCCCTCTGGCGGGTGGTCTCCTGCTTGCCCCCCAAGCTCGGTGTGTGCTTGGACCCACTTCACCCTCGGTGCAGGGTGCTCATCAGCCCTCCACACCCCTCCTCCCTGGCCTGTTTTCAGCAGCTGGCTTCCTCCAAGTGGGTAGGCATACCTGTTCTTCAGGAGCCTAGCAGAATTGTCTCCCCCTATATCTAGAGAGATTGGTCCACCTCCTGCAGCCCACACTTACTGGGGAAGAATGACTGAAGTGGTGGGCAGTCATCACTGACAGTATGTCCAAGCCCCTCCGGTGTGGTAGGTGGGTCAGGAAGGACCAGCAAGCAGAGAGGTCTCTGCAGGGGTCTCTGACAACTACCAGCCTGTGCCAGTCTCTCCCTCCCTGTGTGTCTGAGGATGTATGGCTCAGGTCCTGGGTTGTGTCCTCCCGCCTGAGTTAGTGAAGAGGGCACATGGGTAAGATTTAGCCATCTTTGGCTCTGACACTCTGGGAGCGTCCCACGTGGTTTGTATTTCAGCTCTTCTGATGTTTTGCCACCAGGACTTTAAAAAAAAAGTATTATGGTTGCACTAGGTCTTCCTTGCCACTCACCAGTTTTCTCTAGTTGCGGCGAGCAGAGGCAACTCTTTGTTGCGGTGCCTGGGTTTCTCATTGCAGTGGTTTCTCTTATTATAGAGCGCAGTCCCAGCAGTTGTGGCTCATGGGCTTAGTTGTTCTGTGGCTTGTGCGATCTTCCTGACCAGGGATTGAACGTGTGTCCCCTGCATTGGCAGGTGCACTCTTAATCACTGGACTGCCAGGGACGTCACACCAGGACTCGATGTTGTCACCAGTCTTGGGTTCCAACTCTGCACTGTTGGTCTTTTCTCACCCTTGGTAGTGTCTTTTCACCCCTGGCTCTCTGGGTCCACAATGTGGGGACCCGTGGTTCACAACATTGTAGCCTTGCTTGTTCATTTATAGCAGGCATTCCATTGAGGCATTTAGAGCAGGTTTCTAGGAGATCAGGCTGAAGGGATCTTAGATTCAGCACTGGGTCACACTGGAAGGCTTTCCTCACATCACCTGACTTGTCCTCTGTGCGAAGGCTCACGTATTTCCAATGCCTCTGCCCGGGATCAGGTTCCTGTCTTGCTGGAGCCTCTGGTCCCCTTCAGAAATGAAGGCAGCCTTCATCTCTTACCTCTCATCCCAATGTCCTCAGGTGGAGTGGCAGTTTCATTGAAAAAGCAATCTGCACTGAAATTCCAGAATTCTTTCCATTGACAGATGGATGGACCTGGATAAGGAAGGTGTCGTATTCATATACAGTGGAATATTACTCAGCCATAAAAGGGACGAAATTGTGACATTTGCAGAGATGTGGGTGGACTTAGAGTCTGTCATACAGAATGAAGTAACTTAGAGAAAAGTATCATATATTAACATGTTTATATATGGAATCTAGAAAAATGGTCCTGATGAACCTATTTGTAGGGAAGGAATAGAGACATGGACACGGGGCCTGGCGGGAGGGTGGGACAAACTAGGAGAGTAACACTGACATATACACACTTCCATGTGTAAAATAGCTAGCTAGAGGGAATCTGCTGTATAGCACAGGGAGCTTAGCTCAGTGCTCTGTGATAACCTAGGGGGATGTAGTGAGGGGTGGGGTGGGAGGGAGGCTCAAGAGGGAGGGGTTAAATGTATACACATAGCTGATTCATGTTGTTATACAGCATAAACTGACACAACATTGTAAAGCAATTATCCTCCAGTTTAAAAAAAAAAAGTCTGCACTGAAATTCCAGAAATCCTGGTTAACTAGACTTGCAAGTTAATTATGACTTCACCCTCACTTGTCTCTTTCTGTTCTACTAGCAATTAGATTAGAAATTCTTCCAGATCAGGAGTGGGTGTTATTGGAGTCCCAAACTCCTGAATCAGCATCTCCCACCCCCAGAACCTAGCGTTGTTCCTTGTAAAAGCAGGCCTTCTTCAATATATCCCATTTGATGAAATGATTTCTCATTCACAAACCTGTATTCCTTTCTCTCCCATTTTGCAAATATCAGTGCTGATGATAACAAAATCAATCTAAGAGAAAGTTCCAGCAAGTTCATTGCTACTATAGAGGAAACTGCATGTGGCATCCGTTTATTTCAGCTTGCTTGAACTGGTTGGGTAAGTTAGAGAAAATTCCACCACAGAAGAGTGGAATTAGTGTCAGGAGCCAGAGAGACAAACAACTGTCAGGATTACTTTGCTTTAGAAAACAAAGAAAAGGCCACATCAAGCATATTGAAAGGGAATGGGCAAACCAAAGTCAAGAGGTTGATCAGACTGGAGGAGATCTTTTCCCTTCCTCTCACTGAGCTTCAGAATCGCAGAGAGAGTCCCCAGTTTTGCAGGAGAGATTTGTGTATGTCACCTCTCTGGTTTGTCGGCTGTAACTTGAATCTGCTCCTCCTGTGGGTCCACTGCCTGGACCAGATCCTTCCATCTGTCTAAGGAGGTATGTGCTGTTGGAAAAAAGTCATGTCATCACCATGTCTTGTGGGCAACCAGAGCAAACCTCTCTTAGCTGTGGGGTTGGACTTTACGAGCGGAGGAGAAAGGAATGTTTTGGGGGAAGGATGTTGGAGAGATTAAAGCCTTCCTACCTTGAAATGAATAGTTGACCAATGGGAGTCTGGCAGAGCTGGTGAGCACAGAACCAGGATGGAGACCTAGGCTTTTGGGTTTCAATGAGTCTTTCTCGTAAGAAGTGGTGTCTCTTCTGTCCCTGGCCTCCCAGGCAGGTGCTCGGGCCCCACCCTGCTCTGCCACTGGCTACGGGATCTTGGAGAGAAGAGAAGGATGTCTCAGACCTTGCAGTCAGTCTTGGCCCAGAGGAGCAGATTTTAGGGGGTCCTCCATCAGTCTGTTCTGTCCGTGGCCATTAGCTCTAGGAGTTCTCTTTCTCATTAATATATTCATCCAAAATGTATTGAGTTTCTGCTGTGTGCCAGATACCACAAAGACACAAATCTTTCTTGCTCATTCAAGAAACAAAAGCCGGAAACCGCCATCTTTCTTTTCTGCTAACTTGCTGTGCTTGTGTCTGTGGGGTTTATATTGAGAGGATTCTGTGGCCAAGCTGCCCCCCACCACCGCCAGGAGCAGTGAGGGGGCAGTGAGCTATGAAGTGTGCCCTAGGAAGCCCATGTTCAGATCCTCATCTTAGCTAGCAAGTCACTGCTTGACTCTGGACAACCTTTTCAGTTCCTTGCCTGTTGTTTCCTCTTTTTCAAGGTGAGGGTGTTAAATTTCTGTGAACTTAGTTCTTTGGAGTGCAGGCTTCCAGCAGTTACTGCACATGCCTGACTCAAAGGCACAAAATCGAGCTCAGATTATTAACATGGATGACTGATCGTCTCACAAAACGATACGAAAGAATAGAATTGCCTCTGACTGTCTTTGCATCCTTTTGCTATCTGCCTTTGAATTTAGTTTCAAAAGCCCCACTGAGATGGTCCTTGCATTCAGAAAGTGGACTTCCTGAACTCCAGTGGCTCTGTGCTGCCTTCAGACAAAGATGTAGCAACGAAGTCCAGTAGAGGTTTGCCCCCCTTCCCAGCTTCCCTCTAGGGAGGGACCTCAGGCTTGTCCTGAGGGACACTCACTGGGAATGGGAGAACAGGCTGTGGCCATGGAAACCTGACAGGCTCACCTGGCCCGCAGGGAATGGAACCTTCGACCTTGGCCTAATTAACTCGGCTTCACCCAGCGAGCTACCAGGCCAGTGACACATAAACAAAAACCAACAGGATTTAGCCCTGGCTCTTCCTCCATCAGGATGGCCTAGCTGTGTAAGGCACAGACCTGCCTTCAGGTTCCAGAGTCCTCTGAAGGTGTGGTTCCGAATCCAACTCCTGACCAGCCAGGCTTTGGGCTTCCCTGGTGGCTCAGCAGAAAAGAATCTGCCTACAATGCGGGAGACATGGGTTTGATCCTTGGGTTGGGAAGATCCCCTAGAGAAGGGAATGGCAACCCACTCCAGAATTCTTGCCTGGAGAATCCCACAGACAGAGGAGCCTGGCTGGCTACACTGCCCAAAGAAGGTGTATAGAAACCATGGTTCTCTGTCTCTTTCTTGCCTTTAATTCCTGGGAAGGTCAAAAATTATGATTGTACAACAGTGCGAATGTACTTAATGCCAATGAACTGTGTACTTTCAAATAGTTAAAATGTTAAAATTCATGTTATGTATATTTTACCACAATAAGAATAATTTACTGATGGAGCAGAGAGGAAACAGATTTATTCTGGGACTGCAAAATGAGAGATTTTACAAAATGCTTCATGCCTTACACATGTAAATGATGGTTTTATGGTTCAAAAAAAAATCTTCCGAGTCAGTAAATGCCTTCAGCATATTCATAACCCTGCCTTTGTGTGCCAAGTGTCTTCAAGCATTACCATTAAAGGACCTTTTGTATTTCGTTATTTGTTTACAGTCTGTTTCCTTCCTCCTTGAAGACAGTGTCTGGCATGCTAGGGTTGAATAAGTGTTTTATGTATAATAAATGAATGACCACATTAGCAATGTGAATCCTCAGCAGAGAGAATTTTCTGTCCATGCATGCTGAAGTAACCCATCTCCACTTGTCACTTTTTTTTGTTTAAATTGAAGTATAGTTGATTTACAGTGTTGTGTTAGCTTCAAGTGTACAGCAGTAATTCAGTTAAAAAAACATATACATGTATATTTATTGTTTTTCACATTCTTTTCCATCTTTAGGTTATTGTAAAATATTGAATATAGTCCCCTGTGCTAGACAGTAGGTCCTTGTTTGTTATCTATTTTATGTGTAGTAGTGTGTAATGTTAATCCCTAACTCCTACTGATTTATCCCTCCTTCCTACCTTTCCCCTTTGGTAAACATAAATTTGTGAGTCTGTTTCTGTTTTTGTAAATAAGTTCATTTGCATCATTTTTTAGACTCCACATGTATATTTGGGATTTCCTGGTGACTCAGACCATAAAGAATCTACCCGCAGTGCTGGAGACCCAGGTTTGATCCCTGGGTCAGGAAGATCCCCTGGAGAAGGGAATGGCTACCCACTCCAGTATTCTTGCCTGGAGCATCCTGTGGGCAGAGAAACCTGGCAGGCTACAGTCTATGGTGTTGTAAAGAGTCAGATGCAGTTGATCAACTAATACCATTTTTAAGTAATGTCATATATTTATCTTTTTCTGACTTACTTCACTTAGCATGATCTCTGGGTCTGCCCATGTTGCTACAAGTGGCTTTATTTCATTCTTTATTATGGCTGAGTGATATTCCACTGTGTATATAAACCACATCATCTTTATCCATTCTTTTGTTGATAGACACTTAGGTTGCTTCCATGTCTTGGCTGTTCTGAATAGTGTGGCAGTGAATGTGAGGGTACATTGTCACTCTTTCCCTAATAACTTTTAGCCCTTAATGAAATGACTTTTTTCATATCCCTGTGTGTTCACATGTTTGTTTTTCTCTTCCCATTAAAAAATGAGACCAAGTATGACAAGGATGTTATAGGTCTTGCTCTCCTAAGCATCTTTTTGTTGAATGAGTAAATGAATCTCCAAACTTGGATTGAATTTTTGGAAATAGCAATACTCGTTCAGAATCAGTTTCGGAGCCCCAAACAAGAAAGAAGAACAATGTCATTGGAGAGACACAATACAAAGTAAAAACAATCGAGAAATTGGAGTAAAAATTCTGATTTTTCACACGTGGCTGAAACTGGTTTCAAGGTACTTTCCAACAAAAATATTCAGTAATACTTGAGCAGTGCCTTTATTGTTGAATTCTGTGTCACTTTGAGATGGATACTTCGTAATGTTCCTTTGATTAGTTCAGTTCAGTTGTTCAGTCATGTCCGACTCTCTGCAACCCCATGGACTGCAGCACACCAGGCTTCCCTGTCCATCACCAGCTCCTGGAGCTTGCTCAAACTCATGTCCATCGAGTTGGTGATGCCATCCAACCATCTCATCCTCTGTCATCCCCTTCTCCTCCTGCCTTCAATCTTTCCCAGCATCAGGGTCTTTTCCAAGGAGTCCGATCTTTGCATCAGGTTGCTAAAGTATTGGAGTTTCAGATTCAGTATCAGTCCTTCCAATGTGTATTCAGCACTGATTTCCTTTAGGATTGACTGGTTGGATCTCCTTGCAGTTCAAGGGACTCTCAAGAGTCTTTTTTTTTTTTAATATAAATTTATTTATTTTAATTGGAGGCTAATTACTTTACAATATTCTATTGGTTTTGCCATACATCAACATGATCTCAAGAGTCTTCTGCAACACTACAGTTCAAAAGTTTCAATACTTCAGCGCTCAGCTTTCTTTATAGTCCAACTCTCACATCCATACATGATTACTGGAAAGCCATAGCTTTGACTAGACGGACCTATGTCGGCAAAGTAATGTCTCTGCTTTTTAATATGCTGTCTAGGTTGGTCATAGCTTTTCTTCCAAGGAGCAAACATCTTTTAATTTCATGGGTGCAATCACCATTTGAAGTGATTTTGGAGCCCAGAAAAATAAAGTCTGTCACTGTTTCCCCATCTGTTTGCCATGAAGTGACAGGACCGGATGCCATGATCTTAGTTTTCTGAATGTTGAGTTTTAAGCCAACTTTTTCACTCTCCTCTTTTACTTTCATCAAGAGGCTCTAGTTCTTCGTTGCTTTCTGCCGAAAGGGTGGTGTCATCTGCATATCTGAGGTTATTGATATTTCTCCTGGCAATCTTGATTCCAGTTTGTGCTTCATCCAGCCCAGCATTTCTCATGATATTCTCTGCATAGAAGTTAAATAAGCAGGGTGACAATATACAGCCTTGACATACTGCTTGCCCAATTTGGAACCAGTCCGTTGTTCCATGTCCATTTCTAACTGTTGCTTCTTGACCTGCATACAGATTTCTCAGGAGGCAGGTAAGGTGGTCTGGTATTCCCATCTCTTGAAGAATTTTCCAGAGTTTGTTGTGATCCACACAGTCAAAGGCTTAGCCTTAGTCAATAAAGCAGAAGTAGATGTTTTTCTGGAACTCTCTTCCTTTTTCAGTGATCCAGTGGATGCTGGTAATTTGATCTCTGGTTCCTCTGCCTTTTCTAAATCCAATTTGAACATCTGGAAGTTCACGGTTCACGTACTGTTGAAGCCTGGCTTGGAGAATTTTGAGCATTACTTAGCCTAGCATGTGAGATGAGTGCAATTGTGCAGTAGTTTGGACATTCTTTGGCGTTGCCTTTCTTTGGGATTGGAATGAAAACTGACCTTTTCCAGTCCTGTGGCCACTGCTGAGTTTTCCAAATTTGCTGGCATGTTGAGTGCAGCACTTTGACAGCATCATCTTTCAGGATTTGAAATAGCTCAACTGGAATTCTTCACCTGCACTAGCTTTGTTCGTAGCTTTTTGTTCCTTTGATAAGTTTACATTTTTTAATGTTTTTTTAGAAATTGCAGTGAAATGTATATACAGTGAAATACACTCATCTTAGGTATAATTCAAGGAATTTAAACAAATTGAGTGCACAACATGTGCCTAATGCTCCAGTCAAGATACAGAGCACTCCCCATGCTCCAAAAAGTTCCGTCACCTTCTGTGCAATTCCCACTTTCAAAAAAACACCAAAACTCTGCTAATTTAGGTCACCATGGACTGATTAGTCTTTCTGCCCTTCAGCTTTATGTAAATGGAACTATGCATGTCTGTTTCATTTAGTTTCTTTCATTCTGCATAATGGTTTTTAGGTTCACCCATGATGTTGTGTATAGCTGTAGTTTATTTTGTTTTATCATGTCCCATGTTGCTAATTATTTTCTGCCATATGCTCTCCTTGAGTGCTTTTACCCAGCTCTGTCATCCTCTGAGATCATCATATATATCATATTTTATATTAGAGTGTAATCTTTGTAATAACTCTTGTTCTCCACTCTACCATGGTATCTAAACTAGTGCTTAATAAATATTTATTGAATGGTTGTATGTAAAGTGGGTGAAGAGCCGAGTAAGGGACATGTCCTGTGGGAGCCAGAAAGTGGGCAGTGGCCAGAGATGCGTTTGGACAGGTGAGGCAAAATGGAGCAGGTTATGATGGAATCTTGGCTGATGGAAATTATCTGAGAAACCAGCTTAAGTAAGTGACTTTGACAATGGAATTAGGGACTCTCTGATATTTGTAAATTGGAGGGGACAGTTTTATTCTGGATTGGGTCAGCCCCAGGAAAATAGAAATGGCTCTTTTTCCCAAACAGATCAAACTTTCGCATAGAATCACTTTTTTTTTTTTTTTGGCCGCACTGTGGCTTGTAGGATCTTAGTTCCCTGATCAGGGATTGAACCCAGGCCTCTTCAGTGAAAGCGTGGAGTCCTAACAACTGTACTGCCAAGGAAGTCCCTGCATAGACTCACTTTTGAAGTTCCCCATGGTTGCCAGAAGCTTACTTTTTGAGATTGTCATTTCACCTAAAATAAAAGCGAGATTGTCATTTCACCTAATCCTTTGGACTTACCATCTCTCCACCATTCCCTTCATTTTTTAATTTAAGACAGCAGCTGAGATTCCAATGGGTTCACATGACTCATTGATTATGGCTGCTTGTTGATAATGCTTTCAATAGGCCAGTAGCGTACTGTATTTAGCTGTAATTATCTTGCTTTAGGTGTTGGCATTAATTGGAAATGCATGGTCTTGCTGTATCACAACTCTGGTTTGTGATGTGGAAATGAGCAAATGTACTCTTGGACTATTACCATATCTCTTGGATTTATAAGCAGCTGAATTTATAAAATCCTCAGCATATATGATGAAAACTCCAGAAACAGACAGTGTTCTGCCAGTACCCAATGCCATGGAATGTGAGCGTTCACTTTGTAGAATTAAGCATGGTGATCTTGAGCCTTTAGAGGGAGTTGTACACATACCACAGTTGTAGAGAAGACTTTGTTGTTGTTAAGTCACTAAGTCGTGTCCGACTCTTTGCGATTGCATGGACTGTAGCCTGCCAGGCTCTTCTGTCCCCGGCATTTTTCAGGCAAGAGTACTAGAGTGGGTTGCCATTTCCTAGAGAAGACTTAGGTTTAAAAGAACAAAAAAAAGTTTTCAAAAATGACAGGCTTCAGAAGCATAATTCTACGATGGATAGCTGTGCAAAAACACTGTTTACAAAAGTATTGGTAAGTTCCCCTCCGAAAGTGAATCCAGTCTGTGGTAAAACATCTTGGGTTTATAGGACATAAAGAGATGAAAACTGCTTGGAAGAGACTCAAGTCTTGTTTCCATGTCTTGGCTATTGTAAGTATAGTCAATATCCTATAATAAACTATAATGGAAAGGAACACACATCAGATCCGATCAAATCAATCGCTCAGTTGTGTCCGACTCTTTGCGACCCCATGAACTGCAGCACGCCAGGCCTCCCTGTCTATCACCAACTCCCAGAGTTCACTCAGACTCACATCCATTGAGTCAGTGATGCCATCCAGCCATCTCATCCTCTGTCGTCCCCTTCTCCTCCTGCCCCCAAATCCCTCCCAGCATCAGAGTCTTTTCCAATGAGTCAACTCTTCACATGAGGTGCCCAAAGTACTGGAGTTTCAGCTTTAGCATCATTCCTTCCAAAGAAATCCCAGGGCTGATCTCCTTCAGAATGGACTGGTTGGATCTCCTTGCAGTCCAAGGGACTCTCAAGAGTCTTCTCCAACACCACAGTTCAAAAGCATCAATTCTTTGGTGCTCAGCCTTCTTCACAGTCCAACTCTCACATCCATACATGACCACAGGAAAAACCATAGCCTTGACTAGACGAACCTTTGTTGGCAAAGTACTGTCTCTGCTTTTGAATATGCTATCTAGGTTGGTCATAACTTTCCTTCCAAGGAGTAAGCGTCTTTTAATTTCATGGCTGCAGTCACCATCTGCAGTGATTCTGGAGCCCAGAAAAATAAAGTCTGACACTGTTTCCCCTGTTTCCCCATCTATTTCCCATGAAGTGATGGGGCCGGATGCCATGATCTTCGTTTTCTGAATGTTGAGCTTTAAGCCAACTTTTTCACTCTCCACTTTCACTTTCATCAAGAGGCTTTTGTGTTCCTCTTCACTTTCTGCCCTAAGGGTGGTGTCATCTGCATATCTGAGGTTATTGATATTTCTCCAAGCACTCTTGATTCCAGCTTGTGCTTCTTCCAGCCCAGCATTTTTCATGACGTACTCTGCATATAAGTTAAATAAACAGGGTGACAATATACAGCCTTGACGAACTCCTTTTCCTATTTGGAACCAGTCTTGTTCCATGTCCAGTTCTAACTGTTGCTTCCTGACCTGCATACAAATTTTTCAAGAGGCAGATCAGGTGGTCTGGTATTCCCATCTCTTTCAGAATTTTCCACAGTTGATTGTGATCCACACAGTCAAAGGCTTTGGCATAGTCAATAAAGCAGAAATAGATGCTTTTCTGGAACTCGCTTGCTTTTTCCATGATCCAGCAGATGTTGGCAATTTGATCTCTGGTTCCTCTGCCTTTTCTAAAACCAGCTTGAACATCTGGAAGTTCATGGTTCACATATTGCTGAAGCCTGGCTTGGAGAATTTTGAGCATTACTTTACTAGCATGTGAGATGAGTGCAATTGTGCAGTAGGTTGAGCATTCTTTGGCATTGCCTTTCTTTGGGATTGGAATGAAAACTGACCTTTTCCAGTCCTGTGGCCACTGCTGAGTTTTCCAAATTTGCTGGCATATTGAGTGCAGCACTTTCACAGCATCATCTTTCAGGATTTGGAATAGCTCAACTGGCATTCCATCACTTCCACTAGCTTTGTTCGTAGTGATGCTTTCTAAGGTCCACTGGACTTCACATTCCAGGATGTCTGACTCTAGATGAGTGATCACACCATCGTGATTATCTGGGTCGTGAAGATCTTTTTTGTACAGTTCAAGAACTGTGTATTCTTGCCATCTCTTCTTAATATTATCTGCTTCTGTTAGGTCCATACCATTTCTGTCCTTTATCGAGCCCATCTTTGCATGAAATGTTCCCTTGGTATCTCTAATTTTCTTGAAGAGATCTCTGGTCTTTCCCATTCTCTTGTTTTCCTCTATTTCTTTGCACTGATTGCTGAAGAAGGCTTTCTTATCTCTTCTTACTATTCTTTGGAACTCTGCATTCATGGAAAGAAACACACATATACATATATAAATGTATACATAACTACATCACTTTATTGTACACCAGAAATTAACACATTATAAACCAACTACACTTAAAAATTTTTTTTTTAATTTCATGCATCTGCTAATAGAACTCTTCTATAATTTGTTCTATATAAAATCATCCAACACTGGACACAAACTATTTTGGATATATTAGGGAGCTGAATTTACCTTCTTGAAGCGTAGAGTTATTAATATTTTCTCAAATTTTAAACTGTCAGCATTCAAAAGTGTTAAGGATTTTCCTATTTTTAACTGGTTAGAATGGGGTATTATGCTGTGGACTGGTTATAGATTTGCATCAAAGCCCATGATTGACAAAAAAATATCTGAACAGGGAGCACCACTCCTAATTAAAGATACCAGTCCACGGCATAATATCCTATGCTGTTTCTGACTTCACATAGTTTGATAATCTCTAGGTCCATCCATTGCTGCTTTATGGCTGAGTAGTAGTCTGTTCTGTGTATGAACCACATTTTCCTTATCCATTCATTTGTCGATGGAGATTTAGGTTGTTTCCGTGTCTTGGCTATTATAAGTAGTGCTGCTGTGAACATTGGAGTGCATGTGTGTTTTCTTTGTCCAGAAACAGTATGCCTGAAGTTTCCATTATAGCTTGCATGTGCTCACTGTGTGTTTAATGGCTCCTTTATGCATCTGGCCTGCTGACAAGGTTTACTTAGGATAACCACCCTGATGCCTCATGGTTATAGGGAATGAGCAAAATTATTTCAGTGAATTACCTGTATTAGGTATTCAGTAAATATTCATTATCCAGTATCTATCTATGGATAGATTAAATTATATACTCCCTTTATAAGATAGAGGATGGGAAAACATCCATAGGAATATGTGTATTGATTGGAATTTTTAGAAGAAAGTTAAAGACTTTACTTAAAGCCTTGTTAAGCAAATATATAAAATCTTTTTATGTAGAGGAGTATTGGAGCATTGCCAAGAATTGTTTAAAATGTTTTGTTTCAGTTTGTTTTTAGGTATAAATATATATAAGGTTTGATACACACACACACACACATACACACACACACACACACAGAGTTTGCTACTCTGATTTAAAATTGTTCCAGAATATTGGTTATTATCCTGGGAGAGAGGGGCGTGGGGGTGGGATAGAAAGCAAGAAGGAAAGAATATATATAAATTGCTTTAAAATATCTATTTTAGTAGTATAAGTATAAGGTATAAGTATAGTATAGTATATATATATATGTATATATGTATATATGTGTATATATATATGTGTATATATATATATGTATATATATAGTATAAGGTATAAGTATAAGTATAAGGTAGCTCACAGAATGTATATAAATGGATGAAAATTCATGTTCATTCATGCAAAAGCATTTATTGAATGACTGGAAGGGATTAAGGTGTTAAGAGACTGAGCTGTCTTCCATCTTGTTATTTATTTATTTGGTCTTTTCTCCAAAGGAGAAGTGATGAGGCGTGGTTCTAAGTGAATTTTAAATCCTTTAGTTATCAAGACAGTGCAGCTCTGAAATAAATCTAGATTTTTACTGTATAATAAATGAAAACATTCATGTTGTCTGCTAGAGGTCTCCTGGATTCCATGTCCACACCCAAACCATGGGCTTCGCTGGTGGCTCAGACGGTAAAGAATCTGCCTGCAATGCAGGAGCCCTGGGTTATGAGGATGTATATCGCTAATATCTGTGTGTCGTCCCAGGTAACGTACTCAGTTCTGTCTTCTCTTCTACCCTGACAGGTTGGTACAGAGGATACAGCCTCCAAAATAAATCCAAAAAGGTATGGCTTATGGTTCAGCGTTCTCCTTGGAAATCTACTGTCTGCCAGTCTTGTGTTGTCTTATCTGATCCCATTATCTGCTGTCTGCGGGCCAAGTTTGCTTTCTCTTTGACGGCTGTTCTGTAGATTCAAAAGCAAATTGTCTGACCTCACTGTTCAGGTAAAAGAGTCCAAGTCCCATGGCTGTATTTCCCACCAGCCAACTCAAGGATAAAAGCTGGAGGTGAATTTGACACCCCAGGTAGGGCCTCTGCAGGCTTTCTGATCGCTTGACCTGAGCGATGTGGTTGTCTAGAGATGTTGCTCTGTATCAGAGGAGGGGGGACTTCTCTGTTTATCCTTTAGTTCCAGTGCTGAAATCCCAGAACCACAGGGTCTCCCCATTTCCACGTGACTCTTTCCTTTTGTATAAAACGGAAAACCAGAGTAGTAGGTTTTTATTGGCGGGGGGCCACACCGTTGGCATGTGGGATCTTAGTTCCCTGACCAGGGGTCGACTCTGTGCCTCTTGCATTGGGAGTGCAGAGTCTTAACCACTGGACCACCAGGAAAGTCCTCAGAGTCCTAGTTTTCCAACTGTAAAACTCACACGAAATCAACAGAGTGGGTTAGAACCAACATCTTTTTACAACTCAAACTGAAAAATAGAAAGAAAATGGAATGCCATGGTAAGTCATGTTTCAGGAAGCTTTTGTGTTAGGTGTATATTTTACAGTATTTTGTGTATTTTTAATTATGTGTATTTAATTATGTGTATTTTAATTTGTAATTTTATGACAGTCGTGCTGGGTTGCTGTCCCATCATGGGCAAAGAATTTGAAAAACACTGACGCTCGTGGGTTCCTTTCCCCAGTGCCAAAGCTGCTAATAGTCAAGCTAAAGAAAACCTGTGAGTTAGGTTAATACCCTCTCGGTTTATTTCAGGTCAGGTCAGCACTTTTTCTGTGACACTGCAGACTGGCACCGCATAGCCTGTCAGCACTTTCTTTTGAAAAGAACAGTGTTGATGGGGCCGTGCTATTTCACAGTTAGCTCCCATCCAAAGGGTGAATGAGGAGGGGCGAGAGGAACATTTCAGAATTGATCAAGAACTCAATAAAAAGAGAAAACACAAACTCACAGGTTTTACTTGCCAAATAGAGCACAAGACAAAAGAGATGCTAGCGCATAAGTCTCGGGAAGGCTGTGGGTGGGGAGATTGGGACTGACATACACACACTGCTATGTGTGAAATAGATAACGAATGAGAACCTACTGGAGAGCACAAGGAACTCTGCTCAGGGCTCTGTAGTAACCAGAATGGTAAGGAAATCCATAAAAGAGGGGATACATGTGAACATATCACTGGTTCACTCTGCTATACATCAGAAACTAACACACCATTGTAAAGCAACGAAGCTCCAATAAAAATTAATTAAAAAAAGGTGTGGGCCCAGAAAAACACCTTTCTAGAAGGTATAGGCTGTTTAAAACCATGACTGTCCTAGTTAAGCTTTCTACATTGTTGATGCTCAAACAGCAGTCAGTATTCGCACATGTGTATGTACGCACACACAGTTTATTAACTCTGACAACTTAATAATCTACCAAAATAAAGGAGTGTTTGCTTTTAATGTGGTTATCCACTCCCACAGTTTTAGTCCTTTTATCCCTCCCTAAAATCCTGATGCTGAATTTTTATACCCACAGTTAGTTGCTTGTGCCTCTGGCTCTTCATTTTCTACTTAAATGTAGTGAAAATAATGATAAATTATTTGATTAAAGGAGTAAACTCTTGCTGACTTTAGTTTCCCTGGGCCTTCATATAAGAACCCAGGACAGCAGATGTTCTGGTGTGAAAGAGAGCATGTTAGGACCAGAGCAAAAGCCTTTCCTCTAGTATACTTGTTAACAAGGGAACCTAGTTTATAGCCACTTCTGCTTCTTGGTTTTGGTTGAACCCTATCCATGTTTATTTTACTTACAATTATGGAAGTGGTAGTTATTTTTCAGGCTTCCCTGTGGCTCAGTGATAAAGAATCCACCTGCCAGTGCAGGAGGTGCAGGAGACTCGGGTTCAATCCCTGGGTCAGGAAGATCCCCTGGAGGAGGGTCTGGCAACCCACTCCAGTATTCTTGCCTGGAGAATCTCATGAATAGAGGAGCCTGGTGGGTTACAGTCCGTGGGGTCACAAAAAGTTGGACATGACTGAGCATTAACATGGGTTATTTTTCAAAGCAGGATTAAAGTGAATAATTTTGAAGTTCTAAATTTCAAGAGCAGCAATACTTAAGTCAATTAATCACCAATCCTTTTTTTTTTTTTTTAAGTAATTTTAAAACATAAAAAGCCACTCTCGGATAAGATCATATGAACTTTTAAGACCAAACAGAATTTTATATTTTTAACTGATGCAGGTGAATTCTGCTGAAACAAGGTCCCAGACCACAGTTTTCCCTTTCTTTGTCTGCAGTCTGTAAGACTCTTTGGAGCATCTCTGAGGCATCTTATGATGTCCTAATACACCAGAATCCATCTGTTGTCTGCTTTGGAAAGTTGGTGGAGTGCTTCACTAGGATCTAAATGACAAAGTCTCGTGTTTTTCAATTTTTTGTATTCATATTCTTAAAACCCATTTAAGCTTCCAGTCTCACTCTTGAGAAGAATTATTTCAGTAAGAGCTTTTCTCAGTTCTTGATTATTAAACTTTGTACTTCAGCGAAATAATAAGACAAAGGCCATGCATTTACTTGTTGACTTATAAGTTGAAATATCTTTCTGGTAGATCTAAGCAAAACAGAATTCAGTCAGCTGTTATGAATTATGCTCAACTTTGACCCCCTTCGTGAAGAATCCAGCCTAGTAGAAATGCTGTCCTAATTCTGTCTCCTTTTGTCAGTCTTTAGGGGAAGAGCTGTTTGAAAAGCCTATTGTTTCAGTGGAAATTTCTGGTGTTATTTACAAGCAGACTTAATGGGTTAGAATGGTGATAAAACAAGCTAGTGGTTTTGCAAATGGAAGCCAAGAGATTTGCAGAAACTGGTTATTGATCCTGGCAGGATTGGGGAAGTAAGGATAAGGGTAATATCTACAAAATCATTAGTTGTTGTTCTTTTTTTTTTTTTTTTTTTTTTTTTTTAACTCGAGTGGATAGGTTGCCCTGAGAAAGCAAGAACAAAATGGAGAGAGGCTGGAAATCAGAAACATATTACCTAGGTTTATTCTGGCTTTCTGTGTGTCAGAATGGCATAGGAAAATGCCTACAGGGACTTCCCTGGTGGTCGAGTGGTTAAGACTTCTCCTCCCAATGCAGGGGACACAGGTTCCATCCCTGGTCAGGAAACTAAGGTCCCACATGCCGTGGGGCTTCTAAGCCCCTGTGCTGCAACAAAAGATTCGGAGTGCTGCAACCCAGACCAAATGCAGCCAAAATAAATCACTAAACAAATATTAAAAAAAAAAAAGAATAAGTCTATAGTGTCAGATTTACAAGAGCAATTAAATGGCTGCAAGTGGACAAATGCTACCATGGAACAATGATGCCTACAAGTAACAGTGGAAATGCAACAAAATAGATAACTCTTAATGTGAAAATCATCATGTCTGCCTGCACAGTACAAATTACCTGCTATGATTGCTGCTTGCGGTAGTGTTAGTCGCTCAGTCATGTCCAACTCTTTGCGACCCCATTGACTGTAGCCCACCAAGCTCCTCTGTCCATGGGATTCTCCAGGCAAGAATATTGGAGTGGGGTGCCATCCCTTTCCCCAGGGGATCTTCCCGACCCAGGGATCCAACCCAGGGCGCCATTACAAAAGAAGCCACTTACATTACAAATGTTTCTATTTTGAATTTCTCCCTGTTATTCGGAGAGCAGTCATCAGGTTTTAGGTGTATGAAACAGTTAATCAGGCCTTTATGTTCTTGATTTGAAAAATCTTCTGCAAGGATACTCCTTGGGACCAACAGTTTCACATCTCATTTAAACCTGCAAATATGGCTCCTGATTAACTGCTACTTTGAATGGTTCATTGTTATTCAGTGCACCACCTTTTTATGAGTTCTGGACAGCTTTATTTTATTGTTGAACAGTATACTTGACAGGAAATTAATATTTTAATTCTTTTATTTATTTATTTTACTGTAGACCATTTTTAAAGTCTCTATTGAATTTGGTACAATATTGCTTCAGTTTTATGTTTCAATTTTTTGGCCACAAGGCATGTGGGATCTTAGCTCCCCCACCAGGGATTGAACTCACACTCCCGCCTTGAAAGGTGAAGTCTTAATAGCTGACCTCCAGGGAAGTCCCTTAACTCTTTTAAAATGTACAGTTGAGGGGTATTAAGTATAGTGATATTGTTGTGAAACCATCACTAGAACTTTTTCATTATCCCAAACTGAAACTCTATAAGCATTTAATATAAGCTTCCCCTTCTTCCCTCCTCCCAGTCCTTGTAACCCCAGTTCTCTTCTGTCTCTATGAATCTGACTACTCTAGGACCTGAGGTCAGGCAGTATTTGTCCTTTTGTGTCTGGCTTATTCCACTCAGCATCCTGCCCTCAAGGTGAGCACTGGGCAGGCAAGTCTGGTTCTCCACAAAGATAGGGGTCAACAAAACATTTACATCCACCTAGCAGAAGGAAGTTGCACCCAAGGTTCCTTCGGCATCCTAAAGACTGACTTGGAGCTTCAGAAACCCATTAATCAAACCCAAAGAAATGACACACACATTGCATTTTTGTTAGTGTCTAACTCTGTGATCAGTTTTCCAAAATCGGTCTGAATCCTGTCCTTGTCATGAAAGAGATCGGTGTTACCTTGTCTCTGTGTGTGTTCTGGGTCTTTATCAGTAACAAGATTGGGATTATGCTTTCTCACTCATGTACCCTATGCCTGCCCCTTTCTCAAAGTGAGGAGCGGCAGGTATCTTTATGTGTTTTTTTGGTTCTTCCTGCCTGGAGGGAAAGGATGGCCATTCCGCTTCTGACTCAGGCAGTGGCAGGATCTACCTTGTCATCACCAATGCTGGGGGCAGCATAGTCTCAAATTTTCTTGCTGTTTTCCTGTTTTATTGGCAGAGGATTAAAAGGGAGAAAGGAGAGAATTGCTCAGATAAACGTAGCACACAAAACTAGATGCGCAACCAACCCTGGTGGAAATGCACTAGTTTTTCTGGCTCTGAACGAATAAGGATCACTGAGTACACAGGCGTCTCTGACCTGGGTCCCCAGGGCGTGACCTGCCTCTCTCCCACCTTTGTGGTCAGCTACCCCTGACATGCCATGTCCACATGGCTGCAGTTTTAACAGGCTCAGGGCTACAAGCAAATTGAGCCAATGGTGCTTGTTAAACAGCTTCTTCTATTAGGTTGGCCTAAAAGTTCACTTAGGTTTTTCCATAAGATGGCATAAAAACCCAAATGAACTTTTCTGGTTAGTCCCATACCTCTCCTTGTCTGGCCTGAAAAGTACGTAAAGTAGGGACCAATGGTGCCTTTCTGAATGCCAGTGTTTCTGCTTATTGATGAGCACATCATACAGTTGAACAGCAGGAGCTTTTGGTTTTAAGAAAACTCACATCCGTGGCTTGCTTCCTGAGGGTGAGATCCAGTCTATGGTTTTGCAGATTGCTCCTGACCAGTTTCCAGGGTTTCTTTTAGGTCTTTCTAGGCATAGTTTTCCCACAGGCAGTGTCTTAATACCGACATCAAATTGCCTCTTAGGGATTTAGAATGGAGAGCAGTTTGAGACTGGAAAAGGCTAAAAATAACCAAGCCTAATTGATTCCATGCATTTTGTTTAAGTGAAAGTGCTGAGAGGAATGGGTCTAGAAAATCACCATAATTTTCTGGACCACTAAGTACATAGCCCTCCATCTACTAATTACTTGAAACTCTTTAAGAGAAGCACCTCCTGTTGTGTAGAATCTGGAGGCATTTTAGGATCTATAAATGCTCTGAGCTGACCCTGGGCATGTTTGCCTGTTCATTTACGAAGTGTTTATCTTAAGCTCTCTGAACCCCAGGATTCAGTTGTATGTTTTCAGTGTTTCAGCCCTGCTTTCGTTCAGGTAGCCAGCCTCTGTAATTGACGCCCTACGACCTTGACTGCAAACTGCAGGTGTTGCCCTGGTGTCCTTGCCCCTCCCCTCCTTGACTTGCCACTGTTTGTGCTCTGTATTGTGAGCTGAGGGGTTTTTGATATTTTTCTTAATTGGAGGATAATTGTTTTACACTGTTGTATTATTTTCTGCTGTATAACGAGATGAATCAGCTATATGTGTGCATATATCCCTTCCCTCTTGAACTTCCCTCCCACCCTGCTCCCCATCCTACCCTTCTAGGTCCTCAAGAGAACCAAGCTGAGTTCCCTGTGCTTTACAATAGTTCCCACTAGATATCACATGAGAGTGTATATGTCTTAATGCTACTCTGCCAGTCCACTCCCCACCATGTTGCTCCATCTGTGTCTCTATTCCTGCCCCGCAAATAGGTTCATCTGTACCATTTTTCTAGATTGCACGTATATGCATTAATACATGTATTTGTTTTTCTGACTAACTTCACTCTGTTTGACAGACACTAGGTCCACCCACATCACTGCAAATGACCCAAACTTTTCCTTTTTATGGCTAAGTAATATTCCACTGTACATAGTATACCACATCTTCTTTATCCATTCATCTGTCGATGAACATCTAGGTTGCTTCCACGTCCTGTCTATATTGTAAATAGTGCTCCTGTGAACATTGGAGTATGTATGTCTCTTTGAATTATGTTTTCCTCAGTATATTGGACTGGGATTTTTATGGCCGCATAACTCAAGTTCTTCTCTCCGCAGGGTATTTTCCCTGAAACGTACATCCATTTGAAAGAGGCCACTGTGGAAGACCGTGGGTAAGTTCTAACATAGGAAAATGCCTAACAGGTGAGGTAAAGGTACAATATCATTATAGGTTTTATTAAATTGAAAGGTATCATTTTGTGCATTATTTGTCTCAGGTCATCAATTCCACTTGTTGGATGAAAGGGAGATGGGATTTTTTTCCTGACATCATTCCTTCTGCCTTCTCTTTGGATATTTTTTCCTCCCTTGCATCCTTCCCTGGGACAGTGGAGGCAGATAATGAATGAACATAGAGGGCCTGTATCTTCCTCTTGTACCAACTGCTCACTAATGCATGCCTTTGTGTGTGTGTGCACGCATGCACGCACACACACATGAACATTTGGTACTCTTTAGCCAATAAGACTTGAGAATCTTCTCTTTGGGAACCTTGGGGGATGACAGGTGACCAAGCTACAACCTGCGCTATTTATCTCTGTACCTTGGACACATCAGCACACCTGGGGCTTTCCCCCTGCAAATCAGAGAAAACAAATCTGGCCCCACATTGACCCTGAACTTTTTTGTTTATTTTTTCCTTTCTTGGCTGTACCGCATGGTGTGTGATGTGGGATCTCAGTTCTCCAAACAGGGATCAAACCAGCAACCCCTGGTTTGAGTGGAAGCCCAGAGTCTTAACCACTGGACCACCAGGGAAGTCCCTGGTTGTGAACTTGATGTAAAATTGTATGAACTAACTAGTATGTGTGATTATGCTCTGCAGAGAAAATTCACTTCATTGACGGTGAGTCGTGGGCAGGAGCATCAGGAGGGAATAAAGAAAGCTTGGAGCAGGAATTCCAGGGCTGTTAGAAAGGAGCGGGTCACAGAGGCGTACTAGCTCACAGCCACAGAGAACAGCTTCCCCCTAAATTCCGCACCGTCATTTTATAGATGAGAGATGGAGATGTGCCCAAATTCACACAATCGGGACTCAAAACCATGTGTCCTGCCCCTACTGGAGAACTACCCCCTGCCTTTTTTTTTTTAATTAAAAAAAAAGAAAAGAAAAGCAGAAGCAAGTTTTATTTATTTTAATTTTGGTTACACTCCGGGACATGTAGAATCTTAGTTCCCTGATCAGGGATCGAATCCACACCCCTTGCTTTAAATGACAGATTCTTAACCACTGGACCACAAGCAAGTCTCTGGAAAATCTTTCTGATGGTCTGTTCCTGGGCAGCCTCCAGGATCACTAGCCGTGGCCACATTGGAGGAAAGGCAGAGTTTGGGGCATGTTCCCAATAACTAGGGTTGCCAGGTAAAATGCAGAATGTCAAATTTCAAATTCAGGTAAAAAGTAATTTTTATTTACATTCATATCCCATGTGTTTCCTGAGACATACTTAGAGTTAAAAATTAATCTATCTGAAATCCAAACCTAATGGGGCATCTTGTATTCTTATAGATGTCTGGAAATTCCACCAGTAATCCCTATTCATTAGATTGCTTTCACTCTTTCCTTTTGCTAATCATAAAAATACCAGACAGGATTTATGTGCATGAATGTCACGTCTGCCTTGTATTAAAAGTCTACTGTGAGTAAGTGAGGATTTGGGTATATGTACGTTTTCTGTGCAGGTAGCCAGCAGATGAGAAGCAAACCAAGCACTGTTGGAAAAGAGAGCCCCACTTCCATCCCACAGCAGGCCCTGTGTGAGGTTACAAGCCCCAGGACCTTGTGCCATGAACACCCCTCCACTTGCCCACCTTCACTAATAAAATGGCAACTTGGCAGAACCAGCAAAAGGACTCAGTTTGGGCTTCCATCCCTGGGAATTGCTGAAGCTAGGCTTACGTGGTATAGTAAGTCCCCTACATATGAACAAGTTGCATTCCAGGAGCGTGTTTGTAAGTCCAACAGAGTTAGCCTAGGTACCCAACTAACACCATCAGCTATATAGTACTGTACTGTCATAGGTTTATAGTACTTTTCACACAAATAATACATAAAAAGCAAACAAAAAACATTTTTAATCTCACAATACAGTACCTT
Organism: Bubalus bubalis; assembly: GCF_019923935.1. NCBI lineage: Eukaryota > Metazoa > Chordata > Mammalia > Artiodactyla > Bovidae > Bubalus > Bubalus bubalis. The sequence continues at coordinate 134,203,216 of NC_059159.1, forward strand.
GAAAAGTACAGTAGTCCAGTACAATAGCTGGCATACAGCTGCTGGCATTGAGTGAACAGGTAAGAAGAGTTACTGACTGGAGGAGGGAGAGGAGGAGGGAGAAGGTAGAGATGAAAGATCATCAGCAGCAGGAGACAGAGAGCAAACTGTGATTTCAGTCACACCTGATGTTAATGGCACAGGTTCTGGTTCCTTTCTGGAACCAGATGCACATTAGCATCTTTGAACGTTCGCAACATGAAGGTTTGTGTGTAGGGGACTTACTGTACTCGAGGTTCCTGCTGCTGCTGCATCGCTTCAGTTGTGTCTGACTCTGTGCAACCCCATAGACAGCAGCCCACCAGGCTCCGATGTCCCTGGGATACTCCAAGCAAGAACACTGGAGTGGGTTGCCATTTCCTTCTCCAATGCATGAAAGTGAAACGTGAAAGTGAAGTTGCTCAGTCGTGTCCGACTGTTCACGACCCCATGGACTGCAGCCTACCAGGCTCCTCCGTCCATGGGATTTTCCAGGCAAGAGTACTGGAGTGGGGTGCCATTAGAAAGATTCAAAATGGGGAAGCAGAGGGATTTCCCTGGCAGTCCCATGAATATTCATTGGAAGGACTGAGGCTGATGCTCCAATACTTTGGCCACCTGATGGAAAGAGTCAACTTATTGGAAAAGACCCTGATGCTGGGAAAGATCGAGGGCAGGAGGAGAAGGGGACAACAGAGGATGAGATGGTTGGATGGCATCATTGACTCAATGGACGTGAGTTTGAGCAAACTCTGGGAGATAGTGAAGCACAGGGAAGCCTGGTGTGCTGCAGTCCATGGGGTCACAAAGAGTCAAACATGAATGAGTGACTGAACAGCAACAACCAGTGGTTAGGATTTGTCACTTTCACTGCTAGGGCCCAGGTTCAGTCCCTGGTCCGGGAGCTCAGATCCCCCAAGCTATGGAGTGTAGCCAAAAAAAAAGAACAACAAAAAATACCAGAAAAAAAGCAAAACGGAAGAAAAAAAAAATGAGATAGTAGAGGCTGGACTCCATATCCATTCCACTGTAGACACAATTCATTTTGAGAATCATGGTGTGTTAAGCTCTTTCTCTTTTCTTGAATGCTAGATGTGATAAAAATTGCCAGAGCTCCCCTAAATGGACAAGTTTTGCTTGGTTTCAAGACCAACCAAACCCATCCCCATCTTTGAGTTCTAAGGATCATGACGTCCATCAGGAAAATCACCGATGATCCCCCCAGAGTAAAGGGAGCCTGTATCTGTTCTTTTTAGGCAGAACGAGACCGTGATTCCTGGGGAGCTCCCCCTGGTGCAAGAGCTTACCTCCACACTGCGGGAATGGGCTGTCATCTGGCGCAAGCTGTACGTGGTGAGTTATGCCCAGGCTTGGAGCTGGTGGCACTATTCTTGGGCCCTCAGCCCATCTGTTCTGCTACAAGAGGTCAGCCATTCCTTAGCTCTGTATGTGGAGTGAGTGCATCTTACATGGACAGTACAATGGCTGATAACCTGCAGACTTCCATTTTCCTGGAGGAGGGCGGCTGAGGATACGGGTGGTGGAGGAAGTGCCCATAAGACATTAGGCTAGCAGACATGCTGCTTGTAATGTTATGAGGGTGACAACTGCAAATCCATCATCCTTTCTAAGTGCTGGGAACTATTCATCATCACAGCAGTCCTAGTCCTATAAAGTAGATGTAATTATCATCGCCAGTTGATCATTGGAGGGCTTCCTTGGTGGCTCAGACAGTAAAGAATCTGCCCACAGTGCAGGAGACCTGGGTTCAATCGCTGGGTCAGGAAGATCCCCTGGAGATGAGAATGTCTCCAATATTCTTGCCTGGAGAATTCTATGGACAGAGGAGCCTGGTGGGCTCCCATCCATGCGGTCCCCTAGAGTTGGACATGACTGAGCAACTAAAAATATCAGTGGAGAGATTGGAGGACGTGCTCTTAGCCTTTCCATCTAACCCAGTGAATAAGCATTTGGCACTTGCCAGTGCTCAGCCACGTTGAGGGCTCCCATGAGGGTGGCTTTCCCTGCTGTATCCAGTGTGCCTTAGCGATGCTTACATGTGGGTCATGGTAATCCATGCTCTAAAGAGTCTTCTTTTTGAGGCCAACTCGTAGTACTGTTGATCACAATAATGGCTTGACGTCAGGATGCTAACAGGCCAGGTCAGTGGGAAATGACACAGAAACCAGCACACTCACTCATAAACCATCCTCCCAAGTTGGGTGTGTGGGTTTGTAATCAAGACAAGGTAAGTCTACATATTCAGTGTTCCCGTTTCATTTAGTTGATGTTTTCCATCTTGTTTTTGCTGTAGTTTTTCTTTCTCAAGCCTTTATCAAGCATAGTAGAAAAGCTTTTGCATACATATATAGTATGGATAATATATATATTTTAGAAAATTATGAATTTTTGCCTAGCTAAAAAAATTTGACATTTTTGCTGTCTTTAAAGACAAGTAAATTTAGCACTTAATATTTATCAGGCTGGGGACATCCCTGGGGGTCCAGTGGCTAAGACTTCACACACTCAATGCAGGGGGCCTGGGTTCAATCCCTGGTCAGGGAACTAGGTCCCACAAGCTGCAACTAACAGTTTGAATGCCATAACTAAAGATTCCACATGCAAGTCAGTATATTAGAAAAAAATATTTATCAGGCTAGCACCTGGGGCAGCCATCTTGCAGGAGACCAAGAACTCTAGTCTCGTGGCAGCAAGGGTGCACCCGTGTCCACTTGAGGATGCTCTTTGCTCAACACTGAAATGCGCAGACACTGTTTCCTAAAGTTTCCTCTTTCCTGTAGGCTTCATGGGTAAGCGTCACTAAGTTTTGCCTTCTGTAGGCATTTTCCAGACTTCCGTGGCTAAGAATTCTCAGCAGTGTATATTCCCTTATGTGTGAATGACATCAGTGAAGTAATGGACTAAGCTCAGTGCCTGGGAGGCAGTCTCTCTCTCTCTTTTTTTTTTTTAATGTGGCTATGCTCATCTTGGTTTTTGTTCAGTCATGTGTGTATTCTACATTTTAACTCTCAAAAGGCAGTCTTACTAAGTTATTGAGAGCACCTCACTCTAGACCCTCAGTACTAAAAGCAGGAATCAAACTCAGCCTAACTTCTAAGAGTTAGTGTGAGATATTTCATCTCCCAGGGCAGTGGTTGTATAGGATGGACATGCAGTAGAAATCACCAGCCCCTTCTATGGAAAAGCACGTGATTTTTCTCTGCCAGCACATCCTTCAAGGCCCCATTTAAGTCATTTTTTTTCTTCACAATGTGTCTTCTAAACCCATCAATCCATAATGTTTCCTCCTGGACCGGGAGCACTTACTGCCAAGTCGATCTGGCCCCTGGGGCACGCTGCCTTTGTAATGCAAGTGATCTTTTGATCTCTTTATGTTTCACCCAGGAGAGAGCTGACCTATAAGTCCTTAAATCACAAGCTAGGAGAGGAGAGAGATGCTGTTTTAAGCCCTTTGATCCCCATCGATCATCTCGTCTTTCTATTGAAAACACTCTCTCATGCCAGTTAATTGATTGGTTAGTGGAGGATGTAACGAGGTTGATGGATGAGTTAGTTTTTTAACCAATTCTTTCTGGAAATTGGTGAGTGGTGATACGGGTTAGCTAGTAAGTACTGGGAAATGAGATTTTTATAGCTATAATATACAAACATGGGATGAACTAGACATTTCTGCTTGCTGAAAGACAACTCTCATGCTTGAGTTCATTTTCTGTGTCTAGTCCATGTCCACAGGTAATTGTGCTGAGTCTGCTATTGACCAGAAATGAGAAGTAAGTGAGGCAGAGAGGAAGATACATGGTTCATGTATTTGGGCTTCCAGATCTCTTAAGCTGTGGTTGAGGAACTTCCTGTGTGGAAATTCCACTATTTAATAGCAGAATTGGGGTTCTAAGTTTAAAAAAAATCCACCCCCTTCTTGGAGACTGGCACATTTCCCATCTTAATTTGACTCTCATAAGATAATTTTTTATTTGTGAATTTTTTTGATGACTTATAGCTGCAGTTGCTTGACTAAAAGGCACTCAGTTTGGGAATCTTCATCAGTTGATAAGGCTGAGAATTTGTTCCTGCTTTTGGTAACAAGGCTCACCCATTCAGAGATGATCCATTTCATATGGAAATCTTGGCTTTCTCCATTTTTTCCCCCCATCCCTTCCTAAAGCATTGACAGTTCACTTCAGGCAGAATTTCTGAAATGCTTTCTCAAGAATTTGGGAGTTTGGGATGGACATGTACACACTGCTCTTTTAAAAATGGATAACCAACACCTACTGTGTAGCACAGGGAACTCTGCTCCATGTTACGTGGCAGCCTGGATGGGAGGGGAGTTTGGGGGAGAATGGATACATGTATATGTGTGGCTGAGTCCCTTTACTGTCCATCTAAAACTATTACAACATTGTTAATTGTCTATATCCTAATATAAAATAAAAAATTTTTTTAAATCTTTTATGTCAAAGTAGCAAGCCTCAAATAGCAAGCCTTCACTGGGAAAAAAGGAAAAGGAACCCAAATTTATAGCTTTCAGTCCACTCCCCCCACACACTCTGAGACACACAAGTGTGCTCACATCCACATGTGCACGTTCATGACATATACACACCCCTACACTTTTATCCGTGTGTGTTTTCTGATTCTATGTCAGTTCCTTCAGTCTGTGTAAAGATAAATACAGATTTTACTAAAACACATCAGTACTTCTATCTTTCATGCATTTTCTCCCACTGATTATGAAACTAGGCATTCTCTCTGGTGTCTATAAGAACATCTTAGAACCTCTGCATTTCTCTGTAACACATGTCTTAGTTCTCTTCTTTTCAGCCTCAGTTCATGAGAAAATTAGGAGGTAGATATAGTGTCTTAAGTGAGAGGAAAATGCAATCTATTAACCACATTAAGGCCAGCCATGTAATTATTCTAGAAAGGAAAGATGTTTGTATAATTCTGGTTTCTTCTTAACATCCAGACTGTAAGCTTGTGAAATTACCATAAATACGTTTTAGTGTGGGGGGATGGCCGTTCTAGGGAAAGGGGAACCCATTCATTCAGACTAGAAAGAAGTGGTAATTCCCACTCTTTCCCTGTTTTCTCTTTGTTGTATTAATATTATTTATTGATTTTTCTTTTAATTATCTTCCTTGTGTGCTTTGGCGAAGAAGAAAGCTGTAGGGGACAGATGGGGATTCGAAATTAGGAGGCCTGCTTTCTCATCCTGGCTCTTCTGTAACTGACCCTGGTTTTAGAGCTTGAAGTCCCCATGTGTCTGCTGAATTTGGGGCCCTCTGTAAAAATGATGTAGAATGGGCCTTGCTGACTCCATAGAGTCATAAGGGTATAAAAAGAGGGTGGCTGTGAAATATTGTGCAGACAAACCATCGAGGACCCTGCAAATGTGAGCATGACCGTTTTTGTTAAGATTTTTTTTTTTTTTTTTTTTTACTGTGGACCATTTTTAAAGCTTTTATTGAATTTGTCACAATATTGTTTCTGTGTTTTATGTTTTGATTTTTTGGCTGCCAGTCATGTGGGATCTTAGCTCCTTGACCAGGGAGCAAACCCACACCCCCTGCATTGGAAGGCCCAGTGTTAACCTCTGGACCATGAGGGAAGTTCCAGACATGAGCGTATTGATGTTTTAGCTGGAAGTAGCTGCCGTCCTGGGTGTCCTCCCGTGGGGACAACCTGGCTTGGCATTCCTTTGATCCAACTTGGAGACCCTGAAGCTCCCTTCTGCGCCCCACCTCCCCGCCCAAATGAAGGCCACTTCCTTTGGCTTGTGTTGTCCTCTTAGGTGGTGTGGCCTTGCGCTCTCAGTAACCAGGCTACGTGTCTCTCCACGTAGAATTGTGAGCCTCCTTAGCTTAGGTTCCAGTCCTGAGGCAGAGATCTTTCCAGAAAGGAAAGGGGGAGCATGCCAGTGCATCATGCAAATTTACTGCAGTTTCTGGTGCACTTTGCCTGCACTGCTGATCCTCAGCGGGAGCCCGTGTGCTGGGTGTGTTTTCAGCGCTTGAACAGGGAAGGAGGGAGCATGGTGAAGGAGGAAGTGGTTGCCTGGTAAAATGGCAACACTGGGGCAGACAGAGAGCAGTTTCTTAAATTCTGACTTGCTGGGAATTTCCTGGTGGTCCAGTGGGTAGGACTCCACACTTTCACTGTTGCAAGCCTGGGTTCAATCCCTGGTCAGAGAACTATGATCCCATAAGCTGCATGACGTGGCCAGGAAAAAAAAAGTTCTGACTTGCTCCCTTTGTTGTTTGGTTGCTAAGTCATGTCTGACTCTTAACGCAGCTCCATGGACTGTAGCCCCCCAGGCTCTTCTGTCCATGGGATTTCCCCGCAAGAATACTGGAGCGGGTTGCCATTTCCTGCTCCCTTACTTGGTATATATACTTTTACTATATTCAGAAAAAATAACAAACCTGATAATACAAACAAATGCAAACAAAAAGAACAGATTCTGAGAGCAGAGATTTTGATTCATGGTGTTCCACTGGTGGATTTTACAAACGAGGGCAAGTCCTTTGACCTCCTAAGTTTTCTTTTCTTCGGCCTCAGTGGTAATTATATATTTTACATGCATTGCAGATTGGCTGTAGAATTCAATAGGGAAAATCTGTGTCGAACTCCTGGGACAGTGCCTGCATCTTGTGGGCAAGATGTCACAGCCCCTGACTGACTCTCCCTTTAGAACTCTGCTTCATGAAAGAGTTGATTCGTGATGAAAGGATCCACGTGGAATTTTGCCCTGAAGTAGTATAAGGTTGTGTCACCTACCCCATGGGATCCCTTCCAGCCACAGGGTTACTCGGCTACATTAGGTGAATAGTATTTCATCTTTTATTTTCTGTGGCCTCTCAGGATCTTTCAGGTTTTCTCTAGCCAAGGAAAGTAGATCCAGTGAGCTGAACTTCGGTTGTTTCTTCTCCTTCTTCCGTGCTCCGTATGAACTTGCCCAGATAGAAGGGTGGACTCCTATGCGTTGAAAAACTTTTACATGACAGGTAGATATAATATCTTAAGTTTACTTTTCTAGCAACAACCCAGTTACACTTTCTGAATATGCACAAATCTCTATCCCATCTTCCAAATGTCCTGTTTTCTCAACTTAAAATCAGGTCTTGAAAACTGGCAAGTTAGATTGTATTTTTTAACAAGTTTTATTTATTTAATTTTTGGCCACACTCTGCAGCATGTGGGATCCCAATTCCCTGATTAGGAATCAAACTGGAGCCCCCCCACTCTCCCTGCACTAGAACGCAAAGTCCCAAACACTAGACAGCCAAGGAATTCTCTAGAGTATATTTGTGTGGGTGTTGGGGTCAAACTTTTTTTCAGACAGACTGTCCCAGGAATTGTGAGATGTTTGGTCGTCATAAACACATCCTCTCTCACCTCACCCTGAGATTAAGTACTGTTTCCCACCTTCCAATTGGAGAAATGGTTTGGTGAGGTTCGGTCAGGCAAATTGTTTTATTCATACAAGTTGAGACTGAACTTGATCTGATTCTCTTATGGGAAAGAGATCACAAAAGAGCCTGGCGGTAGAAGGTGGTTAATACGTCTTATTGAATCAAGTGAACTTAATTGCTAAAATGTACTCTGTTGATACGGACTTTCCCGGTGGCTTAGTGGTAAAGAATCTGCCTGCCAATGCAAGAGACATGGGTTCAATCTCTGGTCCAGGAAGATTCCCAGGAAATGGAAATGACAACCCACTCCAATATTCTTGCTTAGGAAATCCCATGAACAGAGGAGCCTGGCAGGCTACAGTCCATGGGGCCACAAAGGGTTGGATACAGCTTAGCAACTAAACAACAGCTTCATTAATGAGACTTCTCTGGTCTAGTGGTTAAGGCTCTGAATTCCACTGCTGGGAACAGGAGTTCATCCCTGGTCATGGAATTAAGATCCTGCATGTCACATGGCACAGCCAATAAATATATAAAAATAAAAATTTAATAAAATGTTCTTTGTTAAAAGTTTCGGTCTCCTCTCATTGAAAATTTGCCAGCCAAATAGAACCTAGGGCCAGCACTCGCTGGATCATCAAAAAAGCAAGCGAGTTCCAGAAGAACATCTACTTTTGCTTTATTGACTACGCCAAAGCCTTTGACTCCGTGGATCACAACAAACTATGGAAAATTCTGAAAGAGATGGGAATACCAGACCACCTTATCTGCCTCCTGAGAAATCTGTATGCAGGTCAAGAAGCAACAGTTAGAACAGGACATGGAACAACAGACTGGTTCCAAATCAGGAAAGGAGTACGTCAAGGCTGTATATTATCACCCTGCTTATTTAACTTATATGCACAGTACATCATGAGAAATGCTGGACTGGATGAAGCATAAACTAGAATCAAGATTGCTGGGAGAAATATCAATAACCTCAGATATGCAGATGACACCACCCTTATGGCAGAAAGCGAAGAAGAACTAAAGAGTCTCTTGATGAAAGTGAAAGAGGAGAGTGAAAAAGTTAGCTTAAAACATTTAGAAAACTAAGATCATAGCATCTGGTTCCATTACTTCATGGCCAATAGATGAGGAAACAGTGTCAGACTTTATTTTTTTGCGCTCCAAAATCACTGTAGACGGTCATTGCAGCCATGAAATTAAGAGAGGCTTGCTCTTTGGAAGAAGAGTTATGACCAACCTAGACAGCATATTCAGAGAAGGCAATGGCACCCCACTCCAGTACTCTTGCCTGGAAAATCCCATGGGCGAAGGAGCCTGGTAGGGTGCAATCCATGGGGTCGCTAAGAGTCAGACACAACTGAGCGACTTCACTTGCACTTGTCACTTTCATGCATTGGAGAAGGAAATGGCAACCCACTCCAGTGTTCTTGCCTGGAGAATCCCAGGGGCGGGGGAACCTGGTGGGCTGCCGTCTATGGGGTCGCACAGAGTTGGACACAACTGATGCGACTTAGCAGCAGCAGACAGCATATTAAAAAGCAGAGACATTACTTTGCCAGCAAAGGTCCGTCTAGCCAAAGCTATGCTTTTTCCAGTAGTCATGTATGGATGCGAGAGTTGGACTATAAAGAAAGCTAAGCACCAAAGAATTGATGCTTTTGAACTGTAGTGTTGGAGAAGACTCGTGTGAGTCCCTTGGACTGCAAGGAGATCCAACCAGTCCATTCTGAAGGAGATCAACCCTGGGATTTCTTTGGAAGGAATGATGCTAAAGCTGAAACTCCAGTACTTTGGCCACCTCATGCGAAGAGTTGACTCATTGGAAAAGACTGATGCTGGGAGGGATTGGGGGCAGGAGGAGAAGGGGACGACAGAGGATGAGATGGCTGGATGGCATCACCGACTCGATGGGCATGAGTTTGAGCAAGCTCCGGGAGTTGGTGATGGACAGGGAAGCCTGGCGTTCTGCAGCCCATGGTGTCATAAACAGTTGGACACAACTAAACGACTGAACTGAACTGAATCAGACGCACTTCCACAATATGCATTTTAAGATATCAGGATTAGTCAGAAGGTTTTCAGGAAGGAGAAACTGTTCTCAAGCAGAATACATTGTTGTTATATAGTCCTTATTACAGAGTTTAAACTGAGTTGTTTGTTTTCTAATCATCAGTTCTGGGTTTATAGAAAAAAAGGAATGTAGAGAGAAAAAAAAAAGGGGTTTGTCCTTTCCTCCTCCTTGAGAACCCCAGACCCCTTTCTCCTCCTCGGAGATCCTGGAGGATCTCCTAGGCAGATTACCAGTCTGCCTAGGAATTGACTTTCTCTCCCCCCTTTTCTTTTAGTAGAATTATGATGCCAAGGGAAATGGGCATCATTTTCATTCCATAACAGCTTCTTGGTTCCTAAATTGTTGAGGCAACATATTTTCCTAACCCTCATATTGAGGGTCTCTGATCCAGGGGCCCCAAGTAATAGTTGGAGGAGGTTGTGGCACTGGTAGGAGCCTGGACAACCATTTGTAATTTAAAAGCTTTCAAACGGTTAGAAACAAATCCAGTTACACAGTTAGAGAAGCAGGGAGCAAACAGTAGAAAGAGAACAATTATAATTATTACAGTTAAGATAGTTTTCCACTGTGGGGAGCTAGTTAATGGTTCGCAAAGTGACGTGACTGAGGCTTCAGGAGAATCCATAAACCTGAATCATCTTATTCATGTGTTCAGTAAAGTGAGTAACATTCGTACTCACATCTGTTGTGTATGTACAGCATTGGATATGAATAATGGCACAAGTTCCTCCTTGTGCAGCTGTTAGAAAATCTAAGGCCAATCTGTTTTGTAAAACCACCTTTTTAATTTGTATTTGTTCAGCATTAAGGGCTGAACGTTAGTCAGAGCATCAACTTGTAGTATAACATCTGATCTGTAGTTCCCAGAGAGAACGAATATTGTAGCCAGATGATCGTACCAGTGAAATACAGATATTGCCCAAGGAGTTTTAAAGTGTGGCAGATTAATAGGTTTCTCTGGAAGCTCTGAAAATAAGAAGCTATGAATAAAAGTTAGACCTAGGGTGCATCTTCCTATCCAGCCAGGGGGAAGCCACACCCATAGGTTAGAGCCACATAGCCAATAGGTCCCATTTGGAGCAAACCAGCATGACTGAGGGATCCAGTCCCAATCAGTTCCTGGCCAGGCAAGAGGAGGACCTAAACTGGGTTTGGAAAACATAGGAATGATTGCATTGTATATTTCTTGAGGCAAAAGTCCCAGTTGTTTCCAATCGTTATAATTAAGTTGGCTGACTTCTGGGGATGGCTCTATTTGTTCCCAGCACATGGGAGCATTAGATAGTACGAGTCCCTTTTTAGGAGTTAGCCGTATGACCTCATCCCATATTTGATAAACATCAGGTAGAAACCCACCATATCTAGACCCATTTACTTTCTTATGTGCAGGAAAATGGTCATTAAACCAAGTTAAAACATAATCGAAATAAAAGTTACATTATGTCCATAGTTGCATCAGTCTGTCTTAGGATTGTTAGATGTCATCAGATCAAGAAGAGGAGTCATATATGATTGTTGTTGGTGAAGATATTCTCAGAGTTGAAGACAGTCCTTTCCTTGAAGTGAAGAAACTCACCTTGGGAAGTCTTCAATTGATGAGGAAGGGAGTGCTCCACAGACCCAGCAATTAGACTGATTGTGGAATGCAGCATAGGAATGAGTCCAGGACAAGAAGGCATTGTCTTGAGGTTCAAACGGCAGACATCAGGACTTTAGGAGCCAGCAGAAGCAAGCCCACCTAGATCCTCAGGCCCATCTCAGTTCCTAGCTCAACAGTGGCTTGTTTGAATCAAAGGCTGGGTCAGGTGTTAACCTCCTGGTAATGTCTTTTGAAAAGCTGAAAGCTGAGTCACATAGTTAATTTTAAGGCTTCAGGATCTATGACAATATCTGTGCAGGGAAACAGTCTGTCATGGAGACAGTCCCTTCTTCTTAGGAGCAGTTTGAGCCCTCATTAAAGCTATGGGTAAAACTTTAAACCGTCCTGTGTTTCCTGAGTTAGCTTATGCAGATGTCTCTTAATAATGCCATTAGCTTTTTTCTACCTTTCCTGAAGATTGGGGTCTCCAGTAACAGTGTAAGTGATATTCTATTCCTAGAGCTTTTGACACCCCTTGAGTTACAGCAGCTTTAAAGCTGGAGCACTGTTGCTCTGAACTTTAGAGTTTAAGATCCCACTTACATCATGAGAAGTCAGTACAGTAAAATTTCGCCCATTAATAAGCTTATAAGCTTTAGGCATTAGCAAAACAATAGTAACAATTACCCTTAAGCAATGTGGCCATAGCCTTTATTTTCAGTAACAAAGACTAAACTCTGAGCCTGTGGGCAAGCTCAAAGTTGGAACCTACAAGAGAACAATTTGAAGAGCCTTAAAGCCTTTTGAGTAACTAGAGACCAAACCAGTTTGTTGGTTTGGGCCTGCTGAGTCTCAGTTATAAGTTTATATAAAGGCCAGGCAAATTCCCCATAATGTGGAATCCAAATGTGGCAGTAGCCTGTAATGCCAAGAATCCTTTCAGTTGTCTTGAAGTCATAGGTAGAGGATTATCTAATATAGGTCTAACTCTAGAAAACATCCTTCAAATCAATGATTGAAAAATATTTGGCTTGTCCAGACAGCCCCATTACAGTAGTGGATCAGGAGGAAAGCAAACCAGGGGCTTTAGTGAGCAGAAAGTTGCCCTAGTGTCCAAAAGAAAATCGACTGATTGGCCCTCCACAGTTATAATACCCGGGGTTCCTCAAGTGTTACTAGGATGGGAGCTTGTGTGGGGACACCTTCAGTCCTGATTCTCTTGAGAGTCTGAACCCTGGGGCCTACACCTACGAGGGCAGTCTCTTCTCCCGTATGGTCCTTTGCAGACAGAACATGGAGCCAGGGGCAGCTTAGAGGCCTGAGGGCAATCTCCCTCGAGATACCCTCTTTCCACAGTAATAACAAGTCCGGCCCTTTTCACCTGGGTCCCTCTGGGCATTTTTCTCAGGCTGTTTCAGAGCAGGTCAAACAGCCTTTGTTGGGGCTTCAGTCTTTTGCCTGGTTCTTTTTTGCCTCTTATTTTCTTCCTTGTATTCTCTACCATAATATACAGTCTGAGCCAGCTGTAACAGTTTTCCTAAAGATTGATTTGGTCCAGCGCCTGGTTTTGTAACTTACAGCAGACATCTGGAGCTGACTGAGTGAGAAATCTGTCTTTTAAGATCATTCCTCCTCTGCACTTTCAAGACTGACATCAGTAAACTTGTGGAGAGCCTCCTGTAGTCTATACTAGGAGTTTTATCAGGAATTTCCTTCTCTCCCTGTTCTATGTCAGCCAACTGAGCATAGTTTAAAGTCTTAGCGTGTGCTTACTTAAGTCCTATAAGAGTACATCTGGCAAAGTGGCTATGTTATGGAAACTGTTTGGCTCCCAGTAGGAAGGAGGGCTATTTCATGTTCCCTCTTTCCCCTTGTCTCATGTTCAAGCCATTCATCTCCAAAAGTAGTAGCTTCCCCCAAAACTCAAGCTCTCAAGTCAGGAGTCAGCATCTGTCCCAAGACATACATTACATCTCTCTAAGTAATGTCATAAAGTAAAGTTAGTCCCATAAAGGCTTCTATATACTTTGCAGTTCAGTTCAATTGCTCAGTAGTGTCTGACTCTTTGTGACACCATGGACTGCAGCGTGCCAGGCCTCCCTGTCCATCATCAACTCCCAGAGTTTACTCAAACTCATGTCCATTGAGTCACTGATGCCATCCAACCATCTCATCCTCTGTTGTCCCCTTCTCCTGCCTTCAGTATTTCCAAGCATCAGGGTCTTTTCAAATGAGTCAGCTCTTTGCATCATGTGGCCAAAGTATTGGAGTCTCAGCTTCAACATCAGTCCTTCCAATGAATATTCAGGACTGATCTCCTTTAGGATGGACTGGTTGGATCTCCTTGCAGTCCAAGGGACTCTTAAGAGTCTTCTCCAACACCATAGTTCAAAAGCATCAATTCTTTGGTGCTCAGCTTTCTTTATAGTACAACTCTCATATCGATAAATGACTACTGGAAAAACCATAGCCTTGACTAGATGGACCTTTCTTGGCAAAGTAATGTCTCTGCTCTATAATATGCTGTCTATGTTGGTCATAACTTTTCTCCCAAGAAGTAAGCATCTTTTAATTTCATGGCTGCAGTCACCATCTACAGTGATTTTGGAGCCCCCAAAAATAGTCTGCCACTGTTTCCACTGTTCTTCCATCTATTTTCCATGAAGTGATGGGACCGGATGCCATGATCTTGTTTTCTGAATGTTGAGTTTTAAGCCAACTTTTTCACTCACCTCTTTCACTTTCATCAAGAGGCTCTTTAGTTATATACTTTTCTGAATCCTCTAAATAGTCTTGACCGCAATTGGTACTGTTTGAATTTCTACTGAGACTGAGGCAACCCCTACTGAAAGGGTGCCCTGATTCTCAGCCTATTCAGTTGGGAGCCCCAGATACAGGGGCAAAGTAAGAGAACAGGAGGCAGCTGAAGGTTTCACATCCAAATCTGCACCCTTATGACATAAGTCTGGCATGTCTCTCAGAGAGGTAAAGAACAACACATGTCACTTCTTCTCATTTCTTTTCTATGGAACTGGTCTAGTTGTAAGACCCTTTAACAGGCCAGTGCTCCCCATCTTCCAAAGGATACCGTGGCCATTCAGTATCACAGAAGAAGATCAGGCATGTCTTTTTAAATTCTGGGGATCCAACTTGTCCCAGCTTTTTTTTTTTTTAATACATTTTAAAGGAGTGGTTTTGGAACTGTTAGCTCCAATCTATAAGGGAGAAAAAAGAAGCATCCACAGCTGTGGCTTCTTTGTAACAGAAGAGTCCTTTCCTGCTCTAGATGGGGGTGTAGACAGACTCTCCACTGAAGCTGTCCATCTCTGGTCGGACTTAGTCTGTCCCTTACCAACACAGGCATCTTACTCGTCCCTCCCGGTTCTACCACCAAGGCGGGGTGGGGATGCAACAGGGGTAGACCTGATGGCATCCCAGACCAACGTAGTTTCATACCACCAAAACCTTTGATTTGCCCTTTTCTCTGATGCCACCTGGGGTGGAGCAGAGTAGCTTTCCCGGAATGTTTCCCAAGCTATGCCTACTGGGGGAGGGATCCATCTTATGTGTGCCTGTGCCCATTCCTGAGTGCAGTCCTGACCTCAGTAGAAGTGGTGAGTCACTGCCACGTCAGTATAGCAAAAGAGGTGGTGGAGGGTTGGCTAGTGAGGAAAAGGTGATTTTTGTCTTCGAGCTACTAGGACCAATCCTTCCAGTTCATTTCCATAGTTTTCACAAAAGAATATCTAAGGAGTTGAGACAAAAGCCACCAGAGAGCCTCCTCTGGTCCACTAAGAGCTAGCACTACCAAAGGAAGAAGCCCACTGTACTTCCAATCTGAACCAATCCTGCAATTCCCGATCTGTGTCCTCAAAAACCTCACGGTCACCAGCAGTGCTTCCATCCACATAGAGAGGAGGCACAGCCATGACAGAGACTCACTTTCAGGTCGCTGGCCCCTGAGGCAGGCAGCCAAGCTAGTAACCTCTAGCCTGAGAGTCATCCCTGGAGCTAGAGTTCCACCTCTCTCCATAGGGGCTCCTAGGAACTTTGTAGCAAGGCTTGCCTACTCTAACAAGGCTAAGCGCTTCCATACATGGGGTTTCTAAGGAAAAGTACACAATAACAGCATGGGTCACAAGTCCCTTGAAAGTCTATGATCCAACAGATTAAGTTAGTAGTTCTAATTCCCCACGTGATTATGAAGTGGACAAAGAGACCAGAAAAAGCTGACCAAGAAAGGAAAGTTCAGTGCACATGCTTCGCGCATTTCTGACTGCTCCCCTCAAAGGGATGTTGGGTGTCTCTTGGCATTGATAGGTTGGTTAAAACCCCGATAAGGCTCCCCCTTTGGGGCTGCCTTCAGTCATTATGAGTCATTGGGAAACCGAAGAGCAGGGCTCAATGCTCACTTCATGAAGGGCATGTCATTCATTCACACAAGCACATGGTAGAGTTAGTAAGTTCAGTTCAGTTCAGTCGCTCAGTCGTGTCTGACTCTTTGCGACCCCATGAATCGCAGCACGCCAGGCCTCCCTGTCCATCACCAACTCCCAGAGTTCACTTGGACTCAACGTCCATCGAGTCAGTGATGCCATCCAGCCATCTCATCCTCTGTCATCCCCTTCTCCTCCTGCCCCCAATCCCTCCCAGCATCAGAGTCTTTTCCAATGAGTCAACTCTTCGCATGAGGTGGCCAAAGTACTGGAGTTTCAGCTTTAGCATCATTCCTTCCAAAGAAATCCCAGGGCTGATCTCCTTCAGAATGGACTGGTTGGATCTCCTTGCAGTCCAAGGGACTCTCAAGAGTCTTCTCCAGCACCACAGTTCAAAAGCATCAATTCTTCAGTGCTCAGCCTTCTTCACAGTCCAACTCTCATATCCATACATGACCACTGGAAAAACCATAGCCTTGACTAGACGGACCTTTGTTGGCAAAGTAATGTCTCTGCTTTTGAATATGCTCTCTAGGTTGGTCATAACTTTTCTTCCAAGGAGTAAGTGTCTTTTAATTTCATGGCTGCAGTCACCATCTGCAGTGATTCTGGAGCCCAGAAAAATAAAGTCTGACACTGTTTCCACTGTTTCCCCATCTATTTCCCATGAAGTGATGGGACCGGATGCCATGGTCTTCGTTTTCTGAATGTTGAGCTTTAAGCCAACTTTTTCACTCTCCTCTTTCACTTTCATCAAGAGGCTTTTGAGTTCCTCTTCACTTTCTGTCATAAGGGTGGTGTCATCTGCATATCTGAGGTTATTGATATTTCTCCTGGCAGTCTTGATTCCAGCTTGTGTTTCTTCCAGTCCAGCATTTCTCATGATGTACTCTGCATATAAGTTAAATAAACAGGGTAACAATATACAGCCTTGATGGACTCTTTATCCTATTTGGAACTCTTTTTTTCCTATTTCCGATTTCCTGTTGTTCCATGTCCAGTTCTAACTGTTGCTTCCTGACCGGCATACAGATTTCTCAAGAGGCAGGTCAGGTGGTCTGGTATTCCCATCTCTTTCAGAATTTTCCACAGTTTCTTGTGATCCACACAGTCAAAGGCTTTGGCATAGTCAATAAAGCAGAAATAGATGTTTTCTGGAACTTTCTTGCTTTTTCCATGATCCAGCGGATGTTGGCAATTTGATCTCTGGTTCCTCTGCCTTTTCTAAAACCAGCTTGAACATCTGGAAGTTCACGGTTCACGTATTGCTGAAGCCTGGCTTGGAGAATTTTGAGCATTACTTTACTAGCGTGTGAGATGAGTGCAATTGTGCGGTAGTTTGAGCATTCTTTGGCATTGCCTTTCTTTGGGATTGGAATGAAAACTGACCTTTTCCAGTCCTGTGGCCACTGCTGAGTTTTCCAAATTTGCTGGCATATTGAGTGCAGCACTTTCACAGCATCATCTTTCAGGATTTGAAATAGCTCAACTGGAATTCCATCACCTCCACTAGCTTTGTTTGTAGTGATGCTTCCTAAGGCCCACTTGACTTCACATTCCAGGATGTCTGGCTCTAGGTGAGTGATCACACCATCGTGATTATCTGGGTCATGAAGCTCTTTTTTGTACAGTTCTTCTGTGTATTCTTGCCACCTCTTCTTAATATCTTCTGCTTCTGTTAGGTCCATACCATTTCTGTCCTTTATTGAGCCCATCTTTGCATGCAATGTCCCTTGGTATCTCTGATTTTCTTGAAGAGATCTCTAGTCTTTCCCATTCTGTTTTTTTCCTCTATTTCTTTGCATTGACTGCTGAGGAAGGCTTTCTCATCTCTCCTTGGTATTCTTTGGAACTCTGCATTCAGATGCTTATATCTTTCCTTTTCTCCTTTGCTTTTCGCTTCTCCTCTTTTCACAGCTATTTGTAAGGTCTCCTCAGACAGCCATTTTGCTTTTTTGCATTTGTTTTCCATGGGGATGGTCCTGATCCCTGTTTCCTGTACAATGTCACGAACCTCCATCCATAGTTCATCAGGTAATCTAGTCCTTTAAATCTATTTCTCACTTCCACTGTATAATCATAAGTGATTTGATTTAGGTCATACCTGAATGGTCTAGAGGTTTTCCCCACTTTCTTCAATTTAAGTCTGAATTTGGCAATAAGGAGTTCGTGATCTGATCCACAGTCAGTTCCCGGTCTTGTTTTTGCTGACTCTACAGAGTTTAAACTGAGTTGTTTATTGTGTGATCATCAATTCTGGGTTTAAAGAAAAAAACGTTCTATGTGACTAAGGAATATAGAGGGGAAAAAAAGCCTTTGTCCTTTCCTCCTCCTTGAAAATTCCAGACCCCTATCTCCTCCTTGAGAACCAACCCCAAACCCTTTCTCCTCCTCGGAACCCTGGACTACTTATCAGTCTGCCTAGGAATTGACTCTTTCAGTACTTAAGCTGGCTTCATGGTTGAAACTGACATCTGATCGCTTAGGACAGAAAATTGCTATAGAAATCTTTGTCCTGGTGTCAGAGTCCTTCCTCTGTGGGTCACAAGCCCTGTTTCAGTGTGTGGCTCTCACGAGAGGCAAGAGGAGGTGGGATGACGGCCAAAACAGGGTAGAGGGGATGCTTTGGGTATTTTTCCAGTTTTGTTTTCCTCTGACTTTGGTACCTGGCTTTTAGGATTTCTTGCACTGCTTCCAGAGACAAAAACTGTCTTTTACTGGAATCTTTTCTTTAAAAACTGAGCTTTCACTAGCCAGCCTGTCTCTTTGTCTGACAGAGAGAGAAAGCACTAGACTGAGTGGGAAGGTGTGGTACCCGTCTTCCCAGAACTGAGGATCAGTGCAGCACAGTACACAGAGAGACCTGGATACCATCCTGGATCCCATGGGGTCCAGATACTCGGAAAAGACATGAGATTCATTTTGAAGAGCTATTATATGGGGCAATTGGATATAGAGCCACCCCAGTGTGTGAATACATCAGAGTGAGATGGTCAGATACAGTTAATCAGGAAGTTGCTTAGAGGAGTAATTGAATTTAATATCTCAGACTCCAAGACACTTATCCTGGGGAACGGATCTCAGTGCTGGTCCCCTTATTTTACAGATGGTCATATCCCAGAGGGAATAATTTGCTCAGTCACTTAGCAAGTTGGTAATCAAATTAAAGATAGAAATTAAGTAAATTCCTATACTTCCAGCAAAGAACATTTACATGGAAGAGGAGAGGTTGGTGAGCAGAGGAAACACTGATTCTTTTGCAGAGGGAGAGATGAAGTAGAAGGCCAGAGAGGAGGCTTTTGACTGTGGTCTGCATTATTTGGGAAAGAAGATGGAGAATAGAATTTGGGTTTTCTGACACCCCGTGAGTGATACCATTGTCTCCATGACCCTGGAATGTCTAATTTACTCAATGGATGGTTTCTGTATTCCTGTTACTATTGAACACAAAGCTGTTTTTCTTTTCCTCCTGTCACTTTGATTTTAATCTCCAGAAATTCTTTTTTTTTTTTTTTAAATATGATTTGTATTGGAGGTGGCTCAGTGGTAAAGAAGCCGCTTGCCCTTGCAGGAGATATGGGTTTGATCCCTAGGTCACAAAGATCCCATGGAAAAGGAAAAGGCAACCTGCTTCAGTGTTCTTGCCTGGGAAATTCCATGGACAGAGGAGCCTGGCAGGCTGCAGTCCATGGGGTTAAAGAGTCGGACACGATTTAGTGACTAAATAACAAGAATAGCTGTGTAATTGATGTACAATGTTGTGTTAGTTCAGATGTACAGCAAAGTGAATCAGTTATATATATACATATACCCACACTTTTAGATTCTTTCCCCATATAGGTCATAACAGCATTGAGTAGCATTCTCTGTGCTGTACAGTAGGTCCTTATTAGTTACCTATTATATATATAGTAGTGTTTATATGTCAGTCCCAATCTCCCAGTCTATCCCTTCTCTTCTCCCTGTACCCCCAGGTAACCATAAAAATCATAAAAAGATACCCAGAATAGAAATGTAAAAAGTGAAACCTCAAAGATTGCCAAGAGGGAGAAGTTTTCAGCAAATGCAGAAATATCTATACTGTCTGGTTGGAGGAATATTTAGATTTCTCTATTTTGTGTAGCTCGACAACTCAGGAGAACCTACTGTGTTGCTCAGAGCTCTTTACTCAGTGCTCTGTGGTGACCTAAATGGGAAGGAAATCCTACCAAGAGGGATGTATGTATATGTATAACTGATTCACTTTGCTATGCAACAGAATGTAACATAGCATTGTAAAGCAACTACAATAAAAATTAATTTTAAAAAGTTCCTTGAACTGAAACCAGGGTGTCATTTTAAATCCGAGCTGTCACAGTTTGCTTTTCGTTCACTCCTGTGTCCAGACTTGTGCTGACTTTTGCAGGGAGGATCAAAGACATTATTAAATACATTCCTTGCCCTCCTGAATTATGTGACAATGTGTGTGCACGCTCAGTCACTCAGCTGTGCCTGACTCTTTGTGACCCCATGGACTGTATGAAGCCCCCCAGGCTCCTCTTTCCATGGAATTCTCCAGGCAAGACTACTGGAGTGGGTTGCCATTGCTTTCTCCAGAGGATCTTCCTGATCCAGGGATTGAACCCATGTCTGCCATGTCTCTTGCATTGCAGATGGATTCTTAGCCCCCTGAGCCACCAGGGAAAGCCTGCTAGTACAAAGACTGAAATTAGTCGGGCTAGAGATAGTAGGAGAGACACACGAACGGGGGGTAAAGATGGAGGCCTGAGTCCTTGACTCCTGGTGTTATAGGCAGAGCTTGATTTTCCCCTCTCCTGTTCTCACTTGCTTTCCCAGGAATCCATAAAGTGTCAGGAACCAGCTCCTGCCCAGAACATCCTCTTCGAACAATCTTAGGAATGTGGTAATAAAATCCATTTTCTTACAGTCGGAGACTGCATCCTTTGGTGTGTTCCAGCTTGTCTATTCAGAACTAACTTGGCACAGTGATCGCGAGAAGAATGGCCGTCTTCATACTTCTTGGGGGGAACTCTTGGCAAACCAGGCTGATATGGACAGGCAATAATTAAATTGCCTTGGATAGTGTCTAATATAATTGAGACCAAGAACTTGTGAAAAAGTACCCCACACAAAGAGCTATCTCTCATAGGTAGTCCCTGGAGACTTGGAGCTCTTTCTTTACTGTATTATAAGACCTAATATCTTAATTAAAATGAGAAAATATTCGGGGGGAAAAACTAGGAGCAGACAATTTGCAAGAAATAAAAGATCCTTTTCTGCCTAGAGGCTTTGAAAGGCAAAATTTTATGGGCTTGACTTCTCAGTTTGAAAGACAAGGACATGGAAATATTTTATATGGAAATGAATGAATAAAAAAGCAGGGTTAGTTTACCTCTTCTTTTCAAAAATGAGATTTTAAAAAAAGTTTCATTTGTGTTTTTCTAAAGACTGATGAGGAAGAGATAATTCAGAAAATGCTAAAAGCCTAAAATGCAGGTGGTTTCATGATTTTAATCAGCTTTTGTGTTTTGTGCTTTCAGATCATTGGCATTGGCAGTAGTTGTTTAGATGCTAAGTCATGTCTGACTCTTTTGGGGCCCTGTGGACTACAGCCCACCAGGCTCCTCTGACCATGGGATTTCTCATGCAAGAATACTGGAGTGGATGCCGTTTCCTTCTCAGGGGATTATCAGAGAGTATTGCAATCACAGATAAAGGTGTTCTTCATCTCTTTCCTCTCTGTTTGCCTAGAACCTTGAACTTCTTGAAGGGCTCTCACCTCTAATCCCATTGCTGTCTTCACTGTCCGCTCTTAGGTTAAGGACCCTTTACTCCACATGTACTCTTTTTTTTTTTTTTTTTTTACTTTTTGGCCACACCCTGTGGGATGCAGGATTCGGAATCTTAGTTCCCTATGAGAGATTGAACCCACCCCCTTTGCGTTGGAAGGCAGAGTCTTATCCATAGAACTTCCAGGGAAGCCCCTACATTTCCTCTTTGTTCAGGAGTATCTTGCATATTATCAGCCTTGATTGTTGTTGATACCTGGCCCAGGCATCTTCCCTGGGATGGATGTAGAAGAGCATCACTAAGGAACGTGCCTGACAGCCATCAGACACTTCTTTGTGCGGCTTTTTTTTTTTGGCATTGTTTTTACAGGAGATTATAATATTCTTGATAATTCTGGAAGAATATGTTATCCAACTGTATCATGACTTTCCACCTATGAATAAAAAAAAAGTGGTCTCACAGTATACAGAGGGTGGTGGCATATATTGGTGTATCAAAAAGGATGCACAAAACAGTTTTTCCTGATTATTCTTAATATTTATTTTTATTTATTTATTTGGCTGCGCTGGGTCTTGTTGCAGCATGTGAACTCTTTAGTTGTAGCATGTAGGATCTATTTCTCTGACCAGGGATGGAACCCAGGCCCTCTGCATAGCAAGTCCAGGGTTTTAGCCACTGGAACACCAGAGGAGTCCCCTTGTACTTTTTATCATTTCTGAAATTATCTTGTGCATGGTTACATATGTAATATATATTATATGCATGTAATTAATGTAAATATTACATATGATACTGAGGTATATTATTTAAATGCTCATATTTAAATATTTTTATATATTTACATATATCTAAAATTTGCTGCCTTCTCCTTTAGAATGTACAGGAACTTTATTTCTAGCACGTGGTAAATGCTTATTGACTGGTTTTTTTTTTTCTTTTTTAAATATAATGAATTCATCCTTTGGATAGAACCAAGGTATAACGGTATGACTATCAAGCACTAGACTCTTAAAATGATTGAGGCACAAATAATTAGTTGGTTTTTAAGTTCATTTTAATTCAGTTAAGGAAGTTCTTACTGAAGCCCAGAATAACGGTTTCATTTATTCCAGGTCTAACGTTTTTCGGGATGGTATAACAGTTTTCTGGGGCCTTTATAATAATTGGTCACAGTCTCTTTTCAGTGATCCCATATTTCTGAAATTACAGTTGTGAAATTCTTTTCCCATCCAGAACTCATTGGTGCGGTACATTTTATTGAATGGCTACTCTGTACCAGCTCCTAGAGATGCAAAACTAACCTTGTCCTGTAGGTTCTTACCATTGAAGGGGAGAGGAACACTAGCCAATGTGGTACAGGTAGAGTGCTGAGAGAGGAGCAAATTCCAGCATTTGTGGGAGAGACAACCAAGCCAGAGTTACAGTTTTGAGGAAGAAATGTCTAAGATCCTGTAGATGTCAGAATTAGCAGTTAAAGAAGGGTGTGTTGTATGAGTGAGACATGGAGGGTTGGTGGGGAGGAGGAGAAAAGTGGTTCCAGGTAGACGAATCATGTTACTGTGAGGATCTGGAGCACATGGGAGAATACACGTGGCTTTATGTGGAAGGAGCATAGATTTTTGAGGTAGTGAGCAGTGTACAGTGTGGCTGGGAATGTGGCTAGGAGCCAAGATGGGAAGAGACTTACAAAGTGATCTAGTGTGTCTGGAGGACGGTGGAAATCGCTGGCTGTTTTTATTGTTCTTTCTATTTTTGGCTGTGCTGGATCTTTGCTGCAGTACCTGGGCTTAGTTGCCCCTCACTCAGTGTGTGGGATCTTAGTTCCCCAACCAGGGATCAAATCCATGTCCTCTGCATTGAAAGGCAGATTCTTAACACCACCAGGGAAGTCCCAAGTGGCTGGTTTCAACCAAAGGAGGAACATGGGCAGAAGTTTAAGGCACGTGGATGATTGGTACACTTATAAATTAGGACCTACCCTTCATCCTGTCCATCCTACAAGTGGTTATCTGTTTCTGAAGTTGCAGCAGAGGAGGAGGTGGGAATGGGTCAGGGCAAAGCCATCCCTAGTGATGTAAAGAGGTCGCCTCCAAGTGCACAGCTTGCTCTGTGTATGCATGTTCAGTTGCTCAGTCATGCCTAATTCTTTGTGACCTCATGGACTATAGCCCACCAGGCTCCTCTGTCCATGAAATTTTGAGGGCAAGAATACTGGATTATGGTCGCCATTCCCTTCTCCAGGGGATCTTCCTGACCCAGGGATCGAACCCACATCTCCTGCATTGGCAGGCGATTTGTTTACCACTAAGCCAAAAGAGGTCCCCTCAAAGTGCACAGTTCATTATATGGCAGAATAATTGGTTAAATAACACTTTATAAAGGATCAAGGCAAAAGATGTTCTCATCTCCCATCACACCATTTTTTTTTTTGGCCCTTTCCTCTGCCTCATTTTCCCACCTTAGAACAACAAGGTCACGCTCTTCCGCCAGCTGCAGCAGATGACGTACAGCCTGATAGAGTGGCGGTCCCAGATCCTGTCTGGCACCCTCCCCAAAGATGAACTGGCAGAGCTCAAGAAGAAGGTCACAGCCAAGATTGATCATGGGAACAGGTAAATCAGGGATGACATCTATCTCACTGAGAACTTGGAAAAACCCAGTCACATTCAGGCAGAGGACACACCTCCCCAAGGGCTTGTGATCTTGGAGTCACCAAAGAATAGTGCGTACTGCTTTCTTTCAGCTTTGGGAACCATTTAATTGTGTAGAAGAAACTGCCAGTGCCCTTCATGGGCCAGCACAGGCCCTGTACTGGATCTCTGGTCTCAAGGAGATGACAGATGAGCAGGGCACCTGGGGCTTGAATGGAAGGAACTCCACTGCCAGACAAATGCAGGTCTGAGCATCAGAAACTGACAGTTTCTGGGACCTGAGATAATCTCTATTTTATTCCTTTTAAAATTTTTTTTATATTGGAGTATAGTTGATTTACAATATTGTGTTAGTTTCAGGTGTACAGCAAAGTGATTTAGTTATACTTATACCTGTATCTATTCTTTTTCAGATTCTTTTCCCATACAGATTATTACAGAATATTTAATAGAGTTCTCTGTGCTATACAATAGACCCTTGTTGATGATCTATTTTATATATAGTAGTTATATATGTTAATACCAGACTTATCCCTCCTTCCCTCTCTGTTTGTTCTAACAGTGGATTTTTTTTTTAAATTTTTTATTGGAGTATATTTGCTTTACACTGTTGTGTTAATGTCTGCTGTACAATGAAGTGAATCGGCTATATGTATACATACGTCCTCTCCCTCTTGTACTCCCTTACTCCCATCCACCCCTCTAGGCCATCACAGAACTCTGAAAGTAGATTTAAAATCAGCAGCTTCATTCTCTCTCTTTCTCTATGTCTTCCCCTAAGTGGGACCTATTGTTTATGCTGTGTGCAAACCAGATTTGCCAGAATAGTAAAGCATGCTTTTAGCTTCTATTATGTCTTCAATAACCTCTATAACCTCAGTAACCTCTTAATTAAGCTTCTCAATGGCCCCAGCATATATGTAGGTTCCTGATATTACTGCCCTTTGGAAAATGAAAGATTCAATTAATTCATCAAAATTGATTGTGACCTGGGATTCAGCCCTCCTGCCCGCCTCTTTCTAAAACACTGGACTAGTTTCTCAGTTTTTGTTGATGATTCATTTGACATTTAGTTTCAGTTTATGTTGTTGTTCAGTTGCTAAGTCATGTCTGACTCTGCAACCCCATGGACTGCAGCACACAAGGCTTCCCCATCCTTCACTGTCTCCTGGAGTTTGCTAAAATTCACGTCCACTGAGTCGATGATGCCATCATATCATCTCATTCTCTCTCACCCTCTTCTCCTCCTGCCCTCGGTCTTTCCCAGCATCAGGGTCTCTTCCAGTGAGTCAGTTCTTTGTATCAGGTGGCCAAAGTATTGGAGCTTCAGTTTCAGCATCAGTTGTTCTAATATATATCAGTCCTTCCAATATTCAGGGTTGATTTCCTTTCGGATTGACTGGTTTGATCTCCTTGCAGTCCAAAGGACTCTCAAGAGTCTTCTCCAACACCACAATTTGAAAGCAGTGCTGGGAGATTCTTAAACAGCTAAGAGGGGATAAGCGGCTCCCTTTGGCACATATGCTGCCAGTGTATTTTTGAGTCTTGGCACAGAGTGGCATCAGCCTGGGGGCCCCTGGTCTCTGCTACAAGATGGTAACATCCCACAAACAGCAGGACATGCCTGCCTTCTCAGCCCTTTGAAGCAGCTCGAGAAATTAAGCTGCTCCATCGGTGCATCCGTGATTCAGTCTCTGAGAGGCCAACATGGGCCATCGCTCATGATCCTGGGTGGCCTGTGGGTCTGGCTCCCATGACAAGGGACCTGCCAGACTGAATCAGTTGATGGAGAAGCCATAAAACAGGGCAGAGGGAAATTAGGCATTTTTGCTTTCTTCCCAAAGACTTAGCACATGTCTTGGCACTATTATGCCTGAGTTTTCTTGGCATTTGGACATCACCACTCCTGAATTGCTAGTGCCAGGAATGCTTTCTGGGAATTCAGATTGCAGTATCGTGTTTCAACCACAATCCCCAACTTCTTAGAAGTAAGAACAGTTTTTTCTGCTTTAGTGTTGGGCATAAAAGCCTTGGTGGGATGGTGCCAGGCGGGGAGCCTATGGCCCTTACTATTGCCATGCAGCACCCAGAGCTACATTTACTTAACACAGCCAGAGGTTTCCTGTGCTAGTTGCTGCAGTCGAAACTAACACTCATTGAAAGCATGATACGTGCTGGATATTAGGTGCTTTATGTGCATTATCTCATTAAATTCCCCTGTAATCCTAACACTATATTTACAGATGAGGAACCCAGGGCTTTGCAAAATTAAGTAGATTACTCAAGGACTTCCCTGGTGGTCCAGTGGTAAAGAATCCGCCTTCCAGTGCAGGGGACTTGGTTTCAATCCCTGGTTGGGGAACTAAGCTCACAAGCCACAAGTAAAGAGAAAGCTGCACACTGCAACAAAAGATCCTGTGTTCTGCAACTAAGACCCGACACAGCCAAATAAATAGTTTTTGTGTTGTTGTTTTTTAAATGTAGATTACCCTAAATCACCTTGCTAGGAAGTGTTAAAATCAGGATGTAAATTTTGGTTCAGCTGACACCAAAGTCCGGGTTCTGAGATAGATTTTGTGATACCAATGCCAGGACTTACTTCCTTGGTCTCCTTTAAGATAATCTTGAATGAAGTACTATCCCCCATGCCGGTGCTTTTAAGGAAATCAGGACAAGTCCCCCAGTATTTGAGCATTTGTCTTTCATAGAAGTTCCCATAGCAAAGTACAGATGATTAGGGGGAAAGAAGCATCGGTTAGAGTATTTTGGTTAGAGTGAGTGCCAATTTTGCATTTTCCATTGAGGTTCTTGGGACCAGATTACTTTGCATATTGTTTACAAGTTTGGGTAACATTATCCTAAATTTTTTAGTTTTTGTTTGGAAAGAAGGCTGAAATTGAAGCGAGAAAATTCAGTGAGTTCTCGTCTTAACTTGTCCAGCACCCAGCCTTTCATCCGAATCCTCTGGGTTTTTCCATGAAAGCTCGTATTTTCTATTTATGAGTGTGCTGGGTCTTTGTAGCTGCACAGGCTTTCTCGAGTTGTGGCGAGTAGGGGCAGCCCTCTAGTTGCAGTGTTCGGGCTTCTCATTGTAGTGTCATCTCTTGTTGCAGAGCAGCAACTCTAGGCCTGTGGGCTCAGCACCTGCAGCTCTAGAGGTGAGGTTCAGTAGTTGTGACGCATGGGCCTGGCTGCCCCAGGGTTTATGTGGAATCTTCCCAGACCAGAGATCAAACCTGTGACCCCTGCATTGGGAGGCAGGTTCTTAACCACTGGACCACCAGAGTTGTCCCTCCATGAAGAGTCTTCAGAGAAGAGTCTGCTCCTGGTGAGGAGAACCAGCTGACTACTCCTCTATTTCCAGAATGCTGGGGTTGGATCTGGTTGTGCGGGATGACAACGGGAACATTTTGGACCCAGATGAAACCAGCACCATTGCCCTCTTCAAGGCCCATGAAATGGCCTCAAAGAGGATTGAGGAAAAGATCCAAGAGGAGAAGGTGAGCTTCCTGAAATGTGCAGACCTTGGCCATGGAGGTTCCGTTTTTGCTTTTTTGTTATTTTGCTCTTTTTTTGTTTGTTTGTTTTTTAACGAAGGAAAGGGAGTCATTGACAGCAGAGGTGGCATTGTTGTTGAGAAGAAATATCCATTTTCTCATTTTAGAAGCAAAATATAACAAAAAGAACAAAGCAGAAGTATATGTTCTGACCTGGAAAGATCGCAAAAGTATATATTACGTGGAAAAGAGCAAGATGCAAGAACCACGTGTATAAAATACTGTTATATATATTTCAAAAAAGAATAAACATCTGTGCTTACTTCTGTGTAGACTAACTCTGTAGTGATAGACAAGAAATTGACCAATAATGGATGCCTCTGAATAGAACTGGGTGGGAGAGAACCCTTTTGACTGTTTAAACTTTTGAATTTAGTCCCTAGATTATGATTTCTAAAGGAAATAACAATAATATTTACAAATGAAGTTTTTTGAGAGATTTTAAAAATTGTAACTGGACAATAAATAAAAATTTGAAAGGTACAGAAAAAGAAAAAAGTCACCTACATTATGAAGCCCAACCATACTGATGTTTTGGTGTATGTGCTTCCAGTCTTTCTGTTCTAATGAGTGAAGAGTACTATTTATTTTCTTTAATTTGTAGGTTTTATTTTTTTTTTAGTACAGTTGTAATGACATTTCATTGCATTTCTGGATCTAATGGCTAACTGTGGCTGAGGACAGACCTGTCCAGTGGAGTCTTATTTACGATGAGAGTCAGTCTCCCAAAGAATGATAATGAATCATGAATTTTATGCTTTGAGGTTTCCCCAGAAGCCATTGTGAGAGAGATGAGAACGTCTCAAAGCCATTAAAACTATGAGTTATTATAACCTTTAGATATATGCTCTTTAGACACCATTTATTGAACTATTTGGGTTCAAGGCCTTTCACAAGACCTTCATTAAAATAATAATTCTATTTTGCTCACCCGATTACTTGTCTCTTTACATTTACTTTCTTAGTAAGTGCTTGTTTTGGGTGGTACTGGGTTGGCCAAAGAGTTCGTTTGTGTTTTTCTGTATTTTCCTTAACGGAAAAACCTGAACGAATGTTTTGGCCAACCCAATAATTATATCTGGCCCCGGTTTGGAGACCAGTGTCTTTGCCAGTGTTTCCCATTTGCTGAAACCAAGATGACTTTCTCTCCTGTCCTCTGTGTTCAGTCCATTCTGCAGAACCTGGATCTGCGGGGCCAGTCCATCTTCAGTACCGTCCACACCTATGGCCTCTTCGTGAACTTCAAGAACTTTGTCTGCAACATCGGGGAAGATGCAGAGTTGTTCATGGCCCTCTATGACCCAGACCAGTCCAAGTTCATCAGGTAGTGGAGACCCAGGTCGTCTGCCATCAATCTTGTGAAAATACCCAACCTTCACCTCCCCACCTCCCTGAGGATTTCTTTGCTGAGTTTGAGAAGGGAAGATGGAGACAAAGGGGAGGATTTCAAGGCAGTGGAAAATTAACCCCGTTGGGCTGCTATGCTTTTCTGAGTGACCACTGAAACAGTACAGTAATATTTCATGTTTTCACTGGGTCTTAGAAATCACACAAAACTCATCAGAATAAAGAAGTTGTGGTACATATATACAGTGGAATATTACTCAGCCATAAAAACAAATGCATTCGAGTCAGTTCTAGTGAGGTGGATGAACCTAGAGCCTATTACACAAAGTGAAGTAAATGAGAGAGTGATAAACAAATATCACATGTTAACGCATAGATATGGAATCTAGAAAGATGGTGCTGATGAACCTGTTTGCAGGGCAGCAATGGAGACGCAGACACAGAGAACAGACGTGTGGACACAGCGGGGGCAGGAGAGCATGGGGCGAATGGAGAGAGTAGCATGGAAACGTGTATATTACCATGTGTAAAATAAATAGCCAGTGGGTATTTGCTGTATGAGGCGGGGAGCTCAAACCTAGTGCTCTGTGATCACCTGGATGGGGTGGGAGGTGGGAGGGAGGTTCAAGAAGGAGGGGACATATGTATAGCTATGGCTGATTCATGTTGATACACGGTAGAAACCAACACAATATTATAAAGCACTTATCCTCCAATTAAAAATAATTAAATAAAACTCATCAGACCATGGCGATAGGGATGAAGGGATTCAAAAAACTGTAGGAGAGGGGCAAGGGAGGGATGACCCAGCAGAGCACTGAGGGCTTTCGGGCAGTGAAACCGTCCCGTATGGTACTGTCATAGAGGGTGTGCATCCTTTCACATTTGTCCATACCCGTGGAGTATCCAACACCAGGAGTGACCCCTAATGTAAACCACAGGCTCTGAGTAATAATGACGTCTCAGGGTAGGTTCAGTGATTACAGCAATGAATCCACCACTCTGCTGGGGGTTGTTGATAAAGAGGGAGGCTGGGCATGGAGTGCTGTTGTTGTGTTGTTAATCGCTCAGTTGTGTTTGACTCTGCAACCCCGTGGACTGTAGCCTGCCAGACTCTTCTATCCATAGAATTCTCCAAGTAAGAATACTGGAGTGGGTAGCCATTCCTTTCTCCAGGGGATCTTCCCATTTCAGGGATCAAAGCTGGGTCTCCTGCATTATAGGAAGATTCTTTACCGCCTAAGCCACCAGGAAGCCCGGGAATGAAGTGGGGCATAGGAAAGTCTGTACCTTCCTCTCAACTGGCTATGAATCTAAACTGCTCTAAAAAAGTAATGGTTATAAAATTTCAAAGACTTTAAGGAATAATAATAGACTTTGTTTAACCTACAGTCATCTGCTGAGCAGCTAAGCATATTTATTATTGAGAAGATGGTTAAAATTGTTTGTTTCTAAAATAGAAATCTTATGGGAGTGTGTTGATGTGGATTCCAGGGAATGGACTTGGAGCAATTCTTATAAAATTATATTCCTGATTCAGCAAAGCTGAAATTTATACAGAGGATTTGAGATGAAAGAAAGACTCCAGATAGAATCTGGTGGAATGTACTGGGCACAGGCCCATCTTGAGTAGTGCTTGTCATGGGGCTGTACTTGGTGTGCCCTTAGGAACTGGGCTGCAGCCAGAACACCAGAGAATGGTCATTGGTGTGGTTCAGTCCTGCCTGAATTTCACTGAGCTCTTCTGGACCACCTTTGGACCATATTAAGCCTGTACTGAGAGCAGCTTCCTCCCCACTCAGGTGCTCACCGAGAATATTTTTCTTTCCCTTCACCAGTGAAAACTACCTAATTCGTTGGGGCAGTAATGGAATGCCCAAGGAAATCGAGAAGCTCAATAACCTTCAAGCGGTCTTTACTGTAAGTCCTACCTATGTTTAACCCTTTCCTTAGTTTATGATGTTTGTGAGTACATGTGGTAAGTATATAGAAAACTTAAAAACTGAAAACATGAAAATTGCAATTCTCACAATCCCTCTAGTAGGAATAATCCGCTCATTTATTCACCAAATATTTATTGAGCACCTCTTAGAGACCAGGCACCGATCTAGGCACTTGACATACATCAGTGAACACATCAGATAAGAATGTCCTGATTCTCGAGAGGTTTTTTTGTCCCAAAGGAGCAGACAATAATAAGCAGTAATCAGGTAGATGAGTACTTTGTACAGAATGTTAGAGTTTTGAGTGCTTTGGGAGAATTGGGAGTTTCTGGGCTGGGGGAGGCATGCTGTCTTAAATAGGTAAGTCAGGGCTGCTCTCATTGAGAAGGAGCTTTGGAGTAAGAACTTCCAGTTGAAGAGGGAGTAAGCTGTGCAGATAGAGAGAGGAGTCTTCCAGGCCAAAGTTATTGCCTGGGCAAAGACTGGGCTAGACTTTTCTGTTGGCTTGTATTTCAATGGACTTTTCCCTCTGCTCTTCCATTTCCCCAAGGCAGGAGGTATGTTGCTGTATATGGACTGAGAGCCAGGAAATGTATTGAGCTATAGCTTGGAATCTGCTGACTCTTTCTCATAGGCTAGGAACTCTCTTGCGATTCTTGGACTTTTTTTGACATCAGTGCTTGAAAAGCCCAGGTGCCGCTGCCAACTGCTCTGAGCAGTGGGTGGGTTTCCCAGCTCCCATTAAGCCTAAAAGAGATACTGATGCCCCTTTCTTCCTTTTTCCCTTAAGCCACCCCCATATTTTGTCTGCTTATTCTTCTTAGTCTCTCTTACAGCAAAGAAAACAAGAGTCTAAGATTAAAGTACCAAAAGGAGTGATAGGAGCAGTGGTTTGCATGTTACCAGATTCACGCTTGCTCTGCTTGCCACTGGACAGGCCAGTAAGTCAGGAGACAAGGTGTTGAGGCAGTGAATAACAACTTTATTCAGAAAGCCAGCTGACCAAGAAGGTGGCAGACTCAGTTCAGTCATTCAGTTGTGTCCGACTCTTTGCGACCCCATAAATTGAAGCATGCCAGGCCTCCCTGTCCATCACCAACTCCTGGAGTTCACTCAAACTCACATCCATCGAGTCGGTGATGCCATCCAGCCATCTCATCCTCTGTCGTCCCCTTCTCCACCTGTCCCCAATCCCTCCCAGCATCAGAGTCTTTTCCAATGAGTCAACTCTTCACATGACAGAGTTGTCATGGCAGACTAGTGTCTCAAAATAATCATTTTATCAGGGTCTGGATGCCAGTTTTTTTTTTGTTTGTTTGTTTGTTTTTATAGAACAGGGAAGGGGAGGAGGGGAGGAAGTCCATAAGTCTTTCAGATATCTCCTGGAATGGCCAGCCTCTGGGAGGGGATGTGTTCATTTCTTCTGTCTTGAAGCCACTCACAGGTGGACAGGATCTGGATGTTTCCCTGAACAAAGGGACTAGGGTTTACCCTTCAGGCAGAGGGGCAGGCATCCCTGAGGCAGGCCATTATGTATAGACAGTATCCTTTTAGTGAACAAAAGCTATGGGAAGCAAAGGTTAAAGTAAACTGATCCAACGTGCAATCAGATTTTGTTCTTCCCTGTAACACCAGTACAGGCTTATTCTTCCTCCTTCCCTTCCTTCCAGCTTTTTGTTGTTCATTCCATCCATTAAAACTCTACCCCTAGGATGAGAGTGGTCTGTTTCTATCCCTGCACTGACCCATCCATACCTTTACCACCTAATAAGTGTGGACAAGAAAGAGTCTAGAGCTCGTCCCCAAAACAGTATTTCCTCAATTCTGAGATATGTGTTTTTTTCCCATGAAATAAAAAGACATTTATCAGTCAATATGTACATAATTAAAATTTTAATATTATTAAATTCTTGGTCCATCTTTTAATTAACAGTGTTTTAGAATAGCTGCGATTCACTCACCCTCCCTCCTCCCCCTATCAATTAGGCTCTTCCTATATCTAAATTCACATCCAACTTTTTCTATTAGATGAAATGTGACTGATTCCTTGGTTCTTAAACATTCTACAGAAAGTTCATTTGTAAATGACTGCATATTATTAAATAATATCCGTGTGCCCCAGTAAATGTAACCAGGCACTTGTGTTGTTGTGTGTTAGTCTCTCAGTTCAGTTCAGTTGCTCAGTCGTGTCCAACTCTTTTCAACTCCATGGACTGCAGCCCACCAGGCTCCTCTGTACGTAGAATCCTCCAGGCAAGAACTACTAGAGCGGATAGCCATTCCTTTCTCCAGGGCATCTTCCCGACCCAGGGATCGAACCCAGGTCTCCTGCACTTTGAGGCACTTGAAGTCTTTCTGTTAACAGAAGCCTCAAGGTTGATATTGTCATTGGTATATATTCCTAGCTTGGAGCCCTGAGTTAACTTGATTATAGAGGATAGATGTGAATTGATAGTTTAAAAAATTCTTTCTTGATTCAGTAAAGAGGCCTTGGGAAGCTGTTTCATGAAAAGAATTTGAGATGCAGTTAAATCATTTCTGATGTTAAGGTGAATGAGTTATGTGAGCTTTGTGGGTTTACTCAACCATCCTAGGAGTACAAAAAAGCTTAGAGCATGAGCCACAAAAAGACAGAGACATTTCATCCACACATTTCTCATTAATCAACACACTCAGAGAAGCCCTCAATGGATACCTCTCAGAAAACAGAGGAATAATTACAAAAAGCAGAGCATGTAAATTTCTGTGTTATAGTTGCCTCACAGGATTATTTGGAAGGTAAGGTGAAATATCACCAGCCTGTGTGGATACAAAATAAATGTCAGTGTCTCATAAGTTTTAATTTCATTTGGCACTGGAAGGCACCTGGTGCTCAGATATGCCCTGGCAGGATATAAAGTCGATGTGACAAAGGACCCTGAATAAGCTGGAGACTTGAAGATGAATATGATCTGATTTATAAATTTGAAGCAGGAGCTGGGGGATTTTTTTTTAATTCTTTTTTTTTTATACAGTCATTTTCCTATGACGCCGTGAGAGTTCTTGGCTGGATGCAGATAGGGGAGGAGAGGAGTCATTCTGATATTTGAATATTAAGGAGTATGCTCTGGGGACTTCCCTGGTGGTCCAGTGGCTAAGACTCTGGGCTTCTAATGCAAGGAACCCGGGTTCGATCCTTGGTCAGGGAACTAGATCCTACATGCCCCAACTAAGAACAGTTACAGCCAATAAATAAATAAATAAATTTTAAAAAGTATGCTCTGAACAGTATTTTATTGTAGAGTCAATAGAAAGAAATCGGAGGTGAGAGGGTGATGCAACGTGACTTCCTTTTTCTGTGCTCTCTGCCCCATAGGACCTCAGCAGCACAGACCTCATCCGGCCCCGCATCAGCCTCGTGTGCCAGATTGTCCGAGTTGGCCACATGGAGCTGAAGGAGGGCAAGAAGCACACCTGTGGACTCCGGAGACCCTTTGGAGTAGCAGGTACAGAAAGAGCCCGAGATGGATGTAAAATTAAACATAGAACTTAGGATCCAGCAATCCTACTTGCCTATGCTCAAACCAAGTAAAATCAGGGACTATATTTCTTTTAACTTTAAAAAAAATCTTTGATTGGAGTACAGTTGATTTGCATGTTGTATTTCAGGTGTATGGCAAAGTGTTCAGTTATCCATATACAGAGTGTTCAGTTACACATATACATATATTCATTCTTTTTCAGATTCATTTCTCATATAGGTTATCAGAATATTGAGTAGAATTCCCTGGGCTATACAATAAATCAGTCTTGGCTATCTTTTTCTTTTGAATTTTTTATTTTGTCTTGGAGTCTAGCCGATTGACACTATTGGGATATTTTCAGGTGAACAGCGTAGGGGCACTCATCCATACCTATACATGTATCCATTCTCCCCCAAACCTCCCTTGCATCCAGGCTGTCATGTGACCTTGCAGAGTTCCATGCACTCTATACAGTAGTTCCTTGTTGGTTATCCATTTTAAAAATAGCAGTGTGTACATGCCCGTCCTTATACTCTTGTTTACAGCAGCGCATTGGTCACAACAGCCAAATGGTAGGAGTAACCCAGGTATCTGTTGATGAATGAATGGATAAACAAAAGGGTCTGTCCCTACAGTGGAACAGCCTGAAGCAGTTGGAAAATTCCATCACATGCTTCAGCCTGAAGAAACTTTGAGGATGCTGTGTTAAGTGAATTAAGCCAGTCACAAAAAGATGAATATTAGATGATAACTCACTTTTATGAGGAATCTAGAATGATCACATTTACAGAGACAGAAAGTGGAATGGTAGTTCCTAGAGACACAGGTGGCAGGGTGAGGGGACACAGGAGGTATTTTTTAAAGGGGTAGAGTTTCTGTTTGGGAAGAGGAAAACATCTGGAGGTGGATAATGGTGATGGCTGCATGACAGTGTGAATGTTTTAATTTTAAAGACTTTTTTAAAATCTTTATTGATTTTGTTACCATATTGCTTCTGCTGCTCATGTTCTGGTTCTTTGGCCACAAGACATGTGGCATCATAGCTCCCTGTCTAGAAATCGAGCCCCCACCCCCTGCATTAGAAGATGAAGTCTTTTTTTCTTCTTTATTAAACATTTGTATTGGACCGTAGTTGATTTACAGTGTTGTATTGGCTTCAGGTGTATAGCAGAGTGAAGCAGTTACACATATACATATATCCACTCTTTTTTAGATTCTTTTCCCATATAGGTCAAAGTATTGAGTCGAGTTGCCTGTGCTTTAAAGTAGAAGACAAAGTCTTAAGCACTGGCCTGTCAGAGAAGTCCCAGTGTGAAAATTTTCAGTGCTACTGAGCTGTACATTTTTAAATGGTCGAAATGGTAAATTTCATGTTATGTATGTGTGCGTGCATGCTCAGTTGCTTTAGTCATGTCTGACTCTTTGCAACTCCATGGACTGTAACCTGCCAGGTCCCTGTGTCCGTGGGATACTCCAGGCAAGAATACTGGAGTGGGTTGCTATTTCTTCCTCCAGCGGATCTTCCCCACTAAGGGATTGAATCCAAGTCTCTTAGGTCTCCTGCATTTGCAGGTGGGTTCTTTACTGCTAGCGCCACCTGGGAGGCCCCATGTTTTTCCACAATAAAAATAATTTAAAAGAAAGAAAAGAGGGAGGAAGGAAAGAGAAGACCCAGAGACAGTGCAAAATGAATTTGGTTGTAAGCGTTAGCCTCAGGCACTCGCTTTTGGTGGTGCTCGGGTAAATACCCCATGTTTGTTTCTCCCTCCCTGCCCAGTTATGTATCTTGTACACAGCAAGCCTCTGGGTAAAGCCTCTGTTTGTCTATTGGAATCTTCCTTGCCTGCAGCCACGTATTGATCTTACCTGAATAAAATTCTCCTTGAAAAGCTGTTTGTCTAGGAAATTTACTCATCAAAGGCAGCATTGCTTTCAAAGAGGGTCATTGGCTTCAATCAGACTCCATAACCTTTCAGAAGGCCCTGCATTTTCCTCTGTAGTTTGTTAAATGGAGGATATATATTTTTGGTCTTACTCTGACATTTTGGTCACTAAGTAGTCCTGAAAGCCATCAATCCTGCTCCTGGAACGAGGACCCAGAAACTCCACATTGTCAAGGTCAACCTGTGGGTCACATGGCTGGTGACGCCCCAGGAGGCTGTGTGCGTCGTGGGTCCCTTGAACCGCCCTGCACCCCTTTCCTCTCAAGGTTGGCCAGGTTGTGTCTAGAGGAGACAACACTATTCGTGATAGTGAATTAAAATGAAATCCCAGGAAAGGCAAGCAGCCTTGGCCCAGGACTGTTTAGCCACCTACACAGCAATCTATTCCTTCATAGAAGTTGAAGGCGTTTTCAAGGTCGTTGTCCTTCTAACTGGGCTAAGGAGATTGGAACATCAAGCTTGAGGCTTTTATTTGCTCCTGTGTTTCTGTGTGTGTGCATGTGTATGTTTGTTCAGGGCATGGAGATTAATTTAGTTTAAGCCTTGATGCCAAACGTCAGCAGAGGTTAGCAGTAACTAGATGATGTCCACAAATGCACTGCCTACTTGGGGGTTTAAATTCAAATTTTGCAGTGTTTGTCTGTGTGCGTGTATGCACTCACACACAATGTTTGCCGGGGTCTTGTAAGAGCTGACAGCAAGTGCATGTCATGCTTGCTTTTTACAGCTTCCTTACACTAACATTAATTCCCAAGCCTAATACATTACGTGTTTAGGTTACTTTGAGCAAGCATTTCCTCCTGGTTCCTTAGCTTTTCTTATGATTATTGCATCATAGCTTGGAATTTCTTTTAATCTCCAAACAGGTTAGCTAGGGCGTGGATTATTAGTGCATGTTTTATGACTAGTTTGTAATTTATTAACCAAGGCTTGATGGCCTCTTGCCTCGGGGCCTTGTCTACCCTCAGCTGCCTGTGGAGTCAATGCCCCACTTCTTAGTTCTCTAGGGAGCAGGCAGAGTTTGGTTAAATGGTTTGCCGGGTGATCACTGTTGGGTTCATACCCTGATTTTAACCACTTAACACTTCTGACCTAGGGAAAATTACCTACATTTCCCTGTGGGTCAGTTTCCTCATCTCTCTTTTTTAAAATTTGTTATTTATTTATTTGGCCGCATTGGGTCTTAGTTGCAGCACACGGTATCTTCGTTGCATCATGCAGGACCTTTCATTGTGGCATGCAGGCTTAGTTCCTCTGCAACATGTGGAATCTTTGCTCCCCAACCAGGGATCAAGCCCACATCCCCAGCATTGCAAGGTGGATTCTTAACCACTGGACCACCAGAGAAACCCCCTCTTTTTAAATTGATTTTTAATTGGAGAATAAGTGCTTTACAATGTTATGTTGATTTCTACTGTACAACAGTGCCAGTCAGCTATAAGTATACATATATCCCCTCCCTCTT
The DNA here is from genome assembly GCF_019923935.1 of Bubalus bubalis. Lineage (NCBI taxonomy): Eukaryota > Metazoa > Chordata > Mammalia > Artiodactyla > Bovidae > Bubalus > Bubalus bubalis. The sequence continues at coordinate 134,240,961 of NC_059159.1, forward strand.
GAGCCTCCCTTCTCATCTCTTAAAGTAGGGCTGGTATTAATATTTGTATAAAAAAGATAATATAAGCAGTGGGGTTAGCACAGTGCTTCCTCAATAGCTCTTCTCATATGTGAAATAGCAAATCAATACATGGTCTTCTAATCTATGCTGCTAATGACCTGCTGCCCTTGGTTTATGTGGAAACCAGGTGAGAAAATGTCGCATCAGAGGGACAGTGGGCCACTTAAGTCGTGAGTTCCTCTCCCAGGTCTTTTATTCTGTTGACACTCCTGCCCCGCCCCCCCAAAAAAAATGTATTCTCTTGTGTCTTAGAATGCGGGCTTACTAAAAATTGTCAGTGTAAGAATTAAGCAACTTGGTCTAGTAGAATTTTTTTCATATTTATAATTTTTATTTATTTTTTTAAAATTGGAAGATAATTGCTGTACAATGTTGTGCCAGTTTCTGCTGTACAACAACATGAATTAGCTATGTGTAAACGTATATCGCCTCCCTCCCACTGCCCATGCTGCCCCTCTAGGTCATCAGAGAGCAGCAAGCTGAGCTCCCTGTGCTGCACAGCAGGTCTCCACTAGCTGTCTGTTTCACACATGGCAGTGTGGATATGTCAGTGCCACTCTCGCCATTCATCCCCCTCTCTCCTTCCTTCTGCTGTGCCCTCAGGTCTCTTCTCTGTGTCTCTATTCCTGCAAGTAGATTCAACAGTACCATCTTTCTAGATTCCATATGTATGCATTAATGTAAGATACTTGGTTTTCTCTTTATGACTTACTTCACTCTGTATGACAGACTCCAGGTCCATCCACATCACTTACAAATGACCCAATTCCATTCCTTTTTATGGCTGAATAATATTCCATTGTAAATATGTACCACATCTTTATTCATCTGTCACTGGACATTGAGGCTGCCGGCATGTCCTGGATATTAGAGTTTTTAAAGAGGGTAGTCTGCAGGGTTGATCTTAGAACACCCAGACCCCTGCCGAGGACCCTGATGAATTGCTCTTCTGCCAGCCTAGGGACATTGGGAGTCATCATTGACAAAAAAATAAACATCTCTGCCTGCTCTCTCTTCCTCCAGGATTCTGTGTTTGCTGATACTGTAATTTTCCAGTTCTTCACTGAGGCCTAAAGTAATTAGCTTCTTTTTTTTTTTTTTCAATTTTATATTTGTTTTTTTTTTAAACACCAAAAATATTTTGTATTGGGGTATAGCCAATTAACAATTTTGTGATAGTTTCAGGCGAACAGTGAAGGAGGGACTAAGCAAATACTGGAGCAGGTTGCCATGCCCTCCTCCAGAGGATCTTCCCAACCTGGGGGTCTAACCCACATCTGTTAGGTCTCCTATATGCAGGCAGGTTCATTACCACTAGCCCCACCTGGGAAGTCCAGCAATTAGTTTCTTTAATTAAGTTTTATCTTTTTCCTAGTGATGGATATTACTGATATTGTTCATGGCAAGGTGGATGATGAAGAAAAGCAGCATTTTATTCCCTTTCAACAGTAAGTACTTTGGCACTTATCCAGGTTAATTGAGACCTGGGTTAGGCCTTTGGGAGGTGCATTTACACAGAACCAAGTGCTCGGAACCTTTTGCCCAGTTAGACAAGGAAAACTCTTGACAGAAGATTATATTCAAAATCCTCGTATTAGACTGCAATTTAAGAGAGTAACCTAACTTCTTCTGATTCTACAGAAATGACTGAAGCAGTATAAGGGACACATCTAGCAGGTTATGGTACCGTATAAATGCCAGAGTCTGCCTGTACTTTGTCGTATGGAATGGTTATCACAGAGGACCAGGAATTAAGTAGGACAGCACAGGGCTTCTCAGGCTGTAGCCTGTACATGAAGCACCTGGGATCTTGATGGGATGCATGCAGAACGCCATCTGGTAGGTCTGGAGTCTCCATCTAATAGGCTTCTAGGTGATGCTGCTGCTGCAGGTCTGGGGAGCACACTTGGTGAGAGTGAAGGGTGGACTAGTCCTTGGGTTCCTGCGAGCGGAGGAAAGCCGGCCCAGGAGTGCCTGGAAGGATGCCCCTTGACCTGCACTCAAGCCCCCTTACTAAGCCTCGGGAGTTGGAGCCCTGAGTGGGCCACTGGGGGACTCTGCAGAGCTGTTCTCCATCTGTGTAACTGAGTGAGCGTGCCTGTGAACATCACGACTGACCCCAGCAGGCATGTGCCACTTAACCTCGCACAGGCGGTTTTGGGAGCATTGCTGTGTCTAACTCCTAACGAGACAGTCATGTCAGTGAGGGAAGATGATTGTCTCGGCCAGTGTAGAGCCTCTACCACAGATCAGTGTGATAAACTGAGAATTCCAGAAACTAGACCCAGGGATATCTGAGTTAATGTGATTTTATTAATAATAAGTAATGGGTTGGCCAAAAAGTTCGTTCAGGATTTTCCATAAAATGTTACGGAAGAATCCCCTAACAAACTTTTTTGACCAACCCCAATAATATGGTTATGTTAGTTTTAAAATTATTTTTAAATGATATTTAAAAATCAGTGGGGAAAGATAAGCCATGCAAAAGCTATTGTTCAAGACTAGTCAGCCATTTCAAAAACTAAGTTAAATCCTCATCTCCCAACTTAAACCATCATAATTTCCAGATGATAACACATAAAAGGGTAAGAGCCAACAGTCTTAAAGTACTATAGGAAAATAAAAGTTTTATACCATGTGATGTGTGGGAAGTCTTTCTGAGTCAAATACCAGAGATTTGACTGAAAAAAAGAAATTGATTTAACCACACAAAAATTTTAAACAACTTATACATAGAAAAAGTTTAATAAAACCTTGGCAGTTTGCTGTGTCTTGTATAATACAATAAATATTAAAATAAATAGCGTAGACATGAATATATAAACTATAAAAACATGCTTATGATAAAGATAATTTTCGTATCTATGAATGTTGTTTCTGCTATATATACATATATTATTAGGCACTGTGTATATATGTACTAGGAGCAGCATTCATGAATATGAACTGTTAGTTATTCAGCTGTGTCTGACTTTTTGTGACCCCATGGACTGTAGCGCACCAGACTCCTCTGTCCATGGGATTTCCCATGCAAGAATACTGCAGTGGGTTGCCATTTCCTTTTCCAAGGCATCTTCCCAAACCAGTGATCGAACCCGGGTCTCGTGCATTGTAGGCAGATTCTTGAGCATTATATGAAATACTATATGGTAACATGATACAATGGCTTCGCCAGTGGCTTAGCAGTAAAGAATCCACCTGCCAATGCAGGAGACCCAGTTTCGATCCCTGGGTTGGGAAGATACCCTGGAGAAGGAAATGGTAACCCACTCCTGTATTCTTGCCTGGGAAATCCCATGGACAGAGGAGCCTGGCAGACTACATTCCATGGGGCTGCAAAGAGTCAGACACAACTTAGCAACTAAACAACAAAAAAATATGATACAATATTATGTGTGTATATATAAATAATCGAGGCAGCATTCATGGAATTAAATTTAATCTGCTCCATACAAATAATATAAATAATTGTAGAACAGGAGCAGTATTATGGATATGAATTGTCTCCAAAGCATTTCTCTGTATTTCTCTCACTTTATGAAGTGGGTTTCTGGTTTGGTTATGTGCCTCCCGCTTACTTTCAGAACCAACTCTTTCTAGCAGTTGTGCTGAAACGCTGAGTCCTCAGATTGTCTCCACTACAGAATAATACAAGCTTTGTGTCTCCGAGGAGCCCAGCCCTAATTTGATTACCACTCACTTTGCAGCCGGCAACCACTTTAAAGCCTTCACGATGCAAATCATGGCCTCTGGCATTGAACTCCAAGATTTATGGCAGAGCTTTTGTAACTTAACCTCAGAAGCTTTACAGCGATTGTATTGGGAGAGTTTTATACACATATCCTGCTAGACTGAGAAGGTGTCATTTGAAAACAACGCATACTGCAGCAATCCCACTTTTTAGGAACATAGTGCAGTGTGGTGGTGGTGGTTTAGTCCCTAAGTCTGTGTTCAGCTCTTGCGACTCCATGGACTGTAGCCTGCCAGACTCTTCCATCCAGCCTGGGATTTCCCAGGCAAGAATACTGGAGTGGGTTGCCATTTCCTTCTCCGGAGGATCTTCCCATCCCAGGGATCGAACCCGGTTCTCCAGCATTGCAGGTGGTTTCTTTACCGACTGAGCCACCATGCTCCTGTACTGCAGTATGCTTCCTGTGTTGCCGGGGTCCAGCCCCGGTGGATCTAGGGAATTCGAAGCAGGGACCGCGTCGGCGAGGATCAGGAAACAACTGCTTAATTAAACTTTAATTAAGGATATAAATAGTAATAGAATAAGGATAGCTCAGTGAGGAAATTCAATGGAGAAAAGAGGCTGAAATAAGGATAGCTCAGTGAGGAAATTCAGTGAAGAAAAGAGGCTGAATAACTCAACCAGAAGGCAAGAGAAAGAACGACATGGGGAGACCAAGTTTCGGTGAACAAGGCCTGCACTTTATTTTCCAAAGTAGTTTTTATACCTTAAGTTATGCATAGAGGATAATGGGGGAAGGGGTAGAGTCATGCAGTAAGCCAGGCTTTCTTCCTGCAAACTTATCATATGCAAAAGTTTAGGTGATTTGCATCATCTTCTGGCCCGGAGGCCTGTTAACGTTTTAAGTCCCTTTCTTCAGAAAACTTATTTTTCTCTAAAGGTGATTGATGAGTCAAGTGCCACCCTCCAAAAGCATTAGATAAAGTTGCATTCCTACAGAGCAAAGGTGTGGTGGGCTATAACAAGAAAAAGAATTAACTCAAGGGTCCCAGGTTACAAACATTAAAACTACTATTTACACCAATTATATTAATCAGTACACTGCCAGGGACACAGCAGGTAAGGGATATGGAGACTTAGCAGCAAACATTGGCCCAACAAGTGAAAAACCCTTCACCAAGACAATTTCTAATCAATCTTTTAACTGCTCAAAGAATCTGTATTTAGACAGTTTAGAACATCTCATGCCTCTCACAGTTGGGAGGCTCTGAGCAATCACATGTGGCCGGAAAAACCTATTCAGGCAGGCTAGAGGATTTCCAAAGGAGTTTGTAGGTTGAAACACTGTCACACGCAGGAATTATTAACTGGAACTGTAAGCTAACTCTTTTTTCAGAGTGAGGTAGTGGGGGACAGCCCCCCATAAAGTCTGAGGTGTAGGTGAAAGCACAAAGCAGAAAGTAGGCAGACTCGGGTTTTGGGGGTAGATGCTCAAGAATTTCCAGGGAGACTCCTGAAGCTTGATCCCGCCTTTGCGTATGCCGAGCCTCCTTCTTCATGACCTTTGCCACGGGCGGAGCTTGCTCCCCGCACTGTGTATTGTCAGGATACAGGTCTGAACCCTGCAGAGCAAGCTGGCCTGTGTGTTGTGGGCAGGAGACCAAAACCACAGCAGAGAAGACTGGCGACCATTGTTCTACACAGGCGGATAGGGAGTTCCCAATAGTGCTTGTGCTTTCCATAGAATGGGGGCTGTACTTCCCTCTTTGATCACCCTGTAAGAATCTCAGCCTGATGTGATTGTTAACGTGAGGCTTGTTTGCTGGTGCCTGTGGCGTTGCAACCCTATATATAGGTCGTCATCACATGGGATTCTACAAACACCATCCACAATCCATTGCATACGCAGCACTCTTGTACACTGAGTGTTGGCAGTAGGTGGGAGCTTTCAAGGCATGTGTTTTAAGGTCTGTTTCCTTACAGATGAAGAAACTGAAGCCTGAAGGGGAGACTCTGGCAGAGCTTACTGTCAAGTAGAACCAGAACTGGGGGCTGGGTCTCTTGCCCTTGCTTCCACCTTTCTACAGTTCCATTCCTTTGGCCTCTCCCACCTTGGAAAGCACATCAAGCACTGCCTCTGGTTTCAGTCTAATCATATGACCATCAGTTTTGTTTGTTCCTGAGTTGTTTTTTTTTCCCCTTTCCCCCCCCAAGTCATTTTGAGATGAATTTGCTAAGATAGGCACCCAGTGGGAAAGTAAAGATGGAAAGTATCCTGTAGTTAGGTTGCTTTACTATTTATATTTTCAAATGATAGGCCCATCAGACCCAGCAGTATCTGAGGCTCTGCTGCAGAGACTTCCTCTTTTTGTCTTACTGGTTATTTCTCATTTTCCCAGAATTGCCATGGAAACGTATATCCGACAGAGGCAGCTAATCATGTCGCCCCTGATAACATCCCACGTGATCGGGGAGAATGAACCACTCACGTCAGTCTTGAATAAAGTGATAGCAACCAAAGAAGTGAATCACAAAGGACAAGGTACTCGGCCCTGTGTACCAAGCGGGGAGGGGGCTCTGGTGGGGTTCGGGAGTGGTGGCCCTCAGAGCTGAGTCCTTGGACTCTGGCCCTTTCATTATCTTTGTCTGATATAAAACAGACCCTGCTGGGGACTGCCCACCTCAACTTCCGACTGACACTGACGGCAGTTCGGACTTGAGAGCCTTGTCTCGCGGCTGTATTTTGTAAATTGTGTAGAATGAATTCTCATCTGATATGTCTCCTCACTTTTGTCTGCTCTATGATCCCAATGCTCTAAATTAAGGCACAAAGAAAAAGAGTTTGAAGATAATTATGTTCCACTCTCTGTATAGGTTTATGCCATTACATTTCCAAAAACTGTGAAGAGAGAGACCAAAGTCATGTAAATGAATATGATTTCATATAAAATAATGGGCTTTCCAGCCAATCATTTTTTCATACCTCCATATGTCATTTTGTTGACTTAGTTTTGCTGATTGAAACTAAATTTTAATTCGGGTAACAAGGGAAAATAGTTAAAATTTAGATACCAAGGTAGTGATGATTGGGGGTCAGTTTTTGAAGATAGAGTTACTTTCTTTTTAAACCACCTTGTAATTGTCTTCTGAAGGGGAAGCAATTAGGAAACGTTATTTTTGGCATATTTAGTTTGCCATCTATTGACAACTATTGCCATCTATTGTTACCCTGAGTGAGAAATAGATGTGAAGAAACACATATTCTAAAAATGAATAACCAAATATATTTCTGTTGTTTTAGAATTCCTAACCTAAGGATATAATTTATTAGAGTGGAAAATTCTTAAACTAATTAAATTTCTGTGTCTGTATAATTTTTTTTTTATCAAAACTGTAAGAAAATATTTCTTCTCTTCCTTCCTAACAAAATACTTTTCAAATGTTTTCATGCTCTTCATAAATATTTTTGTGGCTGTGTAATATTCCATTGCTTGGATTATATTTTTTTCTTCCCAAGCATGGAATCCCCTAGGTAAATACTTAAGTACTTTCTAGTTTGTCACCATTATAAATTGAAATAACTCTGGTATGGCTATCTTTATACATGAAGATATATAAGATATACTATAAAAGATACATACTGCTGCTGCTAAGTCGCTTCAGTCGTGTCCCACTCTGTGCGACCCCATAGACAGCAGCCCACCAGGCTCCCCCGTCCCTGGGATTCTCCAGGCAAGAACACTGGAGTGGGTTGCCATTTCCTTCTCAATGCATGAAAGTGGAAAGTGAAAGTGAAGTTGCTCGATGGTGTCCGACTCCTAGCGACCCCATGGACTGCAACCTACCAGGCTTCTCTGTCGATGGGATTTTCCAGGCAAAAGTACTGGAGTGGGTTGCCATTGCCTTCTCTGAAAGATACATACTATCTTTTTCATATTTAGGACTATCTCCCCAAGAAAATTCCCGGAGGTAGGATTTCTGGATTAGATGATGGGAATAAGTTTATGACTGGAGACGCACATATTATCAGAATGCTTTCCGTCGATAGGCACTAATTACTATCTGCCTGCTTGGCAAACTGATGTTTAAAATTCTTTACCTGTTTGAGGGGTGAAAAGTTGACTTCTATAACTGTTGCATTAAAAAAAAATGACTTGAAATTATCTGGCACTCATATGTATTTATACTTTTCTAAAGTTTTCATTCTCAGTTTTTGTAAACTCTTTGTATACTAAAGGTCATAGTCCATCTACTTAGGATGCATACTTTTTAGTTTCTAGCTAGCCAAGTATTTATAAACTTCTTGTATTTCCTGGTAAATTGTGTATTCATGTTTTGTTTATTTGTAATCTAAATATTTTTCATCTAGTGAGTATAAACTCATAATTTCTTGTAAGTATTTTGTCATGCCTTTTATAGTTGTATGTAGTGTATAGTATATGAAGTATACCTTTTGTGTTTTTATGAGTATCAAAATTTCAGCTTGTATAGATAATTATTTTGCTTTTGTGATTTCTTCATTTGTTTCAATATGTAGAAAAATGGTTCAAAAAGCTGTACACTTATTTTTTTAATTTCTGGTCTGTTTTTCCATTATCTTTTACATTAGGAATTTATTTTAATGAAAATGTGTGGTGAGAGGTTAGATTGATTCTGCTCTGAGTAGAATAGAATATTCCAGTACGTTTATGGAATTGATCCATTGTTTCATGATTTGTTATGTCTCTTTTGCTGTATGCTTAATAGCTGTATATAATAGTACTTGATTTCATTGTTTTCATTGATTTAGATATCTTTACTACTAATATCACTCATTATTATAACTTCATAGTATTTTGGTATCTGATAGGGACCATCTTCCCCCCACCCTCCAGAGCAAACATCTGTTTACCTCTCTGTCAAATTGTCAAAGAAATCCTGCTATGCTTTTGTTGGGAGTGTCATTAAAATTCTAAGTTAACTGGGGGAGAATTGATGTCTTTACAGTAATGTATCTGTGTATTAATACCAGGCATATATTTTTCTTAACATTCGAGTGTGCATTTATTATATAGATCATAACAAAGAGCTAAAATTTTGTCTTTTTTTTCTTTAAAGGACTTTGGGTGTCCTTGAAGCTATTGCCAGGAGACCTCACGCAAGTTCAGAAAAATTTTTCACACTTGGTTGATCGATCCACAGCTATCGCACGGAAGATGGGCTTTCCTGAGATAATCCTTCCAGGTAAATGCTTTGCTTGATTCACCTGTTATGCATCCTCTAGGACTTTCTTACATGTAGCCATCACTTTAAAAAAGTTTTTTTATTCAAGTGTAGTTGCTTTACAATGTTGTGTTAATTTCCACTGTACAGCAAAGTGAATCAGCTATACCTATACATGTATCCACTCTTTTTTGGATTTCCTTCCCATTTAGATCACCACAGAGCAAGGAGTAGAGATTCCTGTGCTATACGTAGGTTCTTGTTAGTTATCTGTTACACATAGTATGGATAATGTTTGCCTAGAGAATTCCATGAACAGAAGAGTATGCTGCTACTGATGAGTTGCTTCAGTCGTGTCCGACTCTGTGCGACCCCATAGACGGCAGCCCACCAAGCTCCCCCGTCCCTGGGATTCTCCAGGCAAGAACACTGGAGTGGGTTGCCATTTCCTTCTCCAATGCATGAAAGTGAAAAGTGAAAGTGAAGTTGCTCAGTTGTGTCTGACCCTCAGCGACCCCGTGGACTGCAGCCTTCCAGGCTCCTCCGTCCATGGGATTTTCCAGGCAAGAGTACTGGAGTGGGGTGCCATTGCCTTCTCCCAGAGGAACATAGTGGGCTACAGTTCATGGGGTCGCAAAGAGTCGGATATGACTGAGCAACTTAAGACATATATGCACAGATAGTGTATATATGTCAATGCCCATCTCTCAGTTCATCCCAACCCCTTCCCCCTCTAGGTGTCCATACATTTGTTCTCTATGTCTCTGTGTCTATTTTTGCTTATAAATAGGATTATATATAAAAGTTTTTTCCAATTCCACATATATGTATGAATATGATTTTTGTCTTTCTTTTTTACTTCACTCTATATGACAGTCTCTGGGTCCATCCATGTCTCAACAAATGACTCAACTTTTTTTCCTTTTTATGGCTAAGTAATATTCCATTTTATGTATGTACCACATCTTCTTTCTCCATTCCTCTGCTGATGGACATTTAGGTTGTTGCTATGTCCTGGCTATTGTAAACAGTGCTGCAGTGACCACTGGAGTGCTCTAATGGGACCCTCGAGGCAACATAGATCAAATTTCATCATTTACAAGTTGCAGTTTCTTAGAAAACTACCCAATATGCAAGCCCAAGAGAGCGCTTTTAAAAGTAACTCAAAATTTTCTCTTTGCTTTCTCTTCCTTTGTGTTCTGCACAAGTCCTTCTGAAATACTTCCTAGACCACCCATTAAGTAGCACTAAATAGCTGTATCTCTGTCCCGAGAATTACTTGCTTCATCTGCACGTGCCTCTTCTCATGATGACATCAACACTGTGGGCTCCTTGACAGGAAACTCCAGCAAGGTGCCCACTCAGCTCAGACTCAGCTGGACCTCCTGCTCCGTTGGCTTTAGCTCCAGCTGTGTTCCTGGCTTTCCCCTTACTTGTGGTGATAGGAATGTAAACGTTGTGCAGTTTCCTACTGTAGTTTCATCTTTTTTGCCACCACGTGATAGTGATCTGCATATGTATTCTTGAGAATTCCTTAATTTGACCCATTTACTTCCTTGATCATTGTAGTGATAAAAGAACATCATCCCCTTGAGGAACTTTATATATGTGTATTATATGATGTAAATCAAATCCCTTATGATTATACAGTGGATGTGAGAAATAGATTTAAGGGCCTAGATCTGATAGATAGAGTACCTGATGAACTATGGAATGAGGTTCGTGACATTGTACAGGAGACAGGGATCAAGACCATCCCCGTGGAAAAGAAATGCAAAAAAGCAAAATGGCTGTCTGGGGAGGCCTTACAAATAGCTGTGAAAAGAAGAGAAGCGAAAAACAAAGGAGAAAAGGAAAGATACAAACATCTGAATGCAGAGTTCCAAAGAATAGCAAGAAGAGATAAGAAAGCCTTCTTCAGCAATCAATGCAAAGAAATAGAAGAAAACAACAGAATGGGAAAGACTAGGGATCTCTTCAAGAAAATCAGAGATACCAAAGGAACATTTCATGCAAAGATGGGCTCGATAAAGGACAGAAATGGTATGGACCTAACAGAAGCAGAAGATATTAAGAAGAGATGGCAAGAATACACAGAAGAACTGCACAAAAAAGATCTTCATGACCCAGATAATCACGATGGTGTGATCACTCACCTAGAGCCAGACATCCTGGAATGTGAAGTCAAGTGGGCCTTAGAAAGCATCACTATGAACAAAGCTAGTGGGGGTGATGGAATTCCAGTTGAGCTATTTCAAATCCTGAAAGATGATGCTATGAAAGTGCTGCACTCAATATGCCAGCAAATTTGGAAAACTCAGCAGTGGCCACAGGACTGGAAAAGGTCAGTTTTCATTCCAATCCCAAAGAAAGGCAATGCCAAAGAATGCTCAAACTACCACACAATTGCACTCATCTCACACGCTAGTAAAGTAATGCTCAAAATTCTCCAAGCCAGGCTTCAGCAATATGTGAACCGTGCACTTCCTGATGTTCAAGCTGGTTTTAGAAAAGGCAGAGGAACCAGAGATCAAATTGCCAACATCCGCTGGATCATGGAAAAAGCAAGAGAGTTCCAGAAAAGCATCTATTTCTGCTTTATTGACTATGCCAAAGCCTTTGACTGTGTGGATCACAATCTGAAAGAGATGGGAATACCAGACCACCTGACCTGCCTCTTGAGAAATCTGTATGCAGGTCAGGAAGCAACAGTTAGAACTGGACATGGAACAGACTGGTTCCAAATAGGAAAAGGAGTACGTCAAGGCTGTATATTGTCACCCGGTTTATTTAACTTATATGCAGAGTACATCATGAGAAATGCTGGACTGGAAGAAACACAAGCTGGAATCAAGATTGCCGGGAGAAATCTCAATAACCTCAGATATGCAGATGGCACCACCCATATGGCAGAAAGTGAAGACGAACTCAAAAGCCTCTTGATGAAAGTGAAAGAGGAGAGTGAAAAAGTTGGCTTAAAGCTCAACATTCAGAAAATGAAGATCATGGCATCCGGTCCCACCACTTCATGGGAAATAGATGGGGAAACCGTGGAAACAGTGTCAGACTTTATGTTTTTGGGCTCCAAAGTCACTATAGATGGTGATTGCAGCCATGAAATTCAAAGACGCTTACTGCTTGGAAGGAAAGTTATGACCAACCTAGATAGCATATTGAAAAGCATAGACAGTACTTTGCCAACAAAGGTCCGTTTAGTCAAGGCTATGGTTTTTCCAGTGGTCATGTATGGATATGAGAGTTGGACTGTGAAGAAGGCTGAGCGCCAAAGAATTGATGCTTTTGAACTGTGGTGTTGAAGAAGACTCTTGAGAGTCCCATTGGACTGCAAGGAAATCCAACCAGTCCATTCTGAAGGAGATCAGCTCTGAGATTTCTTTGGAAGGAATGATGCTAAAGCTGAAACTCCAGTACTTTGGCCACCTCATGTGAAGAGTTGACTCATTGGAAAAGACTGTGATGCTGGGAGGGATTGGGGGCAGGAGGAGAAGGGGACGAAAGAGGAGGAGATGGCTGGATGGCATCACTGACTCAATGGACGTGAGTCTGAGTGAACTCCGGGAGTTGGTGATGGACAGGGAGGCCTGGCGTGCTGCAATTCATGGGGTGGCAAAGAGTCAGACACAACTGAGTGACTGATCTGATCTGATCTGATTACATAAAATATAAATGTTAAAACACAAATATGTTGTATATTCATTAGAAAAAATATGAACAATCTTTGGCATGTTAGAAAAATTCTTGAAAACCAAACTGTTATCTAGTGCATAAAAATTCAGGTTTTTTAAATTTTTATTTGTTTATTTAATTTAGCTGCCCTGCAGAGCATGTGGGATCTTAGTTTTCTGACCAGGGATTGAACCTGTGCCCCCTGCAATAGAAGCACAGATTCTTAACCACTGGACCACAAAGGAAGTCCCCAGGTTCTTTTAAACTAATTGAAACTCTTGTTCCTCCTTGGTGAAATTAAGGAGCAGTAATAATTTGATGGGCTCCCTGGTGGCTCAGTGGAAAGAATCCGCCTGCCAATGCAGGAGTCGCAGTTCAGTCCCTGGGTGGGGAAGATCCCCTGCAGGAGGAAATGTCAACCCTCTCCAGTATTCTTGCCTGGGAAATCCCATGGACAGAGGAGCCTTGTGGGCTACAGTCCATTGGTTTGCTAATAGTTGAACATGACTGAGACTGAGCATGCACACACAAAATAATTTGATGGCCTCATGCATTTGTATACATAGTGAGTACTAAAAGAATATTTGTGGAATGAAGAAATGAAAGAGTTCTAAAATGGAGATCATCTTCTTTTCTCACGAATAGTAGTTTTCATCTGCTTCATCTACAGAGCTGTTTCACCCTAATACATTTTCATCAACATTCTTGGAAAATGTTTGTCTTCTTGCTGTTTATAAAAATAAGTATTGGTATTCTTCCTGTAACTGATGGCCGTTTTACTGCTTCAGCAAGACCGAAACCTAAAAAAAATGTAATAGACGAGTTTTTTCTTTGGACAAAGTGAATTTACATTTGAAATCTGTCTGGAAGGAGTCCTTCTACTTAATACTATTAGTTCATGAACTGCCAGGGCTATAATAGACTTTAAAAATCATCCAGAATGATGGTTCTCAAATGTAAGTCATTGGTTCACCCAGTCAGGATTACCTGGGTGATATTAAAATACAGATTCCCAGACTTTCCCAGACTCTGATTCAATTTGTAAGACCCGGGTTCTCCAGGTTGTTGTTTAGTCGCTGAGTCTTGTCTGAGTCTGCCATCCCATGGATAGCAGCACATCAGGCTTCTCTGTCCTTCACTATCTCCTGGAGTTTGCTCAGACTCATGTCCATTGAGTCAGTGATGCCATCTCATCCTCTGTCGCCCCCTTCTCTGCCCTCAGTCTTTCTCAGCATCAGGGTCTTTTCCAATGAGTTGTCTCTTTGCATCAGGTGGCCAAAGTATTGGAGCTTCTGCATCAGTCCTTCCAATGAATATTCAAGGTTGATTTCCTTTAGGATTGACTGGTCTGATCTCCTTGCTGTCCAGGGGACTCTCAAGAGTCTTCTCCAGCACCACAATTTGAAAGCATCAGTTCTTCAGCACTCAGCCTACTTTATGGCTCACCTCTTATATCCATACATGACTACTGGAAACATCATAGTTTTGACTGTATGGACCTTTATTGGGTTCTCCTGGGGATTCTGGTAATTGGCCAGGTTTGAGAAACATGGATCTGGGCCAACATCCCTCACTGGTGTCCTTTTTGTCACCATTTGAACAGGCTCCAGAGTCATCTTTAATTCTTCCCTCTACTGCACTTTCCCTCATAGCTAAATTCGTGGAAGCAATTATATGCTCTCTGTTTTCTCACCCGTCAGTCTCTCTCTGTCCAGAATGGCTGTCACTACTCACGGAAAGATTACAGCGTCTCTAAGTCCAGTGGAGATTCTTAGCCTGATGATCGTCTCTGGCGGGCATGCATATGACACAGTTGCTCACTCCCTCTTTTGGAATGTTACTACACACTGTTGGTGATGCCACACTCTTCTCTTTTTTTCCTTCCCCTGGCTTCTCTCCCAGGATTCCTTTGCCAACTTATTATCTTCGACCTCACCTTTAAGTTTCTCAATATTTGGTCCTTATGCCCTCTCTTGGTTTGCTTGTGCTGCATGACAAAGAACCACAGGCTGTGTGGCTTAAACAATGGAAGTACATGGGACTTCCTTGGAGGTCCAGTGGTAAAGACTCTGTGTTTCCAATGTAGCAGGTGAGGATTTGATCCTTTCTTAGGAAACTAAGATCCCATATGCCATGTGGTGTAGCCAAACAATAAAACATAAAAAATGAAAGTATAGTTTCTTATAGTTCTGGAGGCTGGAAGTCAAAAATCAAAATATCTGTAGGGTTGTTTCTTCGGAATCCTCTTCTTGTTTACCGGTTGCCGCCTCCTTACTGTATCCTCATACTGTCACCCCTTGCTCTGTGTGTTATCTGTGTCCTATTCTTATAAAGGTATCAGTTATATTGGATTAGGGCTTACCATATGACCGCCTTTTACATTAGTCACCTCTTTAACATGTGAATTTGAGGGAGGGGGACACAGTTCAGTCTTTAACAGGTCTCCTTTCTTTCCTTCTGCACGCTGTCCTCTCCCTAGGAGATCTCATCCACTCCTTGTTTTTGTATTTATTTACTTAGCTGTACTGGGTCTTAGCTGCAGCATGTGAACTCTTAGTCGTGGCATGTGGGACCAGTGATTGAACCGGACCGTGTGCTTTGGGAGCTCTGCACTACCAGGGAAGTCCTCATCCATTCATTTTGCTTCTGTGTGTTAGTTGCCTATGAATCCAAATCTCTAGTTCTAAGACCCTTCCTTTAATCAGAGGTGGGAAGAGGATCTTCTCTTCCCACCCTCAATTGGATCATTCTTTCTCTTTATTTCTTAACTCAAAATCTGCACCTGGAACTTGCCATCCTAAGCATCTGGGCCTGACTCTTTTATTGTGTTTTTATCTCAGAGAACAGCCCCTCATCCATCCACTTGCATAGACAAGAAACCTGGAAATCACCCTTGACACCTCCTTTCCTTCACCTCACACAGGATTGAGGGAGAAGATCCAGTTTTCCCTTTGAAAGCCTCTCAGCTCCACCCCTTCTTTATCCAGCTGCAGCTCCCTAAATTGTAGCTACTGTCTTCAGTTCCCTGGACAACTGCCATGTCTTCCTAACTGGTTTCCCTGTTCTGTTCTTTCTACCTCATTCTCCACACAGTAGCATGAATGGTCGATTATAAATGCCTTTCTGATATCGTCACACTCCTTCCTTTCTGAAAACATGTCAATGACTTCTGTTTATATTCAGGATGAAGATACAAATTCTTCTGTTGGCCTCAGGCAGGCTTATGTCTGTCTCCATAACCTCATCTCATACCAGATTTCCTTCACTTGAAAGCATCATGGATATGTCTACTACCTCTGGGCCTTTGCACATGCTATGTACTCTCCCTTCTGCTCTCATTCCTCCACTATCAGCCCAAAGGGTAGATTCCCACACCGTCCATTGATTCTGACTTTATAATGATGCATCTCATCAGATGATGGTCTGAGAATGCTCCTCTTACCCACCAGACTATAAGCTGCTTGAGAGCAAGGCTGTGGGTGTATGGCTGACCGTTGTCTCCCAAACACCTAGCACAATGCTTCATAACAGAGTCTGTGCTCAGTCTGTTTTTCAAAGGAGTAAATGAATATTATTTCATTTCACTGTACCTTAATTTACTCAACCATTTCTGTGGTTGGAAACTGAAGATGCGTCAAAGTTTTCACATTAACAAACAATACCACAATGAATATCCTTATGGATAAATCATTGCTCACATGTTTTTTTGTGGTATAGTTGATGTACTATATTATATAAGTTTCACGTGTACAACAAATAGCACTAAACTGTACTTCAGAGACACTGTGCTATGTATGGAGAGGTAAAATGAGGTAAGCTATTGGGAACAATACATATAAAAACTCCTAGGTAAATACTTTATTACAAAGTCAGAGCATTTTGTATTTTACATATAATTTACATCTTATTACACTCTGAAATTTAAAAATGACTCCAGGTAGCACCACTCACAGGATGGCTTGCTGTATTGCAGGAGATGTTCGGAATGATATTTATGTCACCCTGATCCATGGGGAGTTTGACAAGGGGAAAAAGAAGACACCAAAGAACGTGGAGGTGACCATGTCTGTCCATGACGAGGAGGGCGGGCTCCTGGAGGTTAGTGATGTTCCCGGCAGTCCTGCTGCCGTCACACAGTCCTTTACAGGACTTCAGGTCTGACGTTAATTGTTCTTCACTGTAGAGTGGATTTGGTGTTTCACAAGAAAAACGTAGGAAGCCCATTAAATTTGTGAATAGCAGTTACCAGTTTTATTAATAAATTCACATAGATTCTTAATTTTATTATTTCTCCTGTGCTGAGAAAGACCTTAAGCCACCAGGATTTCAGGTGTACATTTCTAATGTCGTGATTCTCTCTCTCTCTCTTTTTATTGGTTTATTTTTGGCTGCACTGGGTCTTCATTGCTGCACACAGGCTTTCTCTAGTTGCAGTGAGTGGGGCTACCCTTTCTTGCAGTGTGCAGGCTTCTCATTGCAGTGGCTTCCCTTTGCAGAGCACGGGCTCTTGGGCTTCAGTAGTTGAGACACATGGACTCAGCAGTTGCAGCTCCTGGGCCTAATGGTTGTGGTGCATGGGCTTAGTTTGTGCCAAGGCATACGGGATCTTCCCAGATCAGGGATCAAATGCATGTCTCCTACATTGGCAGGCGGATTCTTTACCACCAAGCCACCAGGGAAGCCCCTGATGTAGAGATTCTTAATCATTTTCAAGTAATTTAGACACTTTGAATCTTATAAGGTCCTCCTTTCGATCTGGAGGGTACAGGTCCTCCACCTGAGCGAGCTGAACCAGTGGAGATGTACTGCTTAGAGCTGTTACACTGGAAGGGCTCTTGGTTTGAGGTCAACTACCACGCTTTTTAGTTTTAGAGATCATCAAACTGCAGCCCAGAGAGGATAAGGTGTTCTCTCAGGGAAGCACAGGACCCAGAGGTGATGCAGGAAACAGACACAGGTGTCCTGACTTCCGGTCCATTGTTCCTCCCACAGAAGTTAAGTCTTGATTCTGACGTCATGGAGGAGGATAGGCAAGGGGTGGTCACGACAGGCTTTTACTGCCCGAGTGACCTCTGGCTCCTCTTGTGTGAGCCATAGTTACCTGCTGGGGAGTCCACTCCGTTCACTGAGTGCATCGTGGTGGGGGCACAGCAGAGTACACCATCCATCACTTCCTGGGGATGTGCTCGTCTTCGAAGGAATCAGTTGTTTAAAGACAAGTTGTCCTCTGCATAGAGGGAGAAGCAGAATGCCGTGGGCCACAATGTGGGAGTCATTTCTTTGTGCTGTTAGGAGAGCCCTTTTGCCCCAAGAGTTCAAGTACACATCGTGGCTTTGCTAACTAGCTTGGAAATACCTCCACGGAGGCCTGACTCTACTGCACTAAGTGGTTCCTTTCTAGGAAGAGCCACAACCCTAAGTTCTAGTGGACACACCACACCTACGTACCAAGTCCTTAGAACAAGAGCATAGACAGGACCTCACGCGGCTTTACGTATGCAACGTGCTTAGCTCTGGGTCACCCTTACTAGACCTCCATTCGCTGAAAGAGGAAAGAAGAAAGGAAGGAAGGACAGTATATGGTTGGAATGGAAGAGGGAATAAAAGTTCTAGCAAAGAGGAATGTTAAGCTGGTACTGGCTGCCTTAGCAACTATGCATCGAGATACTTGGACCCTCAAAGTGCTAGAAACTCACCCTCTCTTTTTTTTAATATATAATTTAATTAATTTATTTATTTTTGGCTTTGCTGGGCTTTTCTTTAGTTTGTGGTGTGTGGGGGCTACTCTCTAGTTGGGGTGTGCAGGCTTCCCATTGCAGTGACTTCTCAGGTTGCGGAGCACAGGCTCTAGGGCATGCGGGCTTTAGTAGTTGTAGCACATGGGCTTAGTAGCTGCGGCTTGCAGACTCGAGAGCACAGGCTTAAGAGTTGCGGTGCCTGGGCTTAGTTGCTTTGTGGCATGTGCGATCCTCCCAGATCAGGGATCAAACCTGTGTCTCCTGCATTGACAGGCAGATTCTTTACCAATGAGCCACTGGGGAAGCCCAAAACTCAGTCGTTTTAAATTAATTTCTTTTATTGACATATGGTTGCTTTACAGTGTTGTGTTCATTTCAGGTATACAGCCAAGTATCTATCTATACAGCATTATCTATCGATCATCTGTGTATATTCTTTTTTAGATTCTTTTCACGTGTAGGTTTTTACATCTTCCGTATAGTTCCCTGTGCTGTATAGTAGGTCCTTGTTACCTATTTTATATAGAGTAGTGCATATCTTTTCATGTCAAGTTCCTAATTATCCCATTCCTCAACCTTCCCCTTTGGAAACCAGGAGTTTGTTTTCTATGTCTGTGAGTCTGTTTGCATTTTGTAAATAAGTTCATGTCTGTCATACTTCAGATTCCACATATGAGTGATGTCATATTTGTCTTCCTCTGACTTATTTTACCACCTAGTATGACAATCTCTAGGTTCATCCATGTTGATGCAAATGGCATTATTTCATTCCTTTTTATGGATGAATAGTCTTCCATTGTATACATGTACCACATCTTCTTAGAAAGTCATCTCACTCTTCACCCCAGAGGTAATCAACTTATGGATGCCAATGTAAGACATGCGCTAGCCATGTGGAGTACCCTGAGTGTCTAGATAATATTGTCACCTCCTCATTTTTTCTTTCCATCCAAAGAAAGCGATTCATCCTGGTGCTGGATATGAAGGCATTTCTGAGTACAAATCAGTGGTGTATTATCAAGTCAAGCAGCCCTGTTGGTATGAGACCGTCAAGGTGAGAATGTGCTATCAGTAACTTCTATCATATATGAAACCTCTTTTAGATTCCTTTCTTCTTTTTTTAAATTAGGATATAGTTGCTTTACAATGTTGTGTTAGTTTCTGCTGCACAGTGAAGTGAATCAGCTATATGTATACATATACCCCCGCCCTTGACCCTTCTTCCCACCCCACTCCCCCATCCCACCCCTCTAGGTCATCGCAGAGCACTGAGCTGAGCTCCTTGTGCCATACAGCAGCTTCCCACTAGCTGTATGTTTTACACGTGGTAGTATATATATGTCAACCTCAATCTCCTGATTCATCCCACCCACTTTGTCCACACATCTGTGCACTATGTCTGTGTCTCTATTCCTGCCCTGAAGTAGGTTCATCTGTATCATTTTTCTAGATTCCACATATATGCATTAATATACTATATTTGTTTTTCTCTTTCTGACTTACTTCACTCTGTTTGACAGACTTTAGATCCAAACACATCTCCACAAATGACCCTTATACCCACCAGTGATTCCTCCTTTATCCTGACGTTTTACACAGGTTGCCTGCAGTTTGCCATAAGAAATGAACTGATCATCGTAATTCTTTAGAAGAGCATTTCTCTTGCAGAAACTTCAGAAATCTTAAATAATGTTCTAGTTTGTCAACGTGTTGAAATTTGGAGAAAAACTTGTGGTTGTAATGATGTAAGAGGCTGCCAAGATGGTCCAGCACCAAATGGAAATTTTCACACTTTTGTGAGCAGTTTCCTAACATTTCTCTCCTTCTTGGCCTCTAACCAAGTTTGCTGGGTCTCTTTTCAATTTAATTACGTGGTTTTCAGATTCCAAAGTGCTCTTGAAATCAGTCAGCTCATGTGAGCCTTGCAATAGCTCTGCAACTGAAATGGTCTGAGTTACAGTACCCCTTTTTTTGTTAATCGTTCACCACACTCAGCAGCATGGGGGATCTTAGTTCCCCCACCAGGAATCCAACTTGGGCACCATCTGCATTGGAAGGCAGAGTCTTAATCACTGGACCACAAGGGAAGTCCCAACAGTAGCCCTTTTTCTAAAGAGGTAACGGAACTCAGAGCAGTGAAGCAGCCATGTTCCTCTAGCTGCTCTGTGTAAGAGTCTACACTAGAGCCCACTTTTTCTGAAACCTAGGCTCCATTAGCTCTTTCTTTTTTTATTATTTTATAATTGAAGTATAATTTATTTACAGTGCTGTGTTAATTTTGGCTGTACAGCAAAGCAATTCCATTATCCATATGTATTTGTAGTTTTTGTTTTTGTTTAGTCACTAAGTCATATCCAACTCTTTGTTACCCCATGGACTGTAGCCTGCCAAGCTTCTCTGTCCATGGAATTTCCCAGGCAAGAATACTGGAGTGAGTTGCCATTTCTGTCTCCAGGGGAGCCTTCCGACCCAGAGATAGAACCACATCTCCTGCATTAGCAGGAGGATCCTTTACCACCGAGCCACCAGAGAAGCTCATCCATACACACACACACACACACACACACACACACACACACACACACATTCTTTTGAATATTCTTTTCCATTATGGCTGAGATCAGGATGCTGAATATAGTTCCTTGTGCTGTACAATGGGACTTTGTTGCTTATCCACATTGACTTTCTGATTGTCAGAGTCTTAAAAATTCTCCACAGAAAACTAAAAAATAATTGCCCATGTATCTTAATTCAGAAGTAACCATCCTCCACAATGGTTGGAGGCATAATAAATGCACTAAGGTGGGCACAATAAAGGACAGAAATAGTATGGACCTGACAGAAACAGAAGATGTTAATAAGAGGTGGCAAGAATACACAGAAGAACTATACAAAAAAGATTTTCATGACCCAGATAACCACAATGGTGTGATCACTCACCTAGAGCCAGACATCCTGGAATGCAAAGTCAAGTGGGCCTTAGGAAGCATCACTACGAACAAAGCCAGTGGAGGTGATGGAATTCCAGTTGAGCTATTTCAAATCCTAAAAGATGATGCTGTCGAAGTGCTGCACTCAACATGCCAGCAAATTTGGAAAACTCAGCAGTGGCCATGGGACTGGAAAAGGTCAGTTTTCATTCCAATCCCAAAGAAAGGCAATGCCAAACGATGTTCAAACTACTGCACAATTGCACTCATCTCACATGCCAGCAAAGTAATGCTCGAGATTCTCCAAGCCAGGAAGTGAACTGTGAACTTGCAGATGTTCAAGCTGGATTTAGAAAAGGCAGAGAAACCAGAGATCAAATTGCCAATATCCGCTGGATTATGGAAAAAGTGAGAGAGTTCCAGAGAAAAACATTTACTTCTGCTTTATTGACTATGCCACAGCCTTTGACTTGGTGGATCATAACAAACTGTGGAAAATTCTGAAAGAGATGGGAATACCAGACCACCTGATCTGCCTCTTGAGAAATCTGTATGCAGGTCAGGAAGCAACAGTTAGAACTGGACATGGAACAACAGACTGGTTCCAAACAGGAAAAGGAGTACGTCAAGGCTGTATATTGTCACCCTGCTTATTTAACTTATGTACAGAGTACATCATGAGAAATGCTGGAGCGGATGAAGCACAAGCTGGAATGAAGATTCCTGGGAGAAATACCAATAACCTGAGATACGCAGATGACACCACCCTTATGGCAGAAAGCAAAGAAGAACTAAAGAGCCTCTTGATGAATGTGAAAGATGAGAGTGAAAAAATTGGCTTAAAACTCAACTTTCAGAAAACTAAGATCACGGTGTCTGGTGCCATTGCTTCATGGGAAATAGATGGGGAAACAGTGGAAACAGTAGAAGACTTTTTTGGGGGGCTCCAAAATCACTGCAGATGGTGACTGCAGCCATGAAATTAAAAGACACTTGCTCCTTGGAAGAAAAGTTATCACCAACCAAGACAGCATATTAAAAAGCAGAGACATTACTTTGCCAACAAAGTTCCATCTAGTCAAAGCTTTGGTTTTTCCAGTAGTCGTGTGAGAGTTGGACTATAAAGAAAGCTGAGTGCCGAAGAATTGATGCTTTTAAACTGTGGTGTTGGAGAAGACTCAAGAGTCCCTTGGACTGCAAGGAGATCCAACCAGTCTATCCTAAAGGAAATAAGTCCTGAATAGTCATTGGAAGAACTGATGCTGAAGCTGAAACCAATACTTTGGCCACCTGATGCGAAGAACTGACTGATTTGAAATGACCCTGATGCTGGGAATGATTGAAGGCGGGAGAAGGGGACAACAGATGGAATGGAATGATTGGGTGGCATCACTGACTCCATGGACATGAGCTTGAGTGAACTCTGGGAGTTGGTGATGGACAGGGAAGGCTGGCGTGCTGCAGTCCATGGGGTCTCAAAGAGTCGGACACAACTGAGCAACTGAACTGAACCATCCTCCACAATTTTACATACTTAATATGTCTTGAGTCATGCTGTGCATGAAAATTTAAACTAGGAATAAAACCACCATATGACCTAGCAATCCCACTCCTAGGCATATACCCTGAGGAAACCAAAATTGAAAAAGACACGTGGATCCCTTGTTCATTGCAGCACTATTTACAATAACTAGAATATGGACGCAACCTAGATGTCCATCAAGAGATGAATGGATAAAGAAATTGTGGTACATAGGTACAATAGAATAACACTCAGCCATAAAAAGGAATGCATTTGAGTCAGTTCTGATGAGGTGGATGAACCTAGAACCTATTATACAGAGTGAAGTGAGTCAGAGACAGAAAGATAAATATCGTATTCTAACACATATATACGGAATCTAGAAGAATGGTACTGAAGAACTTACTTACAGGGCAGCAATGGGGAAACAGACATAGAGAATAGACTTACGGACATCGGGAGAGGGGAGGACAGAATGAGATGTGTGGAAAGAGTAACATGGAAACTTACATTATCATATGTAAAATAGATAGCCAATGGAAATTTGTGGTATGCCTCAGGAAACTCAAACAGGGGCTCTGTATCAACCTAGAAGGGTGGGATGGGGAGGGAGCTGAGAGGGAGGTTCAAAAGGGAGGGGATGTATGTATACCTATGGCTGATTCATGTTGAGATTTGATAGATATTTGCATAATAGCCCATTACATAACCACACCATAATTAAACTCTTGCCACAAATTCTCTGCTCTCTACATTACCTCATGCCTCTGTTTTCCCTGTCTCTTCTGTATATATAAGCAGCAAAAAGAAAAAGCTTCCTTTTCTCCAGTATTTTATCTTTTTCTTCTAGTGTGTGTATGTGCTCAGTCATGTCTGACTGTTTGTGACCTCATGGACTGTAGCCTGCCAGGCTCCTCTGTCCATCGGTTTCTCCAGGCAAGAATACTGGAGTTGGTTGCCATTTCCTTCTCATGGGAACCTTCCCGACCCAGGAATTGATCCTGGGTCTTCTGCCTTGGCAGGCAGATTCTTTACCACTGAGCCACCAGGGAATTCTTTACCACTGAGCCACCAGGGAAGCCATTTCCTTCTATTTTAGTCCCTACATGTTACTGTATTCATATACAGCTTGTAGTCCGAAAGGTACAGGTACTGATGTTTTCACTCTGAAGCATCTCCTGCTTCATACTTGAGAAGACACTAGAAATTTGTAGTATCTCCACTTTCAGAATCTATGATAAATAGCAAAGATGATCTCTTGAGCTTCACTTGGTTTTGAGAAATAGCTAAACCTCTCTTGAATGAAGTCCTCCACGAAATCTCACTCTATCACAATGACTCCTTATGACCAGATACTAAAATGGGCCTCATTTTATAAAATGAGCTTTGCGTGCCAAGGACTGAATTAATATAAACTCGTAATTCTGAATTATTATGCAGGTGTCCATTGCTATAGAAGAAGTTACTCGCTGCCATATAAGGTTTACCTTCCGACACCGGTCGTCTCAGGAATGTAAGTATTAGGAGGTCTATGACATACTTTCATCAAAACAATATCTTTCATCAAAAAAACCTCCTGCTTGACAGCACTTTTGTGTGTCTGTAGAACAAGATATTTGGCATCTTTGAGGATTCATTGGTGCTAAGGAAATATTTTTTAATGAATTTTTCTAGGTTTCCAGGATTTGTGTTGTTCATTCTGTATCAGAATTTCCCCAAAATGTGTTCTGTGAGTACTAAGGTTCTCTAAGATGCTAATAGATGCTCTCTGACACAGTGAGTTTCACAGTTGGGTAGAGATAGGAAATGCTTGTGTATTATATTTTCCTCTTAGGCATTTACAGTGTATGTTGTCATATTGCTGAGAAATCCTGAAGCCAGAAAAGTTTTTAATCTCTAGTTTCCCCAATTTTTTTCTAATGAAAGAACTATTTCAAATTTTAGATCATAGTTCATGAGTTGACTTTTCTAAAGTACAAACAGAGGAGAATATTGTTTATTTTCCGATTGATTACAAAGTGTCTGGAAGTGTTGTTCTTATTCAGCACTGCATGAAAGTCCAGTCCTTCCTTCCAAACTGAAATTTTTGACTGCCGTCTGCCTACCAGACTGCCGGCCAGGCCCTCAATAGATAATAGCAGACAGGACTCAGGCACTGCTCTGAAAAGTCTCTGTGATCTAGTTAGAAAGATGAGTATGAAAACAGATGATGAAGGTCCGATCAGTGTGACGTGTTACAGCAGCAGACGTGGAGGTGAAAGCCTAGCACCCAGTCCTGCCTGGGGATTTCCTACAACTCCTAAGATTTCCTACATCCTGTCTGAGCCTTGAAGATAGCAGAGGTTAGCCCAGCGAAGGGTGATGGTGGAGAAATGTGTTTGAAAAAGGAAAGGAAGGCTGAAGTGGGAGCAATTATAATATTAAATTGAGCCATCTTAAAGTGCCAGTTTTATAGGTCAGTAACAAATAGTCAAATGTTAGTAATTTCATCCAGGTCTACATTATACTAAAGGAGCATTTCTCAAGCTCTTAGTTTGTTTGTACCAGATACCATGTGGTATTTATATTTATACACTGTCTTGTTTAGTGTCTACTGATAAGATCCATACTATTTTATCCACATCTGTACATAAGGAAAGTGAGGCACAGAGATGTTAAGCCCAAGGTTGGGTTTCCCTGGTAGCTCAGCTGATAAAGAGTCCCCTTGCAATGCAGGAGAACCTGATTTGATTGCTGGGAAGATCCACTGGAGGAGGGATAGGCTACGCACTCCGGTGTTCTTGGTCTTCCCTGGTGGCTCAGCCAAGTTCGATCCCTGGGTTGGGAAGATCCCCTGGAGAAGGGAACAGCTACCTACTCCAGTATTCTGGCCTGGAGAATTCCATGGAGAAGTCCATGGGGTTGCAAAGAGTTGGACATGACTGAGTAACTTTTACTTTCACTTTGCCCAAGGTCACAGGGCTAGTAAGAACCCAGATTGACACCTCGGCAGTCTGATTCCAGGCAGGCTGGAGCAGGGTCATGAAAAGTGAAGATTCTTTTAGACCATCTTGTAGAGGAGCCATTAAAGAGTGTTGTATAGGTCAGGAGTCCCTAACTTCTGGAGTCTAATGCCTGATGATCTGAGGTAAAGCTGATGCAATAATAATAGAAATAAAGTGCACAATAAATGAAATGCATTTGAATCATCCTGAAACCATCCCTCCTGCCCCTGGTTTGTGGAGAAATTATCTTCCATGAAACCAGTCCCTGGTGCCAAAATGATTGGGGATTGCAAGCATATAGGTGGTGGTGGTGATTTGGTATCTATTTATAACAGCTTTAGTCATGGTATCCCCAACCAAACTGGACACAGCCCAAGTGGCCATCGAAAGGAGAACATATGAACAAACTATAGTATAATCGTTTCACAACAGATACCTGCTCAGCCAGTCTGGGGACACACGAGACCTAGCAGAGCTTAGAGTGTGCCTGTGGGGAGCAGGGGCCACGAGCCACCCCTGCCATAGACATCTGAGTAGGGAACATGGTGAGCTCAGAGGCCAACTCTGAAGACCAGGAGGGAGGCCCTTTCCTTCCTCAAGAGGCTGGATTCTCCCTCCCAGATGCCACAAGAAACACATAACCCCTTTTCCTGGCACATTGGCATCTTGGAAAAAGAGAGGAACAGAAACCTTAGATAGCATCACAGCCTTGTTATTGTTCAGTGGCTAAGTTGTGTCTGACTCTGCAACCCCATGGACTACAGCACACCACGCTTCCCTGTCCTTCACTGTCTCCTGGAGTGTGCTCAAGCTCGTGTCCATGGAGTTGGTGATGCCATCCAAGCATCTCATCCTGTTGCCCCTTCTCCTCCTGCCCTCAGTCTTTCCCAGCATCAGGGTCTTTTCCAATGAGCGAGCTCTTCGCATCAGGTGGCCGAAGTATTGGAGCTTCAGCATCAGTCCTTCCAGTGAATATTCAGGATTGATTTCCTTTAGGATTGACTGGTTTGATCTCCTTGCTGTCCACAAACCTTGAAATATAATAAATAAAATACTTGCTAAGGTACTTCCCTGGTGGTCCAGTGGCTAGGAATCTGCCTACCAATGCTGGGGTCACAGATTTCATCACTGGCCTGGGAAGATCCTACTTGCTGAGGAGCAACTAAGCCCATACACCATAGTTACTCAGCCTGTGCTCTAGAGCCCATGCTCCAAAATAAGAGAAGCTGCTACAGTGAGAAACCCATACACAACTAGAGAGTGGTCCCTGCTCAGCACAGCTAGAGAAAGTCCATGTACAGCATCAAAGACCCAGTGCAACAAAATATAACTAAATACATATATACAGAGTGTACATACATACCTACTGAGTCTGTTTTAAAACAGCAGTAGTGAGATAGCCCATGGAATGGTTTGGAAGCATGGCATTTGACCTGATTAGGTTTGATTTTGGAAATTCATACCAAAGAGTGGAGAGATGTTGGGTGGTGAAGGGCTAAAGACAGAGAGACCTGTTATGAAGAGCTTATGGGAATACAGGGAAGTGATGAGGGTGGCCTGGACTCAGGAGGGAACAGCAGGAATGGAGAGAAGAGGTGTCCAGAGGCTCTCGGGATGTGGGCTTAGCCTGGAGGTGGGGTCAGTGTCGATACTCGTTGTTCTGATTGGATGTTTGAGTGGATTCTGTTGTCATTCATTCATAAATATAGGAAGAGCAGGGTATGTGTGGGGGGCACCAGAAGATTTCAGTTAAGGAACTGTTTCCTTCAGGGAGGCAGTGACATGGACAATCCATATGGCTTATTGGAGCTCACTGAACTAACTGATGAGTGTGCGGTCGAACACCTGACTGCAGAGCCGTCAGCTGTGATAGCCGTCACTCCTGGTACTCTTCTGCCCCGCTCAGACACATATTCTTGTCTTTTCAGCCAGAGATAAATCGGAGCGAGCCTTTGGCGTGTCCTTTGTGAAGCTGATGAACATAAATGGCACCACTCTGCAGGACGGGAGGCACGATCTGGTGGTGTATAAGGTGGTGCTAAAGAAAGAGACCGAGGACCTCCTTACTCCCTCTGAAAATGATTCTGAAAACTCCTTTTAGACTTTGTGTATAACTATCAGAAACTTCTCTAGAGCTGTATGTGTTCGCACCTACCAGTCTCGAATCCCAGAGGACTGTGGTCACACTAGCTTCATGGACTCCCATCCCCTTCAGTCTAATAAATGATGGTCCTGGGACTTCCCTGATGGTCCAGTGGGGACCGCCAGTCACACTTCCACTGCAGGGGCGTGGGTTCGATCCCTGGTTGGGAAACTTGGATCCCATATGCTGTTCAGCATGGCCAAGAAAAAAAAAAAAATTTTTTTTCTTTTTTTAAAGGATGGTCCCTCCTTCTTCTGCAAATGGCATCATGGAGGTGAACAGCCAGAGGTCGTTCTCTGGCTTTCTGTTCTTTGCATCACCGCTTGTGGAGCGTTGATAACTGCACTTTTGGGCTGGGTTAGCAGGTGGTGGGTGTGGTAGGATGTGGTTTTCATATCAGCATGAGCCAGGCACCGTTTCTGTGCTCTGGGGCCTCTCTTCCTCCGGTATCAGTTTTGTCCTTATTCTTCCATCTGAGTGCTGCAGAGCTCTCATTCCCACTGAGATTTTAGAGTCGAAAGTAGATATTGAGAAGATCTCATTTGTCCAACAACATCAAGGAGGATTTTTTCAGTTGATAGCTTTTCTGAGATGAAGCTGCCTGAAGTGTATTTCTTTTTATAGCTCCTGAGCTCAGAAGTAGTGTTGGAAGCCATGGCTGGCTGTTTCTTCTCAGGGGACCCAATGAAGTATAACTGTGACAATTTACACGTTCAAGAAAACCATCCTTACTCTTTACTTACATATTTATAACACAGACTAGGATACTGATTTCTGCTTCATTACTTATTCCATTTTCATACAATGTTTAAATTATTTCTAGGCTCAGATTTTTGAAAAATATCATAACACCTCAGAGTTAGAAGGGATCTACTATAAAAACTTTGTTTCTTATGCTAGAAATACACTGTGCTCACGATAAATATTATTTTATTTGCATCCACGAGATTTTGTCTACTCTCTGGCGTCCCTGACATGCTTCCTTTGCAGGGTGACAACAAGAAGATGGAAGATGCTAAATTCTACCTGACCTTGCCTGGAACCAAGGTGGAGATGGAAGAAAAGGAGCTCCAAGCATCTAAAAACTCATCCAACTTTGCACCAGCCAAAGACAGCACAAAGGACAGCTTTCAGATTGCCACCCTCATATGTTCCACGAAGCTCACCCAGAATGGTAGGCGTGGTGACCAGAATGACACCAGAATGGGTTTTCTATTGGGTCCTCCTGGGCTCCTTTGTTAAATTCAAGAGACTGGACCATCTGTCTTCTGAGATGGGGTCCTAGGCTTTCTGGATTCTGCTCTTTGCATGATGTTCTAGGTAGAACTATTAGATAGCTAAAGCTTTTTATGAGGCTTCTTTGTCTATCTTTGAACCAGGATGAAAAACCTGGTGTTTTTTAAATATGGTAAAACCTACAAATGTATTCTAATGGAGGCTATAAAATTTGAAGGTCTTATGTTTCATTCCTTCAGTGCAGCAAAGAGCTCTAATACCGTTCTTTGTATAATGTGTGTAATGAGAGATTGTGGTAGCAGGGGAAGGACCCTGGCAGGCAAATATCAGTGCCTTGCTCAAGAAGGATGGCAAAGAGCAGGGAGGATTTCCTGTTAGCCTTTCCATCTGTTGCCATGTAGACTCCTCTTTCCCCATTTTTTTCTCAAGCAGTCAGAGAGTTTTCATTAAAATCAGCTGAGCAGTTCAGAGTCAGCTTTACTTTGTCCCTTCTTGAAATCTGATAGCAATTTTAACTTCTCTTGTGTATATCATGGCATTTGATAGCCAATAATAGCTTCTTATTCATTTAACCTATGTAATTTCTAAGGAGTCCTGCTGAATATAGTGATCCAAGGGTTAGATGCTCTGGGGACTTGCTTTAAAAATTCTGTATCCCCTGTGCTGTGTAGATGATTCGTCCCTTTGACCTTTGAGAAGAGTTGGGGCTCTGCCTTAGGGAGATGAAAAGGTAGACAAAGCAGCTGAGATATAAGGGACACTCAAGGATCAGATAGCATGTGTTCGATCTTTAGAAAGGGTCTAAAGATTTATTTTGGTGAATCATGGTTGGGTAGAGAATATGGATAGTATTTCAACTTGAGCAAGTGTCTAGAGTGAGGCTTAGAGCTATTACTTATGGGAAAGTAGAAGCATGCACCAAAAATGAAGCCAGAAAAAAGGCAAAACTATAAAGACATGAAAAGATCCATGATTACAAAGGGCTCGGGGAGAGAGGGAGGGATGAACAGACAAAGAAGAGGGATTTTTAGGACAGTAAAGCTATACGCTAAATGATACCCTAATGGGTACAGGGATATATGTCACTGGACATTTGTCCATACCCACAGAATATACGGAGTGAAGCCTAACTTAAACGACAGCCTTGAGTTAATGATCTTTATCAGCGTTGGCTCATCGGTTGTAATAAAGGTACTACAGTAATGCAGGATGTTAATAATACTGGAAACTCTGCAACCTTGAAGGGGTATTTGGGAACTCTGCACTTTGGGCTCAATTTTTTCTGCAAGCCTAAAACTGCTCAAAAAAATAAAGACTGCTGTGGCTGCTGCTGCTGAGTCGCTTCAGTCGTGTCCGACCCTGTGCGACCCCATGGACGGCAGCCCACCAGGCTCCTCCATCCCTGGGATTCTTCCGGCAAGAATACTGGAGTGGGTTGCCATTTCCTTCTCCAGTGCATGCATGCATGCTAAGTCGCTTCAGTCGTGTCTGACTCTGTGCGATCCTATGGACAGCAGCCCACCAGGCTCCCCTGTCCACGGGATTCTCTAGGCAAGAATACTGGAGTGGGTTGCCATTTCCTTCTCCAAAATAAAGTCTATTAATAAGGAAAAGAGAAACACCTTAAAAATGAAGCCAGAAAGCATTCTGAGCTTACATGTCAAAACTGTATCAATGATATAACCGTTGTTAGGGAAAAAGTAAGTATAAATAAATTGTTGATAAAAGGTTAAATCAGATCAGATCAGTCGCTCAGTCGTGTCCGACTCTTTGCGACCCCATGAATCGCAGCACGCCAGGCCTCCCTGTCTATCACCAACTCCCGGAGTTCACTGAGACTCATGTCCATCAAGTCAGTGATGCCATCCAGCCATCTCATCCTCTGTCGTCCCCTTCTCCTCTTGCCCCCAATCCCAACCAGCATCAGAGTCTTTGCCAATGAGTCAACTCTTCGCATGAGGTGGCCAAAGTACTGGAGTTTCAGCTTTAGCATCATATTGGAAATGATTAAGAAGGTGTATCAGTTTTTAAATATTTATTTTCAGACCCTTTGGTCTAGTACTGTGACCCCTAAAAAGTGAACGTAAATGGACAATGAGGGATGTGCACAAAGATTTTTGTAGAAGGAGGTTTCCCTATTATTCATAATGGGGGAACATGCAAACAATCCAGATGTCCAGTAGTTGGGGATCAGGTCAAAGTCTATAATGTTATTAAATGATGAAATATATGAGGCTGTGAAAAAAAGCTGGCTTGGCCAAAAATGTTCATTCAGGTTCCTCTGTAACATCCTCAGAGAAACATAAATGAACTTTTGGGCCAACTCAGGATTTCAAAACAAATACATAGGAAAATGTTAACAATACATAGAACATAACCTTAGTTTTGTTTAAATATATAAGGAGAATTTGGAGCCAGTTGCCTGGGTTCAGCTCCCAGCTCTGCCACTTGCTAGCTGGTTCATCTTGGACAAGTCACTTGATCTCACCTGCTGTCAGCCTGGATAGGAGTAGGAAGAGGGGACAGATAGGGCAGCCTTGTGCATATTTGAAAAGACAGGGTATTCCCAGCAGCAGATCGTAAGTGTTGTTGTTTCTCTGCTTTCTTCTAATATGATGGGAATGATAAAGAACCAGTTCAATTTATTCTTGAGAAAGAAGAAGCTGAGGAACATGAGTAAACCGTCAACTGTACGAGGGCGTTTGCTGATCAGGAATGTATCTGTTCTCCTTTTACACGGAGACTGACCAAAGGTGTTGTTCCTTAGCCTTTGGAGGGCTGTTTGGACTCCAAAGGTCAAAAGCCACTGGACTTTGTCACAGACAGAGCCTGTAGGTGCTTTCATTACTTTATGAATTTTTTCGAAACTAGAACAGCTCGATTTATATGGGATCATTTTGTTGCTGGACCGTTTGGAGGGTGAGAATAGATTTGTTCTAGAAAAGGGAGAGGGGAGTCAAGTCTCTGCAGGTATGGGCCTTGCACCAGGCTTTCACAGCTGTCTCATTTTACCCATGGACATCCTAGCACAGGAAGACACCCATGTTGTTATCATTAATCTCAATATGCTGATCAGAATGATGAGGTAAGAAACTGAAATATTAGGCCGGCCAAAAAGTGCATTCAAGTTTTTCTGTAACACCTTACCTAATACTGTGCCTGAACTCATAAGTAATGGAGTTGGATCTGAAAATACATATTTGTAGCAAAATTTAGGGTTTTTTTCTTTTGTCATTTTTTTTTTTAATGTTGCGGTCCTCATCTTTTCCCAAAGGTAATCACTACCCTAAATTTGAGGACTGTCAATTAGAGGATCATGAATTCTTACATACTTGTGATGGAGACGTAAGTTGGAACAACTTTGGATAACATTTAGGTAGTATCTGATATGGTTGAAGGTGGTCATTCCTGATAACCCAGAAATATACTCTAGTTTTATACCTTAGATAAGCAGCTGTACCTGTAAACCGGGAGGCATACGAGAATGTACACAGCACAGTTGTTTATGATGTCTCAAAACCACAAACAACCCATCTGGTTTTGGGGGCGTTGTTTTGTTTTTTGTTTTTGACTGTGCTGCTTTGGCTTGCAGGATCTTAGTTTTCTGACCAGGGATTGAACCCAGACCCTTGGTGTGTAAGTGTGGAGTCCTAACCGTTGGATTGGCAGAGTGTTCCCCCATCTGGTTGTTCATTGACAGTAAAATGGATGAACAAATTCTGGTACATCCATATAATGGGATAGATACTCTACAGCAATGAAACGAAGTTTGTCAGAGCTATTTATCAACCTGTGTGAATCCCAGAAACACTGTGAGTCTAGGCCTATTTCTATGACTGTGCCACCACTTTTCTTGCCCTAAGACCTTACGGTTCACCATTGCCAAATACATTCTTAATATGAGCGTTGATGGAGCATGCAAGTATCTCTAGGGAATAAACCTCTAGGCTGATGAGCGGGTGCTTGGCAGATGCTAAAATCTGCTGAGTGACTCTTCTCTGCTGATGGTGTATCTAAGTCCTTTTCCTTAGGTAGCGCTCGTGAAATGAAGTGTAACCAGTGAAACAGAATGGTTGACTAGCCTCGGGCAGAAATAGGAGATGGGAAGCTGGAATGGACAGTGCCTAGTGGATAGGTCTAGCACAGTGTCTGTTCTGAAGTATTTATGTAAGGAGTGAAGAATTGTCTTGTGTACACTACCAGTTTCCCTGGGGCTGCTGGTTTTGATTCCATCCTGCTATGCCGTCTGATCCAGCGTGTACTGAACACCTGCTAGGTGGCTAGCAGTGTGATGGCTTTAAGAATGAATACAATATGGTCCCTCCCCTCAAGTGTTTCAATCTATGGGAAGAGGCAAGAAGATGTCAAGTGTGTCGTTACTTATTTGTCCTAATGTACATGTATATGGACAAGGAGTGCAGATAGAACAGAACGATTGGTTATGTCTTCCCAAAGGGAATAAAGTTTGAAACAAGTCTTGAGGTAGAAGTAGCAGCTGACCAAATCCATAGTATTGGGTTGGCCAAAAAATTTGCTTGGGTTTTTCCATAGCATCTTTTTTTTTCTTTTTTAAAAAATAAATTTTAAAATGTAATTTTTTATTACCTATTTGGGCTTCCCTGTTGGCTCATATTGTAAAGAATCCACCTGCAAATGCAGGAGACCTGGGTTCGATCCCTGGTTGGGAAAATCCCCTGGAGAAGGAAATGGCAACCCACTCCAGTATTCTTGCCTGGGAAATCCCATGGACAGAGGAGCCTGGCGGGCTGTAGTCTGTGGGGTTGCACAAGAGTCAGACACAACTGAGCAGCTAAGCACACATTATTTATTGGCTGCACCAGATGTTGGTTATGGTGTGCGGGTTTGTCTCCAGTTGCACCAAGCAGGCTTCTGAGTGTGTGAGCTCGGTAGTTGCAGCGCATGGGCTTAGTTGTCCCGTAGAGTAGAATGTGGAATCCTAATTCCCTGCTGCCGCTAAGTCGCTTCAGTCATGTCCGACTCTGTGCGACCCCATTGATGGCAGGCCACCAGTCTCCCCCGTCCCTGGGATTCCCCAGGCAAGAACACTGGAGTGGGCTGCCATTTCCTTCTCCACCTAATTCCCTGATGAGGGATCAAGCCTGTGTTCCCTGCATTGGAAGGCAGACTCTCAACCACTGGACCACCAGGGAAGTCCCTCTGTAACAGCATATGGATAAAACCTGAACGAAATTTTTGGTCAAAGCAGTACAGTATTTCTGGGCATTTCAAACAAAGGGAAGTAAAGACAGGAAATGATTGAAGAGCATGCCACAGCTTGGGGAGTATTGAGTTGATCTGTCTGCCTGTGATGGGTTGACAGGCAAACCCTAGGAGGGACCTTAGCACCTTCTACTGTGAATGCTATTGGGATTTTATTTTGTTGACAGTGGGATGTCTCTAGGCATTGGAGGCTTCCCAGGAACTAAACATGTGCATGCCAGTAAAACAAACACACTGAAGCAAACTGGCTGTTCTCATGAACAGAATACATTTTCAACTACTTATATATGTGTTTATACAAATCCATTGATTAAAAAATACATAGTGCTACGCTTACTAAAAAAATGCTCTATGAATAGTAATAGTAACTTGATGCACTAGACAAAATGATAAAGTAGTAATGGTCCAGATGCCTGCTTTAGTATGACACAAAAGTGACACTTTTAGTATCTAGACATTCATTAGACCTGTAAATGGCTTGTGGTTGTGTAGTTGCTAAGTCGTGTCTGACCCTTGTGACCCCATGGACTGTAGTCCACCAGGCCCCTCTGCCCATGCGATTTCCCAGGCAAGCATACTGGGTTGAATTGCCATTTTCTTCTCCAGGAGATCGTCCTAACCCGAGGATCGAACCTGGGTCTCCTGCATTGCAGGTGAATTCTTAACCACTGAACCACTAGGGAAGCCCATTGTAAGTGGTTTATAGATCCCAAATTCTGCATTTTAAGTCCAAAAACACCCAAAGATTTTTGTCGCAGTGTTACCCTGCAGGCCATTCATCTGTTCTACCATCCTTCAGTATAGCAACCCATCTGATTTGCCATCTGTTTTATTTCTTTGAAGAACTCTGGGAGGGAGTATGATAGAATAGCAAGGACGCAGTTTTGGGGAATCAGAAAATCTGTTATTAAATTCCATTCATGCTGTTCTCTGGCAGTTGTGTAATCTAAGGCGGGTAATATAATTTCACAAAGCTTAAGTTTCTTCATCTCAAAAATGAAACAAATAAAATGAAACAGAATCTGTTCTATGGTTACCAAAGGGGACAAGTGGGGTGGAGGGATAAATTAGGAGGTTGAGATTAACATATACACACCTGTAAAATAC
The DNA here is from genome assembly GCF_019923935.1 of Bubalus bubalis. Classification (NCBI taxonomy): domain Eukaryota; kingdom Metazoa; phylum Chordata; class Mammalia; order Artiodactyla; family Bovidae; genus Bubalus; species Bubalus bubalis. The sequence goes on from NC_059159.1 coordinate 134,276,502, forward strand.
ATATACATACCTATATAATAGGTAGCCATCAAGGACTTACTGAATAACACACAGAACTCTACTCAGAGTAGTTCTCTGTAATAATCTATATGGGAAATAGAATCTGAAAAAGAACATATATACATATATATATGAATATATAATTTTTATATATTTATATATATAATTATGTATTATATATATTTACATATTATACATTACTATAACTGTATTCTTACATATAATTCTTATATATTATGTATACTCATATATTACAGTATATATTCTTATATATTCCTATATAATTCTTATTTATTCTTATATAACAATTCTCTGTAATAATCTGTATGGGGAATAGACTCTGAAAAAGAACATAAATATTTATATATTCTTTTTACGTATACATATTACATATTCTTACAACTAAATCAGGCTTCCCTGGTAGTTCAGAGATGGTAAAGAATCTGCCTGCAATGCAGGAGACCCGGGTTTGATTCCTGGGAGACCCAGGGAAGATCCCCTGGAGAAAAGAATGGCTACCCATCCAGTATCCTTGCCTGGAAAATTCCATGGACTGAAGAACCTGGTGGGCTGTGTAGTCCATGGGGTTGCAAAGAGTCAGACATTTCAGAGTGACTTTCACTCACTCACTATAGCTAAATCATTTGCTGTACACCTGAAACTAACACAGCATTGTAGATCAATGATACTCCAACATAAAATAAATTGTTTTTAAGTTAAAAAAAATCAATGAAATCTCTTCAGTGTGGATGTGATATTTAAATGAATTAATGTACATCTGTAAGTTTGTTTTCCCCTCTGCATCCATCAAGACACACAGAGTGACAAGGGACAAATTAAGCAGTGCAGCAAATTAAAGGTCGGTAGGTTATTTAAGTGATTCATGTGTAAGACGGTGATATCTTACATGAGAGGTGTGCATTCTGTTCAGGAATTGTTTTAGGTTCTTGTACATTTGTGGTTGGTTTTTTTTCCTCTGTGAAGAAGGAAAGAGGACTAAAAGGTTTTCTTTGAGTTAGGTAAGAGACAGTAAATTAAAAGACTGCGTAAGGTTCTAGCCAGCTGCAGGAGCAATGATCTTCTCTGCAGAGCTGTGTGTGTGGGTTGCTCTGCAAATCTGTGTCTAACGCTTATGGTTTGTGGTTGTTCTTCCCAGTTGACCTGTTAGGCTTGTTAAATTGGCGCTCAAGCCCTCAGAATATTAAACACAACTTGAAGAAGTTAATGGAGGTGGATGGAGGAGAGATTGTGAAGGTATGTTTATTTATTCACAGATAAGGCTACAGCCACTGCATCCTTAGTTCAGTATCTTAAGTGAACCCAGTGGGTGTAAACGTAACCCTTAGTCTACATTGGGAAGCAAGTGTGCCAGTTTTTAGGAAAACGCTATTTTTAAACCTCTTCTTTTGAAATCTAATTCTCTTCGTATTTCTGCACTCACCAGATAACCTCTCTCTGTTTCTTATCTTCAGTTTTTGCAAGATACACTAGATGCACTTTTTAACATCATGATGGAAATGTCAGATGATGAAACATATGACTTCCTCGTGTTTGATGCACTGGTAAGCAATTATGCATGTTAACCTAGTGTTCATTTACACAACTTTGTGGTTTTTGATAGTTCACTACTATAAATAATGGTGACAATATCCTCCTGCATAAATATTTGTATACGTCTCTCTGATGAGTTCTTGAGGCAACATTCCCAGAAGTAATGTTAGATACAATTGACTTCTTAAAATTTTTATTTATTTATTTTTGGCTGTGATGGGTCTTAGTTGCAGTGCTTGAACTTCTCTCTAGCTGTAGTGCTCAGGCTTCGTTGCCCCATGGCATGTGGGATCTTAATTCCCCAGCCCAGGATTGAATCTATGTCCCCTGCATTGGAAGATGGATTCTTAACCACTGGACCACCAGGGTGGTACCTAGATATGATTGACTTATAGTCAAGACCTTTTTTCTTCAATTCCTGTTAAATCTTCCTTTTTGATATGCTTTTTCTTTCTCATTCGGGAAAATGAGGTATTTTACTACATTTGACATAAGGAATCCCTTTAACTTGATTTAAAATTGGCCCTAAACCAGAACATGGGCTTCCCAGGTGGCTCAGTGGTAAAGTAACCACATGCAATGCAGGAGATGCCGGAGACCCAGGTTTCATCCCTGGATGGCAAAGATCCCCTGGAGAAAGAAATGGCAACCCACTCCAGTATTCTTGCTTGGGAAATATGGACAGAGGAGCCTGGTGGGCTGCAGTCCATAGGGTTGGAAAGACTCAAAAATGGCAGAGTGACTAAGCACACATGTGTGCATCATAAGTAGGTGCAAAGTGGTTATTTGTTGGTTATGTGTCTGGTAGTGATAAGATGTCACCTGATAAGAGTTAACATCTGAGCAGAAAATTGAGACCCAGAAGTCTGGTGAAGTTCAGTTTTTAGGGGCACCCACACTGCGCTGAGGAGAGCATTAGCTGTATCCTTGCGATAGTATCTATTATTCTCCAGGAAACCCCTCCCCACACCCTGCCCCCTCCGATTCCGTTTTCTTTTTTTTTTTTTTTTTTTTTTTTTTAAGTACTCAAATTATTTTTATTAAACAAAAGTAAAAAGACTTTTCATGTTGGAATTGTTTCATTATGAATTAAAAACTTAGAAAAACATTCTAAATTAAATATCTTCCCTAAATTTAAATGAATCAAATGACAAATAATACTAAGCTAAGCACTGTCATTACCTTTAAAATCTAAGTTTTCTGAAAGTTTTACTTTTCAATCAATATTAATATGATCTGGGTCACACTATTAACTGCCACTCAAACTTTATGTTTAGAAAAGAAATATTTTTTGTTAAAGAGCAGATTAACAACACGTTTTCCATGTTCTTATAAAAAAACAAGATTCTGATATGCATAATGAATCTAAATCAAAAATCCACACATGGTAGCGGAAATTCTGTCAACTTTCAGCCTAATACAACATAAATCCACAGTTATTTTGCATAAACAATTCAAAATTTAAGTTTATAATGGAAATGTCAACAAGTCTTAACTACAACATTACTGCTGAGGGGTTCCACTATAGTTCACCCAGGCACAGCAGATGTGCACATCTGATGGACAGACTGCTTAGAAAATTAAAGCTATCAGAGCTATAAATTAGGAATACATAAATATGAACACAACAATGCCAAAGCATTAGAGCAGTTAAAGAAAAAAAAAAAAAAAAAAGATGTGATGTAAACACAACTGATAGTTTTCTCTGTAAGCCACTTTCCACTGATTTATAAAGCTATGGTTTATAATTCTTTTAAAAAAGACAATGTTTCCACATTGCTACATGCAGTGATTTCATTGTGTGTTCTTGACTACAACGCAATCTTCAGTCTTCTTACACAGCTTGACAGAGCCCATCAGGATTTCTTCAGAAAGTCAGCTTGTCATATTTTCAGCAGCCTTTAAGGCTTCTGTGGCCTTGCGAAGTTCCTTAATAACTGATGATAAAGCTTCTGGGTTAATTCCTTGTTCACAAAGCCGCACACATATAGACAGAGTTTCCATATCTAATCCAGTATTCAAAATTCTTGAAATCTCAAGTAGGATGTCCATGGTCTCCCTCACCGCATTCAGATTCGCTGCCGCTGCCGCCGACCCTGCGCCACTGCTACTAGCCATGGCGGAGGCCGAGGGAGGCGGGCGAAGGGCCTGACCCGGAACTCCCGTTTTCTTCCCTGACGTGTTTACCTGTGCCCGCCCGCTCTCTGTGGCTGTCAGCTCTCTGAGGCCAGGGGTGCTGGATTGTATTGTCTTCCTCCCAGCATTTACCACAGTGCCTGACACTTCATGGTCTCTCTGTTGATGTTAAATAAAAAGAAACCTGAGACTTCTCTTCAGCTCTGGAATAGTAATGTTGGGGACACTGCCAAAATAATCCAGAAGGAAAAGAAGACCCCATACATTGAGACCCAGCTTGTTGACTGAATGCCAGGGTTTGTGCTGTACTACTATTTATATTTTTCACCTTTGGCAGGTGTTTATTATTTCACTGATAGGAGACATCAAGTTCCAGCATTTCAACCCTGTTCTCGAGACCTACATTTACAAGCACTTCAGCGCCACTCTGGCCTATGTGTGAGTACTAGGCCCAGGAAGGGTCTGTGGTTGGTTTGTTGGTTTGTGCTCCAGGGGCTGGGTTGCTGAGAAACCAAAAGGCCATGAGCTGAGGACCTGCACCTCTAAAGTACAGAACCTTGTGCTAAACTTCCTGGTGAAAAGTGGGAACCATCCAACAATTCCAACTATGGAAAAAGGATTATATTCAGGCCCTCATCTAAGGGAAGTTATGGAAGAGATAAGGCTGTACTGCCTTAAGAATCCAGAGCATCTATAGGTGAGGAGTTGAAGTTGTTAGGAGCATGATCCAGGACAGAGGACCCTACCCAAGATCTTAGGAGGTGGGTGTCAGTGGGATCACCAGAGGTGCTAATGGGATCAATCAGAAGGTGAAGGAGGACCACATGTGATAGAACTGTAGGTCATGCCCTCAACTCTATACAACGAATGCTTTGTAGAAGTCATTGCTTAGAGCAGGGGTCCCCAACCCCCAGGTCATGGGCTGGTACCAGTCAGTGACCTGATAGGAACCAGGTCCCGCAGCAGGTGGTGAGTGGCTGGTGATCCCGTGAAGGAAGCTTCATCTGTATTTACAGCCACTTCCCATCCCTCACATCATCGCTTGAGCTCTGCCTGCTATCAGACCAATGGTGCCATTAGATTCTCATAGGAGTGAACCCTCCTATTAACTGTGCATGCAAGGGATCTAGATTACAAACTCCTTATGAGAATCATCCTGAAAACTATTTTCTATTTCCCTGGTCTGTATAAAAATTGTCTTCCACAAAACTGGTCCCTGGTGCCAGAAAAGTTGGGGACCACTGGCTTAGAGGATAGAAGATGGTTGAGTTTTCTTTCTTTTACATAAAAGGGAATGGTCCCCACCTTTCCCAGAGTGAAGCCTTCTTTCTGTCTTTGGATTATGAGACCTGACTGGTGTTTACTCCGAGCTTTGCCTTGCAGTGCCCAGCTCACCACAGTGCAGCCTGTCCCTCAGCCCCTTGCATTCTGGTTTTTGTGCATAGCAACACGACAGTGACAGGAGTGTAGTTGAGATGGCAGGGATGTTTCTCACGTGGCTTATGCCTGATTGTGCCCGTTGTTGGCAGCTGATCTCTCAGGCTACCTGCTGACCTGCACTGTCATTCAGACCTTTGATCCCATGTGTCTTTTTCTGAACTAAACAAGAAAGTTCTCGGTTTTATCTGCATAATGGTTCAAAAATGTAATAAAACATAAGTGACATTAAAGCATAATCAGCAATTAACACAATGGATATAATGCCCACTGGGTTCAGGGAAGCAGCAGATAAACCAATGAGGCAGCTCTTTACACCCAGTAGCCTAAATTTCCAAGGCAATAGCCACAAGAGACAAAATCCTTCATATGATCTTACTTATTTGTGAAATCTAAAAAAAAAAGTTGTTGTTCAGTCGCTCAGTTGTGTCCGACTCTTTGTGACCTCATGGACTGTGGCACGCCAGGGTTCCCTGTCCTTCGCTATCTCTCGGAGTTTGCTCAAACTCGTGTCCATTGAGTCAGTGATGCCAACCAACCATCTCATCCTCTGTCATCCCCTTCTCCTGACTTCAGTCTTTCCCAGCATCTTTTCCAATGAGTCAGCTCTTTGCATCAGATGGCCAGAGTATTGAAGCTTCAGCATCAGTCCTTCCAGTGAATATTCAGGGTTGATTTTCTTTAGGATTGACTTGTTTGAATTCGTTTCACTTCAAGGAATTCTCAAGAATCTTCTCCAGCACCACAATTTAAAAGCATTAATTTTTTGGCATTCAGTCGTCTTTGTGGTCCAACTCTGGAAAAACCAAGCTTTGACTATACGGACCCTTGGCAAAGTGATGTACAAATAATACAAACAAACTTATTTACAAAGTAGAAGTACAGTCACAGATGGAGAAAACAAACTTATGGTTACCAGGGGATACAGGAGGGGAGGGGTAAATTGGAAGATTGACAGATCAGATCAGATCAGATCAGTTGCTCAGTCGTGTCCGACTCTTTGCGACCCCATGAATTGCAGCACGCCAGGCCTCCCTGTCCATCACCAACTCCTGGAGTTCACTGAGACTCACGTCCATTGGGTCAGTGATGCCATCCAGCCATCTCATCCTCTGTCATCCCCTTCTCCTGCCCCCAATCCCTCCCAGCATCAGAGTCTTTTCCAGTGAGTCAACTCTTTGCATGAGGTGGCCAAAGTACTGGAGTTTCAGCTTTAGCATCATTCCTTCCAAAGAAATCCCAGGGCTGATCTCCTTCAAAATGGACTGGTTGGATCTCCTTGCAGTCCAAGGGACTCTCAAGAGTCTTCTCCAACACCACAGTTCAAAAGCATCAATTCTTCGGCGCTCATCCTTCTTCACAGTCCAACTCTCACATCCATACATGACCACAGGAAAAACCATAGCCTTGACTAGACGAACCTTTGTTGGTATAGTAATGTCTCTGCTTTTGAATATGCTATTTAGGTTGGTCATAAGTTTCCTTCCAAGGAGTAAGCGTCTTTTAATTTCATGGCTGCAGTCACCATCTGTAGTGATTTTGGAGCCCAGAAAAATAAAGTCTGACACATTGACATATAAGATTGACATATACACAACTACATTTACACTACTGTATATAAAATAGATAACTATTAATAATAAGACCTACCATATAGTACAGGAAACTCTACTCAGTATTCTGTAATGGCCTATATGGGAAAAACATTAAAAACAGAGTGGGTATATGTATATGTGTCACTGATGCACTCTGCTGTACACCTTAAACTAACACAACATTTTAAGTCAACTATATACTCAAAAAAAGAAAAAGATGAAATCCTGTCATTGGATCTTTATTACACAGAGCCAAGTGCAGGACTCCAAGTGGTGTGCTTCTGGTAATCTGAGTTGATTTGCAATAATTGATCAATTCTACATGATTGCTATGAATTTTTCTTAATACGGGGAAAACTCAAAAAGATTCCCAGAAAAAAAGATCAAAATTTCAGTGCCCTCAAAAATGTGAGATGGCCCAAGATTAAAACAATGCTAGTCCAAAGACTCTAGAAAAACATAAAGAGCAATCCCAGAGCAGTTTTATCTGTTCAGATGCTCAGAACTCTGGGATGCTCTTCTTTCCATACAATAAAAGTTTCATCTGGTTCCAATTTGGGGATTCTAAAAAGTTGGGGCAGATTGGAGGGAATTAGATTTCCTTTAAGGTGGCTACTTAGGCAGACAAGTCCATCCTTACAGGAACATTGAAAAAGTTGGCATAACATGTTGTTGTTGTTTTAGTCAATAAGTCATGTCCTACTCTTTGTGACGCCATGGACGGTAGGCCACCAGGTTCCTCTGTCCATGGGATTTCCCAGACAAGAATACTGGAGTAGGTTGCCATTTCCTCTTCCAGGGGATATTCATGACCCACGGATCAAACCCACGTCTCCTACATTGGCAGGCGGATTCTTTACCATTGAGCCAAGTGGGAAGCCCCTGTATAACATACTAGAGATTAAAATACCCTCACAATTCGCATCCCTTCAGCTCTTTTTCTTGATCCTTTTAAAAAGAATCCTGCAAAGGAAAAGAAACTATCCCTTGTTTCTAAGCAGAAGGGAAGCTCTAAGCCTAGACTGCAGTGAAGAAGAAATTTCTAGAAGAAATAATTACTATAGTTATGACTTCTACTTCCCTGGGAAGCCAAGTTCCCTTTTGTATCGTGTACCTTAGGCCCCAGAATACCACTTTGCCCCATTGATGCTTTTCTCTTTCTCCTCCTTTTCAGGAAACTCTCCAAGGTACTGAACTTTTACGTGGCAAATGCAGATGATTCCAGCAAGACGGAATTGCTTTTTGCTGCTTTGAAAGCTTTAAAGTACTTGTTTAGGTTCATCATCCAATCTAGAGTACTCTACTTGAGGTAATGGTGATGGTAATACGATGTTGATGCTCTCCACCCTCTCTGACAGTATTTTTTTCTTATCCCTTGTGTACATGTTCAGCTCTGTGAGCTTTTAGATCATGGAACTGTCAAATTTCAGAACTTTAGAGCTGAAGATGAGAGTGGACTTGTTGTTTAGTTGCTCAGTCCTGTCTGACTCTTGGCCACCCTATGGACTGCAACCCACCGGGCTCCCATGTCCATGGGATTTCCCAGCCAAGAACAGTGGAGTGGATTGCCTTTTCATCTCCAGGGGATCTTTTTGACCCAGGAATTGAACCCGTGTCTCCTGCACTGCTGGCATTTTGTTTACCACTGAGGCACCAAGGAAACTTAAGGGTGGACTGTGCAACCTTTAAAGAAGGTTCATGCCGAGTCCTTTTGGGTCAGCAGAATTTCTAAGGCAGTAGTGGCAGTTGGACTGAGGGATGCAGGTGGCTACAATGTGCAACCTAAATGAGAGCCTTTGTTGGTGACAGATGTCTAGGAAATCAGGTTCCTGTGGCAAGAATGTATTTAAAATAGCAAGGAGCTTCACGGCGATATTGGATGTGCAAATCTAGGACCATGAACTGTTGTTGGAAGTAGATGGAAATAGTGGCAGTTGTTTGGAGGGTTGGTTTCTGAGGTTTGTGTTTCTTTGCTGACTTAAAGCTGAGGTGCCTGGTGAAACTAAGCCCTAAAGATATGATAATTCCCAATTTGAATTCCTAGGATAACTGCTCCATCAAAAACAATAGAAATCAAAAATGAAAAAATCACTTTTCTGAGAATACCCTCAACCCCATTGCCATCGCTACTGGATTTCCAAACTGTTAAAGTATATTTCTAAGGCAGATGTGTACTTTGGAAACTACAGGTAACATACTAAAATGTTAATAGGCATAAGGCTGCAAGTAAGAGGCTTTCAAGCCTGTGATTTGAGCATGTGCATTTTTTTAAACGTTGTTTTTTTAAAAAATCATAAAATTAAAGGCAAACAACACGGAAAAAACTTGTAACTTATAGTAAGGATCAAAGGTCAATAGATTTACTGATTAAAGGCTATGAACTTCCAGATGTTCAAGTTGGTTTTAGGAAAGGCAGAGGAACCAGGGATCAAATTGCCAACATCCACTGGATCATCGAAAAAACAAGAGAGTTCCAGAAAAACATCTATTTCTGCTTCATTGACTATGCCAAAGCCTTTGACTGTGTGGATCACAATAAACTGTGGAAAATTCTGAAAGAGATGGGAATACCAGACCACCTGACCTGCCTCTTGAGAAACCTATATGCAGGTCAAGAAACAACAGTTAGAACTAGACATGGAACAACAGACTAGTTCCAAATAGGAAAAGGAGTACGTCAAGGCTGTATATTGTCACCCTGCTTATTTAACTTCTATGCAGAGTACATCATGAGAAACGCTGGGCTGGAAGATGCACAATCTGGAATCAAGATTGCCGGGAGAAATATCAATAACCTCAGATATGCAGATAACACCACCCTTATGGCAGAAAGTGAAGAGGAACTCAAAAGCCTCTTGATGAAAGTGAAAGTGGAGAGTGAAAAAGTTGGCTTAAAGCTCAACATTCAGAAAACGAAGATCATGGCATCTGGTCCCATCACTTCATGGGAAATAGATGGGGAAACAGTGTCAGACTTTATTTTTTGGGGCTCCAAAATCACTGCAGATGGTGACTGCAGCCATGAAATTAAAAGACGCTTACTCCTTGGAAGGAAAGTTATGACCAACCTAGATAGCATATTCAAAAGCAGAGACATTACTTTGCCAACAAAGGTCCGTCTAGTCAAGCCTGTGGTTTTTCCAGTGGTCATGTATGGATGTGAGAGTTGGACTGTGAAGAACGCTGAGCGCCGAAGAATTGATGCTTCTGAACTGTGGTGTTGGAGAAGAGTCTTGAGAGTCCCTTGGACTGCAAGGAGATCCAACCAGTCCATTCTGAAGGAGATCGGTCCTGGGTGTTCTTTGGAAGGAATGATGCTAAAGCTGAAACTCCAGTACTTTGGCCACCTCATGCAAAGAGTTGACTCATTGGAAAAGACTCTGATGCTGGGAGGGATTGGGGGCAGGAGGAGAAGGGGATGACAGAGGATGAGATGGCTGGATGGCATCACCAACTCGATGGACGTGAGTCTGAGTGAACTCCAGGAGTTGGTGATGGACAGGGAGGCCTGGCGTGCTGCGATTCATGGGGTCACAGAGAGTCGGACACAACTGAGCTACTGAACTGAACTGAAAAATCAACTACAGAATGATAAATATCCTTACACAATACAAACCAAAAATATAATTTACTAAAGAAAACAAGTGGTCAGTTAAATTTTTTTTTTAATTTATACTATTAAAATGTAATACACACACCATCTTTACCTCTACATTTGATAAAGGTGAAAAATCTTTATCATCCTTTGGTAAGAGTGGACAAATTTAGCCATGCTAAATGCTGATAGGAATACAAACTCTTTAAGCATGGAAATTGGGCACTGTGGATAAAAATCAAACATATACACACAAAGCAGAGGAAGATATTGGTCCAGTGATAAACCATCTAAAAATTTATGAAAAGAAATCCATCAAGTATGAACAAAGATGAATGTTACAGTATGTATATTGCAGCCTTTCAAATGTAGGGTATTTGAATGAGGTAAGATAACCCTGATAGGTTCAAAACTAAGGTAGAAAACATAATATCACAATTTCAAAAATAATTTAGGACTGGATGCATAATATGCTAAAATTGTAGTAGTAAAACTGTAGGTAAGAGGACTTTAGGTTTATTTTTTAATCTGCATTTTCAAAGTTTCTACAGTGAATTTGTAGATTTTCATGGTTTATAAACATGTTTAATGACTTAAACATTGAGCTGGACAAATGACAACTCTTTCTTCCCTAGCAGAAGCTAGCAGTGTTCCCCTAGCACAGGGTATATACTCACCCTCTGTTAGTCTTTTCAGATGGTCTTTTATTGTTTGGTATTTGTCTTTCATAATTAATGCTGAATTTCCATATATTCGGTTAGGATGTCCTGCTGAGGAAACTTTCCCTTACCTAAAAGTTTGTATGGCAAACCAAACCCTGATGTCCAGCAATAAGAATCCTCATAAAAACATAAAAAGAAAACCTTAATTGATGAAATTTTAAAAAACAATTTCCATTAATGATCCACTGACTCTCTTACCCTTCATAATGTTTCATTGCATCCAGCCCATTGTGTTCTTTCACTCTTAACTTTGCCAACAAAGATCCGTCTAGTCAAAGCTACGATTTTTCCAGTGGTCATGTCTGGGTGTGATGCTGCTAAGTCTCTTCAGTAGTGTCCGACTCTGTGCGACCCCATAGACGGCAGCCCACCAGGCTCCCCCAGTCCCTGGGATTCTCCAGGCAAGAACACTGGAGTGGGTTGCCATTTCCTTCTCCAATGCATGAGAGTGAAAAGTGAAAGTGAAGTAGCTCAGTTGTGTCCGACTCTTAGCGACCCCATGGACTGTGTGGCCCACCAGGCTCCTCCATCCATGGGATTTTCCAGGCAAGAGTACTGGAGTGGGCTGCCATTGCCTTCTCCGATGGGTGTGATAGTTGGACCATAAAGAAGGCTGAATGCCGAAGAATTGATACTTTCAAACTGTGGTGTTGGAGAAGACTCTTGAGCGTCCCTTGGACTTGCAAGGAGGTCAAACCAGTCAATCCTAAAGGCAGTCAGTCCTGAATATTCATTGGAAGAACTAGTGCTGAAGCTCTAATACTTTGGCCACCTGATGTGAAGAGCCAACTCATTAGAAAAGACCCTGATGCTGGGAAAGATTGAAGGCAGGAGGTGAAGGGGACGACAGAGGACAAGATGATTGGATGGCATCACCAACTCAGTGGACGTGAGTTTGAGGAAGCTCTGGGAGATGAAGGACAGGGAAACCTGGCATGCTGCAGTCCATGGGGTCACAAAGAGTTGGACACGACTGACTGACTGAGCAACAACATTGTGTTCATCATTTTCAATATCAGATTGCATGATAACAGTGGAAAAGCCAAGTTAATTAACCCATGAAACTAAGAGAGTGATTGTGTTGAACTTGGGCCTGGATGACCTGTTTATTATTAGTTTTCCCCCTGATGTTTTCTCATTCTAAAAAAGAGCTTGAGCTGGGACAGAGAGTCTAGCAATCTATATTCTCCAATCGCTTGGATTTTTTTTTTTGTTAATTGAAGGATAATTGCTTTACAGAATTTTGTTGTGTTCAATCGCTTGGATTTTATAGATGCAATAGGACACTGAGAAGGTTGATTTTAATCCTGCAATCTCATGTTAGTCCCTTTTTAATTAATTAATATTTTGGGGGGGTCTCCATTGAATTTGTTACAATATGCTTCTGTTTTAGGTTTTGGTTTTTGGCCTCAGGGCATGTGGGAATCTTAGCTCCCTGACCAGGGATTGAACTCACACCCCCAGTGTTGGAGGGTGAAGTCTTAACCACTGGACTCCCAGTGAAGTCCATAATTCCTTTTTTTAAGTCACAAACGTGGGGTACTCTGGGTGTTGGGGGTCTAGCACAGATGAGATGAGGTTCCTGCTCCAGTGATGCTTGTGGGTTACATCAAGGTCAGGGGGGCAGGTAATAAAGAAGCCCGCAAGATCATCTCAGATAGATAAAAGCTAGGAGGGAAGGCATTGATGTGACAGTGACCTGGTAAGGCTTCTTGAGCTGAGCTGGTAGGAGAGACTTCTCCGGTGGCTAGCATTTGAGTTGAGACTGAAAGACAAGGAGCTGGCCTCTGAAAGTCTCACGTAAGAGAAGTGTGGGGAGTAGGAACAGCTATGGCAAGTGTCCTGCGGGGTCACCGAGTGACCTGTGGGAGGAATCAGGAGAAGCCACTGTTGCTGGAGCACAGATCCAGGATGGGGGGACGGAGCCTCGCAGGCAGTGATGCATGATGAAGACCACCTAGGTCATCGTAAGGAGTTCAGATTTCATTCCAGGTGTCATGGGAAACCACTGAAGGGTTTCAGTTAGAGAGGTAGTGACATCTGGCTTACATTTTACTGAGTTGGCCTAAAAGTTCATTTAGGTTTTTCTGTAGGATGCTCTGGAAAAACTCAAACCGACTTTTTGGCCAACCCAATACAAGATCATCTCATCTCTTAGGTGGAAAATGGATTGCCAGGGGTTAAGAGTGAAACCTGGGTGACCCCTTAATAGGCTGTTTTTGTTGTGTTTTAAGTTTTAGTCTTTTTCTTTTTTAATTGGAGGGTAATTGTTTTACAATGTTGTGTGTGTTTCTGCAATTTTAGTTTCAACAATGTGAATCAGCTGTAGTGTATACATATATCCCCTCCCTCTTGACCCTCCCTCCAATAGGCTGTTATAGTTGAAATGTGAGATCCGGTGGGTTTGTCTCCTGTGAGATGCAGAGAGTGGACTGATTTAGGGATAAGAGATCACAGGACTTGCTATTAGAATGGGTGGGAGAATGAAAGAGAAGAGTTGTAGAGAACTTCTAGGTTCGGTGTGCTACTTGCCAAGATGTGGACTACTGAAAGATGAGCAGGAAAATCAAGTGAGTTCTGTTTTGTACATGTTCATTTTGAGATACTTCATGGAATAAATTGCAAATAAAGTTCTTGTCCAGTTCTGCAGAATGGACGAATTGAGAATTAGCAGGAACCCTCTGAATAATTTTCAGAGAAGTTCACATTCCATAAGTACCATATAGGTTATAGGTGAATGGAGGAGACTAATATAAATATGTATATGCATATTTATTTGAGTGTGTGTATAAAATTCCAAGTTCAAACCATCTCTACTCTTGACCAGTTGGTGGTAAGATGGCTACCCAGCGTAAGTGCACTTGGGCTACAGTTTCAGTACTTTTGTGTTTCTTGAGACATGAGCCTTCTGGTTTCTACTTAGGAGAAAAACCAACTTTTCAGTTGATAGACAAGCAGGGTACCTTACTTAAACAAGCATGAATCAGGGACTCCCCAGGAGATCCAGCAGTTAAGTAAGACTCAGAGCTTCTGATGCAGGTGTATTTGATCCCTGGTTGGGGAACTAAGATCTCACATGCCTCACAGCATGGCCAAAAGTTTGTTGTTGTTGTTGTTGTTTTTTAATTTAAAAAGCAAGAAATGAAGCACAGTATCAGTGAAGGCCAAGGTGGCCTGTGTCCTGTGAGGGCCCTGTTGTGGAGCAGGTTGGCCAGGTCAGTAGATAGAAGAATGCTAACTGGACTCACAGACTAGATTGGTTTCAGATCATTTCTGGGTCGAAGAACTTTACTACCTATTGTCTGAAACTTCAGCACAAATGATCTTGATGTGATGAGACAGAATGATTCAAGTTGCAGAGTGATTAGATAGAATGATTAGAAGAGGTGAGAGAGAGGGAGGGTTGGAGGGCAGGAGGTGGCAAGACTGAGCTGTCAGTCTAGGTAGCTGAGAAAGTCCCCTGCTTACTGGACATTGTTCTCATGAGCTGAGGATGGTGGGCTTGTAGGCAGGGCTCATCTGCTCCTTGAGGCGAAGCAGCTTCTGGCTGTTCCCCACTCTGTTCCAGGAATGCCCACACGCCACTATGATGGAGGACATCACCAAGACTGGCTTTCAGACAGCTTCAGGGGACCAGGAGGAGAGCTCTGTTGTAGGACTTTACATACAAATCACTACCTTCCTTTTCTCCAGGTGGTGATGACTTCCCAGCTTTGGGGCCCCTCCCTGATCCACCTTAGTTAGAGCACGTGAGATGGCTCCATGCACAGTGTGAAGAGGTGACAAGTGAGGCATGGGCCTCTAGCATCATGTAGGCAACAAAGCTATTGAAAAATGTCTTTTAAACATGGAATGTCTGACTGCCTTTTTTTTTTTTCTGTTAAGATTTTATGGCCAAAGTGAAGATGGAGATGAATTTAATAATTCCATCCGCCAGTTATTTCTTGCTTTCAATTCACTGATGGACAGGCCTATGGAAGAAGCTGTCAAGATCAAGGTCAGCTTGATCTACTTGGGCTACTCTTAATACTGTGGGTGAGGATGTTCTGGGGAACGAAAAACTTACAGTGCATGATAAAAAAAAAATAATCCTCATTCATGGAAAACTTAATTTTAGAATGACTTGCAGAAAGTAAAGGGGAAATCCCTTTGTATTCACTTTTTCGTACATTTGTATTTTCAAATGTTCATTTCCCAAAGATAAGCTACCTATTTTTATTGAAGTAGAGTTGATTTACAATGTTGTGTTTGTTTCAGGTGTACAGCAAAGTGATTCAGTTATACATATGTATTTTTTTCAGATTCTTTTTCATTACAGGTTATTATAAGATATTGAATATAGTTCCCTATGCCATACAGCAGGTCCTTATTGTTTATCTATTTTATATATTATGATGTATATCTGTTAATCCTAATTTATCCCTTCCTACCCTCTCCTCTTTGATTACTGTTTTTTTCCTATGTCTGTGAGTCTGTTTCTGTTTTATAAATAAATTCATGTATGTTATTGTTAGATGCCACATATAAATGATATCATATGATATCTGTCTTTTTTATGGCTGAGTAATATTCCATTATCAGAGAAGGAAGTGACAACCACTCCAGTATTCTTGCCTAGAGAATTTTATGGACAGGGGAGCCTGGCGGGCTGCCGTCCATGGGATGGCGAAGAGTCGAACATGACTGAGTGACTAACACTTACTTACAATATTCCATCTCACACACACACACACACACACACACACACACAGCACATCTTTATCACTCCTCTGTTGATGGACACTTAGGCTTTTCCATCTTCTGGCTATTGTGAACAGTGTTGCTGTGAACATTGGGGTGCATGTATCTCTTCAGATTTGAGTTTTTTTTCTTCTGGGTAGATGCCCAGGAGTGGGATCACTGGATGATATGGTAACTCAGTCTTTTGTTTTTTGAGGAACCTCCATGCTATTCTTCATAGTGGTTGTACCAGTTTTCATTCCCACCAACAGTGTAGGAGTGTTCCCTTTTCTCCACACCCTCACCCGCATTTATTGTTTATAGACCCCTGACCTGTGTGAGATAATATCTCATTAGATTTTCTTTTCTGTGATAATCAGTGATGTTGAGCATCTTTGCATGTGCCTAATTATGCCTAAATATAATCCATGGCACCTAAAACTTCTAGAAGAGAACACAGGCAAAACTATCTGACATAAATCGCAGCAGTATTTTCTTAGATCAGTCTCCCAAGGCAAAAGAAACAAAAGGAAAAATAAACAAGTGGGACCTAATCAAACTAAAAGGCTTTTGCATAGCAAAGGAAACCGTAAAGGAAACAAAAAGACAACCCACAGGATAGAAAATATTTGCAAACAGTGCAACCTGCAAGGGATAATTTCCTAAATACACAAAACAGCTCATCCACTTCAATATCAAAAGACCAAACACCCCAATCAAAAAATGGGCAGAAGACCTAAATAGACATTTTCCCAAAGATGACAAGCTACCCTTTTAGACATCCCTTGCATGGCTTTTATGGCCTCTGTGAATTTAGCCAGTTGATCTTGATAATGATTCAAGCAGCAGGCTTTCTTCTTAGGGCTTCCCTTCTCCCCAGAAGCCCAAAGTCTCCATCATCATCATCCTTAGCAGTTTTTTAAATGTAAAATATGTAATTCCTAAGGACTCAGATCTGAACTTTATTTTCTTCTCTCTCTGGCAACTTTGTGAAAGAAATGTCAAGGTTTTGATTACATCCTTGGATAGAAAAATGAATTCTAAACGGACAATGGAAAGCTGTCTGTCTAGATTTTTTTAGGAGAAAGATGATAGGAGATCGTATGTTAGCAATACTAGGTTTCTTCTTCATCACAAGAACATTCGTGTCCAGTTTCCTGTTTCCCAGCATTGGTCATTTCTTCTTGAGATCATGCGGGAAATTCTGTATCTGTCCTGCTCGATGACTGAATCTGCTTTTTTGTTTTTCTTGCAGGGGGCAGCCTTGAAGTACCTTCCTAGCATCATTAATGATGTCAAACTTGTGTTTGATCCTATTGAACTCAGGTAAATAGCCAAAAACTATTGTTTGTTTTAAAAAAAATTATGTATTTGGCTGTCTTGGGTCTTAGTGGCGGCACTCAGGCCTCTCTGGTTGTGTCACATGGGCTCCAGAAAGCTCGGTCTTACTTGCTCCACAGCATGTGTGATCTTAGTTCCCCGACAAGGAATTGAACCAGCATCCCCTGCATTGCAAGGCAGATTCGTAACCACTGGACCACCAGGGAAGTTCCTGTTATTTCTTAACAGGAGATGCATCTCCCCTGCTCGGCTTCAGCTTGGACTACTACACATGCTGTGATTCTTCTAACATGTATGGACACATATGGACTGAACACCTTTCTGTGCTCAGTTCTAGGGAAGATAAAGGCCCCTGAGAGAGGTTTGCACTTTCTCCAAAGAAAGAAAATGCACAGATACAAAATTAACTATAGGAAAAATATACATAATAATATGCTTCCAGCCATATACCTAAGTACCCCAGGAATGCCAGGTCACATGGTGATTGACACTGGGGTGGAATTAGCCAGAAAAGGCTTTTGCAGAAATTGAGTATGAAGACAAGTCTGCAAAGCAGTGATGGACCTGTTTGGCAGGTTTGGCAGACTCAGCTCCCCAGCTGAGCCCTAGAGTGAACGCAGAATATAGCCTCTCCTTGGCTTCTTAGAGACAGACTATCTGGTCATGGAGGAGAGAATTCCAGGTCAACCTCTCCACGCCCAGTTAATTCCCACAAGAGAGGAAGAGCTTATTCCCTTCAATAAGGCAGGATAAAACCACTAACTACCCGGGTTTCTCTTCTAGTGTGCTCTTCTGCAAATTCATCCAAAGCATCCCTGACAACCACTTAGTTCGCCAGAAACTGAACTGCATGACCAAGATAGTAGAGAGCAATCTTTTCCAGCAGTCGGGTGAGTCTCCAGCAAAAATGGCCACTTATGGAAATTGTCTTCCTCAGCCAATGCTGCCTTTAAAAAAAAAAAAATAATTATGTCCTTGGTGATACTTAAGCACTTCCTGAGAAACTGGTTTTAAGCAGAAGGTGAAATCAGTTCAGCATTTCACCTAGCTCCATGAAAGAGCAAAATCTTGTGTTCTTTAATGTTTAATTCTATAGCGAATGTTGCATTAATTAGCAAACTTTGTCCTCAAAATATAAACCCCAGAAAGCAACAGGCAAGCAGGAAGGATAGTCCTTTTAAACAAATGCATCTCCTTTGACCTAGACATGGAGTATAGTATCAGTAACCACAGGGTACCACCACCCCACAACATCACTGCCCCATGCCATGACATCATGGTATCACTGCCTGCCCCAGTCCCTGGTTCAGTTCAGTTCAGACTGATGTCATGTCATGGGGCAGTGATGCTGTTGGGCAGTGGTACCCTATGGCAGGGATGCCGTGATGCCTCGGGGCAGTGATGGACTTCTTGCTGCTTGTACTTGCTCAGCAGAGCTGGTTATGCACATTTCTCCTCCACTCCATGCCCGGTCATGTCACATCAATGGCAAAAAATTGACCATGGCGGGAGTAGTGGCAGTCACAATAAATCAGAGAGGTTCGGGGGGAGCTGTGGGTGAGCCAGATTACCGTCTTACTGCTAAGAGTGGAGGAGGGCACCGAGGGAAGAAAACTCTTACACTGATGAAAGACTCTTCATTTTGTAACTAGTCAAGCAAGGAGCCATCAGGTGTAAATCACTGTGTTCCTGCCCCAAAGTTGACATGGGAAGGAGGTCCCATACCTGGTCCTTTTCCAGTAAACCCAAGACTCGTCAGGTGGGCCAGCTGTGGGAGCTGTTTTTGAAGCTACCACCAGGTCAGGGAGTCCCAATGGGTGATTCATGCTGTGTGTATTGGCTGGAGGGTCCGAGGACCACCAGGGTACCTCAGAAGCAGGAAAAGTTGAGTAGGTTGGTGAGAGAACCCTTTTGCCTTTGCTCCAGGCTAGTTATATAATTTCAGACAAACAAAGGACCATCTAGTAAGTCTCAGCTTCTGTTTCTATAGAAGGATGGACTTGTACTAGATCAAATCAGCAGTGTTTTTTGGCTCTGATATTTTCTAAGCCTCTGAATTTGTGCTCAGACATTTCAACTGTTTCAAGAACATGGTCAGGGGGAGTGCAGAAAGCTAGTGAGTGCTCTTAAGTAGAAAACCTAGTATTAGTCAACCTCTTATTATGCTGTGATAACTTGTGCCTCTAAGGATGTGGAAGGCATAAATGAGACCACGAAGATGAGGCATTTGAGCTGAAGAGCCAAGGATGCACTGCATAATACCAACAGAGGAAGTAGTATCACTGTTCACAGTCATTTCTGTTCATGCCCAAAGTATCTGGACTTATCAGAATAATATTTTATCATCATGAAGTTCCCAGAAAGAAGACATAGTGGAAAGACAGCACCTTCCTGTATGAAGTCGAAGTATCTGCAAAAGCATGGAAAGAATATCTGTGAAACTCACTGAAATGTGCTGATGAAGCTTAGCGTTCATAGGAATTTTTGAGTATATTTTATCCAGTCGGTAGAACATGTCAAAAAATTAAAAGCATATAACTTGCTTAGTTTATTAATTTCCTGTAACTTAGCTTACAAATATCACACTGGCCTTTTTTTTTTTTTTGCTGCACCATGTGGCTTGTGGGATCTTAGTTTCCTGACCAGGGATCAAACCTGTGCACCCTGCGGTGGAAGCGCTGAGTCCTAACCACTGGAATGCCAGGGAATCCCTAAGTTGACCTTTTTAAATGTTATTTTATTTAAAAACATTTTTAAGTCTTTTATTGAACTTGTTATAATAGGGCTTCTGAGGTTTTTTTTTTTTTTTTTTTTTGGCCTTAAGGCGTGTGGGATCCTAACTCCCTGATAGGGATTGAATCGACACCCCTCTACACTGGAAGGCAGCGTCTTCATCATTGCACCTCCGGGGAAGTCCTAGTCCTTTTTTTTAAAAAAAAAAAAAAAAAAAAGCAGTTATATGCCTTTAAAAAAAAATGCTCTGTGTTTACTTGCTCAGTTGTACCCAGCTCTTTGTGACCCCATGGACTGCAGCCTGCCAGACTCCTCTGTCCACGGGATTCTCCAGGCAAGAATACTGGAGTGGGTTGCCATTCCCCCTTCTCAAGGGATCTTCCCAACCCAGGGATTGAACCCTGGTCTCCTGTGTTGCAGGCACACTCTTTACCATCTGAGGCAAAGGAAGCTCCACCCCTGCCCCCCCCAAAAAAGCTAAAGACATTGTTAAATACTTTATAAACATGGGACTACACACGAGGTGGGATTTCCTTTGCATTTAAGGTCAAGGTAAAGGGTTGAACTTCGTGCCTAAAAATCACATGCTCCCAGGTAGCCCAGAGGAGCCCCTGCAGGGCTGAGTCCAGAGCTGGGAGCTGGAGGGACCGGCAGAGAGGGGGCTGTAGGAAGGAGCCAGGCTGTGTGGAGGGGTGCTCCGGCAGCTGCTGAGTGGTCTGTCTTCTCGCCCGCAGAGTGCAGGGATGTGCTGCTTGTTCTGCTGATAGACCAGCTCAGTGGCCAGTTAGACGACAACTCCAGCAAGCCTGACCACGAGGCCAGCTCACAGCTTCTAAGCTACCTCCTGGAGGTTCTGGACAGGAAGGATGTGGTGAGTTCAAGAGTCCCTGATGTGGAGCACAGCTCATGCTGGTCCCATGGCCGGGGACAGGAACAGCTGTGCGGCCCTGCTCATCCCAGGCAGCTGAGAATTAGGCAGTACCCACTTTAGAGGTGTTTAGAGAGGCTCTTCCTGGCTAGAACCTACCAGGCACATCTAGGTCTGGGGAAGTCTGCCTGCTATGGGAGCCGCTGCTGGCTGATTTTCCTGGCCAACCCAGTTTGACCATCACTGAGGTCTCTATGGGAACTTGTCAGAACCAGAGCCTGTGTAGGCTTGTGAGGTAGAAACCTCTACCCTCTTATGCTTTTGGTACCTGACAGCACTATAGTACGTATTCTTGAGCTTCTGAGAAGTTCTCCATATATGCTCTCTGATGCTGATCCTTCCTTCTGAAACCTAAATGTTGCTTTCTACTCTTTTTTTTTTTTTTTAGATAATATCTCTTTTATTTGGCTGAGCCATGCAGCCTGCACGATCTTAATTCCAAGGATCTAACCCATTTCCCCTGCAGTGGAAGCTCAGAGTCTTAACCACTGAACCAGCAGTATAGTGCCTGGGGGCGGTTAGTCGCTCAGTCGTGTGTGATGCTTTGCAGCCCCATGGACTGTAGCCCGCCAGACTCCTCTGTCCATGGGATTCTCTAGGCAAGAATACTGGAGTGGGTTGCCATTTCCTTCTCCAGGGGATCTTCCTGACCCACGGATCAAACCCAGATCTCCTACATAAAGTCCCTAGACATATTTATATGTACAAACTAATTCCCGGTGTCTCCCTGTACCATTTCGGCTCATTCCAGGCTCTCATTACTGAAGTTTATTCTTATGCCCCCCCCCCTTTTTTTTATAGCCCAGTATTCCCTCCTGTTTTCCTATAACTACATCTTCACATTTTCCCCATTCCTCAGAGTCCAGTTGCATTAAACACCTCCGTGAAGTAGTTGTTGGTGCAGTCCTGCCCAAATTCCTGCACTCTGCTAGCTGCCTTTCTTCTGTCCTTACGTTTTAAGGTTTTTACCATCCTTGAGTTGTAAATTCCACTCACAAACACTCCTTACACAGCTCCTGTGCTCTGGACACTGTGAAAGGTCTGAGTCTTCAGCGGTGAACAAGAGAAGCAAGCCTTCCCCTCATGAAACTGACCTTCCTGGGGAAGCTTTGTATTTTGTTTACTTATATTTAAGCCCCAACCCTCCTGCTGAAGTGTAAATTTGTTAAAGACTCAGAGGGTGCCTGTATACTGGACCCACCTACTGCAGTCTAACATATGGAACTCATGTAAATAGAGGAAAACACAACACCCCACAAAGAGGCAGGTTTTATGAGTCACTTTCATTCAAAGAAATAATAAAAAGCAAGGGGGTACTAATAATACTTGCTGTTTTAATAAAAGTACAGAAATAGCAATGATCTAGATGTTGGAAGCCTTAAGCAGGAGATTGAGACTATCTTTCAAGAAGCAGGAATGGATACTGGCTTTGAAAAGGCGAATTGAATATTGATAAGTTGGAACTGAAAGAATGTAATATCAAATCACAAGAAGGAAAAAGAAAAACATTCACAAGGCAGTGCTGGGTGTATCAGCCCAGCTAATTCCTGTATAGGAACTTTTCTTTTTTTTTTTCTTGTAGCTAGGAATATTGAAGGCTCCGCAAAGTTGAATAATTGCTCATAGATACCTGACAGTCAGATTATTAATTCCTTATCTTAGTCTGCTCAGGCTGCTCGAATAAAATACTGTAGGCTTTGTGGATTAAAGAATAGATTTATTTCTCATAGTTCTAAGGACTGGGAGTTCAAGGTCAGCCTGCCTGCATAGTTGGGTACTGGTGAGGACCTCCTCCTGGCCTGCAGACAGCCACCTTCTAGCTGTGTCCTCACACAGCCTTTCCTTGGTAGGACAAGCTCTCGGGTGTCCCTTCTTAAAAGGATACTAACCCATCAATCCCAGATTTTGTCTTCATGACCTGATTTGCTCCCAAAGCTCCATCTCCAAATACCATCACCTTTGGGGGTTAGAGCTTCAACATAGAAATTTTGAAGGCAAACCTTCAGTTCATAGCAATGTCCTTGACTTGAATTTCTTCTTTTTTTTAAACCTCCTACACAGAAGATGGCAAGAACTTTGTATATTTGCGTTTTGCTTCCCATTCATGTGCCTAATTTTCCTGGGTGACTTGATCTACTCAGAGTCAGG
Source organism: Bubalus bubalis (assembly GCF_019923935.1). Classification (NCBI taxonomy): domain Eukaryota; kingdom Metazoa; phylum Chordata; class Mammalia; order Artiodactyla; family Bovidae; genus Bubalus; species Bubalus bubalis. The sequence continues at coordinate 134,299,407 of NC_059159.1, forward strand.
ACCCAGTACCTCATGCTAGTGGGGGTCCTCCCAAAACTGTTGAGTCAGCAGCTACAGGGAGCTCTCAGTGAGTCCAGATGACCTAGGTTATTAGGGAGACATTCTTCTCCTGCATCTCCACGTTCATCTTTCAAACGTTAGAACCAATGGTGTTAAGCAGATTCCTTAATAACATTATGTATCATTCTGCAATGTTTCCCCCTTTTGGATAAGACACTGTTTTGTAGGCAAGAGCCAGAACGAGATGAAAGAGAAATCTCGACTTGTCTAAGGTTTCCTTAAGAAAAGTGAAGCAAGTCAGAAGTGTGTCCATCCATGTGTTTCCTCCTTAGGGCCCCACGGCGAAGCACATACAGATGGTAATGGAACGGCTGCTGAGAAGGATCAACCGGACCGTGATTGGGATGAGCCGACAGTCGCCCCATATTGTGAGTGTCGTCCAGGGGACCACGCGACCACTGCAGCTTCTCAATGTCCCATCCCACCTACCCAATGAGGGGGTTGGGGGACCAGTGACTTGAGACCAAATTCACATAGGCCCCTCCCATCCCAGTTTCTAGACTGCACTGATTGTTGGGTGGCATAGCTCCCTCGGGAATTGAATGGGGCCTCGAACTTTACAGCCTCCCTGGTTGAGTGACTCTTCTTTTTAACTGTCAGTAAATCTGATGCTGATTTTTTTCTTGAGGGAAAATGATCCAACTGGAAGGTAGAGGAGATGAATGGGGGACAGTTATTAAGGATCTCACTAATACAAAGTGTGTGAATACATTCTTAAGGAGTCTTACTCAGATGGACGGTGAAACAAAAACCTCCTCTAATATTATACATTAAAGCAGAGACCCACTGACATATGCAGGCACCCTAGGTGGACTGAGGACTCGGGACCAGTTCTAATGCTCTTTAAATATTTACTTAGTATTTTCTTTAAGGAAAATATGAGCTTTTGTGAGCAGAAAATTAGAAAATTAGTTTAGCTGACTGCATTCAGCGTTTCCTCTAGTATCTCAAGCAGTGGAACTGTAATTCTCAACGTCTGCATGTTTTATGTGGATCCACCTTCATTAGAATGATAACAGTAACAGTATGTTTAGCCAAAATAATGTTAATAGTAGTGGTCACTGTTAGCTCATTTTTGTGTGTGTGCTAGAATGTATCTTGAGCACTTTATATTTCACTGAAAACTCATAGTAAGCTCCATTTTTAAAAAGAGGAAACATGCAGAACCCTGAACAAGATTACACAACCACCATGTGATTGAGGTGGACTTTGGCTCCAGACAGCTGTTCTGGAGGCAGCGCCCTGCATGCTGTTAGCCATGCCCCCCGACAGAAGCTTGCCAAGTTATGTTCCCACCTATGCACTTTAGGCACCGTGAGAGAAATTCTGATAAATTTAGTTCTCCCCTTCACATTCTGTTTCCCCTGATGCTTGAAATGCTTATAGATTGGTGCCCTGTATTACCGGGCAGCCCTTTTCGCTCAAAGAAAATCTTTTCAAGAACTTGAGATTAGCATGCTTTTAGAAATGTCAGTGTTGGCCTCTTATTTTCCAACTATTATGTCTACTAACTGTCAGGTAAGAGGTGTGATGGAGACCAGAGGTGACTGTTGAGAGACCAGTTGTATCATCGTTAAAATGGAGCATCTTTGGCTTGCAGCTGTGTAAGCTACATGCGCGTGTGCTTAGTTGCTCAGTCATGCCCCACTCTTGGTGACCCTGTGGACTGTAACTCACCAGGCTCCTTTGTCCATAGCATTCTCCAGGCAAGAATCCTGGAGTGTGTTGCCATTTCCAATGAGATTTTAATTAGAGGATAGAAAAAGAACTCTTCTAAATTGCTACTGTAAATAAAATCTATTTATTAAAAAAAAAAATAGGTAGTAAGAAACCGCTATAAGCCAGATATTGTTCTAGACAAGAGAAATACATCAGGAAACAGAACAAAAGTCGCTATCTTAGAGAAGCTTACATTCTAGCAAGAATAACAATAAAAAAATAAGTGCAGAATATTAGAAGGAGATAAGTGCTGTGGAGGGAAAAAAAAAAGAGTGGAATAAGGGGATTCAGGGTCATAGAGTTACAAATTTATGTAAGGTGGTTAAGAATGGCTTTTTAGGGACTTCTTGGTGGTCCAGCAGTTGAGACTCCACAAATGCAGAGGATGTGGGTTCGATCCCTGGTTGGGGAACTAAGATCCCATGTGCTACATAGTAGGACCAAAAAAAAAAAAGTGACTTTCCTGGGAATTCCCTGGTGGTTAGGACTGGGAGCTTTCACTGCCCGGGGCCTGGGTTCCATCCCTGGTCAGGGAACTCAGATCCCACAAACCTCAGGGCATGCCCCCGACCCAAAAATACTTTTCCAAGAAGGTAAAATTTGGACAAATACTTTAACAAAGGCCTGGAGAAATAAATAGCGTTAGGTGCTGATGGTAATGCAAACTGTATGCTAGTTTGGCAATAAATATCAAAGCCTTAATACAATAAATTTACATTGCTTTATAATTATAAAAATAAACTTTTTTTAAACAAAGGAGTTGTAAGGCATTCATCCAGAGAGAGGTGACCATGAATAGTCTTTTATTGTTTTTGTATGTAGGAAGTTATTCTCTCCATCCCAGGAACAGCTAGGTTTTCCTCTCCTCTGTGCCAAATTCATTTAAATTTGTATTGTTTTCAAAACTACATGAATACAGGCAGATTCTGCCTTGGGTACTTACCTTAGGCTAGAAAATTAAGTCTATGACTCAAATATGATTGGACTAGGGGAAAGCCAGTTGAATATGTAATTCCTGGCCTCAAAAATGGAAATGATGGTAATCACCGAATTATCTAGACTAGGGATGGCACTAGTGGTAAAGAATCCAGTTGTCAATGTAAGAGATGCAGGTTCCATCCCTGAGTCTGGAAGATCCCCTGGAGTAGGAAACAGCAACCCACTCCAGTATTCTTGCCTGGAAAATTCTGTGGACAGAGGAGCCTAGAGGGCTACAGTCTATGGGGCCGCAAAGAACTGGACACAGCTGAGGGACTAAATACACATCTAATTATCCAACCCCTTTCTTCAAACCAGGTCCACAGTTACATAGCTTAACATGCAAAAATTACTGACCAAAGGACTCCAGAGCTGGAGGCATGACACTGAAGTGGTCCAGCAGGGAGCTCTCCTCTTCTATCTTCTCCTCTGCTTCTCCACTCAGTTGTACTGCTTCTCTTTCTCCTCTTGCTGTCCTCCAAGCTCAAATTTGTTTAAATGATCTAAATATTTCTGGCATTTCTCTCTGGAAGTCTCTACTACCCATCTTTTTCAACAAGCAACTCAGCATCTACAAGTTGTTTGAGCTTCACTAGTCATCTAGCTGGGATCTCAGAGTCAGTATCCCCTGACCTATGGAATTTCAGAGGTCAGAGCTGACCACAGGATGAATGAAGCCCTCCACTCAAACCTGGAAGGAGCTTGTTTTTACCAAGAAACTGCAAAGCACATGCCTTTAGACCTTTAGAATTCAGTATGTTTCCAGCATGCTGGGGTCTCTGCATACTTAATTGGGTAGAGAAAACCGAAGACCGTGCACCCACATCTTGCTTTGTCAGTTGGTGGTCTCAGGAGCTGGGATTTATCGTGTTTTCCGTCTCCTTCCAGGGGAGTTTTGTCGCCTGCATGATCGCCGTCCTGCAGCAGATGGAGGACGGCCACTACAGCCACTACATCAGCACTTTCAAAACCAGACAGGACATCGTTGTAAGTTGTCTTCATTGCGTCCTGCTCACTTGAAGACTTTGCATATTTCGACAGAACTGAGCATCAGTTCTGTGTGGGTCTCTTCCCACACATCTCTAATGCTGTGTGGCTTTGCACAGTGATTATAAGAGGGAGAGTGTTTCTCTGCCATAAGCTTTAAAGAAGAGTACGGTATATGTGGGCTTCCCAAGCGGCTCAGTGGTAAAGAATCCACGTGCCAGTGCAGGAGATGCAAGAGACGTGTTCCATCCCTCGGTCGGGAAGATTCCCCTGGAGAAGGAAATGGCAACCCACTCCAGTATTCTTGCATGGGAAGTCCCATGGACAGAGGAGCCTGATGGGCTGCAGTTCATGGCATCACAAAAGAGTTGAACACAACCGAGTGACTAAACAAGAGTTCATATACCAATAGGTCCTCATGGAGACACTGAAGTGTCTTTGATTTAGAGAGACCCTGTACTTAGAAACATTTGGCTTTTTTGCTCTCAGAAGAGGACAGTGTCTCATTTTCAGGGATAGTGGTCACCCTTGCAAGGATTGTAGGAGACAGTGATATGCATGGTCTTCTAAGATGTGGTGGATGTCATCCTTTTTAGTAGTCCCTGGGAAGGGAAACAAAAAGAGGTAGCATCTGCCCCATGTAACATTTGTAAGTTATCTTCAGTTGAAAATATTCCATTCTCTTTTGTTTTAAACAAAATTGTTCTCTTAATAGTTTACTATTAACCATACAGCCAAAGGTAGCTTAAGAAGCTAAGTTAGATCTCTGGTGGCTTCCCCATGATTCTTCCTTCAGGGAACTGTTAATGGCTATTAAACATCCCTGAAAGTGGAAATTCCCTGATGGTCCAGTGGTTAGGACTCTGCGCTTTCATTGCTGTAGTCTGAGTTCAGTTCCTGGTCAGGGAACCAAGACCCTGCATAAAACAAAACAAAACATCGTCCCTGAAGTTATCATCTTGTCTTGTGAAGCAATGGGCTGGATATGAAGCTGGATTAACAGTTGAGGTCTCAGTAGACTAGACTTCTTTGGGTAACTTCCATCATTTGTGCATATTCTTGTCTTGTCTTCTTTATGCTCTCAATTGTCCATTTTCAGCCTTTTTTATATGGATAGCATGTGGCCAGTACTCTCAAGGATACCCAGCTCTTTCCCTGCCAGTCACTCTCCTTTCTGTGAGGTCTATATGATGGAGAAACATAACAAAGAATTGGAGAGAAAGTTGCTGTTGTTGTTCCATCTCCAAGTCATGTCTGATTCTGCTACCGAATGGACTGCAACATGCCAGGCTCCCTTCTCCTCCACTGTCTCCCGGAGTTTGCTCAAGTTCATGTCTATTGAGTCAGTACTGCTTTTTATTATTTGTTGTAATCGATCCAGTGGTGAACTCTCAGAATACTGTCTTGGACCACAATAAGGTATTGTGGCTTAGTCTGGAGACTTATGTGGACTTCCACTTCGACCATGCTCTCGCAGTCAGGCTGGTACAGGAGTCCATAGCCATCCTTAGCTGCGCTTCCAGAAATCTGGGCGAGAGAATCACAGAGGAGAGGAGAGGGGTTGAGAGGTGGAAGCTGAGGGTGGTGGTGTTTCTCTTCCGTAGGCAGATGGTACAGTGTGTTTAAGAACACAGGCTTTGGAATACCGGGATCTGGGTTTGAATTCTTTTTTTTTTTTTTTTTTATAAATTTTATTTTATTTTTAAACTTTACATAACTGTATTAGTTTTGCCAAATATCAAAATGAATTCTGAATTCTATTCTGCTTCCCTCTGCGAAATTTTGGACAAGCTGTTTAACCTCACTGAACCTTGGCTTCCTCATATATAAGATGGTACCTACTGGGGAGGGGAGGGGATTAATGTGAGTACTTTTTAAAAAAACAGCTTTATTGAGATATAATTCACATTCCATACAATTCACCCAGTTAAAGCATACAATTCATGGCTGTTTAGTATATTCACAGCATTGTGCAGCCGTCACAACTCTGTAATTCCAGAATATTTTCATCACTCCAAAAAAGAAATGCTTAATGTAAATACTGATGATTGGACTTACGGAAAATGCCTCGCTTTGTAAGTGTTAATACCTATGAGAACCAACTACTTACAATAATAATTATGATGTTATACTATAACTGTATATAATATTTTATTATTACTTAAGATAAAATTAATATAAAAATAGTGACTTCTTGGGACTTCCTTGGAGGTTTAGTGGTTAGGACTCTGCATTCCCATGCAGGGGACCCTTGTTCGATCCCTAATCAGGGACTAAGTAAGATCTCATATACTGCACTTTGCAGCCATGGTGGGGGGATGGGGCGGGGAATGACATTTTTTAAGATTTCCTTTGAAAGCAGGTAGAATAAAGAAATTTATAGTAAGTTCAAACTCCTGGCAATTTGGCTCCATTAAGTAAGCAAAAACAACAACAACAACAACAACCCTAAACTCAGGTTTAACCTTTGTTTTCTAGGTCAATGTGAACTTTTCTCCCAGCATCATCTAATTAAAAAAGGATTATTGCCCACAAGGGAATAGTGGTCATTAGTGGGAGAACTGCTGGTACGGCTAGGCCTTTCAACCTTCAGTGGACCCTCCTTTCTCTCTGTCCTGCTGCTTCTGAAGAAATCACTTGAAGGACCCTGGGAAGCAGTAGAGAAAGGGAGGCCTGGGGAGACCTGTGAGCTGCCCTTCTTATGCCATCACTGTTCACAGTTCACTGAGCACCTGGGGCTGAATGTAGTCGGTGTCAGAAGCAGATAACCAGCATTTTACATCCTCGCTTCACAAACCATGAGCTCCTGTTGACTTGAGGGAAAAAAAGTTAATGGAATAGTTAATAAGTAATGGGTGCACGTAAAATGTATGATGAAAAATTGAAAAACTTACGCACTAAATGATTTAGACTGCACAAACCAGAAGGAAGATTGCAAAGCACAGACTTCCGGGCTGTTACTGTTCCTGATCCTTCGCTATTTAGCCTCCGAAGTGCACTGGGTAGCCATCAGGACTAGGGTCTCTGAGGAATATTATTAGAAATAGAACCCAGGCCCCCTGCCTGCACAGCCCCGTGTTCTTTCCTTAGTTGCTGAAACGGCACGGTTTAGTGCCAGAGAAATTGGACTGGGTTTTCATCTCAGGAATCTGAGTGGAAAATGTCTAAATTTAACCAACTAATAAATTTAAAAGCGTTCCAAACTTTTAAGCGCTGATTTTTAGCCTGATTTTTCTTTTTTCTGAGTTACTTTTTTCCTCTTAGCCGCCTCGTGAGTAGAATGGCTATTTTCTCGATCCTGGGCTTTTGTTAATTAGTTGTTACAGTCATCATGGTCCACTGCTGACATCTCTTTGTAAGGAGCCTTTAGGACCTTTCTCCCCAGGCTACCCATGGAAGCATTCCTGGAATAGGAAGAATCCTGACTCTGCTTCTTATTTATAGCATTTTGTTTCCGTTCTAACAGTAATAAGGAAGAACTGGACTCAGAGTTGTTAGAAGTATCAGTTTTCTCAGGCTCAGATACAGAGAAGAAACTGGTAGTTACCAGAGGGAAGGAGGGCAGAGAGGTGGACAAAAGAGGTGAAGGGGATTAAGAGACCCCAACTGACAGTTTATAAAGTAAGTAATTACCAAGGATGTACTGTACACAGAGGGTATTCAGTCAATAATACTCTAAAAACTCTGTAGGGTGACAGATGTAACTGGACTAGGTGTGATGATCATGTATAGAACCTTTGAATCACTGTGAATCTGAATCTGAATCACTTTGAATCTGAAACTAATAGAATACTGTGTGTTACTTACAATTCAATTTTTAAAAGATTCCAAAAAGTTAAAAAGAAGTGTCAGTTTTCTCACAATTGGTGGATGCTTTTGAAATGCAGTAGATCTATTCAGACAACATTTGGCAGTCGAGCACTAACGATATTATGGCTGTAAACTTGGGATCCAGAACCCAAAGGTCTGGATCCTAGCTCTCTACTTCTTGATTTCTATGGCCTTAAGCCAATAGTTTAATTTTTCAATAGTCTATTTTATGATTTATAAAATTTGTGCAGTTTTTTTTCATTCTTGTCTCCCTCATCAGACTATGTGAAATTGTTAGTCACTCAATTATATCTGACTCTTTGTGACTCCATGGACTATAGCCTGCCAGGCTTCTCTTCCATGGGATTCTCCAAGCAAGAATACTGGAGTGGGTTGCCATTTCCTTCTCCAGGGGATCTTCCTGACCCAGGGATCTAACCCGGGTATCCTGCATTGCAGGCACATTCTTTACCATCTGAGCCACCAGGGAAGCCAGATTATATGATATAAACGTCAAATCATAGGACAGCTCTAAGAATACTGTATTATATATACACTGCTATATTCAAAATGGATAACCAATAAGGACCTTCTATATAGCACAAGGAGCAGTGCTTAATATTTTGTAGTAACCTAAATGAGAAAAGGATTTGAAAAAGAATATGTGCATGTATATGTATAACTGAATCACTTTGCTATACACTTGAAACTAACACAATATTGTGAATCAACTGTGCTCCCATATGAAATAATTAAAAAAAAAAAACCAAAACACTGTGTTATCCCCATAAAACTTAAAAGATAGACTGTTACGGGACTGTGGTCATCATGTTCCTCCCTTTGCATCAGTGTAATGCGGGCCAGGCATACGATGTGTAACCCAGTTTTCCCCCAATCATTCCTAATCTGTTTTCTGCAGGACTTCCTCATGGAAACTTTTATCATGTTTAAGGATCTAATTGGAAAGAACATCTACGCTAAAGACTGGATGGTCATGAATATGACACAGAACAGGTGAGACCACCCATTGTGGGGCCGGTGGCATCTGAAAACTTGGGTCTGGTAACTAGATTTCTGAGCCTTGTATAGCACTGTCTTGTCTCTTTGCCTCAGGTCCATCATCTGTAAAGTAAAGGTTGTCCTGCTTCTATGGTCTTGGTGTATGCCCTCCTGTTCTTGATTTCATCCAGGCTATATCAGTCGTTCTGACTCGGGCTCTCAACTCTCTTCTTTCTGCTGTTACCTCATCACTCTCATGTGTTGATCATCAGCTCTGCAAGACATCTTTCAGTGCCGCCCTGGGGCCTTTATTATCCTAATATTCAAGGCTTTGGCATCCTGACCCACCCTGCTTTCCTAGCCATATCTTCCACTGTTTCCCTCCATATACAATGTGCGTACAGGCTAAGTCACTTCAGTTGTGTCCGTCTCTTTATGACTCCATGGATTATAGCCCACCAGGCTCTTCTGTCTATGGGATTCTCCAGGCAAGAATACTGGAGTGGGTTGCCATGACATCCTCCAGGGAATCTTCCCAACCCAGAAATCGGAACCCACATCCCTTGGATCTCCTACATTGGCAGGCAGGTTCTTTACCACTGGCGCCACCTGGGAAGCCCACATACAGTGTGTGCTACAGCCACGCTGACCTCCTGCTGCGCCTGAACATGCTCCATGCCTTCCCTCACATTGGCTGCTTCCGCCTGCAGTGCCTGCCCCATCGTCTCTGGCCATCAGTCTGCCTCCCATTCCTTTAGGTCCTTCTCAAATGCCATCTCCAAAGGAAGCCATTCTGACCTAGATGTCCTCGTCTCTCCTTTTTATTCCCTATAGCTATTTGATACCCCCTCCTAGAATTTTCCATGTTCTTTGTTGGGTCTAGGTTTGATTTACATGTTGCAAGTGAACCCCACCAAGCTGTAACCTTCTTAAGACCAGGAAGTGTCTCTTTCAAGACAAAACCTAAGCCAGTGCTTTGCAGTTGCTGGTCTTCAACAGAGAGTCGTTGAATTCAAGTCAAATGAACTGAATACAGATACTTAGGGGCTTCCTAAGTGGTAGGTGGCTCAGTGGTAAAGAATCTGCCTGCCAGTGTAGGAGATGTAGGAGACTCAGTATTGATCCCTGGGTCAGGAAGATCCCCTGGAGTAGGAAATGGCAACCCACTCCAGTACTCTTGCCTGGAAAATTCCATGTCTAGAGGAGCCTGGTGTGCTGTATAGGCCATGCGGTCAAAAAGAGTCAGACACAACTGAGCACGCATGCACAGATACTCAGATTCAGGATTTTTAAGAGCTAAATAAAGTAAATTGTTATGATAAGGATTAAGTCTCCATGGTCCTGATATCTGGTTAGAAAACACTTCCCAACTATATACAGATTAGAGAAACAGTTGCATCCGAAGTCGTAGACTTTAAAACACAAGCGTCACAATGGAGTAGAAAGAGCTCTGGTCTGAGGCTCAGGAGCTGATCCTCTCAACTGGCTCAACTGTGATTCAGCCTTGAGTGATGCTAGGAGACAGTTCGAGAAACTGGCCTTCACTGTAGACTGTGCTGTTTTTGGTCTCTAAGGATCTTGATAGATCTAAAGGTCTTAGGTTAACAAATCCAGGCTTGATTTGTGTTGTTGTTTTTAACATAGGAAATGTTAAGTCGTGTCTGACTCTGTTACCCCATGGACTGCAGCCTGTCAGGGTCCTCTGTCCATGGGAATTCCCAGGCAGGGATAGTGGGTAGGTAGCCATTTTTTTCTCCAGGGGATCTTCCCAACCCAGGGGTTGAACCCCTGCATTGGCAGGTGGATTCTTTACCACTGAGCCACTTGGGAAGCCCCAGAAAATGTCTCAAAGAGCATGAAGTTTGCCTTATTTATCCAGTGTGTTTTTCTTCCCCCGGCCAGGGTTTTCCTCCGTGCCATAAATCAGTTTGCTGAGGTTCTCACCAGATTCTTCATGGATCAGGCAAGCTTTGAACTTCAGGTAAGCATGCCGTTCACCTAGGAGTTCCTTCAGTTCTCAGCTGAAGCAGGAGGAGAGTTTCATTTTGGAAGACAGATTGCCTCAGCTCTTATCAGAACACTTACCCACACCTGCTTGCAGGCAGTCACACAGGTATTCCTCTACTACAAATGGTTGAGTGTCCAGAGAACAGTGTGTATACACACCTGTTTGAAAGTCCAGAGTGATAGCAAAACAAGTGACCGCTAGCTCCATCTTCATTCATTCATCCAACAAATGTTAGAGAGTTATGCGTACAGGGCATTATTCTAAGTCCCGGTGAGGGCAGACAAGGTTCTGCTTCCGTTACAGGTACATTTGCTTGGTGGTGTGCTTCTGCTGTGTCATGGCCTGTGTTTGTATCTGTGGAACTTTGAAAGTGAAGACATAAGCGGAGGATATTGCATATATGTATACATGTGTATGTGTGCATATGTACATATGTGTTTAAATATGTATGAAAATTTAGGTTGTTTGCATTTTCTGTTATGTTAAATAGCACTTACTTAAATATTTTTAAAATACCCGTTTTTATTTTTCCAGGATAAAGTCCTAAAATGTTTACTAGTTCAAAAGTTTGGTGAAACACTAGGACTTTTGATAAGTATTGCCAAACTACCTACTATAAATAGGTACACTTCTTGGCAGCAATTTTCCTTTATCCCAAGAGTAAAACAAATATAATAGTTAAAAAAATTTTTTTTAAATCTTAGTAAAGTGTTAAAATTTTCAGGGCTGAATCATTGAAACACAAGAGAGAAAAATGTCCTGTGGATATTACTTTATTTATTAATTTCTGGAGAGTGAATTTCTACAATGTGTCACTGTTTTAGTATGACCCTTATTAATGTTATTTTCCATTTCTTTTTACCCACACAATTAATTTTGAACAGCTCTGGAACAATTACTTCCATTTGGCAGTAGCATTTCTCACGCATGAGTCCCTTCAGCTTGAAACCTTCTCACAAGCCAAGCGCAACAAAATTGTAAAAAAGTAAGTGTCCTCTTAAACTTGCTTATAATTGGGAAGGGAGTTCTTCCATTTCTATTCAGAGCAGGATTTTTAATATCACGGAAATTACTGTTCACTGGCTACTCATATTGTTAGTGACCTTGGTCTTAAAATAATCATTTAATAAACCTCAGATTGCCCCAGATTCACATCTCTTCTCAGGGCCCCATTCATTTTCAAATCAACCATCGCATTCTTTTATAAAATCCCTACCTGGAGAGGCACTTAGGCCAGAAAGTTCTCCCGTCTCCCAGAACAGCTGCCACCTGCTGACAGCTTATCCAAATTGCAAGCTTAGTGCTGCTCGTACTCATGATTCACAGAGCAGACTCCTTTGGCACCACTGGTCTATCTCCCAGTTTTAGTTACTTTTGCAGAGAAGCCAAGACTAACATATCACTTAAAAATACCCTCCAGATTCCTGGCTTAGTATTCAAAATGGACTTGTGTGCAAGGGTGATGAGAGATTTAGGGAAGATTTTCATTGCTTTCATCTCAAGTCTTTTTCAAAGTTCATTGAGAGCCTAGGAACTTAAAGGCTGTGTAATTAAAAAGGGCTTAAGAAATTTATCATTTAAAGGCTATGACGTTTTTGTTCTGTTTCCCTGCTAGCATGTCTGGGATTCTAGGAAAATTATTTTAGCATCCCTCTAACTCTTCCCTTAAATACTAAGATTGGTGTCTAAGAGGTTGAGATTTAGTGACTGCACTTTCAAAGATAAAAGTAAAAACTATTTTGTAGATTTCCTAGTGGGGTGGTTATCAAGAGATATTTGATTTTTAAGATGGACACCTTAGTCTTATTCTTTAAAATATCTTAAATGGCATAATTTCATTCAGGGATGGATTTGATTTTGGTGAAATGAGTTGACACCAAATCTGATAAAGTGGCTAGTTAGGATAAATGATTCTCGTTTTGGTCATTTCAGGAAAGTGTGACTATATGTACAATCCATATAAAAATGTGTATGCATACTGGTAAAGATAAGCCTTAGGAAATAAAAACATTTATATTAAGGTTATAGGAATGTAAATGAGTTCTTTTTCAGGACTTCTTATTTTTAGTAAAAGCATCAACAGTAGTATTAAAAAGCAATAGAATAGTTATTTATTGTCCAGTATGTGCCAGTCTGGACCTTATATAATATTAATAGTAAAATTAGATACTTTTGTTAAAATGGAGTAGTAAGAGAAATTTTTCAATATGATTTTTATTCTGACATTTGAAGGCATTTCCAAAGCAGGAATTTCGAAAAAAATGTTGGGTGCTATAGTAACATGAGTAGAGAATGTAGATCTGTGCTGGCGGGGTAGGTCATACATCTGTACTTGAATTCCCTGGGAACAGTCTCCTTATCTGCCTTTGACCCACCCTATTTTCATTTTCTAAGCCCCCAACCTCTGATATGACATGTTATGTGGAGCAGCTCCCAGCTTTTGTATTCTTTAAAAGATTTCCAGGTGACTCATTCATCTCCACCCAAGAACCACTGTCTAGATCAATGTTTCTCTACATTTTTGTCCTCCCTTGTAAACTTCTATAAGAAACCTTTTTATTTTTATTTTTTTAACTTTTTTCCTCTTTTGTCCATGCCATGCTACATGTGGGATCTTAGTTTCCTGACCAGGGATTGAACCCATGCCCCTCTGCAGTGGAAACACCCGAGTCCTAACCACTAGACCACCATGGAAGTCCCTGGAACCTTTTTAGAAAAATGTTTTCCTAATCACACCCACCCCCCGCAATGAAATATTAATACCACCTATATACTAAATATATCTGTTTATGTACTAAATGTATACCTTACTTTATATGCCAAAGCAGTAAGCTTTTTTTTTTTTTTGTCCCCATGGGCCAGTTTTCACCCCTTTGGAGATGTTATCACCCCATTTGAGAATGTATGTCTAGAACTTGCCAATGTAAGCGCTTTAAAGAATGTACTGGTGTGGATAAGGGTTACTCTAATATAAGTATATACAGGCAGCATGTTTGTTACACATCATCAGCCATATTACCATGTAAGTCATACCTCATTCATCTTCCTTTTCTTTAGTATTTTATTTATTTCTGCTTAAGAGCAATCAGAGTGTTTCTCAGCCTTCTCCCTTCAGTAAGTGTGTTGATCTCATCTTCTCAGTGATTTTTGGCACTTACTTTGCTCCACCTTTTGCTGGACCCCCATCTCTATGTCTGTGTCCCCTCATCTCGGTGTGTATCAGTCTTTTGGGGGCTTATTTACATGTCAGCTGCATCTCTTCATGTGATTTTTGCCTCACTGTCTACCTTGAGTGTGACCTAGAGAACACAGGCTTTCTTTACTCCCCTTATCATGGTATCAGTATTACATGTTCTTGTTTCCATCGCACGTTTTTCTACGGGCTTATGGTCTTCTTCCTAGATACGGGGACATGAGAAAGGAGATCGGCTTTAGGATCCGGGACATGTGGTATAACCTGGGTAAGTGTACAATCTGAACACCACTCCTTGTGCTCCATGCATCCCATGATGAAGTCTTTTTTATTTTAATTCCTTTTAATTCAGTTAAAATGTCATTTTAATTGCGATTGATTTGTCTGTGTGTCTGGAAGTGCAGGTTGATGTATGGGTCTCTTATGACAATCATGTGTTATCAGAATAGAATATTTAGTCACTCACTTCTGAATTGAATTGCTTTACCCACAACTTTTTCTTTTCTTATGGGCCCTGTGGAGGAAAATTGTAGCACTTTACTTCTGGTAAAATTGTTTAATATCCTCACTTCCTTTCATTTCAGGTCCCCATAAAATCAAATTCATCCCATCCATGGTGGGTCCCATTCTGGAAGTCACATTAACCCCCGAAGTAGAGCTTCGGAAAGCCACCATCCCCATTTTCTTTGATATGATGCAGTGTGAGTTCAATTTCAGTGGAAACGGCAATTTCCATATGGTAAGGAGTGGTGGATCACCTTACTAGTGCATGTGGAGTCCAATTCTTTTTTTTTCCCTAATAGAGAATCAGTAGCCTGAACAGTACAAATCAAAGTTATCTAAAATCTTCTGTTTTTGCATTTTATTTTGTAAAGCAATTAGACATAGAATTAAGATAGCCTATCTTTCGTCCTCAGTTCAGTTCATTTCAATTGCTCAGTTGTGTCCGACTCTTTGCAACCCCATGAATCGCAGCACGCCAGGCCTCCCTGTCCATCACCAACTCCCGGAGTTCACTCAAACTCACATCCATTGAGTCAGTGATGCCATCCAGCCATCTCATCCTCTGTCGTCCCCTTCTCCTCCTGCCCCCAATCCCTCCCAGCATCAGAGTCTTTTCAAATGAGTCAACTCTTCACATGAGGTGGCCAAAATACTGGAGTTTCAGCTTTAGCATCATTCCTTCCAAAGAACACCCAGGGCTGATCTCCTTTAGAATGGACTGGTTGGATCTTCTTGCAGTCCAAGGGACTCTCAAGAGTCTTCTCCAACACTACAGTTCAAAAGCATCAATTCTTCGGCGCTCAGCTTTCTTCACAGTCCAACTCTCACATCCATACATGACCACTGGAAAAACCATAGCCTTGACTAGACGAACCTTTGTTGGCAAAGTATGTCTCTGCTTTTGAATATGCTATCTCGGTTGGTCATAACTTTCCTTCCAATGAGTAAGCATCTTTTAATTTCATGGCTGCAGTCACCATCTGCAGTGATTTTGGAGCCCAAAAAGATAAAGTCTGACCCTGTTTCCACTGTTTCCCCATCTATTTCTCATGAAGTGATGGGACCAGATGCCATGTCTTAGAAGCAGTCTTTTTGGTATATGTGTTTCCTAAAGCAGCACTCTTACTCTGGATCATTAAAATTTGACTTTATGCATTTTAATCCTATCTCTTGCAGCTGTTACAGTGGATTAAGCTTTGGTTTTTAAAGTCTTTAGTTTGGAGACCTTAGTTTGCCTGATACATTTTCCTGTGCTTCAGTTTTCCTATCTATCAATACATAGTATATTAGTATCAAAAGGAAGATTTTGTAGCTATGAAGCTCCGCAAAAGCAATCCCATTGTCAAGACTTCAACAGGAACCAAAATGGAAAGTTAAAACCATTAAGCTATTTTTATATGCATAGTTGTGATAGGAGAATAATATTTAGGCTAGTTTTCTTTCTGCAATTATAAAGCAAAGGACAAAGTTACGCCAGATTGCTTTAGAAAATGTCGACATGGCCTTGGTGCATTATTGGGCTTCTCAGGTGGTGCTAGTGGTAAAGAACCCACCTGCCAATGCAGGAGACATAAGAGACCCAGGTTCAGTCCCTGGGTTGGGAAGATCCCCTGGAGGAGGACATGGCAACCCACTCCAGTATTCTTGCCTGGAGAATCAAGGAGCCTGGTGGGCTACTTTCCATGGGGTCACAGAGAGTCGGACACGACTGAAGCTAGCTAGCTAGCAGGTGCATTATTAATGAGTGATGTGAACTGTGATCGTCCTCTGTGTATATTGAAGAGAGTTCATAATTCAGTAGAGGGGTGGGTCCTAGTCTAGAAATGTTGGCCGTATGTCTTTCGTGTCCTCTTCTGAGGTTGTGACGTTCTGTGAAATTTTGGCTGCTTTCAGTTTGAGAATGAGTTGATCACAAAGCTGGACCAGGAAGTAGAAGGGGGCAGAGGAGACGAACAATACAAGGTCCTTCTGGAAAAACTGTGAGTATTTCAGAAACAGAATCTCTAGCTGATGGCATCATTTAGTAATGGATGAAAATGGGCTTCTGCTGCACTCACAGACCAGTTGAGTAGTCTCAGCATCGCTGGGGTCACCACCACACTGGTTTTCCGTGAGGTTCATGGAGTTGACACCATCCACTGCTGCCATTTATTTATCTGCTGTGAGTCAGATGTTCGTGTTTTCCTGGCTAGCCTGGCCCTCAAGAACAGGGCAGATGGAGGAGAGGGGGAGATCGACTGAGTGGTGATATTTTTCCTAGTGTTTGAATTGCTGAAGTTTAACAAAAGTGCTAGCTCCTCTAATTATGGCTTCAAAACAGTCATTTAAAGGAGAAGGGAAAACTTTTCAAGGTCCCCTTAAAATACCTTATGCCCTGGAAAGGATGTCTGGGAACACTAGGTACATTGTCAGTCCTTTTCATTTTCCTCCTTCTATCCCTAACTCAGCTCATCCATTCCCTCCCTCTCTGGCAACTCTGGCCCTTTTACTCTGGCACCCTTTGCATGTATGGAATAACAATATAAAATAGCGTTTTATAAAACAATATAAAAACAGTGTTTCAGAACACTCAGATAAGATTTCCCTGGTGCTCCAGTGGTTAAGAATCTACTTACTAATGCAGGGGACACGGCTTCGATCCCTAGTCTGGGAAGATCCCACGTGCCAAGGGGCCACTAAGCCTGTGTGCCACAACTTAGCCCCTGTGCCTTGAGCCTGTCCTCCTCAACAAGAGAAGCCACCAAAATGAGAAGCTCTCACACTGCAACTAGAGAGTAACTGACCCCTGCTTGCTGCAACTAAGAAAGCCCCGAACAGCTATGCAGATCCAGCACAGCCATAAATTAATTGATGGATTAAAGAATTTTAAGAAACACTTAGATATTAGAATTAAAGATTGTGCTTCAAATCCCATTTTTTCCACATACTAGGATTTTGACTTTGTATTTATGTGATGCCTTTTTTTTTTTTTTTTTTTGGTCATCTACAATAATAGTATCTGTATTTTGGTGAGGATTTAAATGAGATGATGTATTCACATAGTATCTGTCGCAGAGCTCATGCTGGATAAATGTGGGCTGTTCTGTTGTTTGTTACTGTTATTACCTGCAGATTTCCCTAGTATCCTAGGTTCTAACTACCCTAACTGTTCATTTCTTGTGTTCTCTGAACTTCTGTGATAATCACAAACTCGGTCAACTGTTGATGGAATATGTGCCTAGATCATTCCGGGATTTACCTGCTTTGGGGAAGTGGTAAGCAGTGGACTGAATTGAGGACAGTGACACTCCCAACTCTATTATTCTTTTTTCAAAAAAATTTTTTAAGGAATCAGCACAGAGGATGCTCAGAAATGGAACTGATGACTTGTCTATATTTTGAAGTTCTAGAAGTCTGTCTTATTTTGTTTGTAATGGGTGATAAGAACATTGGTTGATCTTTTCATCCTGTATCCGTTTGGTCTGCTGATTTGAGCTTCAAACCTCTCAGTTTATCACTTCTGCAGTTCTGATCTCGTACAGGAATTAAATGCTGAAGTTACCCACACACAGAAACACATACCCACAGTGTTTACAAGTGATAAAACTACACTTAAAAAAAATCCTGCAGTTGACTTTTCACATATAGATCTTGTTTTTCCTTCATTCTTTTTGAATCATGAATGCAGAAAAATATGACTGCACAAATCTCCAGTGCTCAAGAATAATTTTAGAGTTTAGTCTAGTGCTTTGAACCCACTTTTTGTCCTGTTCACCAAGTTTTCTTCTGTCTAATCTAAGAAACTCCTATGGAAACTTTGCTCTCTTTGGGTCCAGAGGGAGATAATTTAGACCAAAAGTTTAACTTCTGTTTACTTACTTACACCTATGGCTTTTTTCTCTGAAAAATAACACTTTTATGTGAAAAGCCACATGTCTGGATGTTACGAGGGTCCTAGGTTCCTCTAGGCTGGGCATTACTCCGAGACCCGCCAGAGTTCCCGCAGGATGCCTGAGGATAAAGACAGGAAAAAGATGATCCTTTCAAATGACCAGAGGAATCAGATAGTACACGCAAACCTCTTGGGCAAAAGTTCTCATTTCTGTGGTATAGACAGAAGAAATAGACAGAAGAAAAAGAATAGAAAAACTTCTATTTAGAAATAGAAGTTCAAAGAAAGGCATCATGGGCTGGGATTCTCAGTGATGGTGGGGCTTGAGCTGCAGACCTAAAGAAAATGCAGAACTTGAGTAACCGCAAAGAGCCTTGTAAGTGAAGGCTCCAGGGTAGGATAACCTGGAGTCATGATGTGTGTCTCTTGGTCCAGCGCCACCTGCTGCCAGGACCTTGGGCAGCACTCACAGGTGGTGCTGGGATGTAGGTGTGGGACAAGGCATTTTGTCTCCTCCTCTACCCCCCAGGCTCCTAGAGCATTGCCGGAAGCATAAATACCTCTCCAGTTCCGGAGAAGTATTCGCGCTCCTGGTCAGCAGCCTCTTAGAGAATCTCCTGGACTACAGAACCATCATCATGCATGACGAGAGCAAGGAAAACCGCATGAGCTGTACTGTTAACGTGCTGGTATGTACCACATCCCTGGGTCCCCGAGAGGGCATTGCCTAGCGCCCCTGACTGCACAGCTCTAAGTAAATGTGGCAGACACGAGGCTCTCCCTTGACAACCTTTCTGAAGTATGTGTCCTGCTGAGTCTAATTGGAATGGCCAAGGGAATTCCCTGGCAGTCCAGTGGTTAGTACTCAGCACCTTTGCCGCTGTGGGTTTGGGTTCAATGCCTAGTTTGGGAACTAGGATCCTGCAAGCTATACCGCGTGGCCAAAAAAAGATAATTGGAATGGCTAACTCAGCTTTGAACTCGCAGATAACAACTGCCTCAGACCTTGAGGATAAATATAGAAACAGGAATGGAAAATGCAACATAAGCTTTTGACTCAGCTCTCTTACAGAAGGCCATGCTCAAACTGTTTCTCTGCCTTTTTTTATGTGATTGCTTTTTTGTTGAAAAGTATCAGACACAGATGAAAATGCACTAGAAGCAATATACCATGAGTAGAGAATTAGTCCATAAAATCCTCAAAGTGGTAGAACCCTGTGCTCTTGCCTTTTCCAGAGAATTATAACTGGGACCAAAGATCTCAGAGGTTTAGCAGCTGTGGTCTCCTCTGCTTAATGTAAACAAAATACCTACCATTTCTGACTCCCTAAGAAAACAGAGTATCAAGTGATTTGGGTATTATGACCTGTTGTCTGTTCACCTCGATTTTCCTCACACTGGTCTTTAAAAAAATTCTTCAACTTTTCTTTTTATAAACTGAAACTTTTCCTGGGTCTTCCCTGGGGTCCAGGTTAGGACTCTGTGCTTCCGATGCAGGGGGCTCGGGTTCTATCCCTGGTTGGGGAACTAGAATCCCACATACCACCTGTTGTTGCTCAGATGCTCAGTCGTGTCTGACTCTTTGCCACCCCTTGGACTCCAGCACACCAGGCTTCACCGATCTTCACCATCTCCCAGAGCTTGCTCAAACTCAGGTCCATTGATTCAGTGATGTCATCCAACCATATTGTCCTCTGTCATTCCCTTCTCCTCCTGCCTTCAATCTTTCCAAGAATCAGAGTCTTTTCAAATGAGTCAGCTCTTCACATCAGGTGACCAAAGTATTGGAGCTTCAGCCTCAGCATCAGTCCCTCCAGTGAATATTCAGGATTGATTTCCTTTAGGATTGACTGGTTTGATCTGCTTGCAGTCCAAGGGACTCTTGAGTATTTCCAGGACCCCAGTTCAAAAGCATCAATTCTTCAGCACTCAGCCTTCTTTATGGTCCAACTCTCAATATCTGTACATGACTACTTGAAAAACCATAGCTTTGTTGGCAAAGTAATGTCTCTGCTTTTTAATATGCTATCTACGTTTGTCATAGGTTTTCTTTCAAGGAGCAAGAATCTTCTAATTTCATGACTGCAGTCACCATCTGCAGTGATATAGCATGGCCAAAAAAAGACACCCAAAACAAAATGCTGCCATTTCCTTATTTTGTGGGTGTATTCATTAAAGGGAAAGAACAAAGCCTTTGGAAAAATGACACTGTTGAAAAGTGTAGCTAGCGGTTTGATTATTTTTGTGGCAAGCTCATCAATAACTGATTTATAATTGTATTTTGTGTCTTTTTTTTGTAGAATTTTTACAAAGAAAAGAAGAGAGAGGACATCTACATAAGGTAAGCCAAAGGAAATTTCTGCTCTTGCTGTTTATGTCATGGATTTATTAATTACTTTTCACGCAACGATAAACCTGAACACCATCCATGATGCTTCGAGAGACACCAAATAGTATGTGATGTGTTCCCATCCTCCTGAAAAGGTAAACTCTTTAGATCAATACACGAGGAAGTGCAGGGCGAGGACTGTGTCAGGGAAGGATGGAGGACACTCCAGCCAGCTAACCAGGCAAAGACATGAAATTCACCCTCTGTCAAGGACTGTTAGCCCTGGGTTCAGGAAGCCCTGAACAAACTTGGATGTAAAGCATGTGCATTTTCTTGGGGAAAGATTCCTTAGTTCTCATGAGCTTCCCAAAGAGGTCTGAGACATGAAAAACAAATTTAAACACTACTACCTTAAACGAAGAATACCAAGTAGAACAGATGGACTAGGAAAGACAGGAAGCAGCACAAAAACTTAAAGCAAGGTCCTCAACCCCCTGTGAAGAACTGAACTGTGCAGCAGGTGATGAGCGTCGGGCCAGTGAATGAAGCTCCGTGTGTGTTTACAGTGGCGCCCCATCGCTTCCATTACTGCCTGAGCTCCGCCTCCGTCAGATCAGCACAGGCATTTGATTCTCATAGGAGCCTGACCCTTACTGTGAACTGTGCAAGTGAGGGATCTAGATTGCAGACTCCTCATGAGAATCACCTGGAACCACTGCCCCCCACTCCCCGTCTATGGAGAAATTGTTTTCCATGAAACTGGTCCCTGGTGCCAAAAAAGTTGGGGACTGCTGCCTTACGGGATTAGGAAGTAACCATTCCTGCCACCTGGCTGTGGCATGAGCCGAGTATCCCATCAACTCCCCGGTGGCAGAATACCTCCTTTCTCCCCTTCTGACCAGGTACTTGTACAAGCTGCGAGACTTGCACCGGGACTGTGAGAACTACACTGAAGCTGCCTACACACTCCTCTTACATGCCGAGCTCCTGCAGGTGAGTGGATCAGGGAGGCAGTATGTCAGTCGTCCAGCCCTGTGGGACCACATCATGTACGTGTCATGGTTTTGATGGGAAAAACTCCTATTCAGGGAGGACCCTTTTATCCAAGATTATTTGTATACCTTCTAAATAGGCAGAGCTACTTAGACCAAAGTTGGGAAAATGTCCATTATTATTCATTTACTTATTTACTTACTTTTAAGTTTCTTTTATGAAGTATAGTTGGTTGATAATGTTGTGGTGATTTCTTCTGTACAATAAAGTGCTTTCAGTTCAATTCAGTTGCTCAATCATGTCCGACTCTCTGTGACCCCATGGACTGCAGCACACCAGGCTTCCCTATCCATCACCAACTCCCAGAGCTCACTCAAACTCATGTCCATTGAGTCGGTGATGGCATCCAACCATCTCATCCTCTGTCGTCCCCTTCTCCCGCCTTCAATCTTTCCCAGCATCAGGGTCTTTTCAACTGAGTCAGTTCTTCCAATCAGGTGGCCAAAGTACTGGAGTTTCAGCTTCAGCATCAGTCCTTCCAGTGAATATTCAGGACTGATTTCCTTTAGGATGCACTGATTGGATCTCCTTGCTGTTCAAGGGTCTCTCAAGAGTCTTCTCCAACACTACAGTTCAAAAGCATCAATTCTTTGGTGCTCAGCTTTCTTTATAGTCCAACTCTCGCATCCTTACATGACTTCTGGAAAAACCAAAGCTTTGACTAGATGGACCTTTGTTGGCAAAGTTATGTCTCTGCTTTTAAATAAGCTGTCTAGGTCGGTCATAACTTTTCTTCCAAGGAGCAAGTGTCTTTTAATTTAATGGCTGCAGTCACCATCTGCAGTGATTTTGGAGCCCCAAAAAATAAAGTCTGTCACTGTTTCCATTGTTTCTTCATCTGTTTGCCATGAAGTGATGGGACCAGATGCCATGATCTTCATTTTCTGAATGTTGAGTTTCAAGCCAACTTTTTCACTCTCCTCTTTCACTTTCATCAAGAGACTCTTTAGTTCTTCTTTGCTTTCTGCCATAAGTGTGGTATCATATGCATATCTGAGGTTATGGATATTTTTCCTGATAATCTTCAATCCAGCTTGTGCTTCATCCAGTACAGCCTTTCTCATGATATATTCTGCATATAAGTTAAATAAGCAGGGTGACAATATACAGCCTTGACGTACTCCTTTTCCGATTGGGGACCATGGAACCAGTCTGTTGTTCCATGTCCAGTTCTGTTGCTTCTTGTGATTTAGTTATACATTTATATATATATATATACACATGCACACATATTTACACATATATACAGACACATTCTTTTTCATATTCTTTTCCATTATGGTTTATCACAGGATATTAAGTATAACTCCTGCACGCTGTAATAAGCCCTTGTTGTTTTTCCATCCTTATATACAACAGTTTTCATCTGCTAATCCCTAACTCCCAATCCATCCCTCCCCCACCCTTCTTCACCCTTAGCAACCACAAGCGTGTTCTCTCTGTGAGTCTGTTTCTGTTTCATAGATGTGTTCATTTGTGTCGTATTTCACATTCCACATATAAACGACATCATAGAGTATTTGTCTTTCTCTAAGTGACTGACTTCACATAGCATGATAGTCTCTAGGTTCATCCATGTTGCTGCAAATGGCATTGTTTCATTCTTTTCATGGCTGAGTAGTATTCCACTATATATACATATTTGTATTGTCTTGATTCATCAGTTGACATTTCCATGTCTTGGCTATTGTTTATGATGTTGCTGTGAACATAGGAGTGGGTATCATTTATCTAAAATTCCTTAGGAAGCAGAGCACACCTTTCAAGCTGCTAATACACTCTAATTTTTTTTAAAAATGCACATCGATCCATATGTTTTTAAAAATATGTAAAACTGCAGAGAAGTGACTTGTAAATAAATATAGAACTGGAGAAGTACTTTCCTATTTACCTGTCTCACTGAGAAAGTATATTGTGCTGTGGATATAAATACATCTCTCTGTTATCAATCTCAAATAATTATTTCCAGCTCTGACAGCTCCTCCAACTTCAGATTCTATATAAACTGTTCTATCAACATCAATCTCTGAATGACTAATAGACACCTTGAACTTAGCCTGTCAGTAACACAAGCTGTTTCCTCCACTGTCCTCCTGGGTTCATCCCTTCCTCTCCTTTCTCCCCATTTCACTAAAAGGCACCACCATCTAATAAAAGATACTGGTCATCGTCTTTTACTCACATGGTCCCACATTCTCCACAAGCAAGAATCATGGACCCTTTGTCCAAAACTTGCCCTCACTTTATCCACTTTACTTTCCTTTTGAAAAATGTTTGCATTTTATTTATCTATTTATTTATTTTTGGCTGTGCTGAGTCTTCGTTTCTGCACAGGCTTTTGTCCGCTTGTGGTGAGCAAGGACCACTCCGGTTGCCGTACACCGGCTTCTCGTTGCAGAGGCTTCTCTTGTTAAGGAGCATGGGCTCTAGGGCGCACAGGCTTCAGTGGTTGCGGCTCCCGGGCTCTAGAGCACAGGCTCAGTAGTTGGTAGCATATGGGCTTGCTTGCTCTGAGGCATGTGAGATCTTCCTAGATCAGAGATTGAACCTGTGTCTCCTGAATTGGTAGGTAGACTCTTTACCACTGAGCCAGCAGGAAGCCATCTTTTCTTTTTAATTGAGAAAATTTATGTGATGGTCTTAAATCTCCAGGAATTATTTACCTACTAGTTGCAAGTTTATATCCTTAAACAGTCTTTCTCCTGTTCCCCACCTGCCAGCCCCTGGTAACCATCATTCTACTCTCTGTTTTTACAAGTCTAGATTTTTCTGATGCCATATATACATGAGATCATACAGTGTTTGTCTTTCTCTGATTTATTTCACTTTGTATAATGCCCTTAAGGTCCATCCATGTTGTTGCAGATGGCAGGATTTCCTTCTTTCTCATGGTGAAGTAATATTCCATTGTGTGTATAAACCACATTTGTATTCATCCATTGATGGACACTTACGTTGTACTGTGGCTCTCATGAGTAATGCTGCTCTGAACATGGGGGTGCAGAAGTCTCTCCTACACTCCCCACCCTATCCATTTTTCTTTATCTCCATTGCTGCTATCCTGGTCCAAATTTCCATTTTTAGCCTCCTTCTACATCTCCCTGCCTCCAGTTTTGTCCCTAGCAATTAATTTTCTTACACAGTTTCAATTTTGTTTTATACCTGAAGAATACATGTACATTGTTCTAAGGTTTGGGATTAAAAACTGACGTCTTCCGCTTGACAGCTTGCTCCAAGTCAGCCATTCACAGTTCATATTCATGATTGGGGCACCAGAAAACTTGGATTATAGGGGAAAGCTTGTTGACTGTGGGGTGATCACTCTCCAGTGTCTGTACTGCATTGTGGTTGTGGGGACTTCTTTTGTGGATTATGGACTCGAGAGCACACGGGCTCAGCAGTTGTGGTGTGCAGACTTATTTGTTCTGTGGTACGTGGGATCCTAGTTCCCCAGCCAGGGATTGAACTGGCGTCCCTTGCATCGGAAAGCAGTTTCTTAACCACTGGACCACCAGGGAAGTTCCAGTGACTGTAGATCTTTTCATTTTTGCTGCTCAGAAAGTTAAACTCTCCTATTCTGGTGTAAGGTGGCACGTGTGGATGCCACTTCTTCCCCTGTATAGCTACTTAATAAAGATATTGCTTATGAAGTACAGTTCAGTTTCATCACTGGTATGAGATCTCATCTTTATCATGTACTGAATCACTATATGGAGACTCAAGAGAACCTAGATTCTATGTCATTTCTAGATTTTATGTATTTTGCATGGGTGTCTGTTGGATAATGCAGCAGAACCACACTGTTTTAATTATCAATTCTTTACAGCATGTTTTATGACCTGGTAGTTACTCTTTATTCCTCTTCTTTTTCAGAGTTTTCCACCTTATTCCTTTCTGTTTATCTTTGCATATGGACTTTGGAATCATGACATTTAAAAATTAATTTAGGGAGAATTTCCATGATTATGAAATAGCACTTTCTTATCCAAAAGCATGGTATGACTTTCCATTTGTTCAGATCTGCTTTTGTGCCTTCCCATAGTGTGTTAACATTTTCTGTGTAGATGTTATGTTAATCTCTAGATATCTTCTCTTTCTAAGGTAATTATGATAAAATACATATAATGTAAAATTTACTACCGTATGCGTGTATAAGTACAGTTGAGTGGCATTAAGTACATTTGCATGATTGTGCCTGAATATCCAGTCATTTTGAATTTATTCTTATTGGTATCTTTTCTTCTGTTATCTTAATTATCTCTAAATTATTTCCAAATATGTTATTTTTTAATCCCACTACTTAATTCTCTCATCAGTTGTGGTAGGTGTTTAGTAGGCACCTTTTTGAAGAGATTGATTATGAAGAATACAAATATTGCTTTCACATGATAGTTTTTTTTTAACCCCCTTTTCTTCATTTTTATGCTTTGATATCTTTCTTTTACCTGGTTGTATGAATGGTGACCTCCAGCAAGACCACAGTCATGCTGGTTGGCAGCCTCGCCTCATTCCTGACCCTCATGGAATGCCTTCGGTATTTGTCCATTTGGCATGCCACTTGTTTGTTTAGAAGCTGCTGTGTGCGTATGTGTGTGTATGCAATTTTTGTGTTTAGTGAATCATTGAAAACGTGGACGAATCAGATATGTACAAATATTTCTGTGAAGGTTTCCAGTTGAATGTTTGTTTGCGTTCGCCCCTTTAATTAATTAAATGAACGGCGCTGCATTCATCTCTTGTGTTGCCTTTGTGTCTTTTCCAGTGGTCTGACAAGCCCTGTGTGCCCCATTTGCTTCAGAGGGACAGTTACTACGTGTACACCCAGCAAGAGCTCAAAGAGAAGCTATATCAAGAAATCATATCATATTTTGACAAAGGCAAGGTCAGTGTTGGGGGAGGGGTGTTTTTGTGTGAGGGCAAAGGGGGAAATGACTGCCACGCTTACTACATTACGGTTCTGATCCTTACCAGCCAGAGTTAGTGCAGGGCCCACAGGTTAAGGGCACAGCTCCCAACAAGTCAGCCCAAACTTCAGATGCCAGCTGCAAGTGCAGGAGTCCCCATGCCACCCACAAATCACATGGATGTTGGTTCTGGCAAGGCCAGTCCCCATTCTCAGACTGTCTACGTGCCTGCCATAAATCACCTCAGTATCAATTCCCATGTCTCCTGAGGGGTCCACTGTGAACTACAAAGATACTTCTATCACTGGGGAGATTCAAGAGTTTAGAAGCTCCCTCCCAGGAACTCAAGACAAAAACCAGACAGATTCTTTATTATGCAGCAGTGACTCCAAACTTACTCTTTACTATTCCCATGTGTATCTTTGGATTCAAAGGGGGCTGGATATTTTTAATGGGTGAGAAAATGAGTTGATAAATTAAGGTAAGAAAGTGTGAGTCACTCAGTCATGTTCGACTCTTTGCAACCCCATGGACTGTAGCTCTCCAGGCTCCTCTGTCCATGAAATTCTCCAGGCAAGAATCCTGGAGTGGGTTGCCATTCCCTTCCCCAGGCAATCTTCCTGAGCAGAGATTGAACCCCAGTCTCCTGAGTTGCAGGCAGATTCTTTGCCTGTGAGCCACCAGGGAAGCCCAAGGTAAGAAAGGCAATAAACAAGGATCACTTATGTGGAGGACACTTAACGTAATGGAGAATACAGTGACCAGCCCGGAGCCCGACTCTCATAGCCATAATTGTACCTTTTAAATACTGCTGAAGGCCAGGAGCTGGTACCATCACTAACAGTGCATTCTTAAGATGTTGTTGGCTAACACCTGGGGCATTTTCCATCCCTAGGTCACTGTTTGCCTCACATCGTAGATTGCACGTAACAAGCAACTTAAATCCTACAAGGGAAAGTAAAATAAACATGTAAACAGGGCCACCAAGTCATGGAATCTCTGATCATCTGGAGAAAACATGTCCAGCTGGAAGGCTTTTAAATTTAAAATTGAAAAAAAAAAAAAAATGCTTAGGTAGTGGGAGAAGAAAATGGTACCAAAACAAAAAGGATTTCCAGATTTGACTCTTAAGAGCCTGCCACTTTCAGCCACCACTGTTTTACCAGTGGAACCTGTTGATCAAATAAATAGGTCAAATAAATATAATGATAAAATAACTTCCACCTGTTTAGTGCGAGTTACTATTTTGGGTGATTTCCAGACTGTTGCTTATTTAATTCTTGCTTTAACCCTGTAATATCGATCCTATCTCTGTTTTACAGATAACTTCAGGTGCACAGAACAAGTGTATTTGCTCAGACTTTGTGGTCTCTGCACTCCTTTACTCGCTTCAAAATCACTGAAGAGCCTCAAGAGCTTTTGTTCATGGGGGCTATGTCCATTAATGGTTATATTCTTTGAAATTAAAACAAAATTTTAAAATATTTTTTCTTTTAACAATAATAAGCTTATTACCTGTTAATATAAATCATATCTGTTTATAAACAATGACCGTATTTTCCAAAAAAGTAAGTGACAGAATATTTTTGCAAATCTCTTTATCATCGGGCTCCATAGAAACAGCAGGATTCGAATATCCGCCTCGACATCCAATATGTTGTGACGTCACACGTCCTGTAGCCACTGGGAGACTCCACTGTAGACTCATAAGGGAATGAGCATTGAAAAAAGGCAAATAGGGACTTCCTGGTGGTCCAGTGGCTAAGACTCCATGCTCCCAATGCAGAGGCTACAGGTTCAATCCTTGGTCAGGGAACTAAATCCCACATGCACTACGAAAGATTCTGCATGCCACGACTAAAACCCAATGCAGATGAATACATAAACATTGAAAAGAAAAGAAAAAAAGGCAAATAGTATTTGTATTAAGAACATGGTTTTGACCTCATTTATTCCATGAAAGAGTCCTGGGGACTCCCAGAGACCAGGCATGGATCACACTTTGAGAACCTCTCTGCTAGGCTGTCTCCCTGTCTCTTCATAGCTTAGCATTTGGTGAATAAGGAGTGAACTGGGCCCCATGGTACTGTTGACTGGCCTCCTGCATCCGTTCTAGCTGAGCCGGGATGGTCTCCATTTGGCACATTTCAGAGCCTTTTGAGTGATCCAGGCCCAGAGATTTCAGAAGGGACAAATTTGGCAAATGATGACCTTAGAAGATTTCGTTTTAAAGTGTTGTACAAGTCTGTGTGAACTGCACATACAGTCCTTCAGCAGCCAGAAGCAATGGACCATAGTGCCTGGTTAAGACTGAAATGGGACATGTCCAGATGCTGTGTTATTAATAGTATCCAGCTGAGAGGCATTTTATGAAAAGCCAAAGTGAACACAGGCTCATCAATCTGGGATACTAGCCTCAGATGCCAAATATGTGCATTTGGCTGTAACTTGCTTGGTCGTAAGTACTGTAAGGCAGGGGTCTCCAACCTGTGTGACCTAATACCTGATGATCTGAAGTGGAGCTGATGTAATAACTAATAGAAATAAAGTGCACAAGAAATGTAATGCACTTGAATAATCCCAAAACAACCCCCTCCCCGATCCATGAAAAAATTGTCTTCCACAGAACCAGTTCCTGGTGCTAAAAAGGTTGGGGACCACTTTTCTAAGGCATTTCCTAAAGCTGTCTTTGACCAAGTAGGTAGTTTAGTTATAAACAGCAAATCAGTGCCCTGAATTGGAGAAGTAGTTTCCCAAATTCCACACAACAGTAGTCAGACTTTCATACCCCTGCCTCCTCCCAAACAGCCTAACTCAGAAGAAACACACACGCATACGCCCAGAACCAGAGCCCATGCCTATTTCCCTTCCCCTCCAACAAGACTTCCATGCTCCCAAGACCTAAGCTTCAAAACTGGTTCCCCTCCTCTTTCAGTGGTCTTTAGTGCTTTGTTCTTTCAACTAAGTATTGCTTTTTGGGGGGACACATGGTGTTCTTCATGTTCTCGCAAACAGAATGGAAAATGCCCCCTGGCAGAGCAGCCAAGGTACAGTGGATTTATAATGTCAGAAACCAGGGTTAGTTGATCCTAGCAGTGAGGCATGTGGGGAAATATCCACCGAAACTGAACCCACCTGACTCCTTAGTCATTGCCCAGTGACTCCGGAATGGCTGCTGCTGCTGGATCAATGACTGCTTTGTTCTCCACTTGTAACCCTCCTTTTCTTTTTTTTTGAAGATGTGGGAGAAGGCAATCAAGCTGAGCAAAGAGTTGGCGGAGACGTACGAGAGCAAAGTTTTTGACTACGAGGGCCTGGGCGATCTCCTGGTGAGTCTGGATCAGAAGATGTCTTTCCTCTTGCAGAGGAGCTGAGCATAGTGGTCATGAAAATGGTGTTATAAGTGTAAGCAAGTCAGCACAAATGATGTTTTCTATGAGGGGAAGGTACACCTTGCTTGGATTAAAAATGAAGATGAGATCTAAAAGCTATCATCAGTATTTCTCCAGAATATCCTTAATAGGGGGCTCAGGACCCCTGTCTGCAGCCCTCTCTGCTGTGTGCCTTTTGCTGCTCTGTGGACCCTTCGAGTCCTTAATCGAGCTTCCCTTTCCCCTCTCGGTTACTCTGCCTTCCATGAAGACTGTCCATGCTTCCGATGTCTTCTGACATCTTCTCTTTATAGAGTTACTTGTTCTGTGGTCCACATCCTCAGAGCTGTGAACCTTTTCCATGCCTGGTAGGAGGCCAACACAATATGACATTGGGTCATTTTTAGTAGAAGGGTCACAAAAGGTCAGGTCACCCACTGTCATGTAAAAATTTGAGGAGATAATTGTCAAGATCATTTTGAAAAATATTTGTCAGTGTATATGGTACCTGTTCCTGCCATCATGCAAAAAGTCACATAGGAATTTCAGAAACTAAGCTCAAGTGTGACTAATGTTACATGTTAACTTTCTAAGAAAACATTGTGATAGAAACCTTTTAGGGAGGTAGTGTAGTAATACAATCATGCTAACACCATTGTGTATGTGGGGGGTGGGTGGTACCACTGTCTAAGTCCCTAGGTCTGGATACCTATTTTGCTTCCTTTAAACCTGATGCTGGGGACTTCCCTGCTGGTCCAGTGGTTAAGATTCCACACTTCCAGTGCAGGGAACACTGGTTCCATCCTTGGTCAGGGAGCTAAGATCCCACATGCCATGTGGTATAGCCAAAAAATTAAAAAAAAAAAAAAAAAAAAAAAAAATTTTTTTTTTTTTTAAAGCTGACCATGTACCCACTACAGAAAGCCTCTCTCCAGAGGAAAAGTTAAGAATGACACCAGATATTGAAAAACAGAACATCATCACCACCTTCTGGGTACTTGTAGCTGAACCAAGGACTTGATTCTAAACTACCTGCGTGAACTGGAAGGTTCTCTCTTTCTTTCCTCCTGTGTCTCTGTTCTAATGTAACCACCCACCTGAATCCCAAAAAGAGCTTCTTAACCTTTTAGGGGTCCCGAACCCCTTTAAGCAACTGGTGAAAGAGAAACCCTGCTTTGCCCACAGATGAAATGCACAGACGTTTGTCCTTCTGCATATAACAGCAAGGAATCCCAGGGCTTCCCAGGTGGTAAAGAATCCACCTGCCAATGCAGGAGACATGATTTCGATCCCTGGGTTGGGAAGGATCCCCTGGAGGAGTAAATGGCAACCCACTTCAGGATTCTTGCTGGGAAATCCTATGGACAGAGGAGCCTGGCAGGCTACAGTCCATGGAGTCGCAAAGAGTCGGACATGACTGAGCATGCAGCACAGGGATTCCCAGGCCCTCTTAGGCCCCTTCATAGACACAGGCCCAAAACCCCTGATCCAACAGAAGGGTAAGTGTTTGGCTCACAAGATGTTTTCCAAAAACCTTTCATTTCTCTGTGTTACATAGGAAACAACAAAGCACAGAGCCTGAACTTTTTTTTTTTTCCCTCTGATGATGCCCTTGTAACCTCCCCATGAAATGTCTTGTTTTGTCTTCCAGAAAAAAAGAGCCTCGTTTTATGAGAACATCATTAAGGCCATGAGGCCTCAGCCCGAGTACTTTGCTGTTGGCTACTACGGACAGGGCTTCCCTTCTTTCCTGCGGGTAAGAAGCACAAGGGTGGTCTCCCTGGCCATTGAGCCATGCAGTTGGAGGAGGGAAGGTCTTCATCGCTTTTCCAGATGAGTCTAGTGTGTTAGCAGCTGGAGCCCCGTGTTCTCACTGTGGGTGGTCAGGGAGGAAAACCACTTCCTGAGCGGCTGGTCTCTTCACCCCCGGCTGCCTTTGGTATTCTGGCAGCTCTTTTGCAAAATGACTTTTCCCAGGTGGAGTGAAAAAAGGAAAAACAGAACCATCTTCTCTGCTGTGGGTCAGGCTGGGGGAAGGTGTGGATTGATGTGTCTCATTGTTTATTTGATTTCCAGCCAGGGCTAGCTTGAAAACAAATATTCCCCAGGACAAGACTGCAAAAGTTGCACAAAAATTAAACCAGTTTTGTTGTAATAGTGAGAAGGACCATGTTTATCTTCCTTCTCAGAAACTTTTTATCATGCAATACTGATTTTACAATCTCAAAAAACAAACCTAAAAAAAAAAGCTTCTTATTTTCTCCCACAGAAAAGAAGCCTCTTTTAGTGCTGAGCTATGTTTTAAATATATATTGGCCATCTTCCTTCCCCTAATTTGAAAAGACAAAGAAAAAGTGAAAAGGAAAATACATTCCTTACAGTGTCTAATAAGGAAATAGTTCATTCATTCAGT
Source organism: Bubalus bubalis (assembly GCF_019923935.1). Lineage (NCBI taxonomy): Eukaryota > Metazoa > Chordata > Mammalia > Artiodactyla > Bovidae > Bubalus > Bubalus bubalis. Next base: position 134,331,606 of record NC_059159.1, read on the forward strand.
AGCTGTGTGGCAAGAGCCTACTGTGTGCCACTCCAGTATTTTTGCCTGCAAAATCCCATGGACAGAGAAGCCTGACAGGCTGCAGTCCACGGGGTGGCGAATAAGTCAGCCTTGACTTAGCGACTAAACAACACCACAGTGTGCCAGACATTAGAGATACAGTGCTGATTATAATCTGATGTGATCCTTGGTCTCATGGATTTTACACCCTAATGGCTGAGTTGTTAATTAAATAACCACATAAATGAATATAAAATTCAAACTGACCAAGACAGGTATTCTGTACTAGGCGGGCTGGTTAAGCAAGTAGTATATACACAAGTCAAGTAAAAAGCTACGTTGACTTGAAAATGGTACATGATTGTTTATAGCACCATTACTCGTAATCACTAAAGATTAGCTACAGCCCAGAAGTCCCTGAGCTGCTGCTGAAGGGATCAACAAAGTGTGGGATAGTCATGTGGTAGAATACCGCTCAAGAAAGAAAAGGAATAAGCTCCTGATACACACAACACGGGGATGAATCTCAGATGCATTGTGCTGAGTAAAAGCAGTTTGACCTTAAAGCCTACATATTCTATGATTTTATTTATATGGCATTCTGACCAAGTCAGTACTTTCTCTAGGGGTAGAAAACAGATCAGTGGTTATTGAGTAATTGGAGCCAGAGGGGAGTTTGACCTACAGAGAAACATAGGGAAATTTTTGATGGTGATGAAACCGTTGTGTATCCTAACTGTAGTTGTGGTTATGTCTGTCCAACTGGCAGAATTCTACGCTAAGGGGGTACATTTTACTGTGTCAGTTATACCTACATTTTTTTGAGAGTCAGGAAAGTCTTCCCAGAAAACTTCTGCTTCACCTGTGATTTGAAAGATGAACTGGAAGTTAAGGAGGTAAAGGGGATGGAGGTAAGGTAAAGGTAAAGGAGGAAAAGGGGAAAGGCGTAGGAGGTAAAGGTAAAGGAGGTAAAGGGAAAAAGCATTCCAGGCAGAGGAAAGAGGAGGCAAGAGTGTGGCAGGCACTAGAAGTGACAGACCAGTGCTGTGGGAAGAGAGGGATTCAAAAGTGGGCAGGGAGATGAGACAGGAAGCAGGGGAAGAGCGTGTCGGGCTTTGGGGTTCGACATCCTGTTTTGTCAGCATCCTGAGAGCAGTGGGGAGCCAGTGCCCATTTTTTGAGTTGGCAAGGTCATCGGGCTTTGGTATGGAGAATGAATGGGACGTGCATATAGACCATGGCAGATACTCAGGGAAGAGATGACAGCCAGCCTTGGGAAATGGCTTTAGAGAGAAGTGGAAAGATGAGTGTGATGGAGATGAAGTAACAGTATTTGATGACTGATGGGATGAGGGTGAGAAAAAGAGGGACGTGGTAAGAACGATTCCTTGCTCTCTGGTCTGCATAATTGGTGGGGCAGTGGAGCCGTCCACTCAGATAGCAATGCTGGGAAAGGACAGTGATGGAGGAGAGTGAATCCACTCATTGAATAAGTGTTTACTGATCTTTCACTGTGGTGCTTGCTGTAACACAGGCCTGGCATGCTTGCTCAGTGCTGTCAGACTCATTGCAGCCCCGGGGGCCGCAGCCCGCCAGGCTCCTCTGTCCCTGGAAGTCTGCACGCAAGAGCACTGGACTGGGTTGTCATTCGCTTCTCTAGGAGATCTTCCCGACCCAGGGGTGGAACCCAGGTCTCCTGCATTGCAGGTGGATACTTTACCATCTGAGCCACAAGGGAAGCCCACAGGCCTGGGGGCAGAGTCCAAAACAAAACCAACTCCCTGAAATTGTAGAATTTATATTCTGGAGGGACAAATAAATAAAAAATACTAAGGTGGGTAAGTAAAATATTGAGTATGTCAGATGGGCTAGAACAATGCCTCATACAGGGTAGACACTCAGCAAGTATTGTAGAGAAAATATGTCAGGGGAAGTGAATAGACTGATGATGGGGGTGGGGTTGCAATCTTTTTTTTTTTAATTATTGTTTGTGCTGGGTCTTAGTTGCAGCATGCAGATTCTGCAGCAGATGGAATCTAGTTCACTGACTAGATTACATGTGAGGGGCCCAGATGGAACCCAGGCCCCACATTGGGAGCACAGAATCTTAGCCACTGGACCACTAGGGAAGTCCCTAGAGTTGCAATTTTAAACAGAGTGAATAGGAAAGACTTCAGTAAGAAAGTGACATTGGAGTAAAACCCTGAAAGAAGTGACAGACTCAGCCAGACAGCTCTCATGAGGGGGCCAGACAGTGAGAACAGCAGGTTCATAAGCCATGAGGCTGGAGAAGCACATGAAGAACACAGGGCAGGTAGAGAACAGGGTCAGAGAGCTGAGGGTACCGCCTTGCAGAGGGGTTTTCGGCATCTTTTCAGGTTGTAAAAGTTTGATTTTGGACATACTCCATGTGAGGTAGATTTGAAACATCCAAAAAAATTTGAGTGAACAATTTGATAATGTGGATCTGGAACGCAAAGGAAAGATCCAGGCTGGATATAAAAGATGGTGGGTTATTTACGTGTCATTAACACTGGTTTTGTATAAGGCAGACTAGGGGGTCAAGAGATACTTGAAGTAACAGGAAAATTTGGCCTTGGAGTACAGAATGAAGCAGGGCAAAGGCTAACAGAGTTCTGCCAAGAGAAAGCACTGGTCGTAGCAAACACCCTCTTACAACACAAGAGAAGACTGTACACATGGACATCGCCAGATGGTCAACACTGAAATCAGATTGATTATACTCTTTGCAGCCAAAGATGGAGAAGCTCTATACCGTCAGCAAAAACAAGACTGGGAGCTGACTATGGCTCAGATCATGAACTCCTTATTGCCAGATTCATACCTAAATTGAAGAAAGTTGGGAAAACCACTAGACTATTCAGGTATGACCTAAATCAAATCCGTTACGATTATACAGTGGAAATGACAAATAGATTCAAGGAATTAGATCTGATAGAGTGCCTGAAGAGCTATGGACAGAGGTTCTTGACATTGTACAGGAGGCAGTGATCAAGACCATCCCCAAGAAAAAGAAATGCAAAAAGGCAAAATGGTTGTCTGAGGAGGCCTTATAAATAGCTGAGAAAAGAAGAGAAGCTAAAGGCAAAGAAGAAAAGGATAAACCCATTTGAATGCAGAGTTCCAAAGAAGAGCAAGGAGAGATAAGAAAGCCTTTCTCAGTGATCAATGCAAAGAAATAGAGGAAAACAATAGAATGGGAAAGACTGGAGATCTCTTCAAGAAAATTAGAGATACCAAGGGAACATTTCACGCAAAGATGGACACAATACAAGACAGAAATGGTATGGACCTAACAGAAGCAGAAGTTACTAAGAAGAGGTGGCAAGAATATACAGAAGAACTATACAAAAAAGATCATCATGACCCAGATAACCATGATGGTGTGATCACTCACCTAGAGCCAGACATCCTGGAATGCAAAGTCAAGCGGACTTTAGGAAGCATCACTACGAACAAAGCTAGTGGAGGTGATAGAATTCCAGTTGAGCTCCTTCAAATCCTGAAAGATGATGCTGTGAAAGTGCTGTGTTCAATATGCTGGCAAATTTGCAAAAGTCAGCCGTGGCCACAGGACTGGAAAAGGTCAGTTTTCATTCCAATCCCAAAGAAAGGCAATGGCAAAGAATGCTCAAACTGCCACATAATTGTACTCATCTGACACACTAGCAAAGTAATTCTCAAAATTCTCCAAACCAGGTTTGGTTCAGTATGTGAACTGTGAATTTCCAGATTTTCAAGATGGATTTAGAAAAGGCAGAGGAACCAGAGATCAAATTGCCAACAGCCATTGGATCATCAAAAAAGTAGAGTTCCAGAAAAACATCCACTTCTGCTTTATTGATTACGCCAACACCTTTGACTGTGTAAATCACAATAAACTGTGGAAAATTCTTAAAGAGATGGGTATACCAGACCACCTGACCTGCCTCTTGAGAAATCTGTATGCAGGTGAAGAAGCAACAGTTAGAACCGTACATGGAACAACAGACTGGTTCCAAATTGGGAAAGGAGTATGTCAAGGCTGTATATTGTCACCCTGCTTATTTAACTTATGTGCAAATTGCATCATGCAAAATGCCAAGTTGGATGAAGCACAAGCTGGAATCAAGGTTGCTGGGAGAAATATCAGTAACCTCAGGTATGCAGATGACACCACCCTTATGGCAGAAAGTGAAGAGGAACTAAAGAGCCTCTTGATGAAGTGTAAGAGTCGAGTGAAAAAGCTGGCTTAAAACTCAACATTCAGAAAACTAAGATCATGACATTCAGTCCCATCACTTCATGGCAGTTAGATGGGGAAACAATGGAAACAGTGACAAACTTTATTTTGGGGGGCTCCAAAATCACTGCAGATTGTGACTGCAGCCATGAAAGTAAAAGACACTTGCTCTTTAGAAGAAAAGCTATGACCAGCCAAGACAGTGTATTAAAAAGCAGAGACATTACTTTGCCAACAAAGGTCCGTCTAGTCAGAGGCATGGTTTTTCCAGTAGTCATAGATGGATGTGAGAGTTGGACTATAAACAAAGCTGAGCACCAAAGAATTTCTGCTTTTGAACTGTGGTGTTGGAGAAGACTCTTGAGAGTCCCTTGGACTGCAAGGAGAGCCAACCAGTCCATCCTAAAGGAAATCAGTCCTGAATGTTCATTGGAAGGACTGATGTTGAAGCTGAAACTCCAATACTTTGGCCACCTGATGCAAAGAACTGACTCACTGGAAAAGACCCTGATGGTGGAAAAGATTGAGGGCAGGAGGAGAAGTGGATGACAGAGGATGAGATGGTTGGATGGCATCACCAACTCGATGGACATGAGTGTGAGCAAACTCTAGGAGTTGGTGATAGACAGGAAAGCCAAGCGTGCTGCAGTCCTTGGGGTTGCAAAGAGTCTGACACGACTGAGTGGCTGAAGTGAGGGAAACGACAGTAGGGGATCTGGGATGGAGCCTGGCAGTAGGTTCCAATCTTAAATATGCTGTCGTTCTTGATGCTCTGGAGAAGGGAATGGCTACCCAGTTCAGTGGCAACCCACTCCAGTATTATTGGTGCTTCCCTGGTGGCTCAGCCAGTAAAGAATTGGCCTGCAATGTGGGAGACAGCATGTGATCCCTGGGTCAGGAAGATCCCCTGGAGAAGGAAATGGCTTACCACTCCAGTATTCTTGCCTGGAGAATTCCATGGACAGTGGTGCCTGGTAGGCTACGATCCATGGAGGTCATAAAGAGCTGGACACAACTAAGTGACTAACACATGATAAGATATTGATAGCTAGTACACTTATTACATATGATTATTGGTTCACATGGAATAATGGTTATAAACTTAGTGGCAGCAGTGATTCAGTGAAAATAAATTGAAAGCATTTCCTCTAAAGTCAGGAACAAGACAAGGGTGCCCACTTTCACCATTACTATTCAACATAGTTTTGGAAGTTTTGGCCACAGCAATCAGAGCAGAAAAAGAAATAAAAGGAATCCAAATTGGAAAAGAAGAAGTAAAGCTCTCACTGTTTGCAGATGACATGATCCTCTACATAGAAAACCCTAAAGACTCCACCAGAAAATTACTAGAACTAATCAATGACTATAGTAAAGTTGCAGGATATAAAATCAACACACAGAAATCCCTTGCATTCCTATACACTAATAATGAGAAAAAAGAAAGAGAAATTAAGGAAACAATTCCATTCACCATTGCAACGGAAAGAATAAAATACTTAGGAATATATCTACCTAAAGAAACTAAAGACCTATATATAGAAAACTATAAAACACTGGTGAAAGAAATCAAAGAGGACACTAACAGATGGAGAAATATACCATGTTCATGGATTGGAAGAATCAATGTAGTGAAAATGAGTATACTACCCAAAGCAATCTATAGATTCAATGCAATCCCTATCAAGCTACCAACAGCATTCTTCATAGAGCTAGAACAAATAATTTCACAATTTGTATGGAAAAACAAAAAACCTCGAATAGCCAAAGCGATCTTGAGAAAGAAGAATGGAACGGGAGGAATCAACCTACCTGACTTCAGGCTCTACTACAAAGCCACAGTTATCAAGACAGTATGGTACTGGCACAAAGACAGAAATATAGATCAATGGAACAAAATAGAAAGCCCAGAGATAAATCCACGCACATATGGACACCTTATCTTCGACAAAGGAGGCAAGAATATACAATGGATTAAAGACAATCTCTTTAACAAGTGGTGCTGGGAACTCTGGTCAACCACTTGTAAAAGAATGAAACTAGAACACTTTCTAACACCATACACAAAAATAAACTCAAAATGGATTAAAGATCTAAACGTAAGACCAGAAACTATAAAACTCCTAGAGGAGAACATAGGCAAAACACTCTCTGACATACATCACAGCAGGATCCTCTATGACCCACCTCCCAGAATATTGGAAATAAAAGCAAAAATAAACAAATGGGACCTAATTAACCTTAAAAGCTTCTGCACATCAAAGGAAACTATTAGCAAGGTGAAAAGACAACCTTCAGAATGGGAGAAGATAATAGCAAATGAAGCAACTGACAAACAACTAATCTCGAGAATATACAAGCAACTCCTACAGCTCAACTCCAGAAAAATAAATGACCCAATCAAAAAATGGGCCAAAGAACTAAATAGACATTTCTCCAAAGAAGACATACAGATGGCTAACAAACACATGAAAAGATGCTCAGCATCACTCATTATCAGAGAAATGCAAATCAAAACCACTATGAGGTACCATTTCACGCCAGTCAGAATGGCTGCAATCCAAAAGTCTACAAGTAATAAATGCTGGAGAGGGTGTGGAGAAAAGGGAACCCTCTTACACTGTTGGTGGGAATGCAAACTAGTACAGCCACTATGGAGAACAGTGTGGAGATTCCTTAAAAAACTGGAAATAGACATGCCTTATGATCCAGCAATCCCACTGCTGGGCATACACACTGAGAAAACCAGAAGGGAAAGAGACACGAGTACCCCAATGTTCATCGCAGCACTGTTTATAATAGCCAGGACATGGAAGCAACCTAGATGCCCATCAGCAGATGAATGGATAAGAAAGCTGTGGTACATATACACAATGGAGTATTATTCAGCCATTAAAAAGAATACATTTGAATCAGTTCTAATGAGGTGGATGAAACTGGAGCCTATTATACAGAGTGAAGTAAGCCAGAAAGAAAAACACCAATACAGTATACTAACGCATATATATGGAATTTAGAAAGATGGTAACAATAACCCTGTGTACGAGACAGCAAAAGAGACACTGATGTATAGAACAATCTTATGGACTCTGTGGGAGAGGGAGAGGGTGGGAAGATTTGGGAGAATGGCATTGAAACATGTAAATTATCATGTATGAAACGAGTTGCCAGTCCAGGTTCGATGCACGATACTGGATGCTTGGGGCTGGTGCACTGGGACGACCCAGAGGGATGGAATGGGGAGGGAGGAGGGAGGAGGGTTCAGGATGGGGAACACATGTAAACCTGTGGTGGATTCATTTTGATATTTGGCAAATCTAATACAGTTATGTAAAGTTTAAAAATAAAATAAAATTAAAAAAAAAAAAATAAACACAGAATCAAACAGAAAAAAAAAAAAAAAAAAAGAAAATAAGAAGTCTAGACTTTCAGGTTGAAAAAGTGAGTCTGAATCATCTTCTGAGTATCTGTGATTTTGACCAAATCATATAACCATCAAGTCTTGGTTTTCTGACCTGGACGTTAGAAAAATAAGGTCCACATTGCAGGGCTGATTTGAGAATGAAATGAATGTTAGATGGGAGTTCTTATAAACTGTATAGGAGTTTGTAGATGTTGTGTGTTGTTGATGGGTACTGAAAAATAGAGAATCCACATGAATGATGTAACCTGAATGCCCTTCTGTGTTATGGAGTATTTTCCCAAACTCAGAATGTGTAAATTTCTCATCCTCTCCCCTGGCCCCCAGCAGGCCTCCTTCTCATCTGTTTCTGTCACTGGCGCCACTGTTCTTCCTTCCCTGAGGCTGTCATCTGAGAACTCTCACGCACTCCCCCATCTCTTTGCTTTTTACCAAACACCACAGGCTCCATCCAACACGAGATCCCTCAGCTTCTCTTTCTCACATGGACTCCTGCCGCAGTTCCCTACAGCTGGACACGTTAAGCAGACGGCACTTCTTCCTTCATCACATTGCGCCTTCCTACCAGAACCTCCAGCGAATTCCCAACCTTCAGACCACTGACCTGTCTTTCAAAGCCTTTCATATTCTAACACATCCAAACACCCTTCTTTTTTTAAAAAAAAAAGTTCATTTTTAGCTGTGTTGGCTCTCTCGGTTGCTGCTCTCAAGCTTTCTCTAGCTGCAGTGGGCAGGGGCTACTCTTCATTGCGGTGCGTGGGCTTCTTTGCGGCGACTTTGCTTATTGTGGAGCACCAGCTCGGTAGTGGTGATGCACAGGCCTAGTTGCTCCGCGGCATGTGGGATCTTCCCGGACCAGGTCTTGAACCCATGTCCCCTGCCTCAGCAGGTGGATTCTTAAGCACTGAACCACCAGGAAGTCTCAAGAACATTTCTTCTACCTGCTCTCAGTACTTTTTGCCTGGTTGTCCTCCCCTCTCCTTTTCTCATCTAACCCTGTCTCTACCCAGTCAAGTCCCAAGTGTGCCTTGAAATCCTCTCCTTCAGGTTGAGCACCTTTGTGCTGAGCTTCTGCTTGTCTGGTTTTCTCCACAGTTGTCATGCCCTTAGTGTTTTCTTATACTCCAGTCCCTAGCTCCCCATAGTTCTGTCTGAATGATGAAATCGCATAATGCAACATCAGTCTCATAAATCTCTCCCAGCTTGGAAACATTTAATCATCAATTCCAAAAGACTGGGCAGTTTTCATGGCCCTCTGTGTTGGGCCTAGTATTGCCTTCAAGATACTTAAATCACCAAAATTATTTTATTAACTTACTCGTTCTCTGTTTCTTTCCACCAGAGCAGGGTCAGAATTTTACCCCTAGCATTTAGCAGATCTCATTTGCTCAATACATGTTTAGTGTATGGCTGTACAAGTGATTTTTAAAATTTTTTCTCCTGATTTATTTTTTTATTGAAATATAGTTGCTTTACAATGTTGCATTAGTTTCTGCTGTACAGCAAAGTGAATCAGCGATATGTATAAATATATCCCCTCTTTTGTAGTTTCTGTTCCCGTGTATATCATTACAGAGTATTGAGTAGAGTTCCCTGTGCTATACAGTAGGTCATTATTAGTTATCCATCTTATATGTCAGCATGTCAGTCCAGATATGTATGTCAGTCGCAATCTTCCAGTCCATCCTACTTCCCCTTCCCCCTTTGGTGTCCATATATTTGTTCTCTATGTCAGTGTCTGTATTTCTGCTCAGCAAATAGATTCATCTCTACCATATATTCCATATCTATATATTAATATATGGTATTTGCTTCTCTGTTTTTGACTTACTTCACTCTGTATGACAGTCTCTAGGTCCATCTACTTCTCTACAGATGACCCAGTTTTGTTCCTTTTTATGGCTGAGTAATGTTCCATTGTATATATGTACCACATCTTCTTTGTCCATTCATCTGGACTAGTGATTTTTAAGAAACATTTTATAGGACTGTATGGGCCCAGATTTTAGTTAAAAATGGATCACGTATGGGGCTTACCCAGTGGCTCAGTGGTAAAGAATCTAACTGCATTGCAGAACGCAGGAGGTATGGGTTCAGTCCCTGGGTCGGGAATATCCCCTGGAGGAGGAAATGGCAACCTACTCCAGAATTATTGCCTGGAGTATTCCATAGACAGCAGGACCTGATGGGTCACAGTCCACAGGGTTGCAAAGAGTCAGACACGACAGAGTGACCGAACACACAATACACCACAATACATGTATGCTTTAAATACTAAGCTAAGTATTCATGTTTGTGACAATGAGAGGAGCAGGAACCATCAAAACAGTGACAGTTGAACTTGCAAGAGCTGTGAGGCAAATTTCTTCTGTGTCTGGGACCTCGCAAATTTCTTTTCCAAAAAATCCAATTTTGTTAATTTTATTAAAGGGAAAAAAAGCTGCAGTTTGGAGTGGAAAGACTAGTATTGAGAGCAGTTCTTGTTTATGAGACCTTGATGTTGTCATCCACAGCCATCTCCGGGATTGGCTTGGGACTGGCTGTCAATTAATCCTGTTCTCTGTTCCCACCTAACCTATTGATTGATCTTGTTTGCAATTTCGAGTTCTCTGAGGCAGGGTCACTTACGTCCTGATTCCCTAACTTACTGGATCATGATGAGAAAGTAAGATCCAGTAAGTTAAGGAATGAGAAAGGAGCTTACACCTCAGTGTATATGAATGCCCTTCATTCTTTCATTTTATTGCCATGAGAAATACCAGCTAACCTAAGCAGCATGCCCAGTGACCTCATGAATTTCCGATAGGGTGCAAACTCCTTATCTCCTTGTGGATCAGTGTAGACCTTGCACACGAGTTATCATCCTAGGGCACCCTCTTGAGAAGCATTTTGACTTAACTCCCCAAATAAACTGTGAGCTCTTTCATATATGACGGTTGCTGTGAGCACGTAGTAAGTGTTCAGTGGGAACATGGTGGCGAGGGAGGGGCTGCACTTAGCCTGGGGAGGACGGTGACTTCCTTGAGACTTGAATCCCCAATTGCCCTTCACTGTTCATATTTAATGCTTCTCCCTGCGTGTCCTGACCTGCAGAACAAGATCTTCATCTACCGGGGAAAGGAGTACGAGAGGCGAGAAGACTTCAGCCTGCGGCTGCTGACCCAGTTTCCCAACGCTGAGAAGATGAGCAGCACCACCCCCCCAGGAGATGATATCAAGTCTTCCCCCAAGCAGTGTATCCTTGTCTCAGACCACAGCTTAGGGGCTCTTTTTTTTTTTTTAAACGTTTATTATTTACTAATTTATTTGGCTCTGTCAGGTCTTGGTTGCAGTACATGGGATCTTTAGCTGGTGGCATGCAAACTCTTTGTAGCACGTGGGATCTAGTTCCCTGAGCAGGAATCAAACCCAGTCCCCCTGCATTGGGAGTGTGGAGTCTTAGCCACTGAACCACCAGGGAAGTCCCGGCCCGGGGCTCTGGAACCTGCTACAGCCCCAGGCCAGCCACAGAAGGTGAGGGTTCAGTCCTGTGCGTGCATGCAGGTAGGTCCTGTCCTTAGACTCATTTAACCATCCTGACTCAGTGTCCCGTCTGCATAAAAGCTTTGGGAACCTAATGTCCTTAGCTCAGGGCTATGATGTAACTGAAAGAGGGAGATGAGAAGCAAATCTTGAGTATGGAAGGATGTGTGTTATAGTCACAGGCAGAGCCAGGGGAGAATGTAGACTTCCTGTTCTGAATTCTGGATCCAGTATAAAGACACATATCTCTCTTTTGGTAATGTATAATGTCTTACTGAAAAACCAGTTGCATGCATTTTAAAAATTAGAGATGTTATGGAATTGAACAGTGAAGGAAGTCTCCCACATATGAACAAGTTCCATTCCAAGAGTACATTTGCAAGTCCAGTTTGTTCCTAAGTCCAAAACGTTAGCCTAGGTACCCAAGTAACATAATCGACCATACAGTACTGTATTGTCATAGGTTTATAATACTTTTCATACAAATAATACATAAAAGACAAACACAAAAAATAAAATGCTTTGAATCTTACAGTATAGTACCTTGAAAAGTGCATAGTCCAGTACCGCAGCTGGCATACAGGGACTGGTGTCGAGTGAATAGGCAAGAAGAGTTACTGATTGGAGGAAGGAGATGGTAGAGATGAGAGATCATCAGCAATAGGAGAGGAGGGCAAGCTGCAATTTCACTCAGGCCTGATATTGATGGCATGGCATGCACATTCACATCTTTGAAAGTTCACAACTCGAAGGTTCATATTTAGAGGACTTACTGTATTCTAAAAGAGGTCAGTAGGCCAGAGCAGGTGTGGAATGGTAGATAAATAAGAAAAAGTGCTCTGGAGCAAACTGCCCGGGTTCGAGTCCCAGCACTGTCCCTTCCTATGTCACTTTGGGCAGCTCAGTTTCTCTGTGCCTGTTTTCTTATCAAGAAAATGGGGGTGGTGATCATTCTTCCCCTTGGAGTTCTTGTAAAGATTGTCTGTAAAATACTGAGAAGAGTCCCTGGCACATAATAAAATTTCAGTACATATTAATTATTATAGGTATAGAGTGGTTAGTTACTATAGAAAGATGGTCAGTAATAACGATAGAGCAGTTGACAGACATGTCTTTCAAAGGAAAGTGTATGGCCTATTAACACTTAGTAGATGCTTGGGTAAGAAGGGTTTCAGTTTGGGGGTTCAGAGAACAGTTGAGATGCCTCCTTGGTGTGGCAATGAAAAGAGGTCTTTATGGATTTGATGTAGAAACACGAGTCCTGGAGCTCATCCCAAAGTCATATCTGCATAGCCATCTGATTTTAACCAGTTGCTTAACTTCTCCAGGCCTTGGTTTTCTGAAGGGGTAACTCTGGCTTTTTAAAGAATTTTCTTTAAGAATTTTCCTAAAATTCTTAAAGAGATGGGAATACCAGACCATGTGACCTGCTTCCTGAGAAATCTGTATGCAGGTTAAGAAGCAACAGTTAGAACCACACATGGAACAACAGACTGGTTCCAAATTGGGAAAGGAGTACATCAAGGCTGTATATTGTCACCCTGCTTATTTAACTTATATGCAGAGAACATCATGAGAAATGCTGGGCTAGATGAAGTACAGGCTGGATTCAAGTTTGCTGGGAGAAATATCAATAACCTCAGATGTGCAGATGACACCACACTTATGGCAGAAAGTGAAGAAGAACTAAAAAGCCTCTTGATGAAAGTGAAAGAGGACAGTGAAAAAGCTGGCTTGAAGCTCAGCATTCAGAAAACTAAGCATGGCATCTGATCCCATCACTTCATGGCAAATAGATGGGGAAACAATGGAAACAGTGACAGACTTTTATTTGGGGGGGGGCTCCAAAATCACTGCAGATGGTGACTGCAGCCATTAAATTAAAAGACACTTGCTCCTTGGAAGAAAAGCTATGACCAGCCAAGACAGCATATTAAAAAGCAGAGACATTTCTTGGCCAACAAAGGTCTCTCTAAACAGAGCTATGGTTTTTCCAGTAGTCTTAGATGGATGTGAAAGTTGGACTATAAAGAAAGCTAAGTGCCAAAGAATTGATGCTTTTGAACTGTGGTGTTGGAGAAGACTCTTGAGAGTCCCTTGGACTGCAAGGGGATCTAACCAGTCCATCCTAAAGGAAATCAGCGCTGAATATTCATTGGAAGGACTGATGCTGAAGCTGAAACTCCCAATACTTTGGCCACCTGATGTGAAGAGCTGACTCATTGGAAAAGACCCTGATGCTGGGAAAGATTGAGGGTAGGAGGCAAAGGGGATGATACAGGAGGAGAAGGAAGGGAATGATAGAGGATGAGATGGTTGGATGGCATCACCGACTTGATGGACATGAGTTTGAGCAAGCTCTGGGAGTTGGTGATGGATTGGGAAGCCTGGCGTGCTGAGGTCCATGGGGTCACACAGAGTTGGACATGACTGAGCGGCTGAATGGAACTCTATTTTTTCGCAAATATTTAATAGCATTTCTGTGAAGATCAAGATAAAAAGATCATTTATGTGAAAATGCTTTGTAAGCTGTAACATTGTAAAGTATAGCCCAGTGGTTCTCAAATTGTGTTATATTTAAGAATCACCATGGAGAGATTCTGATTCACCAGCTGTGAATTCTAATTCTGCATTTTGAGTAAATCTCCAGGTGATTTTTGGTGTCAGTGGAAGGCAGCCTTCATGTTGAGAAATATGGGGAGTCAGTGTCAGGTCTGGGGCTTCCCTGGTGGTTCAGTGATAAAGAACCCCCCTGCCAATGCAAGAAACATGGGTTCGATATTGTCTTGGGAAGATCCCCTGGAGGAAAAAATGGCAACCCACTCCAATATTCTTGTCTGGAGAGTCCCATGGACAGAGGAGCCTGGAAGATTGCAGTCCATGGGGTTGAAAAGAGTTGGCCACGACTGAGCAACTTAACAACAACAACAACATTAGGTCCAGACCCAGTGCCAGTTTCAAAACTATAGGTTTGGAAGCTTTGTTGGTAAAGGCAGAAAAGTTCAAGTCTAAGGTTCAAATCTAAGGTATCCAAAGATACAAGAAATTCCTATTGCCTGGGCTCTGGAGTCTGAATATTTCAGACGGATGCTCGTCCAAAAGAAAGTTAAAATAATTTCTAATCACCTATTTTCCTGAAATTGCATTAATGTCTGTTTTCCTCTGGCAAGGTTGTTTGACATGTGTCTGATAAAAAAGCGTTCTAGGATTATGACTTACTAAGGCATTGCGGTAATACCTAATGGAACCTCATTTTCAGTGTGGTCCTGGCCTTTGCTTCAAAGGAGTGGTTGGTGTGGGTAGTGTTTCCATTGGTAAAGCAAGAGGAAAAGGCAGTTCTTTTTGCAGTGACAGCTTCCTGGCTCTTTCTTCCTTAATGAGCTCCTCAGACATGCAGTGCTTCACTGTCAAGCCAGTGATGAACCTTCCACCCAACTACAAGGATAAACCAGTTCCGGAGCAGATCTTAAAGTAAGTGGGGTTTTTTTGTTTGGTATTTTAAACCATGTGTCTCTCACACACACTTTATGTAGAAGTCTATCAAAACCAAATCCTTAAATTCATTACTGTTTGAAAGACCTTCTCTTGTCTTCATCCATTTGCTGTACCGTAACAGAAGACCATAGACTGAGGAGGCTTATAAACCACAGAAATTTATTTCTCACAGTTTTGGTGTCTGGTAAGGGCCTACTTCCTGCTTCATATATGGTTCATTTTCTTAGTGTGTCTTTCTGTGCTGGAGTGAGGGGTGAGGGAGCTCTGTGTTTCTTCTTTTTTAATATGGGCACTAACCCCATTCACAAGGGCTCCACCATCATGAGCTAATCACCACCCAAAGGCCCATCTTCTAACACCATCACATTGGACATTAAGATTTCAACACAGGGATGAGCAGGGGACCCAAATGTTCAGACCACAGCAAATATCTATTCCATGTTCAGTATAAGGTAAGAGCTTGGTAACTCATAGAATTTGGGGGGTTTATTTTTATTTTTTCTAGCAGAGGGTAGGAAATTAGGAAGTTTGCTCTTGAGTTCAGATCCCCTAGTTCATTTTTCCACCCAGAAGGATTCACTGGTCAGTAATGGCTGACCTCACCTTGCTTGGTGAGTTCCCCCATGACTGAAGGCCTCATCCGTTTTCTTAAGCTAAAATGCTAGTTGGCCTGATGAAACTGTTATACAAATGAGATCACAAACACTGCCATAAGTTCTTTTGCCTTTTATTTAACAGTTTTTTTTTTATTACTTTAAGTCTTTTAAAAAGTTTTATTATTTTATTTCTGGCTGTACTGGGTCTTCTTTGCTCTGAGGGCTTTTCTCTAGTTCTGGTGAGTGAGGGCTCCTCTCTAGTTGCCGTGTTCAGGCTTCTCGTTGTGGTGGCTTCTCTTGTTGCGGAGCATGGGCTCTAGGGCCCACAGCTTTCAGTAGGTATAATTCCTGGTTGTTGGAGTGCTGGCTCAGTAGTTGTTTCACATGGGCTTGGTTGCTTCACACAGCATGTGGGATCTTCCTAGATCAGGGATGGAACCTGTGTCTCCTGCATTCGTAGGTGGATTCTTTACCACTGAACCACCAGGGAAGCCCCATATGCCTTTTAAAATTGTGAACTGGGAGATAGATGCATCAGTAATTAAGATGTACAATAAACCAGAAGGGAAAGAGACACGTGTACCCCAGTGTTCATCGCAGCACTGTTTATAATAGCCAGGACATGGAAGCAACCTAGATGTCCATCAGCAGATGAATGGATAAGAAAGCTGTGGTACATATACACAATGGAGTATTATTACTCAGCCATTAAAAAGAATACATTTGAATCAGTTCTAATGAGGTGGATAAAACTGGAGCCTATTATACAGAGTGAAGTAAGCCAGAAAGAAAAACACCAATACAGTATACTAACGCATATATATGGAATTTAGAAAGATGGTAACAATAACCCTGTGTACGAGACAGCAAAAGAGACACTGATGTATAGATCAGTCTTATGGACTCTGTGGGAGAGGGAGAGGGTGGGAAGATTTGGGAGAATGGCATTGAAACATGTAAAATATCATGTATGAAACGAGTTTCCAGTCCAGGTTCGATGCACGATACTGGATGCTTGGGGCTGGTGCACTGGGACGACCCAGAGGGCTGGTATGGGGAGGGAGGAGGGAGGAAGGTTCAGGATGGGGAACACATGTATACCTGTGGCGGATTCATTTTGATATTTGGCAAAACTAATACAATTATGTAAAGTTTAAAAAAAAAAAAAAGATGTACAATAAAATCAAGTTCTGTACCACCTCCAGCCTTCATCATGGAGACTATATCAGTGTTCAGAAAATTTAACGGATAAGACTCAGTCCATGTGAAATGGGTCCCAGGTTTTGATGGAGGAGTGCTTATTGTAAGAAAGAAGCCACAGCATTGTGACTGTGTCTTTCCCCAGCTACTACAGAGCCAATGAAGTACAGCAGTTCAGATATTCTCGGCCATTCCGGAAAGGAGAAAAGGATCCTGACAATGAGTTTGCTGTGAGTTCACCACTTGGACCTCTAAAACAAGATTAAATTGACATCCAGAATGGAGGCTATCCACCCAACCAGCACCTACAGCAGAAATGATGGCAGCCCTGGTGTAGCAGGTCCATGTACTTATTACCTCGTCAGCAGGCTGTCCTCTCAGTGGAAAGCGCTAGACCAGGGATCCAGGAACTGGGCTCCACTCCTGAGCCTGCTACCACCACGAACTTGGTTTGAGCATGTCACACCTCTCTGGGCCTCAAATTTCCCATCAAAAAGAGTGAGGGGGACCTAACAGAGAATTCCTTTCTGCTTTAAACATATAGAATCTCTAGAGAGTCGACAAGAACCTACTGTCTAGCACAGGGAGCTCTGTTCGCAGTTCTGTAATAATCTAAATGGGAAAAGAATTTGAAAGAGAATAGATACGTGTATATGTATAGCTGAGTCACTTTGCTGTACACCTGAAACTAACACAACATTGTGTTAGTTTTGATATAAAATAAAAAATTCCCTAAATATAAAGTAAATACAAAGTAAAATAATATAAAATATTAGATAAAATTAAAATTTGTTAATATAAAATGAAAAAATGTTTAAAATAAAAATTTTAAAAATAAATCCAATAGAATCTCAACTAAACCTGAGAATTTTGCTGTTTTTCTTGGGAACTAACCAACATTTCCCACTTTCCTTCCTTCCACCAGACCATGTGGATTGAAAGGACCACATATACGACTGCCTATACCTTCCCTGGGATCCTCAAGTGGTTTGAAGTCAAACAGATCTCAATAGTAAGTCATCTGAAAGAGGAACTCAGAATATTTCTGTCTCCAAATAAAATAAGAGCCTTTGTTAAATCCCCGCTCTGGTTCTCACTAGCTCCTCCAGCCAACTTATTTTCCAAAAGAGAAATAAAAGACATGTTTGTTGAATAGAACTCCTTTGTAAAACTGATGTTACACCACCAATCCTAAAGGTTACTGCCAGTGAATGGCTCTTTTATAAGACCAAATGGCTCTTGTCTCCCCAAGGATCCTGCCAGCACCCAGAAACATTTTTTAAATTCCTCCTTAGAGTTTCCTATCAGTTACATTCTTTCCTCCAAGAATACTTCCTCTCCCTTTATTTTTCAACTCATCACATCATCATTCATCCTCGACTTTTCCATCTTCAGTTCAGTTCAGTCGCTCAGTCGTGTCCAACTCTTTGCAACCCCATGAACTGCAGCACGCCAGGCCTCACTGTCCATCACCAACTCCTGGAGTTTACCCAAACTCATGTCCATCAATTCAGTGATGCCATCCAACCATCTCATCCTCTGTTGACCCGTTTCCTCCTGCCCTCAATCTTTCCCAGCATCAGGGTCTTTTCCAATGAGTCAGCTCTTCACATCAGGTGGCCAAAGTATTGGAGTTTCAGCTTCAACATCAGTCCTTCCAGGGAACACCCAGGACTGACCTCCTTTAAGATGGACTGGTTGGATCTCCTTGCAGTCCAAGGGACTCTCAAGAGTCTTCTCCAACACTACAGTTCAAAAGCATCAATTCTTCGGCGCTCAGCTTTCTTTATAGTCCAACTCTCACATCCATCTTCAGCACTCCCCAAAACTGGTCATTTTTAGCTTTCTAATATTTATTAAGTCTGTTTTGGTTTTATCTTCCCCCAGCCCACCTACTATGGTGTGCTGTTTCTACTCTCATTCATCTCTGGCTGCTGATGTTGAAAAAGGCTCCTGATTGGCCTGACCCTGCCTGGTGGCTTCTTAGGTCTTCCCTCTCTGCCTCAGATTATGCATTCCATAATGAAAATCCAGCTGTATCATTCTCATGCTCAAAACCTTGCCATGGCTCCCCAGTGCCTAGACTAGAAAGCCCATGCTCCTAGCACATGTAGACAGGGTCTTTGGGACTAAAAGCCTCTTCTACTTGGTCTTCTATGCCTGGAACTAAATTGCTTATTCTGTGCTCATTCAACCCTCTATAACATTGGGTCATTCTCTCCAGAATGCCCTCTCCCCCACTTCTTAACCTAACTCCCATTGAGATTGAGTTTAGATACCAGCTTTTCCAGGAAGCCATTTCTGAAACTCCCAACCTGAGTTAGATGCCCTTTTTCTATGCCCTGTCAGAACCTGGGCTTATTTTAAAGAGTTACCTCCCATGCTCACTTGTCTTAAGACCTCTGCATTCTGACCTTGACCCCATAAAAATCACAAGCTCCTTCCAGCCATGTGCTCAGTTGCTCCATCGTGTCTGATTCTCTGCAACGCTATGGACTGTAGCCCACTAGGCTCCTCGGTCCATAAGCTTCTTCCAGCCGAATTGTACCTTAATCACTTTTGTAGCAATGGTTCTCAGCCCAGTGCCTGCAGAAAATAAGCAATCAAGAAATGTGTCTTGAACAAATCTGAAGTTTGAGGTGTTCCATCCCACTAGTGATAAATTACTATTTTTGAAATGTGAATATGATTTTGGACAGGAGGTCATGCTGGTTGATCATGGGTAAAGTAAAGAAGAAGGCAGTTTTTCTTGAATCTGGTTTGGAAAACATTTCCACAGAAGGAGCTCTTTCTGAATCCATATTATATCTTATTTGATTCTCATGTAAAATCCAGCTTGAATATTCTAATACATCTTATTATTTCTGACTTCTATGAACAACAGAACCCATACTAAGGTGAGTTAATGCAGGTCTGAATGTGTGACTTCCAGAATCTCTTAGCTTTTCTCATGGAAGGAGCATGAAACCTCTTAGCAGTGAGTATTGTTGGTTGTGCCCAAATGTCTTGGGTCACATATATTGCTCCCCTCTTGTTGTTGATCATCTCAAAAATCTCTTAAGAAAGACTTGCCTAAGAAACAACCATTCTTACAGCTCCAATTTTGTCTTCTCAAAATTTCCGTAGACACTTTGCCCCAAGAAATAATCATTACCATAACTCCAATTTTTAAATCATCCTTGTACTTTCTGAGAAGATTTTAAACAGCTTAGCAAAGAAAATGAGTGTCTTCTAAGTAAATCACAAATTAAAATTCTACTTACTCCTAGTTTTTACTGTTTAGCCATTTGTTTTCATCTTGCTCTCTGATTCCATACATTCTGAGTGTTCAATGGATTTATAATGTATAAATAAAAATAGCTGTCATTTATGAAATCATGTAAAAGTGTTAAACTATATTGAGAAAGTAGCTTATCTTGCAGCTTACCAACACCATTTCAAGTAAGTGTTCTATCCTTATTAATAAACATGATCTTGACAAGCAAAACATCACTCCTCCATAGCTTGGTGGGAATTGTGTTCCTGTTGAGTGGAAGGCTTAGGCTTTTTCCAGAAGTGACCATGGAGCTCGGTGTCTCTCTTCTCCCATGTGCTCTGTCCACAGGAGGAAATCAGTCCTCTGGAGAATGCCATCGAAA
Organism: Bubalus bubalis; assembly: GCF_019923935.1. Classification (NCBI taxonomy): domain Eukaryota; kingdom Metazoa; phylum Chordata; class Mammalia; order Artiodactyla; family Bovidae; genus Bubalus; species Bubalus bubalis. The sequence continues at coordinate 134,351,718 of NC_059159.1, forward strand.
CCATGGAGCTCACCAATGAGAAGATCAGCAACTGTGTCCAGCAGCATGCCTGGGACCGGTCCCTCTCTGTGCATCCCCTCTCCATGCTGCTCAATGGCATCGTGGACCCAGCTGTCATGGGAGGCTTCTCTAACTATGAGAAGGTAGGTGGGCTGCATCCTGGGAACCCCACAGGGCCAACAGGTCGGGAGTGTCTCTCCCTCCTTCTCCAGTGGCATTGTGCAGCTGGCGAATTAGTTTCTTACAATTTCTCTGAGAGGTATCCATGCTCCCCACTTTAGGAATGGGCAAATGAAATGAATGGAAAGCTTCTCCCTGAACTCACACCTCCTAGAGACCATTAGCCCCAGCCAGGGTCAGGCCAGTGTCTGGTAGAGTCACGAAAAGATCAGCCTGGTGGACTTCTGCTTGATTCACTACCTATGAATTCCACCCCCTACTCCCTCTCTCCTCTGGAAGGTAGAAAGCTTTCTAGTGGACTCTAGACCTGAGGATGCCCTAGAAAGGAAGCAGCGTCTGTGGGAAACACAGAGCCACACTCTATTTGAAACTAGATTCTAGGAATCCCTGCCCTGACATGTTGTGCAATTGGTTGCATGGACAAATGCTGGCCCTGGCTCTACAGTTAAATTAGTTCAAGAAAGAGTCTTATCTGTTACTCTAGAAATGCATGAATGGAATGCTCACCGTGTGGGAATCCACTGTATAGGGTTTGGGTGAAGCACCATTTAACTGGAGGTAATGCATTCAGTCATTCAGGTCAAGAAGTAACAATTAGAACTGGACGTGGAACAACAGACTGGTTCCAAATAGGAAAAGGAGTACCTCAAGGCTGTATATTGTCACCCTGCTTATTTAACTTATATGCAGAGTACATCATGAGAAACGCTGGGCTGGAAGAAGCACAAGCTGGAATCGAGATTGCCAGGAGAAATATTAATAACCTCAGATATGCAGACGACACCACCCTTATGGCAGAAAGTGAAGAGGAACTAAAAAGCCTCTTGATGAAAGTGAAAGAGGAGAGTGAAAAAGTTGGCTTAAAGCTCAACATTCAGAAAACTAAGATCATGGCATGCGGTCCCATCACTTCATGGGAAATAGATGGGGAAACAGTGGAAACAGTGTCAGACTTTATGTTTTTGGCCTCCAAAATCACTGCAGATAGTGACTGCAGCCATGAAATTAAAAGACGCTTACTCCTTGGAAGGAAAGTTATGACCAACCTAGATAGCATATTCAAAAGCAGAGATATTACTTTGCCAACAAAGGTCTGTCTAGTCAAGGCTATGGTTTTTCCAGTGGTCATGTATGGATGTGAGAGTTGGATTATAAAGAAAGCTGAGTGCCAAAGTATTGATGCTTTTGAACTGTGGTGTTGGAAAAGACTCTTGAGAGTCCCTTGGACTGCAAGGAGATCCAACCAGTCCATCCTAAAGGAGATCAGTCCTGGGTGTTCACTGGAAGGACTGATGCTGAAGCTGAAACTCCAATACTTTGGCCACCTGATGCGAAGAACTGACTCATTGGAAAAGACCCTGATGCTGGGAGGGATTGGGGGCAGGAGGAGAAGGGAACGACGGAGGATGAGATGGCTGGATGGCATCACCGACTCAATGAACATGAGTCTCAGTGAACTCTGGGAGTTGGTGATAGACAGGGAGGCCTGAAGTGCTGTGATTCATGGGGTCGCAAAGAGTCAGACACGACTGAGCAACTGAACTGAACTGAATGCATTCAGTATATATAATTAATAGAGGGTTTTTAATTGTTAGGTGTGGTTTCAGTGGCTAGATAATTTGGGAGTCTTCCTGAAAACTTTTCCCCGGGTGTCTTAGACAGTAAAGACGGCCTGCAATGAAGGAGGTCCGGATTGAATCCTCGAGTTGGGAAAATCCCCTGGAAAAGGGAATGGCAACCCATTCCAGTATTCTCACCTGGAGGATTCCATGGACAGAGAAGCCTTGGGGGCTACAATCCATGAGGTTGCAAAGAGTTGGACACGACTGAGGGACTAATGCTTCTTGAATATAAATATAACAAGTAACACCCCTGTCGAGTAGCACAGAAAATGAGGGGGAAGAAAAGGAGACAGATGGGAAGTACAAGCAGAGGTTAAATGGGCTGATTCTCTTAACAGTAAGTCCCCTACATATGAACAAGTTCCATTCCAAGAGCATGTGTGTGAATGCAATTTTTTTGTTAAATCCAGTAAAGGTAGCCGAGGTACCCAACTAACACAATCAGCTATACAGTACTATAATGGTTTATAATACTTTTCACACAAATAACACATGTAAACAAACAGGAAAAATGTTTTTAATCTTACAGTACGGACCTTGAAAGTATAGTAGTACTCGCCACATTACAGCTGTCTTACACTTGCTTCCAGACATCCTGGGCTTCAAATGATGATCCTGTACTAGTGTACTCTGTACAGTACAGTACACAGAAGCACGGCCACCTGTAGAGGACGCACGCAGATGACAGTGCACACCAGACACACGAACTAGCTCGTGTGATTGGACATGTGAATGCATGTTCACATCTTTGAAAGTTTGCAGCGTGCAGGTTCCTGTATTTACATTTGTACCCAATGCCCTGGGAAGATGAGGGGCTTCAGAATCAGTCACTGCTGTGACCCAGTTCTGGCTTTCCATTGGCTGCTGTGTGTTCTTGGGCAAGATACTTAGCTTCTCTTGAGCCCCGGTTTCATATTTGGAAAAAGTAAGGAAAATACATAACTGGCAAGAGCGATGTGGGGAATGGAGTCGTCCTGTCTGTAAGAAACTTTCTACAGCACCTGCCATGTGGTAGAGGCTTGATCAGTGTCAGTTTTCTTCTGTCTCTCTCTGCCTATTAGGGATGAAACGTGTGATTTGAATGTTCTTGATAAGTTGGGTTTCCCACTGCTCTGGGTCTGTTGTTGCAAAGATCTTTTTTCTTCTGTCCTCTCTTCCTTTCTCTTCTCTCGGCCTTTTTTAGTCTTATTATTCTCAGCAGCTAGTAAGGACTCAAAACCAGAGAGCAATTCTAGTTTGCCCATGTGAGGGTTCAGTAATAATTTCAAGTGTTTCTATGGAATTCAATATTAGGACCCAAAAGGCAATACTATTTTTTAAATACTATAATGATTTCAGTGTGTGTTTTTTCCTATTAGCTATCTGGCACAAATTTTAATGTGTCTTTCCAAGTATTCTTTTTTTTTTCAGAACGCCCTAAACTCTGATTTATATATGCCAATATTGGTGACTATTATATAATTTTATTTTAATTTTTTTATTGTGAAAGTCAAATAATATAAAACATACTATTTTAACCATATTTAACTGTACAGTTCAGTGGCACTAAGTACATTTACATCTCACCATCATCCATCTGCTGAATTTTTCACTTTTCTAAACTGAAACTCTGTCCCCCATTAAACACTAACTCCTCATCCCCACATCCTCTGGTCCCTGGCATCTACCAGTGTACTTTCTAACTCCATGAATTTGACGATTACAGGTATCTTCTGTAAGTGGAATCAAGCAGCCTTTGTCTGTGCCTCGTTGTGCTGTGCTTAGTGGCCCAGTCATGTCCAACTCTTTGCGACTCCATGGACTGTAGCCGCCAGGCTTCTCTGTCCATGGAAATTCTCCAGACAAGAATACTGGAGTTGGTTGCCATTTCCTTCTCCAGGAGTTCTTCCCAACCCAGGAATTGAACCTGAGTTTCCCGCATTGCAGGCACATTCTTTACCCTCTGAGCCACCAGGGAAGCCCTCATTGTTGTGACTATTATATAATTTTATATGAAGTTTTTTTCCAGTATGACCATCTTCAAATTAAAATGAAAAGAGAAAGGAAGTATATATAAACAAATTTATTTCAAGAACTTTTCAAAAACAGTAGTTTATACTTTTCATTAATATATATGACTTTGTATATTTTTCAGTATAAGAAAAGAGTAAATTCATGGATCACCTTGAGCTATTGCAGTCATTTGGGAATTCCATCATTACCAGTTTGATACAGGTGACCTATTTTAGCACAGCTCTTTAATCAGTGCCTTAGTCATTGGGACCTAGGAGCCATTTACTGTAATTTATCAGCCCTTTGTGGTGTGAGGCAGGACTCTGCTAGAAAAATTAATTTCAGAGCACTTTGCTCTGGTGATCCGTGATTCAACTGATGCTTTGGGAATTTTAGGGAGTATTATAGGTTAAAAAAAATAACCTTTCAAAAATATAAACTATCTGTATTTTTTAAATATTTTATTTGTTTTTGGCTGTGCTGGGTCTTTGTTGCTGTACAGGCTTTTCTCTAATTGTGGCGAGTAGGGGCTACTCTCTAGTTGGTGATTCTCAGGTTTCTCGTTGCAATGACTTCTCTTTTCATGGAGGACAGGCTCTAGGACATGCAGGCTTCAGTAGTTGCGGCCCATGGGCTCTAGAGCACAGGCTAAGTAGTTGTGGCTCACCAACTTAGTCGTTCCCTGGCGTGTGGGATCTTCCCAGACATGGGATTGAACCCAGGCCTCCTGCATTGGCATGTGGATTCTTTACCACTGAGCCATCAAGGAAGCCCCGAACTACATGTATTTTTTAAATTATTTATTTATTTGGCTATGCCTGGTCTTAGATGTGGCATGCAGGATCTTTTTAGTTGCAGCTTGCAGTTCCCTGACCAGTGATGGAGATGGGGCTCCTTCTATTGGAAGCACAGAGTCTTAGCCACTGGACCACCAGGGAAGTCCCAAGTACATATATTTTGAAAGGTGGCTGAAGATTTAACCAAATACTTAAATACTTCATTTAGATTGATAATCCCTCTAAATATGAATCTGCTATAACAAGCTGCCCCATAAATGTCCCGTTTCCTTTTTGTGATTCTTGGATTCCATACATTTATATTCTCTGTCGTATTCGTTTCCTAGGGCTGCCATAACAAAATACCACCAACAGCATGGCTTAAAACAATAGGGATTGACTTCTTCACAGTCTGAAAGCAAGGTGTCTGTAGCATCAGTTCCCTCTGAGGCCTGTGAAGATGAGTCTGCTCCCTGCGTCTCTCCTGGCTTCTGTGGGCTACTGGCTGCCTTTGCTTTATTAAAAAAAAAAATTGATTTATTTTTGGCTGTCTTGAGTCTTTGTTGCTTCGAGGGCTTTTCCTCTAGTTGTGGAGAGCAGAAGCTACTCTCTAGTTGTGGTGCATGCACTTCTCATTGTGGTGGCTTCTCTTGTTGGGGTGAGTGGACTCTAGGGCTCATGGGCTTCAATAGTTGTAGCGCTAGTAAGGTCAGCAGTTGCAGCTCTTGTGCTCTGGAGCAGGGGCTCAGTAGTTGTGATGCATAAGCTTAGCTGCCTCGCAGCATGTGGAATCTTCACCAACCAGGGATCGAACCCATGTCCCCTGCATTGGCAGGCAGATTGTTAACCACAAGACCACCAAGGAAGTCCTGCAGGCAACTTTTGGCATCCCTTGCCTTATAGACTACTGTCTTCTCCTTGTCCCGTCACGTGGTGTTCTCTCTGTGTATAGGTATCTGTCTTCTCATGTCCCCTCCTTGTAAGGAAACCAGTTAGACACCAGTGTCTAAGGGTTCCTCCTACTCTAATATGACCTCATCTTGACCTCTGCAGTTAGTCTGTGACCATATGAGGTCACTTCCCAAGGTCCCAGGCTTAGGACTTCAACCTGTGCCTTGGGGATGGGGACACAGTTCAACCAATCAAGGAAAAATATTGCACATACTCTGTTTCCCACAGAAAATGCGCTGACCCCTTTTATAACTGTATCCTACAGTTTTTGGAACTCTTGGATCTCATGTAATGGGGTGGTCCTTCTAAGGAGTGGAGGAAAAGAGTAAGGGGGAAATTTGAAGATCTCTGAAAGCATTCTTAGAAATGATGGTTATGGTATAGGGAGGAAATAGACAACTCCAGTTTGGAACTCTGTTGGAGCATAAATGTTCACCACAGACTTTGGTGTTTCTCCCCTAATGAATTCTGTCTTTAACATGGTCTTGCATGTAACACCTATGTTTGTAGGTTGAATTTGGGTTTATTTTCTTATCATAGGGCCATTACATCAGTGTTTATTGATGATGTCATGGGTGACGTGGTCTTGAAATACCATAATAAATGCAACCTGCATTTACCTGCACTTAATATTTTCAAAACCATTCCACATCTATAGCATTTCTCATTTTTTCCTTAAAAATAGCCTTTCAGATTGATGATGAGTATAAGTGTTAAAACTTTTGCAGGTCTTCAGGAATTGTGATACAGTCTGCAAGGCAGGAAAACTCTCAGCCACATCTTCAGCCTGTTAATTTTTTGCTCTTTTATAAATCTAGGCATTTAGTCTCATGAACAAATTTTTGATATTGTCACTTGGTCTTTTCTTAGTTCTCTGGGGAACTTATTTTAATGAATGACATTCTCCGCTGGTGCTGTTGATTTGATGTGTGTATGTAGCTATGGTTAAGAATGTCCTCTTGCTAGGAATTGCATGATTCCAGAAAGACTACAAAATACTCCATTCCTTTTTGAATTGTCCACTCTGGTGGTTTAAGGGCTATCCCAAGAATGGAATTTATGTTTACTTAATCATTCCTGGTTCACCGGAGGAACAGAGGATATGTTTCCCCCCTTCCCATTTCCTTCCCCTTCCTTTCAGGGTCACATATACAGATAGGAATGCATTCTAATCAATACTTGCCAATGCTCTCCTTTTAGGCATTTTTTACAGATAAGTACTTGCAGGAGCATCCTGAAGACCTGGAGAAGATTGAGCTGCTAAAGCGACTAATAGCATTGCAGGTATGTCCAGGGAAGGTGGGGGTACAGCACTCCATGCTCCTTGGGTGACAGCCTTGCATGATACTCTCTAGGGCAGCGATCCCCAACCTTTTTGGCACCAGGGACCAGTTCTGTGGACAACAATTTCTCCTCACATCGGGGTTGGGAGTGATAGTTTTGGAATAATTCAAGCTCATTGCATTTATTGTGCACTTTATTCCTTTTATCAGTACATCAGCTCCACCTCAGATTATCAGCCATTAGACCAGAGGTTGAAGACCCCTTGCTCTGGGGCATCCATTACAAGCCCCCATTTAGGGTTCCTTTTTTATTTAAACTCTTAGAATCACAACCTATCTTATTTATTTGGCAAAGTGACACAGAAAGAGCATTTCATTAGACGGTACAATGTTGAGAGTGGTCTTCTTAGCAGGGAGATTAAGCTCCCCCAATTGATTTACTGGCATGTGTTTCCATCTGAGAATTGTTGGTCTCAGTTTCTGTCTCTCATTACCTCTGTAAACAGTGGGAGGAAATGCAGTCATACAGGTCAGTCCAGGGTGACACCTATCAGTTGCCCCTGCCTAGAAAGGTCCCCAGGCTCATGTGGGTTTGCCTTACTTGGTCCCCTGGTTACTTGTGTCCTAGGTGTGTGAATGCCTCTGCGTCTTTAACCCAAGGGCATCTGGTTCCCAAGCCCTGTGCTAAGAAATAGCGTTTTCATTTGATCTGTTCTATGTCTATCAGTTGACCTGTCTACCCCCACCGTCCATCCTCTCCCAGCCTCAAAATCTGAATCATCCCTCTTCCTAAACCTCATCCCATTCCTCTCATGCCTTTTTCCCCAGATGCCTCTGCTGACAGAGGGGATTCGCATCCATGGGGAGAAGCTGACGGAGCAACTGAAGCCACTGCATGACCGGTTGTCTTCCTGCTTCCGGGAACTCAAGGAAAAAGTGGAAAAGCGCTACGGGGTTATAACACTGGTAGGCTTTGTCTCAACAGCCTATGAGCTTTTCTTATTCCTGACCTTTTTCTAGTCTCTTCTACTGTTTGTGATACTGATCCTTTTTTCAGATGCCAAAATAGTCAAAGTAGACTAGGAATGGCTTGAACAGACAGGGTGGGAGAGGGAGGGCCGGGTCTGAAAGGCATGGTTTGTTCTTGATGACCTTCAACTGTTGTGTAGGACAGTGGTTCTCAAACTTGAATGACCATCAGAACAACCTGGAAGGCTCACGAAGACACAGATTGCTGGGCCATGTTCCCTGGGATTTTCATTCACTTGGTCTGGGGTGAGGCCCAAGAATTGGCATTTCCAGCATGCACCAGGTGGTGCTGTGGGACCAAGGACCACATTGTGGAAACCACACTACTAGAAACTGGAATTTCCTAATCCCAGACTCTACTTATTTGTGTCCTATCTAGTCCAACTCATAGTTTTTCCTAATCTTTTTTTTTAATATTATTTTTTGTTTTGGTGAAATATTCACACCCTTTGCACCTTTGAAGAGGAGAAAGAATTGTGAGTTACATTTGACAATGCATGTAGCTGATTTCATGATTTTTTAAGGACAGTTGTAACATTTCTCACTCTGGCTGGTGGCTCAGTCAGTTAAGAATCCACCTGCAATGCAGGAGGCCTGAGTTCTATCCCTGGGTTGGAAAAATCCCCTGGAGAAGGAAATAGCAACCCATTCCAGTATTCTTCCTTGGGAAATCCCATGGACAGAGGAGCCTGGCAGGCTACAGTCCACAGGGTCACAAGAGTCGGACACAACTTAGCGAGTAAACCTAACATTTCTCACAGCTAAAATTTTATTTTTTTCCTTCCAAGAAATTAGGTGGAGGGGTACATGGGCCAACCTTTTCTCTTCTACAGTTGATGGTATGCTTGGTTCCATCTTCATTTAGCTGTCCTTTTTAAACATATCCTACTTTCTTCAAAAGATGTATTCTTGAACTCCAGATTTTTAAAAACTCTCTTTCCTCAAATCGTAGCTCTGAATTTCTTTTCATGTATTGCTGTTCCCCAATTCCCACGCCTCCATCTCTATTTCCTTTTTCTCCCAAGTGTCTTTTTGATCCTCTCTCATAGTCATCCAAGTGTTTAGTCAGGCCTTCCTATGAATTTACCTCCTAACCTGCTGCCAGTTTTCTTTTAGGAACATTTGTCTTTTACACAAATTCCTAGATGGCAAAGACTTGGCTTTCACTCAGTGAATTTAGTTTTTATTAGACCCAAGTCAGTATTAAGATTTGGATTTGATATGGTGGCCTATGGGGATAATCAGTCCTACCAAAGACATGTCTTACGACAGAAGATCCATGCTCCTTTACTTCCTAAGATTCACCAGGATAAGCTTTAGGTTTATAGTTTCAATCTTAAACTCTTCTGTTATTCCAGTATTTGTTTTTTTAAGTGCCCTCTTTCAGAAGCTAAGTTGGAGAAGCAGACAAAGGGTTTTGCTATCCTATTGATGGGTAATGAACATCTTGGGTTTTCCCTTCTCATGGGACTGACAGAAAATGAGGGTGAATTTTTCTCTAGTCTTAGAAACAAGGCAGGTTTAACCTAAGTTGTGTCTGTAACTAAGAATAAAAGGTAGTAGGGGAGGACTACAAAAGGGGAGTGAGGGAGGAATGGATTGGGAGTTTGGGGTTAGCAGATGCATGCAAATTATTATATGTAGAATGGATAAACAACCAGGACCTACTGTATAGCACAGGAAACTATACTCAATATCCTGTGATAAGCCATAATGGAAAAGAATATATATATATATATAGTGTGTATGTGTGTATGTGTGTATATATATATATAGTGTGTGTGTGTATATATATATATATATCAGTCAGTTCAGTCGCTCAGTTGTTTCTGACTCTGTGACCCCATGGACTGCAGCACGCCAGGCCTCCCTGTCCATTACCAACTCCCGGAGCCTGCTCAAACTCATGTCCATTGAGTTGGTGATGCCATCCAGCCATCTCATCCTCTATTGTCCCCTTCTCCTCCTGCCTTCAGTCTTACCCCACATTAGGGTCTTTTCCAGTGAGTCAGTTCTTCTCATCAGGTGGCCAAAGTATTGGAGCTTCAGCGTCAGTCCTTCCAATGAATTTATTTATATATATGTGTGTGTGTGTGTGTGTATATATATATCTGAATCACTTTGCTGTACATCAGAAGCTTAACAACATTGTAAATCAACTATACTTTAACAAAATAAATGTAGAGTTGAAAATATCTCATTATATCATAATAAGCAAAATAGTATGTCAATAAAATCTTTCCAACTACAGAAGAAGAATATAGTATTTGTAGTATTTAACAGCCAATGAAGCACAGGTACCAACATATCAGGATGGGGTCCCAGCACTGACACAGATGGGACTGGCCATAAACCAGTGGGAGCTGCGCCAGTTGCTAGGGGCTTAATTCCAGGCCAGCTAACCATGAGGGGTCATGTCTCCTTCAGCCACCCAACTTGACCGACCGGAAGCAAAGCCGCACAGGATCTGTGATGATCCCCTACATCATGTCGTCCACACTGCGGAGATTGTCCATCACCTCAGTGGCTTCCTCTGTGATCTCCACCTCTTCTAACTCCTCTGATAACGCTCCTTCCAGACCAGGATCTGATGGGTAAGGCTTTGATCTCTAATTGCCAAGAAGGATGGGTAAATCTTTCCTAATGTTTGCCTTTGGTCACCCAAGTGAAACTTGGTCAATGTGGATATGTCATCTTCATAGGAAAATAACTCACAGTACCTGGGTTATTAGTTTTGGGATCTTTCTCATCATCTTCCTCATGAGAAATATCATTATTTACATGATACTAACAACAGTTATGAAGAATAGAAAAAAAAAATCACCCATAATCCTGTCACACCCTATCAACCCACCCAGTCATATCCTAGTTTGTCTCACAATAATTTCTAGTTATTGCTTGCCTTTTGTTTTTCATTATTTCAATTAAAATTTTTTTTGGCTGGACCAGGTGGCATATGGGATCTCAGTTCCTTGCCCAGGGATTGAACCTGGGCCATGGCAGTGAAAGCTGGGAATCCTGACCAGTAGGCCAGTGGAGAAATCCTTCATTATTTCAATTTTTAAAAATAACTTAAAAATTTATTTCATGAATAGGAAATATAATCACATATGAAATTTGAAAGGTATGAAAGGGTATATCATGAAAAAAATCTCCCATCAGTCCCAGACTCCCAGCTTATCGGTACCACTCTCCAGAGGCCAGTGATATTGTCTTCAGGTTTTGTTGTGTTTTCTGGCTGCACTGCTAGACATGTAGCTCTTTCATTCCCTGACCAGGGATTGAACTCATGTCCCCTGTGTTGGAAGCTTTTTATCTGTACAGAAGCAGTTCCTAAATATATATCCTTTCCCACATGTTTTTGATTTATAAATGGTGGTATATAATACTCTATCTGCCTTGCTTTTTTCACTTACTAGATCTGGAAGTCATTCCATTTCAGAACAAAGAGAGCCTCCTCTTTTCTTTGAGGTTAGATATCTCATGATACACCTACACCATAATACACTCCATCATTGTTTCCTGATGGACATTTGATTGATTTAAGCCTTTTACTATCACAGTAGTGATAGCAGTGAATGATCTTCAATATATATTATTTTGGGGGTGGGATGAAGGGAGACTGGGATTGACATATACACATTATTGATGCTATGTATAAAATAGATAGCTAATGAGAATCTACCGTATAGCACAGGGAACTCTACTCGGTGCTCTGTGGTCAGCTAATTGGGAAGAAATCCGAAAAAGGGGATATATGTATACAAATAGCGGATTCACTTTGCTGTACAGCAGAAACTAACACAACATTGTAAAGCACCTATATCCAATAAAAAATAATTTTAAAAAAGAATGGAAAAAAATTACTTTGTAAATATTTAATTTTATCAATATAAGAAAAAGTTAAGAAGTGAAATTACTGTTAAACATATATAGCTGAAGTTCTCAAAATTATTCCTGAAATGACTTTCACAGAGATTATAACCATTTATAGTCCCACCAGCAATATGCAAGGGTGCCTGGCCACTCACACCTTGCCACCAAATTGTGTATCATCAGGCCTTTTCATTTTTGCCAGTCTGATAGGTGGAAATGTTTTCTTGGCGTGGGGACTGTGTTTTGTTGCACTTGTGGTTTTCTTTCTCTTGTATGAAATTGAGCATTTTTTTCATTTGTTTAGTAGCTTGTGTGTATTTTATTTTCTGTGAACTGTGGTTACACATGTACATTTTCTGTTGGATTCTGGCCCTTTGTGTTGAGCTGAAATATTACCCCGATTTTTGTCTTTTGACTTTGCTTCTAAATTTTTATTTAGTTGCACTGATTTTTGTTTAAATGCAGTCAAATACCTTAATACTTGATTTTATGACTTCTGGATTTTACATCATGGTTAAAATCCTTCCCTACTGTAAGACTATGAAAAACTAATTTTACAGTTTCACTATTTATAATAAAATATATGATTCTTTTGGAGAAGGCAATGGCACCCCACTCCAGTACTCTTGCCTAGAAAATCCTATGGACGGAGGAGCCTGGTAGGCTGCAGTCCATGGGGTCGCTGAGGATCGGACACGACTGAGCGACTTCACTTTCACTTTTCACTTTCATGCACTGGAGAAGGAAATGGCAACCCACTCCAGTGTTCTTGCCTGGAGAATCCCAGGGACGGCGGAGCCTGGTGGGCTGCCGTCTATGGGGTCGCGCAGAATCGGACATGACTGAAGTGACTTAGCAGCAGCAGCATGATTGTTTTAAATTTATTCTACTATAAGGTATGAAGTATAGAGCCAATTTTTTTCCATGCTTGGCTCGCCTATAATGTTAAGTGAGCAAACCATCTTTTCTCTACTGATTTGAAATGGCCTCCTTATTTAAAAAAAAAAAAAAAATTCAAATTCTAGTATGTTCTTCAGGTTATTCATGGACTTTCCCCCCATTTCTTAGACCTACCTATATGGTTCATGCACTTCTGCTAATTCAGTCTTATTTACTGTATATCTTAAAGGGTTTTAAGTGTCTAATAGCTTTTTTCAGAATTTGCCTGGCTAGTTTTACTCAGTGCTTGTTTTTGGATTAACTTGTTTAGAATCCTGTTGTTATTTTTATTGAGATATGTTACATTTATGGATTGAGTTTATGGCTTTTTGATATTCAACCTTCCTTACTGGAAATGTGGAGTGCCTTTCCATGTGATCAAACTTAAAATATTTTAAAGGCGTGAATTCATAATTGTGTTCAAATAGAAAAGCATTGGATGTACCGTTTTGCGACCTACTGCTTAATTTTATATAAATGATGAATACTTAACATCACTGTGAATTTTAATGTTGAATATAAGTTAAATATTTTGACTTAAAACTTAATTTATAATCTTTTAATTCCATGCTATAATAGCCATACCACAAAAATAACCTGTTCAAATGGTCTTCTACCTGGAAATTAAATGTTTTTTATTTCGTAAATTATTTATCCATCCTTTTACATTGACATAGATATCTTTACATAGTTGCAATTATCACATGGATAGAGTTTGGTAATTTGCCTTTTCCTCTTTGTCTTTTTATTATAAGCACTATCCATGGTGCTATATAATATTAAGATTTTTTTCATCATTTTTGATGGCTGTTTATCATTGCAGCATATGAATGTGCCATAATTAATTCTTCTCCCTATAATGGGATATTTTAGCTGTGTCACTCTAAACAGATAATCATAAAAGTTCATTATAAATTTAATATAAAAGCATTTAGGTTGTATCAATATAAAATGCATTTATATTATTAGTAGCATGTATTTGTGTACATTTAGCTTTATGATCACTTAAGATATATTCTCATATCATTTCTAAGCCTTTTGGTTAACATGGAGTATAGGATGCACTTCTAAAAGCAGGTATGACCTATTCAGGAGAGGTATTTTTTTTTTTTTTTAATTTTTATTGGAGAATCGTTAATTTACAATGTTGTATTAGTTTCAGATGGACAACAAAGTGATTCAATTTTACATATACATAAATTCAGTCTTTTTTAGATTCTTTATAATTCTTGCTGTATTATCACAAATACTAATATGCAATGCCATATGAAATGTATGAGTGACTATATCATTTTTCATAATATATTCACTTATATTAGGTATTTTGATTATTTTTAATCTTGTAAATTCCTAAAGATTAAATAATACCTGGTTTGCTTTTCTCTTTTATGGTTTCGGTCATGTTGTTAAAGAGATACTACTTACTTTGTGGAAGGGCTTCCCTGGTGGCTCAGATGGTAAAGAATCTGTATGCGATGCGGGAGACCTGGGTTCAATCCCTGGGTTGGGAATATCTCCTGGAGAAGGGCATGACAATCCATTCCAGTATTCTTGCCTGGAGAATCACCATGGGAAGAGGTGCCTGGAGGGGTACAGTCCATGGGGTCTCAAAGAGTCATGTAGAAGTTCTGTTCTGTTCGGTACGACTCTTCTCTTAATTGAACTCTGCCCCATTAAAAAAAATTTTTTTTTTCAACTAGCTATTGAGAACCAGAGACCCCATAATTGCTGATCCATTAGGGCAGTAAACACAGAGCAGATGACTGGGGTCCTCTTCTTGCTGTGACCCAGGCAAGGTGGGTTATTGCTCTTGCCCACATTTGCCCAATGAGGAAGAAGACATCATTGAACTTCCCTGTCAGTCCAGAGGTTAAGACTCTGTGTCTCCAATACAGAGGGTGTGGGTTTGATCCCGGGTCAGAGAACTAGGATCCCACGTGCTACATGGGGTGGCCAAAAAAAAATTTTTTTAATTAAAATAATACTTACTATTTTTCCCTTTATAACTGATAAGCAGTTTAGGGAGAGATATTTCAAAATCTCTCTAGACACTCGTGTTTCTCATCAAATTCTTCCCCTCTGTATATCAGCATCTAATCATGATTCTTACTATGGCATTTAAAATTTGTCAGTGTAATTAAAAAAAAATTTTTTTTGAGAAGTTCTCCTATATGCTAGGGCTTCCCAGGTGGCACAGTGGTAAAGAATCCACCAGCCAATGCAGGAGACAAAAAAGACACAGAGTCGACCTCTGGGTCAGGAAGATCCCCTGGAGAAGGAAATGGCAAACCTACTCCAGTTTCTTGCCTGGGAAATTCCATGGACAGAGGAGCCTGGTGGGCTACAGTCCATGGGGTCACCAGGAGTTGGACATACTGAGCATGCATGCACCTATTTGCTAGGTACTGTTGTAAGTATTTTGTAATAACCCTTTGAAAGTGAAAAAAGTATTAGTTGCTCAGTTGTGTCCGACCCTTTGAGACCCCATGGACTGTAGCCCACCAGGCTCCTCTGTCCATGGCATTCTCCAGGCAGGAATACTGCAGTTGGGTAGTGATTCCCTTCTGCAGGGGATCTTCCCAACACAGGGATCAAACCTGGGTCTCCCACTCTGCAGGCAGATTCTTTACTGTCTAAGCCACCAGGGAAGCCCTAATGACCTTATGAGATAGATATTATTATTATCCCCATTTTTACAGATAAGGAAACTGAGGTATGAAAAAATTATCTGCCCAAGGTCACCCAGCAAGTAAATGTAGGTAAGATTTGAATGCAGGCTGTAGGGCTCCAGGACTTGTGCTCTTATCCACTATATAATACTGCCTGTTCATCTCTCACTGTATGAACTCTCTCTTTACCTATAAGTTTAGTAAGATCTTAACTTCCTATGCTAAGTCACTTCAGTCGTGTCCGACTCTGTGCGACCCCATAGACGGCAGCCCACCAGGCTCCCTGATCCCTGGGATTCTCCAGGCAAGAACACTGGAGTGGGTTGCCATTTCCTTCTCCAATGCATGAAAGTGAAAAGTGATAAGATAAATATTCACTAGTATTTTCTTGACGTGCTTGGATGGCCTCATTTCTTACTTGTAGACCTTGAGATGTTCAGTTGGCAGTTGGAAGTTCGGATTTAGAACCTGAGAAGGAAGCCACAGGTTAAGGTGCTGTTGAAGAGTCATATCCTCTGGTTTTTTGGGTATCAGTTTTCACTGTCAGGTGATCAGTGTTTTCTGACTTTGTCCTTGTTTGTAGCTGACAGGTCAGTCTTTTTTTTGTTTTTTTGACATGTAGTTGATTTATAATGTTGTGTTAATTTCTACTGTATTGCAAAGTGACTTGGTTATACATCATATATATTCTTTTTCGTAGTCTTTTCCATTACGGTTTATCACAGGATACTGAATAGAGTTTCCTATGCTGTAGAGTAGGACCGTGTTGTTTATCCAGCCTCTGTATACTAGTTTGCATCCACTAACGCCAGCCTCCCAATCCTTCCCTCCCCACCCCTGATAGGTCCATCCTGGAGCCACTTTTGGAGCGCAGGGCCTCGTCAGGGGCCAGAGTGGAAGATCTGTCCCTCAAAGAGGAGAGCGAGACTCGGATGAGCAAGTTCAAGATTAAAGACTGGAGTCTGAGCAAGTCCCAGGTCATCGCAGAGAAAGTGCCAGAACCTGATCTGATGGTAAAAACAAAAAACCCAAAACAAGATGACTGTAGGTTTTCCACCGTGTTCCCTGTAGGCAGGCTTTTCACCATTGACATCATACCTGTGAGTGACTAGGTTGAAGCCTGTCATGCTTTCTCAGGACACAGCAGCCTAGGATGGGCTCAGATCTCAGATGGTGCTGAGAAAACCATGTACAGAGATCCAGCTCTCTAAATCAGTAATGGCGCAAGATCTACCCTCAGTGAAAATACGTGGATTGATGCTTAGAGTTGTGGTTCTCACCACCATGTTCCACAAGCCCATCCAAACGTTGTCATTTCCCTTCTTTTAGTTTTAAAAAAAAATAAAAAGTACTTTTTCTTCCATAAGCCACATCATGTTGTTAAATGTGGTGGGACCGGGTATCCCTGAGAATCAGGGTGGCTCATCTCCAAACTAAATGACACAGCCCATTGGCTAGCCAGAAAATAGTCTGTGCACCGGGGATTCCCTGTTTGTGTCTTCACCCTCGTACCCTCCATGTGCTAGTGTGGTAAACTTACAGAGGGCTCCTGGAATTTTGCCCTTTAACAAGATTCTGCTATGCAGACAGGGTTGTTTAAGGAGTATTGATGAGTTTGACCCTCTTCACAGTGACAATGTTTTGCTTTGTTTCCCCCCTCCTCCACTAGAGCCCAACCAAGAAATCACAGAGACCCAAGAGTCTCCAGCTGTCGGACAATCGGCTGACACCATTTCCGGGAGCTTCACCTCCACAGTCAACAGCCCTGAGCCCACCCCCACTCACTCCTAAAGCGACCAGGGCCCTGAGTAAGTTTACCTGTAGAGACCCCTTATAGACCCCTTATTTCACTAGGTGATGGAGTATGTTTATGAATCTGGGCCATTTTTAATCAAAATAACCACAAGGGGTCTGAGATCATAGTCAAGTTGGTTCAGTTTGGTGGTCATGGGTGTCATTCAGTTAGATTAGTGTTTGGCCAGAGTCCTTAGGTTGCTAAGACTCATTAAACTTTTCTATACAGGGAGCCGTGGGGCTTTCCTAGTGGCCCAATGGTAAAGAATCCGCCTGCCAATACAGGAGACACAGGTTCAATCCCTGGGTGGGGAGTAGGAATCCAGGTAGGAACTCCAGTTCAATCCCTGGAGTAAGAAATGGCAACCCACTCCAGTATTCTAGTCTGGAAAATCTAGGAGATTTCCATGGATGGAGAATCCTGGCGGACTACAGCTTCTCTGATCACAAAGAGTCGGACATGACTTAGCAGCAGTACAGGGAGCACCGCAGGGTTTCACTGCCCGTTTTCCAGTGCTGATGGTATAAATGAGATCGATTGGACTAGGACTAGATAGGAAGTAATTTAGGAACTGTTGGCCAAGTAGCCATGTGCTTTATGTGGAGAAGGGTCTGAAAGGATAAGAAATAGACAAATTACACTCAGGTTTGGGGAGTCAGCAGTACACAAGCCCTGAGATGAAGTACAAGGACGCTTAACACAAAGGAGCAGTGGAAGAATAGATCATCACCCCAAACAGGAGACTGTAGTCAGCCAGCGTCAGAGTTAATCAGGCACAGTTTCCTGGAGGAAGTAGATATTGCACTCTTTAAATCAGGGGTATGTAAGTTCTCGGATCTCATGCCTGATGATCTGAGATGGAGCTGATGGAATAATAATAGAAATAAAGTGCATAATAAATGTGATGTGCTTGAATCATCCTGAACCCTTCCCGCCACCACGGTCCATGGAAAAGTTGTCTGCCACAAAACCAGTCCCTAGTGCCAAAAAGGTTGGGGACTGCTGCTTTAAATGATAAATTGTAATAGTCCAATATAACCAGTATTTATTAACTACCTAGTTTGTGACAGATGTTTTTTTCTAAGAACTTGGGATATATCAGAGAACAGAGTAATACCCTAAGTTCTAGAAAATATTCTCATCTTCAGTGTAATAGTGACACCCTTCAACAAAACATGAAATTTTTACTTAAGAATTTCTCATGACGCCTTCTGGTGAAGGAAGGGTGCTACATGTGTCCCAGCGGGTAAGAGGTCTTCATTCTGTCCACAAAAACTGTAGAATGTGACCTTAGCGATTTGTTTGACCAGGTGGTTTAGGGTGGCAGTGTCCAGCGGAAATGCCATGAGATTCCTTGGTGAGTTCATCTCTCTGCTTTCATCTACTTTGTGTCATTTCCAGGCTCCCCATCGTTGCAGACAGATGGACCGACAACGGCTAATGTCCCACCGCCCCCTCCCCCCAAAAGCAAGCCCTATGAGAGCAGCCAGAGGAATTCCACAGAGGTAGGAAGGTGACAGTGGACACTGGGACCGGGGAGCACCCACACTCATGGGAATGTAACCTTGGATTTCCCCAGGTTTTTAATAGGCAGGTTGTCCCATTGATTTGCCACTCTGATCAGTTTTTGATTCATTCCTGAAATGATGAAAGAGAGAGGCATTTTCAATGGGAAGGAAGATGTTTCATTGGATTGAAGGGCCCTCACCCTGGGTCCAGAGGAGGGAAATAAGCCAGGAGTTCTGACTCATACCTGAGTGAATGAGGGATAGTCATTCTGGAAGGGCCTCCCGTGGTTTCCTTTATTCATTCAACACATATTTACTGAGCCCTTACTATACATATGGGCTTCCCAGGTGGCGCTAGTGGTAAAGAACATGCCTGGCAATGCAGGAGACACAAGAGATGCAGGTTTGGTCACTGGGTCAGAAAGATCCCCTGGAGTAGGAAATAGCACCTCACTCTAGTTCTCTTGCCTGGAGAATCCCATGGACAGAGGAGCCTGGTGGGCTATAGTCCATGGGGCTGCAAAGGATCGTACACGGCTGAACACATAGTAATGCTATTTTGGGGAGGCTTCCTTGGTGGCTGAGATGGTAAAGAATCTGCCTGAAATGCAGAAGACCTGGGTTCAATTCCTGGGTCAGGAAGATCCCCTGGAGAAGGGAATGGCACCCTACTCCACTATTCTTGGCTGGAGAATTCCATGGGCAGAGGAACCTGGCAGGCTACAGTCCATGGGGTCACAGAGTTGCACACGACTGAGCAACACACACCCAAAATGGAAAAGGGGGAGATTAAATTAGTCATATCTCTAAAATTTTGCCTTGCAAAGGCTTTATAGATAAACTCAGGTCACTTTTAAGCTAACACTGAATGTTGGAATTGTGGAGGAGAAGGCAAAATTAGGAAGAAAGGGAAGACTCATGTCTCCTTTTGTGTATCCACCCCAACAGATTGCACCCCCACTGCCTGTCCGAAGAGAAGCCATAGTCCCGCCCCCTCCACCTCCAAAAGTACGGAAATCCGGCATCCTTTCTTTTGAGCCTGGATCCCAGTAAGGATCTTATCCTCTCTCTGGAGCTCTGAGCACCTGGACCATGGATGCCTGGGAATTGGCCTTGGAGAAGCAGGGTCCTCATTGCCCAGGGTCCCTGCTGGCCTCCTTTCCTGATCTGGAACTGAGGTTCACCAGCTCAACACTGGTTTCATCTTTTCAAAAGCATCTTTTTGATCCATGCCTGGAAGCTCTGCCATTTCTCCTCCAACCCATGTGGAATTCCAGAGTTGACCACTTCTGTGTTTCTCCCTCACCATTATTACATTTCAGCCTCCAGCACAGAACCACCAGGGTCTCCAGGAGCCTGGATAAGTTCTTCGTTGGTGCTGGTGGTGGGAAAATCCTCACAAACCTACTCCTTAGAGGAATTTCCTGCTTTGCTTCTCAAAAGCTGTACTTAAGACATTGTTTTCTCATGTGGACACACCCTGTGATATAACCTATTGGAAGAGACCAACATCAAGTACTTTGGTAGCCAAAATTATCTATCTTTCTGAGGTTTCCCTGTGCTTTTTTTTTTTTTTTTTTTTTTTTTTTTGCGGGAAAGAACATCTTTTTCATGGAGATTGGCTGCTTTCAAGTAGGAATGGCTATCATCGTTGAAAGAATGTGGACTCAACCGTGAGCCCTGAGCGCCTCTGTTTCCCCCACCCCCACCCACCTAAACTGCCCCCCTCCACCTTCCCAGGAGTTCCCCACACTCCCAACTAACGGTCCTCTCTGCACAGCAGTCACCTCTTCCTACCACTGACTCCCAAGACTCTGACTTTTGCACAGTTTCTTCTATTACCTCGGAGCTCAGATCACTGGATATAAGGGACTTAGAAGCCTGAATTGAACTGCTTTGCTTCGAGATCTCATTGGAATGGTTTGGTGGCCCCCCATCTGCAACCTGATTTTATCCTGGAGAATACAGTGCAATATCTCTCGTTGATTATTTATTCCTTCTTGATTGTTTAATTGATTTGATGATGTGTTCATGATACCCTCATCAGGCCTCTTTTCAGAAGAAAAGGCAGGGTGATTCAGAGGATCAAATATTATCAGCAGATATGTAAACAGCCACACAGAACTAAAGACCTTTTGAGCTCGAAGGCCCTTAAAAGTCCTCCAGCACCCACTCCCCATTTTGTAGATAAGGAAATTGAGGCTAAACACAGAAAATTCTACTACAGACTCTTACTAATAACCCAGCTTTCTCATTGAGTTTATACCTAGATAACATCTCTAGAAGACAACCCTGATGAATTCTTCAGTCCCTACCCCTAGCTGGAACAACAGTGGAAATGTCCCAGATAATTTCTGTACTACTTAGCTTTTTATGGAAAAATAGAAAACATTTAGAGTATGGATGTCCTGGGTCAGCCTGTGGGTATGCTCACCAGGGACTCTTCGGCAGCCTGGCCAGGTCACCTTGCCTTTGAGGTCCAGGAGAGGTGGGGGGTTTCCCAGATGGGTCAATGGTAAAAGAATGTGCCTGCCAGTGTAGGAGATACAGGAGATTTGGGTTCAATCCCTGGGTCGGGAAGATTCTGTGGAGAAGGAAAGGGCAACCCGCTTCACTAACCTTGCCTGGAGAATCCCATGGACAGAGGATCCTGGTGGCTATAGCCCTTAGGAATCGGACACAACTGAGTGACTGAGCACACACAGAGGAGAGAGAGAGAGAGAGTTAACTTCCAAAAATTGGGTTTTTCTTGCCTGCCTCTTTGGGTGCCTGTTTCACCACCACTCCTAGGAGAGACGTGTAAATTCATCACAGCATCAGGGAAGTAAAGCCTCTGAGACGTGTCCAGGGTCACTGAAGAAATGAGAATGCATATTTGCTAGTGCTGTGTTCTTTCTTTGGCTCCACTCAGAACACCCGCATGTGACGTAGCAGAAAGATGTGAAGAAGCCAGGGCTCTGGAAGTAACCCGTTCAGGGTTGAATCAACCCAGCTATGGCCTCTCTCAGCTTTGCACACCCCCTTGAATTATTTTAAATTCTCTTGAGCTTTTTTCACCTTTCAAAATGGAGGTCATCCCTCCCACGCAGACTGCCAGGGGTTCAAGTGAGGCTGACTCTGTGAAGTAGATCCTCACTCTGTGGGCCTTTCTTGTCTGCTGGGCCAACATAATATTTGAAGCTCTCCACAAGCATGATCGATCTTCATTTTTATTTTTTTAGAAGATAATTTGGAGGGTGAGTGCAGATTAGTTCTGCACACAACAGTCCCTCTCTAAAAGGTAGCATCTTATACATTACTAAGGACAAATTGTTAACAAGATCCAAAGACAGGGGACTTCCTTGGTGGTCCAGTGGTTAAAACTCCATCCTTCCAATGCAGGGAGGGGTGGGTTCGATCCCTGGTTGGGGAACTAAGGTTCCACATGCCATGTAGTTTGGCCAAAAAAAATTTTTTTAAAGATCTGGACTTGATTTTAAGTGGCACGAGAAGAGGAGGAAGAGACAATCTGCAGGGCTGACCTGGAACCCAGAGCAGCTTCTGAGAAGTTGCGAGGCAGACTGGCTGGAGGGGATTCATGAGCTTTACATGCTCCCATTAAAATAGAAAGATGTAAACTATGTCACAAAAGAAAGAAACCTGAAGCATGTTCCTTTCAAGTCACAAGGGTGCATTGTAAGTTCTGGCCTTTGGTCAGAGGTTGGGGCTTCCTAAGGGGCACAGTGGTACAGAACCTGTCTGCTGACGCAGGAGACAAGGATTTGATCTCTGAGGAAGATAGATCCCCTGGAGGAGGAGATGGCAACCCGCTCTAGTATTCTTGCCTGAAAAATCCTATGGACAGAGAAGCCTGGTGGCTACAGTCCCTGGGATCACAAAGAGTTAGATGTGACTGAGCACACAGGGACATCCAATAGACCAGTGCCCAAGTACATTTCCTTTTTTGACATAACGTTTTCCCATAAGATTCCCTTCCCACATTCACACAAATCCTAGATCTCTCCTGCCTGAATACACAGGATTCCAGGTCATGTGGTGAATAAGAGGTCCCAGAGGACACTGGACTACTCACTCTTGGTCAGAAAGAGTCCTGTTTGACAAAAGATCCTAAGTAATGTCTGTCCTGAAGTCAAAGAGGAAAGCTGCAAAGCTTTAGGATTACCATAAAGGTAGGCGAAATACTGAAGAAGCAACTGGTCCTTATTTTCCTTGATAAGAACTCAAGTATTGAAAGCCCTTGGAAGTAGCCCCCAAATCGTCACAACCTTTGTGGATGTTGGTTTATGGAATTTTTGTCTGAAATCCTTTCTTCCCTCTCTCTATCTCTCTTTCCATCTGGGCGACTTGTCTTGTTTTGAATTTTTTTTTTCCAAGAATCGTTTCATGCAACATAGATTAAACTCTTACTGAATGCCAGACACTGTCCTAACACCCAGGTTGTGACAAGCCAATGTGTTCAAAGGGAACAGCCCCTGATACGAGGATTGTGGTGTGTCATGGGAGTGGCAAGACAGTGGCATTAGCCTTAAGGGAAGCCATAAATAAGGTGCTGGGCCAGGGGTTGCTTTCTCCTTCTCCACCTTCATGCCTTGATTCCAAAATTACAGTTGTTTTCCCCTGTCAGACCCATTAAAAAAACAACTGCCACCCTCAGATCGCTAAGACAGAGCCAGAGATCAAGCAGGATATGAGATTATAAGCCGCATTTTCTAATTCTAAGCTTGGAGACTCCTTTCCCTCTCCTTGCCCTTGGGTCATGGGGTGATTTCTTGTTTTGAAATTAAGGTGTAACATTCAGACAGTTAAGGTCACAAATCTTAGGTATACAGATGAATCCAATTTGATAATAGTGTACACTCAAGTTACCACCTCAGAGAGCCACAGGCTTCTCCCAGCCATATGGAAGTCTCCCTGGCATCTGCTGTCATTTATCAAACGCATTTAGAGGGCCCTTCCATTTGTACTGTCCTTCCTGTCATGTTGCAGGTTTAATGAAAAGGAAAGGAAAAAACCCTACTATCAACACACAAGACTTTATAAAGGGTGTTCATTTGGCAGGTCAATTTGGTCAGTCCCTGGCCCTTAACCTGAATTTCTTCATATAAAGTACATGTATACATGTATATATATATGTGTGTGTATTTGAGGTTACATGATTTTAGAATCCTTTCAGGCCTAGCTTTCTTTTAAGTGAATGAAAAAGAGGGGTGGAGAGTCAGAAGAAATCTTAAGTTTCTCTTCCAAAGCTTTTAAATCCTTACCTCATGACTAAGTAGTAGTGTAAAGTTAATGGAAAAGGTAAGTTGCCCTTTGGGTGGGTTGAGAGTGGAATTATCAGTTTTACTCTACAAAAGGAGAATGTTTTCCTTTTAAGTTCATGATTTCAGGCTGATGCTTACAGTCCAGCCAAGGCTTATCTGCTTTCTATGCATCCCAGACTTATCCATTAGCCACATTTTGTGAATTGTTCATCCAAACTTTGTCAAAAGCCCAGTTGCCTTGATTGTGTGAACTAGTTGGGTTTCAAACACAAAGGGGTAAGAAGATATGCACTGAAGTAGAAAACATTTTGTTCAGATTTGCTGTAATTTATTTTTTAAATTAAAAATGGAAATGTATTTTAAAGTTTGTGTATTTAGTTGATTATTACCCTTATATTAATTAGGGCTTCCCTGGTGGCTCAGAGGTTAAAGCGTCTGCCTCCAATGCGGGAGGCCCAGGTTCCATCCCTGGGTCAGGAAGATCCTCTGGAGAAGGAAATGATACCCATTCCAGTATTCTTGCCTGGAGAATCCCATGGACGGAGGAGCCTGGTGGGCTACAGTCCACGGGGTTGCACAGAGTTGGACACGACTGAGCGACTTCACTATACTATTAATGAAATGACTTCATTCCTGAACATTTCCCTATTGACGCATCACACTCAACAGTCTCTCTTGGTCTCGTTTCATTCCAGGTGGTCCTATTTGTTTTAAACTTGTACTGTGGGGGTCACAGAACCATCTTTGCCTAAAAGCAATCAAAACTGCACACTGTTTGGTTCTTTCTCCACCCACACCCCATTCATCCCATGGCATGTGAGCTGATGGTTTTCTGATAGCTATTTAATACAATAAGTCCTGTTCCTTCACTCATTCACCACAAATAATTAGGCATAGTTGTGGCACTAGTGGTAAAGAACCCTCCTACCAATGCAGGGGACAGAAAGAGACACGGGTTTGATCCCTGAGTAAGGAAGATTCCCTGGAGTAGGAAATGGCAACCTGCTCCAGTATTCTTGCCTAGAGAATCCCATGGGCAGAGGAGCCTGGCAGGGATCATGGAGTCACAAACAGTTGGAGCATAAGCACAGTGGTGTTAGGAAGTGTTCTCGTTTCATTCTTTTACATGTAGCTGTCCAGTTTTCCCAGCAACATTTATTGAAGAGGCTGTCTTTGCCCCATTGAATATTCTTTCCTCCTTTGACAAAAATAAGATACGCATAGGTGCATGGGTTTATTTCTGGGCTTTCTGTCTTGTTCCATTGGTCTATATTTCTGTTTTTGTGCCAATACCACACTGTCTTGAAGCATGGTGGCTGCGATGGAGCAGAAGTGCGGCCAAGAGGAGCTACCCCACGTCCAAGGTAAGGAGCAGTGGCTGCGCTTTACTGGAGCAGCCGTAAAGAAATGCCCCACGTCCAAGGTAAGAGAAACCCAAGTAAGACGGTAGGCACAGAGGGCATCAGAGGGCAGACAAACTGAAACCACAAACACAGACAGCTAGCCAATCTGATCACACAGACCACAGCCTTGTCTAACTCAATGAGACTAAGCCATGCCATGTGTGGCCACCCAAGATGGATGGGTCATGGTGCAGAGGTCTGACAGAATGTGGTCCACTGGAGAAGGGAATGGCAAACCACTTCAGTATTCTTGCCTTGAGAACCCCATGAACAGTATGAAAAGGCAAAAAGATACAAAACTGAAAGATGAACTCCCCAGGTTGGTAGGTGCCCAAGATGCTACTGGAGATCACTGTAGAAAACTCCAGAAAGAATGAAGGGATGGAGCCAAAGCAAAAACACCACCCAGTTGTGGGTGGGACTGGTGATAGAAGCAAGGTTCAATGCTGTGAAGAGCAATATTGCATAGGAACGTGGAATGTTAGGTCCATGAATCAAGGCAAATAGGAAGTGGTCAAACAGGAGATGACAAGAGTGAACATCAACATTCTAGAAATCCCTGAACTAAGATGGACTACAATGGGTGAATTTAACTCAGATGACCGTTATATCTACTACTGTGGGCAGGAATCCCTTAGAAGAAATGGAGTAGCCATCATAGTCAACAAATGAGTCTAAATGCAGTACTTGGATGCAATCTCCAAAACGACAGAATGATCTCTGTTCATTTCCAAGGCAAACCATTCAATGTCATGGTAATTCAAGTCTATTCCCCGACCAGTAACACTGAAGAAGCTGAAATTGAACAGTTCTATGAAGACCTACAAGACCTTCTAGAACTAACACCCAAAAAATATGTCCTTTTCATTATAGGGGACTGGAATCCAAAAGTAAGAAGTCAAGAAACACCTGGAGTAACAGGCAAATTTTGCTTTGGAATACAGAATAAAGGAGAGCAAGACTTCACATTCCAGGATGTCTGGCTCTAGGTGAGTGATCACACCATCGTAATTATCTGGGTCATGAAGATCTTTTTGGTACAGTTCTTCTGTGTATTCTTGCCACCTCTTCTTAATATCTTCTGCTTCTGTTAGGTCCATACCATTTCTGTCCTTTATTGAGCCCATCTTTGCATGAAATGTTCCCTTGGTATCTCTAATTTTCTTGAAGAGATCTCGTCTTTCCCATTCTGTTGTTTTCCTCTATTTCTTCGCATTGATCGCTGAGGAAGGCTTTCTTATCTCTTCTTGCTATTCTTTGGAACTCTGCATTCAGTTGCTTATATGTTTCCTTTTCTCCTTTGCTTTTTGCTTCTCTTCTTTTCACAGCTATTTGTAAGGCCTCCCCAGACAGCCATTTTACTTTTTTGCATTTCTTTTTCATGGGGATGGTCTTGATTCCTGTCTCCTGTACAATGTCATGAACCTGAGTCCAAATTTGTATGCAACAGTTAGAACTGGATATGAAACAA
This sequence comes from Bubalus bubalis, assembly GCF_019923935.1. Taxonomy (NCBI): domain Eukaryota; kingdom Metazoa; phylum Chordata; class Mammalia; order Artiodactyla; family Bovidae; genus Bubalus; species Bubalus bubalis. The sequence continues at coordinate 134,378,473 of NC_059159.1, forward strand.
CAGACTGGTTCCAAATAGGAAAAAGAGTACATCAAGGCTGTATATTGTCACCCTGCTTATTTAACTTATATGCAGAGTACATCATGAGAAATGCTGGGCTGGAAGAAGCACAAGCTGGAATCGAGATTGCCGGGAGAAATCTCAATAACCTCAGATATGCAGATGAGACCACCCTTATGGCAGAAAGTGAAGAAGAACTCAAAAGCCTCCTGATGAAAGTGAAAGAGGAGAGTGAAAAAGTTGACTTAAAGCTCAACATTCAGAAAACTAAGATCATGGCATCTGGTCCCATCACTTCATGGGAAATAGATGGGGAAACAGTGGAAACAGTGTCAGACTTTATGTTCTGGGCTCCAAAATCACTGCAGATGGTGATTGCAGCCATGAAATTAAAAGACGCTTACTCCTTGGAAGGAAAGTTTTGACCAATCTAGATAGCATATTCAAAAGCAGAGACATTACTTTGCCAACAAAGGTCCGTCTAGTCAAGGCTATGGTTTTTCCTGTGGTCATGTATGGATGTGAGTGTTGGACTGTGAAGAAAGCTGAGCGCCGAAGAATTGGTGCTTTTGAAGTGTGGTGTTGGAGATGACTCTTGAGAGTCCCTTAGACTTCAAGGAGATCCAACCAGTCCATTCTGAAGGAGATCAGCCCTGGGATTTCTTTGGAAGGAATGATGCTGAAGCTGAAACTCCAGTACTTTGGCCACCTCATGCGAAGAGTTGACTCATTGGAAAAGACTGATGCTGGGAGGGATTGGGGGCAGGAGGAGAAGGGGATGACAGAGGATGAGATGGCTGGATGGCATCACTGACTTGATGGACATGAGTCTGAGTGAACTCCGGGATTTGGTGATGGACAGGGAGGCCTGGCGTGCTGTGATTCATGGGGTCGCAAAGAGTCGGACACGACTGAGTGACTGAACTGAACTGATTATAGGTAGTCAATTCTGGAGAATGAATGGTGCCAGTGCTGTTTGACCAGGGGACACGGGAACACCAGACACCTGTCTTCAACTGACTATAATCTATATATTTCTGAACTGAAGTAATCAGAAAAATCAGACAAGGGAACAGTATTATTTTTAGGGCTTGGTCCAAACCTTATTATGCACTTCTTGCTCTGATGAACCTAGAGGGACCAAAGGGAGCCCAAAAGATCATTGGACCAGGAGCCCAGTGAGGCCTCCTTTCCCCGAGGCCTCTCCCAGGCTCTGGTTGACTTACAAAGGGATTGGAGACAATCTGGGAGTGAGTGGGGAAACTTTGGCCTTGGCCCCATCTAACTTCTGTAGGTCAAAGAGAAAGCTTTCACCCCATAGAAAACTGGACTGAATTGGTATTGGGCTTAGAGCAATTGTCCTGTGAGTGCAGGGTGGTGGTGGGAATGGGGGAGGAAGGGAGCCATGTGATTCCTTGAGTCAACAATAACATTGCCTTTGTGTTATCTCCTCTTCTCTGCAACCTCCCCCCCTCCCACCACGCTGTGAACACATTTAGAAGCACCCCCTTGGAGGCTTGTGGGCTTCCCAGGTGGCACTAGTGGTAAAAAACCTGCCTGCCAGTGCAGGAGACATAAGAGACACTTGTTCGATCCCTGAGTCAGGAAGATCCCCTGGAGGAGGCCCTGGCAACATACTCCAGAATTCTTGCCTGGAGAATCCTTTGGACAGAGGAGCGTGGTAGGCTACAGTCCATAGGGTCACAAAGAGCTGGACTTCAGCGACTTAGCACACTAGTGTGCATGGAGGCTTACCATGCCCCTCCCACACCAGAGTTCTGAGTTAGAGAAAGACTTAACATTTATGCCATTTTATTCCCAATACAAGCACTTCCATCACGAAATCCATGCAACCTGGTGTAAGAATTTCTGAAATTCACACAATTTACAGATGTTAAATGGGTCATAGATTTCAAAATCAGAATTATACTTCAGTGTTATCAGTTTTTCTGGTCCTGTGGATTTATATCTTCCTCTGCCCAGTTTCCTCTTCAATCAGACTTTCCTGAAAAATAAATCAGTAATAAATATATCAAAGTTGATTTTCTGAGCTGAATGTCAACTTTTTTTGACATTTAAATTTTTTTAAATATTGATATTTAAATAATAGATCCATTTGTTTTTTTTTCACACTAAAAAGTGCTAGAGAGCTGGATCATGCTTTGTGAATCAAATAAGCATAAGATCTATTAATACATTGTTTCTAAGTATAGGGTGTGAGGACAGAGGTGAAAGAGAAGTTTGTCTTTTGACTTGTTCATCTATTATTAATCCAGTCTTTGCCTCAATTCTGTCTTTCTAGTGTCATATTCAGAAAATGTCACAGCTTGCTTTTATTTTATCATGAGGTAAGTAGAATTGAAAAAAGGAAATAAAGATATTCATCCACTTTTTAAAAAAAAAATGATTTTTACATTTTACTGATTTATTTTAAAAAATGTATTTGGCTGTACCTGGTCTTAGTTGCGGCAGGTGGGATCTAGTTCTCTGACCAGGGATTGAACTCGGGCCCTCTGCACTGGGAGCACGGAACCTTAGCCACTGGACCACTAGAGAAGTCCCTGTCCACTTTTTCTTTGTCCTATCACTCATCTGCAGATGTGATGTATTCAGGCTTTCTCTGTTCCTGGGCATAACTGAAAATGAACTGTAATGCTTTCTCCATAGAATTCTCCAGGCAAGAATACTGGAGTGGGTTGCCATGCCCTTCTCCAGGGGATCTTCCCAACCCAGGGATTGAACCCAGGTCTCCCACACTGCAGATAGATTCTACACCATCTGAGCCACCAGGAAAGCCTGTAATGCCTTCTAACTGCTGCAAATAAGTGGACCACATTGCTCAGAGAATATCAATATTGAATTCAGGATTCAATTTCTATATTCAAGTCTCTTTATATATATATTATATATATATATATATATTTTTTTTTTTTTAAATGAAAAACCTACATTGAGTTAGTAGATTTCCATTTAGGGTGGGAATTTGGAAACTGGTTTGTCCAATCAGAAAACCAGAAATCAAATCTGTAGCTCTGAATTGTAAATTGATCAGTTGGGGATTTTTTATTCCAAAAAGAAAGAAAATTCTGTAGCACACCATTTTTGATTTCTACATTTCCTGGAGAAAACCGTGTTATACCAAGAACTCTTGAAGAATTTGGTGGAAAAGTGTGGATTAGCCTAGAGGAGAATGATCTAGAGAGTTTGATGAATATACTTGCAGCACTGACAGGTAGCTATGGAAAGAAATTTGTCAGTCATTCCTAAGCCAGAGCTGAGATTAGTGGACACAGTTTGCAAAGAGATTTCAATTTAAGAAATGAAAAAAGGTTCCAGCTATTAGTATTGTGTAACCACTGAGAAAGGGTGTTAAGAAATGACAAGGGCCCAGTACAAGAGGAATTCAGGCCGTCAGGAAGGTAAGCCCTGCAGTGGCTGAGAGGGAGTTGTCCTAAGAGGATGACCAAAGAAGTGGTACCCAGGACCCATCCATCTCTAAGGTGTCATGTTATTAACATTGTAACTCACCAGAGCTGCCTTCAGGTCCCTCAGAGGAGAATGGGACTGGTGAACAATGCACCCACAGCACTTAGGTTCTACTGGCTGATCGACCTCTTTGGCTATCTGCGAATAAAGATTATTGAAGATGGAGGTAAAGAAATGCGATTTTTTGTTTCCACCAAAAATTGTGTGTGGAAGGTGAAGTCAGGGGACTGTGGGACTGAGAAAGTTGAGAGTTGGGATGGGGACTTTTTTTTTTTCAATTCTCCTTTTAAAAAATGTTAATTTTTTTTTATTTTCTGGCTGCACCATGCAACATGTAGGATTTTTAGATTTTTTTTTATGGGATACTGTCAGACACTTTTATAGATTGGTGTGCAGCTCCGGAGGTCATAGTAAGGAGAGAGAATATTTTTCTCCCTAGAAGTGATGAGAATGAAGTACTTCGAACCTCACAAGGAGATGGTATACAAAAAAATACAAGAGCTTACAGTTATGACTAGGATTGATCTAATTTTCTAGTTTTTACTAAATATGTCATAGTTAATAGAGAATTGCTTCACAAATAGTCTGTGGAGAGGATTCTGGGCTGCTTTATTTCATACTGTGCATGTGCTAAGTCACTTCAGTCATGTCCGCCTCTTTGCAACCCCATGGACTGTAGCTTGCCAGGCAAGAATATTGGAGTGGGTTGCCATTTCCTCCTCCAGGGGATCTTCCTGACCCAGAGATGGAACCCAGGTCTCCTGCATTACAGGCAGATGATTCTTTACCACTGAGCCACCTGGGAAGCCTTATTGTTTCTAGGTCTTTTGGGAATTCTGTATCCTTAGAGTGTAGCTCGCTCCTTTGCACCTGTTCCTCTGGAATCATTCCTGTTCTTTGTTCCATTGGTATCTGTCTGAATTAAAGCAGGAATGGGGCTTGACTTGGGAAGTGCCTATCTCCCCAAGAATACCTGGGTCAGGGGCAAGAATCCAAGCACACTTGGGCACACAAAGGATTTTAGTATCCTTCAGTTGGATCACATAAGCCACGTCTCATTTTGAAGTTGAGAGGGACTTACCTCTTGGAAAGAATCAATCACATTCTCAGCATTTCTCTTTCCTCCAGGGCGCAGCCCATAGGACCAGTGTTGACCAGAGCAACCCACCACACAGAGAGTCAGCAGGATTAATCCAGCTAGAAGTTTGGGAGTCGGCTCCATTCTGAGGAATATCAACACAGTGATAAAAATAGACCCAGACTGGGTTAAGCAAAGACCTCTTTGGTGAAAAGCCTCACACTGGGGTCACTCACCCCGCAGAAGACGAAAGTGGGAGTGATCTACAGTTTTCACATAAAAGTACTTTCTTGCCTTGGAGACAAAGCCAGTCCTTTAACATGTTGAGTACTTTTCAGAATTAAACTGTTCTGATTTTTATTATTTATTTGCTTATCCAAACCTCAGGATTCCACCTTTATCAAATTCACTTTTTGCCTTAGTACTTTCTCCCCCTGTGATTGAGATTCTTTCCTGAGATAAAGAAAATTGGGCCATCTGCTCTGAAAAGTGGCTCCGACTAGAAGTCTGGCTAATAAAAGTTGCTTGACATTAAATGGTTACCCTGTGGTGCTAATTGTGTTTTGCTGAGTGTGTGTCCTTTGGTCCTCCACATGGACGCTGACTGGACCATCTGTGAGCACGAGAGAGGACCTCACACTTTTCAAAGCTCCGAGTCCCAGACCAGCTGCCTCCCTGGCCACAGCAGCCTTCAGCCATCTGATGACATGTGGAATTCTCACAGATTAAATTTCCATTGGTGGGGAAGAAGCTAAAGACAGAACCAAATATTGGTTGATGAGCTCTTGCAGTTCCCCACAGGCTGGAGCTCTGTGGCTGGAGGTGACAAGGACCAAGAAGGTCAAGGCTTCTATAGACACCACACCTGGCCTTAAGCCCTTAGGGTATAAAATGCCCTATAGATAGACAATAGCATGCAGTCTAAACAAAAGTGCTAGAAATACAAAGCATTTTACCTGTTTGAGAGCAGAGAGTCCCCCAAATCTCAAGCTTCCTTTGAAGTGTGTTGAATCTGACTGTTCATTTTTCTAGCTTCCTTTTTATATGAAACTCTTCCAAGACACTGAAATCTTCCCCACTGGTAAACTGCATTGCACATGGACTGTATGTGTGTGTGTGTTTTGTTTTTTTTTAATAGTAATTTCTTAAAGCCTCACATCAAGCCCTTAATGGTGTATATAATTGGAACACCCACTGGTGTACCTGTTAAATTTAGTTAAATCTTGGCCATTAAAATCTCACCTAAGACTTTTATAGTCGAGGCCACAATTCAGAGATTAAAATCTAACTAGGTAGAATTCCCTTGAGGAAACTGACAGGCCAATCAAGAGTTCAAGGAAAATAGCTGTCTTAGACTAAGTCATGCTAAATGGCACACATGGAAACTGTCACTAAGGAGCCCATGTAATAGTAATTGTATAGTCAGGATGATTAGGAGCAGCTCTCAGCTCTTAGATTCCCCATGTGTAAAATGAGCTGAGTTATAAGTAATAAGAAGTGAATATTGGTACTGTCCCAAACCCATACAGAATCGCTAAAGTAGATGGTAGGAGTTTGGAAATCCCCTAGTCTTCTACCCTCCAGGTTTCTTCTTTGACTATTTTTTTTTTTTTAATTTTTATCTGTGCGTAGTTGATCGACAAGGCTGTGTTACCCTCTGTTGTACAGCAAAGAGAACCAGCCACACACATACATATACCCGCTCTCTCTCCCAACTCTCCTCCCTTATAGGTCATCACAGAGTATTGGGTAGAGTTCCCTGTGTATACAGCAGGTCTATTTATTTAACTTTTTTGGCCCTATCATGCAGGATCTTAATTCCCCAACCAGGGATCGAACTCGCACCCTCTCCAGTGGAAGTGTGGAATCTCAACTGCTGGACCACCAGATAAGTCTCTTTATTTTTAAAAATTGGAGTATTGTTGACTTACAATGTTGTGTTAGTTTCAGGTGTACAGCAAATATATATACATATATTCTTTTTCAGGTGCTTTTCCCTTATAGGTTATTACAAAATATTGAGTGTAGTTCCCTGTGCTATACAGTATGTCCTTGTTGTTTATGTTTTATATATGGTAATATATGTATCATCTGCTGATCCCAAACTCATTTATCCCCCTCCTTTTTCCTCTGGTAACCCTAAATGTGTTTTCTATGTCTCGGATTCTATTTCAGTTTTGTAAATAAGCTCATTTGTATCATGTTTGAGATCTCACATATAAACAACAGCCTATGATGTTTTTGTCTGTCTGGTTTACTTAGTATGATAATCTCTAGGTCCATCCATGTTGCTGCAAATGGTATTATTCTGTTTTTTTATGGCGAAGTAGTATTCCATCCTGTATATACACCACATTGTCTTTCTTGCAAGCCTTCTACAGTATCAAAAAGGTCAGGAGAAATGTTGCAGTTTGAATGTGCTAAGTGCAAAAACAACCAGCCAGAGGTTCAGCTCATTTCAGTAGATGGTTATTGAGTTAAAAGACACAAATCCCTATGCTAAAGGTCGTGGGAGTACAAAGATGAGAGATAATATGGCATGTGAATGAGGCTAACCTTGCTCATTATCACAGCCCTGCAAAGCAGATCTCATGATCTAAATTTCAGAGATAGACATTCCACCCCAGAAGTGAGCTAATGGACGTTATATTTACACAGTAAAAGCATTTAAAAAACAGAACCATTACTCTTTATTCTATTTATTTGAATACATGATTATCTTCTCCTAATTTACCCAAGTCATGATACTCAAAGATCGCATCTTATTTAAACATCTATTAGTAAGTCCCCAGGATTTAGTCAGCATTCAATAGATAGGAATGAATGAATGAAAGGTAAGGACCTTTTAACCTGATTAGATCTGTTTCCTCTTCTGTATCAAAGATGTGTTTTAACTGACTCAGAATGAAATCTTCATGTCCAGTTGGATGAAGGTCTGTTACATTCACTAAGCAGTAAATTGTTTCAAAATAACTGGATGTGTATTCACTTTAGAGTTAAGATTGGAAATTTCTCCTTGAGTAGGATGCTAGATCAGTCAGCTGTTGCCCAATGTTCTCTGGAAATAATTAATTACATCTACAAGGATTTTGGCATAAAAAGCAATATTGGTCCACCCAAATAAACTTCTTTGCCCAGCCACCTCTGTGGAGGTTGTCAGATATGTGATAGGGTAGAGAAGAGGATGAACTTTAATTGCAAATCTAGGGGGAATTAGAAAATAGAATGTAAGTGATTGATTTTATCTCATTTAGACACTTTGAATAATTTAAGCGCCATTCTGACATGGAGGAATGGAACCTCATCTCCCTATGAAGGTAATGAGAGGCTGGTTTTCAACAAGAGTCCATTTTGTTTGAACGATGGATGCTGTTTAAGGTGTGATGTGCTTGTAACAGTATTGCTGAAGCAGATGTGTCTTTGGTTGAGACTAATGAAAGGGCAGTTGAGGCTTTGACCCTTGTCATGTTAATCTTTTATCCCTGGTTAAGCTTCCCTGGATTACTGGTAGCCAATTTCCGTCAGTTGACATTCAGTCTTTGAAAAATGCTTTGAAATTTTTAGATGAATGCAGCCACATGGTCTGTGAATTCCTTCACTATGCGTCATGCCCTTGAAGCCTGCCTTAGCATTGTCATAGATCTCAAGGGCAAAGGCCAAACTTGTTTATTTTCTACAGCACCGAATCGGGTATCAAATATACAATTAATGGAATGTGGAGGTTTGGTGACAAACTGATCCTTGTCACAGTTCCAACGACAGATCAATTTGCCATGAAGCTGAATTTAGTAAATAGGATTTAAATAATTGAATTTTACACTTAAACACTTTTCCCCCCTAAATTTAGAAATCTCCTAAATTTTAAAGTATGGCTCTATAAAGGGAAAATGGCTTTTTTTTTTAGCATTTTAAAAAAGCACCTCAAAATTACTAAAATGTAACAATAATGATTTAGTAGGTAGAACTAGTGGTAAAGAATCTACCTCCCAGTGCAAGAGAAGCAAAAGACGTGGGTTTGATCCCTGGCTTGGGAAGATCCCCCGGAGGAGTAAATGGCAACCCACTCCAATATTCTTGCCTGGGTAGCCCATGAACAGAGGAGTCCATGGGGTCACAAAGTCAGACACAACTGAGCAAATGAATACAACACACACAATCTTGCTGAATGACAGATGGAAACCTTCTTTGTCCTAATGTAAAATCTCAGCAGGAAGGACTCATGAACTCCTGCTGACATATCTAAGGTTGTGACAGGGTTTCAGATAATTAATCCTTGCATAAGGTACTTTGTGAAAAATAATAACTGCTTTTCCTTGTAGAGTTGTACCTTTTAAAGACAATATTTCCTTGGAGATTTAAAAAACTACTAGGGTTTTTCATATATTAAAGATTAAAGTTGACTAGGGGTAGATTTATTGCCAATTCATAAAATGAACAGTTGGAGAAAATACCCCAAGTCTTGATTTATGATGGTAAACTTTGTAAGAAAATGAATATACAATATTTCATTGCTTTGAAATTACAGCTAAAAGACTATTACAGCATAATACATATTGCTCTAAACAGGTACATGAGTACAAATCTTCTCAATGTAGATCAGTAGCTTATCTAGTTTAAAACCCTTTTCTAGACTTTCCCACCCCTCCCCAAACAACTGTGTTTTAAACCTGTGTGTACAATCATGTTTCACTGCAAGGGTTAATGGGAGTTTTGAAATGTTCCTTCCTGCTTAAGCTTCTTTCTCCTGGTTGTCAAGCAAGAACACTTTAGGAACAATGGATTTCACAAACCCCACAAAGCTAACAGGTAAAAATGTTCATCAGCTAAAGAGTAACACAAATGAGTTACTGGAAGACAGCCTTTTTTGGTCAGCATTAATGAAATGTCTGTGTTGTTTGCATGGTGGATTTTAAGAGGAGGATCATAAAATAATCATGCTTCAAGAAATAAGTTTAAAGGCACTTTCTTCTTTTTCACACAGACCCTCCGGGCTGGTCTTAAAATGCATACTGAAGAAATTAAGTAAATTTGGAAAGTTCTAATTTCCAAAAGCAAGACAAGAAACACCTTTTCAACATTTCACATCATTTATTAATGCAGGACACATTAGATCCAAAATCTGCATTTTCTAAGCATACTGTGTTTGGATCTTTGGGATTCTTCTGCAGGTTTAGGTTATGTCTACAGAGGTACCCTTAAGTGGATGAACAACACATTCTCTAATTATTGAAAATATAGTACAGAGTGAAATGATTTAAATATAATTTAGGCACATATTGATTATGAAAATAGATTATCTCTCAATACAATACTTCTCTGTCTTGGTAAAAATAATAAAGCAAAGAAAATAATTCATTTCTGAAGTTGCTTTCCTTCACCTGTAAAGGTCTATCTCCTCCCACTTATGCATATGTACCCTTTACTGTTAAGGAAAGCTTTGCATATGTATAGAAGAATAAGCTATGTAAATACTGAAGACATGTCATTCTCCCACAGGAGACAAAGTGGTTTTAACAATTCCTTGCCTCACACGGATGAATCTGGAGAATTCAGAACCCATTTGGACACAGCTTACATCCCTGCTCTTGGGGGTCGACATAAGGACACACCAGTTACTGGTAAGAAAGTTCAGGCCCTGCCCCTGCAGAGCAAGTGACTCGAGGAAGCCAGGCTAAAATGTATTAAACGACAACACACCAGAACTATAAGAACCAAGGTGCTGACTGAATTGGTAGTCCATCTTGGAACCAGCCAAATACCTTTATTTCCATTTAAGCTTTTTGATAACTATAGTCCAACTGTCAGTTTAGAATTCTTTGTTCCCCACGGTAGGGTCAGAGCTGCAGTTCTGTTGACTTCTAAATGATGAATCTGCCATATTCATTCATATTTTATAGCTTTGATGGCAGTGGGTTTGGACTTCACACCTATTTCCAAGCTGGCCTTGTTTATCTGGCATTTGAGTTAAATGAATGTTAATTATGCACCTTGGGTTTTTGGTTTTCAACTCTCTTCCTATGCTTGTTTTGACTGTACAGGGAGGAAACTAAGCGAGTAGTGTAAATAGATAAAATTGCCTGGGCTGGCATGGAGTGGAACTTGCTTAGAATGAAATTGTAAGTTGAAACCTCAGTGAAAAGCCCAGAGAGTTCCACTGCAAATGTAGCTGACAATGATGTATATATGACGTCTCTTTCCTGCCACTCTATCTCAATCAGTAACACGGTTTCTTTAATTTAGCTACTCTTTTGTACTTAAAAAAAAAAATTCTTAAAATGAACCTGAAAAGAGAGCCTTGAGGAGTCTGATCTTACCATCTTCACACGGTGTGACAGGTATTCAAAGTAGGAGAGGCCCCACTAAAGCTATTTAGAAACCTGAACAACTTCTGCAAAATTGTAAAGTTCAACAATTTAAATATCCATACTGCATCTAGAGAGTCAATAAATATAATTGCATATGTTGTGCTTTTCATAAATTAAAATCCTCAAATGCATTTCAAACCCAGATGGTATTTCAACATCATGCCTATTTAAAAGCAAATATAATAGATACTATTTATTCCTGGTCGCAAGGCCACCAGGCAAATCCCCCTACTCCACTCCAAAGGCAGCAATCTAATCTAGCTTCCCTAAATCTACTGAAGGACTGCTTCTCTGTTAAAAATCAGAATGTGGGGGAAAAAGTCACTTTTTCCCCATTATGCACCTCTGAGAACAAGCATAATCCTCTAAATGTTTTTTTAATTCCCTTACAGGGTTACTTCTTCTAGAGAACCGAGTGGGTGGAGAAAGGAGAGAGAGAAGGAAAACGTCTGTCTCTTCGCGCTCGCTCCCTCCAGGCCTCTCATCTGACGCTCTGCGACATGTGTAGTGGTGTCAGCATCTCTTCAAAGATGGCGCCCTTCACGTTGGAACCCCGCAGGTTGGCTTCCTGAAGGTCACACCCAGACAGGTCACAATTCTGCAGGACACAAACAGTATTCATGGAACTAACAGATTAAAGCGCTTATCTGTTCCTTCTTAAAATGGTTCCTGGGGCGTATCAGGAAAAGGTTCCTAAAGAATAAAACTCAGTTATTTCTGGAAAACTTTCAGAAGTTTTAGGAGAAAGCCGTATTTTTTCTCTCTAGTTGATGCTTACTCAGGCTGACCACCACAAATATATATAAACAAAGGTCAACGATGAAGCATGTCCCTTTTGAATTTTAAGCATTTAAAATCCAGAATGTAAAATGTATCTAAACAATTTTATGGGCTTCCCTGGGAATATGGGGCTTGAATGGAAGCAGCTCCACTGCCAGACAAACTCAGAGGGTCTGAGCATCAGAAACTGATTTCTGGGACCTGAGATAATCTTTATTCTTTTTTTTAAATTTATATTGGAGTCTAGTTGATTTTGGAGAAGGAAATGGCAACCCACTCCAGTATTCTTGCCTGGAAAGTCCCATGGACAGAGAAGCCTGGCAGGCTTACTGTCCATGGGGTCGCAAGAGTCAGCCATGACTTAGTGACTAAAACACACATAGCTGATTTACCCTGTTGTGTTAGTTTCAGGTATACAGCCAAGTGATTTACTTATATATCTCTCTGGGGCTTCCCAGGTGGCGCTAGTGGTAAAAAACCTGCCTGCAAATGCAGGAGATGTGAGTTGAATCCCTGGGTCTGGGAAGATCCCCTGGAGGAGGGCATGGCAACTCACTCCAGTATTCTTGCCTGGAGAATCTGATGGACAGAGGAGCCTGGTGGGCTACAGTCCATGGCGTCGCACGAGAGTCGGACATGACTGAGTGACTTAATGGTTTTACCACAATCCATGAACAATAATGAAAGGCATGGGGGTAGGGAAGATTCAGATTTTTAAACAGAGAAAGGGATTTTACTTAATAATTAAATTGTATCATGTAGCTGCCTAACACTAACATTCTCAGAGTAAGGAATTACCTTTTTTTTAACCCCCCAATTATGTATACAATTCAGTGAGTTTTAACAGATCTATATACAGCAGTGTAACCACCACAACTCGTAGCTGCTTTCATATTTCCCTTGAGATCAGAGAGTGACAGATGGGACAGGGATCTGGGCTAAGTCCCTAGGGATGGTGGGGATGATGGTTAGAGAGAAGGGTGACTGCACATAGCCTTTATAGTATAGAGGGTTAGCAGCTGCCCCAACAGTCATTCTGATTAGTCTTTGCATTCAGATAAAGGGAGGCTTTCTACTGTTTAAATAAAGAACTCATGTGTAGTCACATGCTAACTGAAACAAAGGGAAAAGATCCTTATTTTAGGTGACAGTAACAATATTTAAAAAGTTAAATAACTGTACTTATAATAGGTTTATACCTTCAGCTATGCAGTCTGCCAGCTCAATCTGCAACTCAAGATGATATATACCAGACAATTCTGATGAAAAAGATGACTGGCTGGACAGAATTAAAGTCTCAGGTTGAGATTCAAAAAAGAATATGATGCCAATTTAGAACAGGCTTTCCCTGAACCTGATTTCAAACACAGATATCATTTCAATTTCCCCACAAGTTTAAGAAATAATCTGGCCCCATTTAATTCTGTTTGGAATTAAAATGTAAGAAAACCACAATCAAGTGGATTTAAAAAGCATATATCAAATGTATCTACCTGAGGGAGATCCAAGGAAAAGAGGAGAAATCAGCTCAGACTGAATGCCAGATGAATCTTCAAATATGCAATCTAGAAAAATGGTACTGATGAACCTATTGGCAGGGCAGGAATAGAGACGCAGAGAACAGACTTGCGGACATGAGGCGGGGAAGGAGAGAGTGAGACAAACAGAGGAGCACTGCCCTACACACACTAGCTTGTGTAAAATAGATGGTGGGAGGCTGCTGTATAGCACGGGGAGCTCAGCTCCGTGCTCTGTGATGAAAATAGAAGGACGGGGTATGTATGTCTACCTATGGCTGATGTTGTAGTACCAGCAGAAGCTAACAACATTGTAAAGAAATTCTACTCCTGTTAAAAATAAAATCTGAACCTAGCATCTGTAACTTAGGTAAGTAGATTCTGCTCTGGAATTCAAATTTGTTTAAACAAGCAACTGCAAGAAAAGCATTCCATCAGCCTGGTTGGCACGTTACCTGGCAGTATTGAACAGCCAACTACTTTGTTTTATTTAAGTACATTTTGCAGGAGCTACTCAATCGTTCTGGATGAACAAAAACTCAGTGACTCACCTCCAAATCAGTTCCTGCCAGGGTTGCCCCTCGGAGGTTACAGTTCTTCAACTTTGCATTCTTTAAGGTTGCAACTCTCAGGTTAATTCCTGTCATTTGACTTCCTTCCATATCCACACCTTTCAGATTAGCACCTAAAGTGAATATATTTTAGGAGCAGTTGAACTTAAAAATATTTATAGTCATTTATATTCAAAAGATGCAAGATGACTTAACAGGGGTAAATGTCGACCTCTGTGTCCTTTGGAAATGACTGAATTATAAATCTGTCTCTTGACCAATGTACATACATATGGAGTTCTTTAACAATCTGTTTGCTTATATTATGAATTAAGAATTCATGTTTTAGTCTGTATTTTTGAGGGAGGAATTCAATTTGGTCCTAGAGTTTGCACTTTTAAATATGCCTCCAAAAATTTATGGTGATGGAAATGACTTATGTGTTTTCTGCTGCTGCTAAGTCGCTTCAGTTGTGTCAGACTCTGTGTGACCCCATAGACGGCAGCCCACCAGGCTCCCCTGTCCCTGGGATTCTCCAGGCAAGAACACTGGAGTGGGTTGCCATTTCCTTCTCCAATGCATAAAAGTGAAAATGAAGTTGCTCAGTCGTGTCTGACTCTTAGCGACCCCATGGACTGCAGCCCACCAGGCTCCTCCATCCATGGGATTTTCCAGGCAAGAGTACTGGAGTGGGGTGCCATTGCCTTCTCCGTATGTGTCTTCTAGATATACAAATAAACAAAATGACAAGTTCATGGACAAAACAAAGCAATAAGGAATTCGCAGACAAAACATTACATCCAAAAGTGATAAAAAACTGCCTGGCTTTATGCAAACTGAAGTTCTTCATTTTGGTCCACAATTAAGACTGTGGTGTTCTGTTATGGTGCCCTGGGGGAAGGATGGAGGAAGGGATAGTTAGGGAGATGGGGATGGACAGGTACACACTGCTATAGTTAAAATGCATAACCAACAAGGACCGACTATATAGTATAGGGAACTCTGCTCAATGTTATGTTTCGGCCTGGATTGGAAGGGAGTTTAGGGGAGAATGAATACATGTTTATGTATGGCTGAGTCCCTTTATTGTCCACCTGAAACATTCACAGCATTGTTAATCAGCTATATTCCAATATAAAATAAAAAGTTTAAAAAACAATGCTGTTCTGTTTGGACATTTAAGATGTTGATACTTATCTCCAGCTGAAGCTTCCTTAAAAACTGGAGGCCACATTTCCTGAGTTCAGCATGCTGGTTTCCATTACTGAGACCAAACAATGGCTTAGCCCTTTGCAAATCCTCTAAGACAGAAGAAATGTTCCTCCCTATGGTTGTATTTTACCAGTAACAATTATTTTGCTGGGCTTTTTACTTAATGGTGTGTTTTTACTTTAGAGAAGGTAATTACAGAGGGACTCTTACCTTCTAAATTGGCTTTGAGACCAGAGGGATCTTCAAAATTACACAGCTTCAAGGATGCTCCCTCTGCATTAGAGCACAGCATCTTGACGCCCTGGAGATTGGCACACTGGCCATGGAAAGAGTAAAGTCTGTGTTTATTATGGTTCAGAATTTTGTTTGGACTAGAAAAAATTGGCTCAAAGTAAAAGAAGAAAAGAAAAAGAAAAAAATCTGATATACTCACAATCAACTATTTTGTTTACAATAATTGTGAGAAGTTTTTAAAATAGTTGTTCTAAAAGAAAAAAAGCCAAATAAACAATAGCATTCCTGCTTTACATGAAAAGAGTTTAGATAAAGAAGCTGGGGAGGGAGGACCATGACATCCCTATTTCTATTTTTATAAACAGCTCAGCTCATGACAATGTAACAGTTAATGTATGAAGAAAGCATTAAGTTGTTAGGGATCTAGATCTTATTACTGCAGGAATGCAATTTCTGATGCTCAGTAATGTTGTCACTACCTTCATTTCAAAGTTCGGACTGCTAAGGCCAGCAATGAAAAGTGCCATCTAGCTACAAACACCACCAAGTTGCTTGTAGGGTCTTTCTGTACCAACCATCGCTCCAAAACATTGTCAACCCTGAGTACCCAAATGGCAGTTCAAGATATAAAGAGGAAAAAGAAAGTACATTTTGGAACTTTAAATTTAATGCCATCAGATCTGATGTCTAACAACTACTGGATATGGCAGGAAGCTATCTATAAAGTCAGTCATAATGTTAGACCTTCCCTAATTGGAGCCAAAGCAGAAGGTAAAAAGTATTTTAAAAAGCCTCAGACATTACAGAAATGATAATTGCAGCTGTTATTATAATTAGACCAATGAAGAAATCTAAATGCCTAAGCCTGATTAGGGCTTCCCTTGTAGGTCAGTCAGTAAAGAATCTGCCTGCAGTGCAGGAGACCTGGATTTGATCCCTTGGTCAGGAAGATCCCCTGAAGAAGGAAATGGCAACCCACTCCAGCATTCTTGCCCGGAAAATCCCACGGATAGAGGAGCCTGGTAGGCTGTAGTCCATGGGGTCCCAAAGAGTCGGGCACAACTGAGTGACCAACACTTACTTACTTAAGCCTGATTAAGTTATGTGATAACCATACCAAGAAAAATCCTTGTCTCATAAATGCAGTTTTATTCACCCACAGCCAATTCTAGTGAACAGAAGATGAACTACAGACCATTTCAAATCACAGATAACTGACAATCAGGTTTGCATTTCCATCCATGCCTGTGCTTTAACACGAGGTAGTTCAGAAGCTCAGACTGACAGGTAGGATAATGAGGACCTAGAAGATAACTCAAAGATGATTAGATTTTATGTACTTGAAAATATACTGTAAAAGGACAGGAAGGTGATATCTGAAAATAAATCTCTCTGGTTCTTGATGTAATGCTCCCAGGTAGAATATAAGTATTCCCAAGGTTATTATGTAAGTACTGCTCTCTACTCAAGGCTGTACTATGAATTCTCACAAAGAAATATATAAGAAACTCAGTGAGATTTTTTTGTCTTCAAAAACTGCAAAAAGTATTTCACCCTCTATTCATCAAATGGTAAAAGCAGGTCACCAACACTGCCACCTCAGAATGCAGCTACTAAGGAAATCAGCATTATAGTTAGAAGATTTGGGCTATTTACTATATCAAGGGGCAGTGGTTTTGATGAAAGCAGTTATTACTGTTTTTGAAAAGGGTAATGATATTAAGATTATGCTTAGGGCTTCCTTGGTGGCTCAGTGGTAGAGTTTGCCAGCTAATGCAGGAGACACGGGTTTGATCCCTGGTCCAGGAAGGTCCCACATGCCACCAGGCATCAAAGCTCGGTGCACAACTACTGAGCCCATGCTCTGAAACCCATGTGCTGCTAACTACTGAAGTCCAAATGCTCTGGGGCCCATGCTCTGTAATAACAGAAGCCACCAAAATAAGAAACCCATGCACTGCAACGAGAGAGCAGTCACCACTCGCTGCAACTAGAGAAAGGCCTACACAGCAACAAAGATCCAAAACAGCCAAATAAATAAATAAAACTATTAAAAAGCAAAAGATTGTTTGATAAATGGTCCTTGTCTTTAAGAGAATAAAATATTTACAGGTAAAATAAGTTGCTTCAAAAATACTCTGTGGAGAGGTATAGACCATACACAACTGTTTCAACAGTGATACTGTTGATGCTGAGTAATGGAGATACAAAGGGATTCACTACACTAGCTCATTTTTGTCTATATTTCACGTTTTCCAAAGGAAAAAGTCATCAAAAAAGACATAAGGAAAAGAAAACACCTGCTTTAGAGTCTAGCTCTAATGCTGCTGATAAACCAGCCTTTGGGCCTTGGGTCAGGGCATGTTTCGGTTTCTTAGTCTGTAAGACAGGGTCATACTCATCTTCAGCATCCCTTCCAGGTCTTATCATCTGTTAAGTCTTGTACTGGGAATGTGCAATGGATTCCTAAGAGCTGGATTACTATACCAGCTTCTACGCAGCAGGCTAAAGTCAATAATGAAAGGCAGATCAGGTAGAAGATGCATTCTAAAAGCACTGACAGAACAGAGGGTGCAGCTCAGACATGAACTCTGATAGCAGCT
Source organism: Bubalus bubalis (assembly GCF_019923935.1). Taxonomy (NCBI): domain Eukaryota; kingdom Metazoa; phylum Chordata; class Mammalia; order Artiodactyla; family Bovidae; genus Bubalus; species Bubalus bubalis. The sequence continues at coordinate 134,396,299 of NC_059159.1, forward strand.
AAGGTCACCTTGATTGACAGCAGAATTGGAGGGTTCCTGCAGAAAGGTTTCACAGCCCACAAGGGATCAACCAGGGGAGAAGTTCAACAAGAGGGGTGGGAACATCAGGTGCATCTTGTGCTTAGCTGGCCTCATTCTGTGGACACTGCAATACATATGACTATTCATCAGCAGCCATCTTCAAGTGCCAAAGACAATTAGCCACTAGTTTTTACTTTTACAGCCCCTACACTCTGGGCGGTGACTCCTCAACATGAGCCATTTTAATCAATAAACTTGCAGTTCTGCAGCACTTTAGTATGTATCAGTTAAAATTACATAGGCCGTTGCAAGACAAAGATGGCAGAGTAAAAGGACCTTGCGCTCATATCTTATGAGCACACCAAAATCACAGCAAACAACTATCCAAAAAATGACCAGAATCTACCCAAAAAAGATACTCTATATCCAAACACATAAAGAAGAAACCACGAGATGGTAGGAGGGGTGCACTTATAATACAGTCAGACCTCATACCACCCAGGTGGGCAACCCACAGACTGGACAATAATTATATCACAAAAGTTCTCCCACAGGAATGAGAGCTCTGAGCCCCACACCAGGGTCCCCAGCCTAAAGGTCCAGCACTGGGAGGAGGAGGCCCACAGAGCATTTTGCTTTGAAAGCCAGGAGGGCTTGATTGTAGATTGAGGGAAACAAAGGGGACCATGGGAAAGAGACTCAACTCTTGGAGAGCTAAGATAAGATCTTACACACACCGGAATCCAGGTCAAAAGCACTGATTCCATAGAAGCCTGGGCCAGACCTACCTGCTAGTCTTAGAGAGTCTCCTAGGGAGGTGGCAGATGGGAGGCAGTTGTATTTCTCACTAGGTTCTTAAGCTGGTGGTGGACATAGTGGCAATCTATGTGAACTCCAGCTGGAGGCCCACATCTTGAGTCCTTGACACCAAGACCTGGCCCCACACAACAGCATGTAGACTCCAGTGCTGGGATGCCTCAGGCCAACCAACCCACAAGCCAGAAATACAGCCCCAACTATCAGCAGACAGGCTTACTGAGCCCACAGAAACCTCCAGACATGCCCCTGGACATGCCCTTGCCCACCAGAGGGCCAAGACCCAGCTCCAGAGACAAGTGGGCAGGCATGAGCCCCTCCTGCCCAGAAAGACTGCACAAGCCTCTAACCAGCCTCACACACCAGGGGGCAGACACCTGAAGCAAGAAAACTATGATCCTGCAGAACTAAGTCCATAAATATGAGTCAGAAACTATGCTGGGATCAGGCTGGTCCCTGGCTCTTAATGATGAGAAGGGAGTATACTGCTAGACACACAGGACAGCCCCCACTGAGGGCCACTTCCCCAAGGTTGAGAAATGTTACTAAGCTACTACATACATTGCTATTGCTAAGTCACTTCAGCCGTGTCTGACTCTGACCCCATAGACGGCAGCCCGCCAGGCTTCCCAATCCCTGGGATTCTCCAGGCAAGAACACTGGAGTGGGTTGCCATTTCCTTCTCCAATGCATGAAAGTGGAAAGTGAAAGGGAAGTCGCTCAGTCGTGTCCTACCCTCAGCAACCCCATGGACTGCAGCCTTCCAGGCTCCTCCATCCATGGGATTTTCCAGGCAAGAGTACTGGAGTGGGGTGCCATTGCCTTCTCCGACTACATACATAAGAAATACAAATAGAAATTTAAACAAAATGAGACAGCAAAGGAATATAGTCCAGACAAAAGAACAAGATAAAACCTCAGAACAACTAAGTGAAGTGGAGATAGGCAATCTACCTGAGAAAGAGTTCAGAGTAATGATCATAAAGATGATCCAAGAACTTTGGAAAAGAATGGATGCAGAGAGAGAAGTTGCAAGAAATTCTCAACAAAGAGTTAGAAAATACAAAGAATAAACAGAGTTGAAGAATATAGTAACTGAAATGAAAAGCACACAGAAGGAACCAACAGCAGAATAAATGAGGCAGAGGAACAAGGAGAGAGAACTGTCTTCTAGTGAGTTGAAGACAGACTGGTGGAAATCACTGCTGTGGAGCAGAATAAGGGAAAATAATGAAAGGAAATGAGGACAGTTTAAGAGACCTCAGGGAAAAATGTCAAATGCATCAAGATTTGCATGATAGAGGTCCCAAAAGGAGATGAGGGAGAGAAAGGGCCTGAGAAAATATCTGAAGAGATAATAGCATGGGAAAGGAAAGTCACCAAAATCCAGGACGCACAGGGCGTCCCGTTCAGTGTTAACCCAAGGAGGAACATGCTCAGACACATAATAATCAAACTGACAAAATTTAAAGAGAAAATATTAAAAACAACAAGGGAAAAGCAACAAATAACATACAAGAAAATCCCCATAAGACTAGTGGCCATTTTCTTACGAGAATCTCTGCAGGCCAGAAGGTAGCGGCATGATATATTTAAAATGATGAAAGGGAAAAACCTACAACCAAGAATACTCTACCCAGCAAGACTCTCGTTCAGATTCAATGGGAAAGCAAAGCCTTTACAGACAAGCAAAAGAATTCAGCACCTAAGAGAATTCAGCATTGGCTTTACTACAAATGCTAAAGGAACTTCTCTGCAAAGAAAAGGCCACAACTAGGAACAAGAATATTAGGAAACAGGAAACCTCACCAGTCAAGGCAAACATACAGTACAGGTAGGAAATCATCCAGGCACAAATACAACATCAAAACCAGTAATCATGAGAGCAAAGGAGTATGCATGAAGAATTTTAAAAATATATTTGAAATTAAGAGATAAGCAACTTAATAATCTGTCCATATAGACTTCTATATCAAAACCTCATGGTAACCATAAACAAAAAAATCAGTAATAGACATATACACAGAAAAGAAAAAGTAACCCAAATACAACATTAAAGATCATCATCAAATCACAAGACAACAAAGGAGGAAAGGAAGAAAAAACACCTACAAAAACAAATCCGAACCAATTAACAAAATGGCAATAAGAACATACATATTGATAATTATCTTGAATGTAAATGGATTAAATGCTCCAACTAAAAGACAAAGAATGACTGAATGGATACAAAAATCAAGACGCAGAGATACTCTGTATATAGGAGACCCACTTCAGAGCTAAACACATACAGAGTGAAAGTGAGGGGGTAGAAAAAGGTATTCCATGCAAATGGAAATCAAAAGAAAGGTGGAGGAGCAATACTCAAATCAGACAAAACAGGCTAAAATGAAGACTGTAACAAGAGACAAAGATGCACCCTACATAATGACCAAGGGAATAAACCAAGAAGATATAACAATTACAAATATATGTGCACCCAAAATAAAAGCACCCCAATATAAAGCAAATGTTAACATACATAAGAGAAGAAATTGAGACTGACACAGTAACAGTGAGGGACTTTAACACCCCACTTATATCAGTGGACAGAACATCCAAACAAAATCAGTAAGGAAAAACAGGCCTTAAAAGGAACATTAGACCAGATGGACTTAAATTGATATTTATACAGCATTCCATCCAAAGTAGCAGAATACACATTCTTTTCAAGTGCACACGAAACATTCTCCAGAATTTATCACATGCTGGGCCAAATCTTGGTAAGTTTAAAAAAACTGAAAATTGTATAAAGCATCTTTTCCAACCATAATGCTATGAGATTAGAAACCAAATCCAAGGGGAAAAAAATTACAAAAACCACAGATACATGGAGGATAAACAATATGCTAGTAAACAACCAATGGATCCCTGAATAAATCAAAAAATATCAGAGCCAAATGAAAATGAAAAAATGACAATCCAAACCCTATGGGATGCAGCAAGAGCAGTTCTAAGAGAGAAGTTTATAGCAATAAAAACTTACCTCAGAACAAAAGAAAAATCTCAAATAAACAACCCAGTGTTACACCTAAAGCAACTAGAGAAAGAACAAACAAAATCCAAAGTTAGTAGAAAGAAGATCAGAGCAGAAATCAATGAACTAGAACTACAGACTAATAATTGAAAAGATCAATGAAACCAAAAGCTGGTTCTTGAAAAAGATAAAAAAACAAAAACAAAAACACCTGATGAACCTGGTAGCCAGACTCACCAAGGTGGTGGGGGTGGGGTGGGGTGGGGGTGGGGGGGAGAAGGCCCAAAGGAATAAAATTAAAAATGAAAAAGAAGTTACAACAAACACCATGGAAATACAAAGGACCATAAGAGACTACCACAAGCAACTATATGCCGATAAAACTGGCAACCTAGAACAAATGAACAAGTTCTTACAAAGGTACAATCTTGCAAAACTGAACCAAGAACAAATAGAAAATATGAACAGACCAATTACAAGTACTGAAATTGAATCTGTGACTCCCAACTCCCAACACACAGAAGTCCAGGAGTATTAAACATCTATTAAACATTTAGAGAAGAGTTAATAGTTATCCTTCTGAAACTTTTCCAAAAAACTGCAGAGGAAGGAGCACTTCCAAACTAGCTCTGTGAGGCCAGCATCACCCTGCTACCAGAATCAAAGATAACACAATACCATCTTTCTAGATTCCAGATGCATGTGTTAATATACTATATTTGTTTTTCTCTTTCTGACTTACTTATGGAGAAAGAAACATCAACATATATACACTATCATGTGTAAGATGTATAGCTGGTGAAAAGCTGCTGTATATTGTAGGGAGACCAGTTTGGCGCTGTATGATATCTGGAGGGACAGGATCAGGGGAGGGGATGGAGGCTCAAGAAGGAAGGGATACATGTATTATTATGGCTGTTTCGTGTTGCTTTATGGCAGAAACCAACACAAATTATAAAAACTAAAATACGAAAAAGAAAAAAGATACCACACAAAAAGGAAATTATAGGCCAATATCACTGATGATATTGAACCAGACACAGAACAACAGGCTGGTTCAAAATTGGGAAAGGAATACATCAAGGTTGTATATTGTCACCCTGCTTATTTAACTTACATGCAGAATAACATTAGGCAAAATATTGGACTGGATGAAGCTCAAGTTGGAATCAAGATTGCTGGGAGAAATATCAACAACCTCAGATATACAGATGACAACCACCCTAAAGAAAGTGAAGAGGAACTAAAGAGCCTCTTGATGAAGGTGAAAGAGGTGAGTGAAAAAGCTGGCTTAAAGCTCAACATTAAAAAAACTAAGACCATGGCATTCAGTCACTTCACGTCCTTCATGGCCAAATACATGGGGAAAAATGGAAAACACTGACAGACTTTGTTTTGCTGGGCTCTAAAATCACTACAGATGGTGATAGCAGCCATGAAATTAAAAGATTCTTTCTCCCTGGAAGAAAAGCTATGACAAACCTAGAAAGTATATTAAAAAGCAGAGACATCACTTTGCCCACAAAGGTCCCTCTAGTCAAAACTATGGTGTTTCCAATGGTCATGTACAGATGTGAGAATTGAACCATCAACCTGGAATATTCACTGGAAGGACTGATGCTGAAGCTCCAATGCTTTGGCCACCTGATGTGAAGAGCCAACTCATTGGAAAAGACCCTGATGCTGGGAAAGACTGAGGGCAGAAGGAGAAGGGGACGACAGAGGATGAGATGGTTGGATGGCATCATCAACTCAATGGACAGGAGTCTGAGTGAACTCTGGGAGACGGTGAAGGACAGGGAAGTCTGGCTTGCTGTATTCCATGGAGTTGCAAAGAGTTAGACATGACTGAGCAACTGAACAACATATCATTGATGAACACAGATGCAAAAATCCCCAGCAAAATATTGGCAAACTGAATCCAGCAATGCATTAAAAGGATCACATATCACGATCAAGTGGGATTTATCACAGGGATTCAAGGATTTTTTCAATATCCACAGACCAATCAGTGTGATTCACATTTACAAAATGAAGAGTGAAAACCTTATGATCATCTCAATCAATATAGGAAAAGCTTTTGATAAAATTCAACATGCATTTATGATAAAAAAAACTCTCCGGAAAGTGGGCATAGAGGGAACTGACCTCAACATAATAAATATTGGCAAACCTATAGCTAACATCATATTCAATCATGAAAAGCTGAAAGCATTTCCTTTAAGATTAGGAACAAGACAAGGACATTCATTCTCACCACTTTTATTCAACACAGTTTTGAAGTCTTAGTCACAGCAATCAGAAGAAAAAGGAAAAAAAGCCATAGTGAAAAAATAATACTATCACTGTCTGCATATGACATGATACTTTACACAGAAAATCCTAAAGACGCTATCAGAAAACTACTAGAGCTCACCAATAAATTCAGATAAGTTGTAGGATAGAAAATTAATACACAGGAACCTGTTATATTTCTATATATTAACAATGAAAAAGAAAGGAAACAATCTCATTTACCACTACGGCACAAAGAATAAAATACCTAGGAGTAAACATATCTAAGGGGGCAAAAGACTAATACTTAGAAAACTGTAAGAAGCTAGTAAAAGAAATTGAAGATGATACAAACAAATGAAAAGACATACCATGTTTCTGGACTGGAAGAATACTGTCAAGATGACCATACTACCTAAAGCAATCTACAGATTCAGTGAAATCCTTATCAAATTACCAATGGCATTTTTTACAGAACTAGAACAAATTTTAAATTTGCATGGAAGTGCAAAAGATCCCAAATAGCCAAAGCAACAGAGACACCAAAGGTGGTGGATTAGAAGGAAGTGCGCTCATCTTTTGTGAGAACACCAAAATCTCAATTAGCTACTGAACAACCATCAACAGGAGGATGTTAGAATCCACCAAAAAAAGATACTCCATGTCCAAGAACAAAGGAGAAGTGGCAAGAAGATGGTAGGAGGGGCACAATCAGTTTTAAAATCAAACCTCACACTCCCCAGAGACTTGGAGGAAACAAACAAAACCCTGTGCACACCAGGACCCAGGGAAAGGAGCAGTGACCCTCCACAAGAGACTGAGCCAGACCTCCCTATGAGTGTATGAGTGTCTCCTCCAGAGGCATGGTGAGCAGTGGCCTGCCACGGGGACAGGGGCACTAGCAGCAGCGGTCCTGGGAGGCACGGCATGTGGCCTAAGTCCTCTTGGAGGAGGCCGCTATTAGCCCCACCACAGAGCCGCTGGGTGGACAATCCACAAATTGGAGAAAAATTAAAACAAAGAAGTTCTTGCACTCTTGTGAAAGTTCTAAGCCCTGCAAGAGACTTCTCAACACGGAGATCCGGCAAAGGGGCAGGGAATCTGACTTTGATGGTCAGCAGGATTTGATTACAGAACTTCTACAGGACCGGGGAAACAGAGACTCTGGGAGGGCACAGAAAAAGCTTCCTGCACACCAGGACCCAGGAGAAAAGAGCAGGGACTCCACAAGTGACTGAGCCAGACGTGCCTATGAGTGTCTGGGAGTCTGCAGCAGAGGTGTGGGTTTACAGTGGCCTGCTGCAGAGTCAAGGGCACTGCTAGCTGTAGTCCTGGGAGGCACGGCATGCTGGTATAAGTCCTTTTGGAGGAGGCTGCCTTTATACCTACCATAGAGTCTATAGCCTATGATAGAGACTACAGACTCTAGGACTGGCCACCTCAGGCCAAACTACAGGGAGGAAACACAGTCCCACTCATCAGCAGAAAACTGGATTAAAGTTTTACTTAGCACTGGCCCTGCCCACCAGAGCAAGATCCAGTTTTCCCTACAGACAGTGCCTCCTATCAGGAGCTTACACAAGCCTCTTGTCCTCATCCATCAGAGGGCAGACAAAATGAAAATCATAATCACAGAAAACCAACCAAAATGATCACATGGATCACAGCCTTGTGTAATTCAATGAAACTATAAGCCATGTCATGTAGGGCCACTCAAGAAGGGCAGGTCATGGTGCAGAGTTCTGACAAATGGTGGTCAACTGGAGAAGGGAATGGCAAACCATTTCAGCATTCTTGCCTGATGAACCCCATGTCCAGTATAGAAAGACAAAAAGATATGGCACTGAAGGAGGAGCCGTTCTGCTGCACCCCCCCACCACACCCCCAGGTAGGTAGGTGTTCAATATGCTACTGGAGAAGAGTACCGAAAAACTCCAGAAGGAATGAAGAGGCTGAGCCAAAGCAGAAAGGATACCCAGCTGTAGATGTGTCTGGTGGTGAAAGTAAAGTGCAATGCTGTAAAGAACAATATTTCATTGGAAATATTGGGAAATCCAGTCTTAGGTCCATGAATCAAGGTAAACTGGAAGTGGTCAACAGGAGATGGCAAGAAGGAACATCAACATTTTAGGAATCAGTGCACTAAAATGGACCAGAACGGGTGAATTTAATTCAGATAACCCTTATATCTACTACTATGGCCAAGAATCCCTTAGAAGGAATGAAGTAGCCCTCATAGTCAACAAGAGAGTCCAAAATGCAATACTTGGGTACAATCTCAAAAATGACAGAATGATCTTGGTTCATTTCCAAGGCAAACCGTTCAACATCACAGTAATCCAAGTCTATGCCCCAACCACTAATGCCAAAAAAGCCGAAGGTGAATGGTTCTTTGAAGTCCTACAAGACCTTCTAGAACTAACACCAAAAAAAGATGTCCTTTTCATTATAGGGGACTGGAATGCAAAAGTAGGAAGTCAAGAGATACCTGGAATAACAGGCAAGTTTGGCCTTGGAACAAAATGAAGCAAGGCAAAGGCTAACAGAGTTTTGCCAAGAGAACACACTGGTCTCAGCAAACACCCTCTTCCAACAGTATAAGACATGACTCTACACATGGATATGACCAGATGGTCAATACCAAAATCAGATTGAACATTTGCAGGCAAAGATGGAGAAGTTCTCTCTACACAGCCAGCAAAAAGAAGACCTGGAGCTGACTATTGCTCAGATCATTAGCTCCTTACTGCAAAAATCAGACTTGATTGAAAAAAGTAGGGAAAACCACTAGGTCACTAAGGTATGACCTAAATTAAATCCCTTATGATTATACGGTAGAAGTGCCAAATAGATTCAAGGCATTAGATCTGATAGACTGCCTGAAAAACTACAGATGGAGGTTTGTACCATTGTACAGGAGGTAGTGATCAAAACCATCCCCAAGAAAATGAAATGCAACAAGGAAAAATGGCTCCTTGAGTAGGCCTTACAAATAAATAAGAAATGAAGAGATGTGAAAGTCAAAGGAGAAAAGTAAAGATAATACCCATTGGAATGCAGAGTTCCAAAGAACAGCAAGGAGAGATAAGAAAGCCTTCTTAGGTGGACAATGCAAAAAATTAGAAGCAAACAATAGAATGGGAAAGACTAGCGATCTCTTCAAGAAAATTAGAGATACCAAGGGAACATTTTATGCAAAGATGGGCACAGTAAAGGAGAGAAACATAAGAATCTCAAAGAAGCAGAAGAGACTAAGAGAAGGTGGCAAGAACACACAGAAGAACTGTACAAAAAAGGTCTTAATGACCCAGACACAATGGTGTGGTCACTCACCAAGAGCCAGACATCCTGGAGTGTGAAGTCAATTAGGCCATAGGAAGCATTACAAACAAAGCTATTGGAGGTGATGGAATTCCAGCTAAGGTATTTCAAATCATAAAATATGATGCTGTTAAAATACTGCACACAATATGCCAATAAATTTGGAAAACTCAGCAGTGGCCACAGGACTAGAAAAGATTTCATTCCTATCCCAAAGAAAGGCAATGCCAAAGAATGTTCAAATTACCACACTATTGCGCTCATTTCACACACTAGCAAGGTAATGCTCAAAATCCTTGAAGCTAGGCTTCAACAGTGCATGAACCAAGAACTTCCAGATGTTCAAGCTGGATTTCGGAAAGGTAGAGGAAACAGATCAAATTGCCATCATCCACTGGATCATAGATAAAAGGAATTTCAGAAAAACATATACTTCTAATTCATTTACTAAGCTAGAGCCTTTGACTGTGTGGATCACAACAAACTTTGTTTGTTTGAATGTTGTGACTTTCACAACATTCTTCAAGAGATGGGAATACCAGAACCTTTACCTTACCTGCCTGCTGACAAACCTGTGTACCGGTCAAGAAGCAACAGTTAGAACCAACATGGTACAACAGACTGATTCAAAATTTGGCAAGGGCTCAAGGCTGTGTATTGTCATTCTGCTTATTTAACTTATATGCAGAGTACATCATGCGAAATGCTGGGCTGGATGAATCACAAGCTGGGATCAAGACTGCTAGGAGAAATACCAGTAACCTCAGATATGCCGATAACACTACCCTAAAGGCAGAAAGCGAAGAGGGACTAAAAAGCCTCTTGATGAAAGTGAAAGATAAAAGCAAAAAGCTGGTTTAAAACCAAACATTCAAAAAACTAAGATAATGGCATTCGCTCCCATCACTTCATGGCAAATAGATGGGAAAAAAATGGCAACAGTGACAGACTTTATTTCTTTGGGCTCCAAAATCACTGCAGATGGTGACTGCAGCCATGAAATTAGTACTGAATATAGTTCCCGTGATTTACAGGAGGACCTTGTTTATCTGCTTTATGTACAGTAGCATGTAAGTATTGTGTATCTTTATAATTTTTTAAGTAAACTGAGATAACCCAATGAATAGCTACTAATACTCTCCTGGTACCTAAATATGATATGCTAGGTGACAAGGGCTTATAGAACTGGAGACCCAAAGAGTGTCCACTTTCTCTGACCAAGTTATGATAATAAAAGACTCTCTTAAGACCAGGAGAGTTCCTGGGAAGGGTGGGAATTCCAGTGTAGCCCCTGCTAAGTAGGCAGATTGGTTCTTGCTACAGCTGTTTGGTTAGCTGGAAGGGCAGTCCTCTATCCAGGATGCAGTTAGTGAAGGGAACATGGCCAGAATGATCATGTGGATCATTCTCAGTGATGCAGTGGGTTCCAGTTTATGAAGGTCTGTGGGCACCTTGGTCAGGGGCTTGAATTTTATTCTAAGTCAAGTGAGAATCTGCTGTGGAAATCTACATAGCTCCATTTCTCCTGTATATTTATCTCAAATATTTCTGCTGTGTTCACAAACGGGTAGAAGAAACAAGAGGACAGAATGAATAAACAGAAAGATGTTCAGACAAGGGAATTACTGGTTTACAAGTGAATTATGATTCACTTGGAAGACTAGCATAAAAATTAGTGCAATCTATCTATTTTGGTACTATCAAGGACAGAAGGAGACAAGATGATAGAGTGTGAGGTTTTCATCTTAACCTTGATGAAGGAAACTAAGAAAGCAACCAAAGTGAGACATTTCCATGTTTTTGTCTCTGCAAACATTTAACCAAAGAGGTTAGACTTAGGGCAGGAAGAATGTTGAAAAAGAGAGGTGCTTGGGATAAGGGGTCAAATATAGGGGGGCTGAGATTTCTCAGGGAAATTGAAAAGATGAAAGTGTAGTATCAAGCAAACTGAAGGTCTGTCTCTGTATCAAGGTGTACATCAGAGAAGCATCAGTGTTGAGAGCAACCATTCTGTTCCTGATTGGATTAGATTTTGTGTTTGTTTCCATGAAATTAAAAGACGCTTGCTCCTTATAAGAAAAGCTATGGAAAAACCTAGACAGCGTATTGAAAAGCAGAGACATCACTTTACCTACAAAGGTCCAATTCAATAAAAACTATGGTTTTTTCAGTAGTCATGTATGGATGTGAGAGTTGGACCATAGATAAGGCTGAGCACAGAAGAACTGATGCTTTTGGAACTGTGGTGCTGGATAAAACTCTTTAGAATCCCTTGGACAGCAAGGGTATCAAATCAGTCAATCCTAAAGGAAATCAACCCTGAATATTCATCAAAAGGACTGATACTGAAGCCAAAGCTCCAACACTTTGGCCACCTGATGTGATGAGCTGACTCACTGGAAAAGACCCTGATGCTGGGAAAGACTGAAGGCAGGCAGAGAAGGGGGAAACAGAGGATGAGATGGTTGGATGGCATCACCAACTCAATGGATAGAAGTTTGCTCAAACTCTGGGAGACAATGAAGGACAGGAAAGCCTGGTGTGCTGCAGTCCATGGTGGTCACATAGAGTTATGACACTACTGAGCGACTGAGCAACAACAAAGATACTGAGAAAGAAACTGGAGCTGGAGGAATCATGCTCCCTGACCACAGTAATCAAAACAGTATTGTGCTGGCACAAAAACAGAAATATAGATCAATGGAATAGAAAACCCAGAAATAAATGCACACCTATTGCCAATAATGTATGATAAAAGGGCAAGAATATACAGTGAAGAAAAAAAGAGTCTTTTCAACATGTGGTACTGGGAAAACTGGAAAACTACTTAAGAAGGAAACTAGAACAGTATCTAACATCACATACAAAACTAAACCCCAAATCAATTAAAGACCTAAATGTAGAACTGGATGCTATAAAACTCCTAGAGGAAAACAGAGACATAACACCCTTGTACATAAATCGTGACAGAATCTTTTTGGATTCATTTCCAAATGAATAGAATGATGAAAATAAAAACAAAAATAAACAAATGGGACTTAATTAAAAGCTTTTGGACAGCAAAGGAAACCATAAACAAAATGAAAAGACAAGCTATAAAATGGGAGAAAACATCTGCAAACCATGCAGCCCCCAAGGTCTTAATCTCCAAAATATAGAAACAGCTCATGCAGCCCAATCATAAAATGGGTAGAAGAGCTAAACAGATACTTCTCCAAAGAAGACATACAGATGGCAAACAGGTACATGAAAAGATGCTCAACACTGCTAATTATTAGAGAACCTCAAATCAAAACTACAATGAGGTATCACTTCATACCATTCAGAATGGCCATCATCCATCAAAAAATCTACAAATAATAAATGCTGGTTGAGAGTATGAATAAAAGGGAGCTCTCCTACACTGCTGGGAATATAGACTGGTACAGCCACTATGGAGAACAATGTGGAGGTTCCTTAGAAAACTAAAATTAAAGCTACATATAATCTTGCAATCCCACTCCTGGGCATATATCTGAAGAAAACTATAATTCAGAAATATAAATGCACCCCAGTATTTATAGAGGCACTATTTACAATAGCCAAGACATGGAAGCAACCTAAGTGTTTATTGACAGATGAACAAATACAGAAGCTATGGAATATACAGACACACACACAGTGGAATATTATTCAGCCATAAAGAGAATTTTTAAATGCCATTTGCAGCAATATGAATGGATCTAGAGATTATCATACTAAATGAAGTAAACCAGACAGAGAAAGATAAATATGTATGATATTGCTTATATGTGGAAGCTCAAAAAAAAAAAAAAAGATATAAATGAACTTGTTTCCTACACATGAAGGGACTCAGACATAGAAAACAAATCTGTGGTTACCAATGGGCAAAATGGGATGGGAGGAGGGATAAATTAGCAGGTTGGGATTAACATATACACACTACTATATACAAAACAACAAACAAGGACCTACTGTGTAGCAAAGGAAACTGTAGTCAACAGTTTATAATAACATATTAAGGGAAGAGAATCTGAAGAGGACTATATATATATGTATGTATACATACATACATATACAGTGTATGTATATGTAACTGAATTGCTGTACTGTACACCTGAACGCCAAATGATACTGTAAATCAACTACATTTAAATAAAAAAAATTATAAAGAAATGATAAATAGGTATATTGGCCTTCATATCAATGACACAATATGGGTAGAACAAGCATTTAAAGAGAAGAAAATTATGGTTCAGGCTCACAGTAATGTGGTAATTAAACAAAATAGAGAACCATATTTATATATTTAATGATCCAGTCTATCTTTTTCCCCATTCCCTAACAGAAACCAACCAAGCTGTCTCTCAGCATTTCAGAATTTAAAAGCTAGGTCCTTCCCTTTGTAGTGTTAGTGTTTCGCTTATGTTGCTTTTCAGTTTGATCCTCCATCATAACATGGAACAAGCAGGGTAAAAATAATGGAAATGTGTGTTGGCAGATTTTGTTATTAGATCTAAGTTTCATAGAAAAATACCTTGCAACTAAGGAATAAAGCCAAAATTATAAAATTTAATAAACACTTATTCAATGACTACTACAAGCAAGTTAATATATTAGGTCTTATTAATTGAAAGGGCTTTCCTGGTAGCTCAGCTGGTAAAGAATCCACCTGCAATGCAGGAGACCTCAGTTCAATTCCTGGGTTGAGAAGATCTGCTGCAGAAGGGATAGGCCACCCACTCCAGTATTCCTGGGCTTCCCTGGTGGCTCAGCTGGTAAAGAATCTGCCTGCAATGTGGGAGACCTGGGTTCAATCCCTGGGTTGGGAAGATCCCTTGGAGAAGGGAATGGCTATCCACTCCACACAGATATGGACCTTGATATTAAGCAACTTAAAGTTCTTAGAAGTTACATTTCACTGTTGCTTTTACATATATCCTCTCACCTCAAATAGGTTATCTGTTATATAAATGCATGCATACACATACGGATACACACTTACACACACACACAAATACTTATAAATGCATATATATATGTAGAAGGAGAGAATCACCAAGATGCTAACTTACAGATTGCTGCATACCACATTTGTTTTAAAGTATCTGTCAAATACCCGCAGAGAAATAACATTTTCCTATTCCAGAAATTATGTGGAATAGAAAAATTCCAAGGTTCTTTCCAGCTTTACCCTATTAATTCACAGAAAATAGAAGTTCTGATAACATGTTGAGGAGATTGGTATCTAATTTCAAGATTTAATTTCTTATCAGTTGCTATACTTTATAGGTGGATATTTAATAAAGCACCTCAAAGTTGCAAAACCAACCCATTTCACTTTCAGAACCTTAAGTTTTGTCATCAACCTAGTAAACTGATGTAAAAGCTTCATTAAGAGAGAGGTGTAATTTGTGCTCTTCGAGAGTGTTCAATAGACTAAAAATTTAATTTTCTCTTGTAACCAAAGATGATTCTTACGTCAAGGACTGATCCAGAGAGATCGGCTCGTTCAAGATTTGCACAGCAGAGATTGGCGTGGGCAAGATTGCAGCGACTTAAATTGGCCATTTTGAAGTTAATGTATCGCAGGTCCAATCGAGAAAGATCAGCACCACTGAAGTTTAAACCCTAAAATTAAAAAACACAAATGGTCACAATATATAAACCATCTGTAGTATTTAATTTAACCACAATAGTTAAGCACCGTGGTTTATAGAAGTAATTGGCAGTTCAGTCACTTGGAGTCTATTACAAAACATGATCAAATGGAACTCAGATATATAAAATCAGTATCCTTAATGGAGTCTTAAAAGTCACTCGATTTACATATAACATTAGAATGCATCTTGGCTATGCCTCATTTATGTGCAGAAGTTGCTAAAAAGATAGATCTCTGCTGGTCATGCACCTACTGATCACTATTTTTAATAAATTGTACTTATGTTATTAATTCTATAATTCAAGAACATTATATTGTTAAAACTGAGTATTGCAGTTTTTAATATCGTTATTGCTATAACACATAAAAGTATAAGTATCTTCCACTGCCACTGACTGATCATACATAACAGCTGTACAAATAATTGACTTTTTAATTGTTGGAATTTCTATGCACTACCAAAAACTGCTGTATGAGGCATAATTAAACAGTAAAAGACTATTACATCTCTTTTTTATGCTAACCATTTTGGGACTGACTCAATGCTATGACCCATAATTAAAATATATCTTGCATGAAAAAAAAAAATAAGGTAAGAAAAAAATTCCTAGAATTTAAAACGTCCCTCACAGACTTACTGACACAAATAACTTATGTAAAATCTGCTTCAATTACCTGGCAACGCAATTCTGATTTGGTTGGAGTGGCGAGCAGAAACCGGACAAATTCCTTTCGAGATATGGGTGAATGATCCTCTGGTGGTTGTGAATTCTTGAAGACATATTGACAAATTAGTGTAGAATTCTGGGAGACAGTTACAATAAATATATTATTTGGCTAATGTAAAAATACCTTTTTTGCCACTTACCTTTATTGCCACTTCCAGGTGTTCAATCAATGAGTCAATACCAAAAAATCTCGCTTCTTCTAACACACCTATCATAACAAAAACAATTTGACTTTTACAGAATACTATTCACCTCAATAATCCTTTATAAAGGATTCTATAAAGTTAAATTCTCACAAGTGAAATACAAGTTTTGCTGTCATTGCTCAGTGTCTGACTTTTTGTGACCCCATGGACTGTATCCCAGGAAAGAAACTGGAGTAGGTTGCCACTGCCTTCTCCAGTGGACCTTGCCGGACAAGGGGTTGAATCCACATCTCCTGCACTGGCAGGCAGATTCTTTACCACTGAGCCATCAGGGAAGCCTTGAAATACAAGGAGGGTAGGCTATCCCACTTTATACAAGAAAAATAACTAACGTTTAGAACATATGTAGCAGTAGCAGCAGCAGAACATATGCATAATACTTAAAAATATCTGTAAATAAAGAAGCTTTCTAAATAGGTTACATACAGCAAAAGAAAAAAAACAGAAGACTAATGAATCAGAAATAAAGCTTTCCATATTAAAAAATTATTTCAGAAAACTACCTTATATAAGCCCTAGGCCAAAAAAAATCCAAATTATCACACATTCTTAAATAACTGATACAGTGATTTTTAAACCCAATAATAAATGGTTAGCTCACCTAATCTTAACACTTCATTGACTTTTTCAATGAAGCAGATCAGAATAAGTTTGTCACAAGTATCTTTTACTTACTGAATCAGGAAATTATAGAAATAAATAAAAGCAAGCCAGCATCAAAACAAAAGTCAGAAGTATAATTTAGAAACTTTGTTATAGGAGAATCAATTTTTTAAAAGGGATTTCTAGGGGACTCCAATCAGGATGGCAGAATAGAAGGACATGGAGCTCACTCTCTCCAACAAGCGTATCAAAAATTCACCTACATCTTGAACAGTTCTCACAGAAATCTTGGAATGCTGGTAGAATATCCCAAACACCCCAAATAACACGAAAGATCTCCACATAACCAGGTAGGACCAGAAAAAAAGAAAAAGAAATCGGGATGGTACTTGACAGCTTGGGAGGAAGCTGTGAAAGAGGAAAGGTTCCTAATCCTGAGATCAGCTGGGACAGAATCAGATCGGGTGATACTAGCCTCTAAAGCTCCCTTTCTGTCCCAGCTGATCTCCCCACCTGTGAAGAAGCTTCTGAGGATGTAGGAAGTTTTCCTTTTGCACAACTTCCTCCCAGGCGTGCAAGTCTCATCCCAATATGAGCAGGGCAAAGGGTAACAGTTTTGCCAAAAGAACACACTGGTCACAACAAACACCCTCTTCCAACAAAGCAAGAGAAGAGGCTACACATGGACATCATCACCACATGGTCAATACTGAAATCATTCAGTATATATTCTTTGTAGCCAAAGATAGTAGCTCTGTACAGGCAGCAAAAACAAGACCTGGTGCTGACTGTGGCCCAGATCATGAGCTCCTTATTGCAAAATTCAGACTTAAAATGAAGAAAGTGGGTAAAACCATAAGGTCCCTCAGGTATGACCTATATCAAATCCTTATGATGTAAATCCCTTATAATGTAAATCACTTATACAGTAGAAGTGACAGATAGATTCAAGGGATTAGATCTGACAGTGCCTGAAGAACTATGGACAGAGATTTGTAACATTGCACAGGAGGTGGTGACAAAACCATCCCCAAGAAAATAAAATGCAAAAAGGCAAAAAATGGTTGTCTGAGGAGGCCTTACAAATAGCTGAGAAAAGAAGAGAATGAAAGGCAAAGGAGAAAAGGAAAGATATACTCACCTGAATGCAGAGTTCCAAAGAACAGCAAGGAGAGAGAACAAAAACTTCCTAAGTGAATACTCCAAAGAAATAGAGGCAAACAATAAAATGGGAAAGACTAGAGATCTTTTTAAGAAAATTAGAAATACCAAGGGAACATTTTATGCAAAAATGGGCACAATAAAGGACAGAAACGGTATAGACCTAACAGAAGCAGGAGATATTAAGAAGAGGTGACAAAAATACACAGAACTGTACTAAAAAGGTCTTAACGACCAGATAATCATGATCATGTGGTTACTCATTTAGAGTCAATATCCTGGAGTGTGAATTCAAGTGGGCCTTAGGAAGCATTACTATGAAGAAAGCTAGTGGAGGTGATGGAATTCCAGCTGAGCTATTTCAAATCCTAAAAGATGATGCTGTGAAAGTGCAGCACTCAATATGCCAGCAAATTTGGAAACTCAGCAGTGGCCACAGGACTAAAACAGTTCAATTTTCATGCCAATCACAAAGAAGGACAATGCCAAAGAATGTTCACACTACCACACAACTGCACTCATTTCACAGGCTAACAAGGTAATACTCAAAATACTTCAAGCTAGGCTTCAAGAGTACGTGAACCAAGAAATTCCAGATGTACAAGCTGGATTTAGGAAAGGCAGAGGAACCAGAAGTCAAGTTGCCAACATCTGCTGGATCACAGACAAAGCAAAAGAACTCGAGAAAAACTTCTACTTCTGTTTCACTGACTGTGCTAAAGCCTTTGTGTGGATCACAGCGAACTGTGGGAAATTCTTCAAGAGATGGGAATACCCGACCACCTGACCTGCTGCCTGAGAAATGTGTATGCAGGTCAAGAAACAACAGTTAGAACTGGACATGGAATGATGGATTGTTTCAACCTTGGGAAAGGAGTACATCAAGGCTGTATACTGTCACCCTGCTTATTTAACTTATGTGCAGAGTACTCATGTGAAATGCTGGGCTTGCAGAGTACTCATGTGAAATGCTGGGCTGGATGAATTCCAAGCTGGAATCAAGATTTCTGGGAGAAATATCAATAACCTCAAATATGTAGATAACACCACCCTAATGGCAGAAAGTGAAGAGGAGTTAAAAAGCCTCTTGATGAAGGTGAAAACAACATTCAAAAACCTAAGATCCTGGCATCTGGTTCCCTCACTTCATGGCAAATAGATGGGAAAAAAAGGAAACAGTGAAAGACTTTATTTGGGGGGCTCCAAAATCACTGTGGATGGGGACTGCAGCCATGAAATTAAAAGACACTTGCTCCTTGGAAGAAAAGCTATAAGAAACTTAGCGTATTAAAGAAACAGAGACAGCACTTTGCCAACAAAGGTCTGTATGGCCAAAGGTATGTTTTTTCCAGTAGTCATGGATGGATTGAAAGTTGGACCATAAAGAAGGCTGAGCGCCAAAGAGTTGATGCTTTCGAGCTGTGGTGCTAGAGTTGACTAATGAGAGTCCCTTGGACAGCAAGGAGATCAAGCCAGTCAATCCTGAAGGAAATAAATCAACCCTGAATAGTCATTGGAAGGACTGATGTTGATGCTCCAATACTTTGGCCATTTGATGTGGATATGACTCATTGGAAAAGATCCTGACGCTAGGAATCATTGAGAGCAGGAGGAGAAGGGGACAACAGAGGATGAGATGGTTGGATGGCATTACCAACTCAATGCACATGAGTTTGAGCAAACTCTGGGAGACAGTGAAGGACAGGGAAGCCTGGCTTGTTCAGTCCATGGGATTACAAAGAGTCAGTCAGACTTAGCAACTGACAACAGAGGCTCAGAGAAGCGTGAGGCACACATTTATGATGAAAGCTGTTCAAAGCATGGGCACAGAAAGAACCTACCTTAACATAATAAAGGCCATTTATAACAAACCCACAGCAAACATAATCTTAACAGGGAGAACTGAAACCATGCCCTCTAGGATCAGGAACAAGACAAGACTGCCCTTTCTAACCACTATTATTCAACACAGTTTTGAAAGTCCTAGCTACAGCAATCAAAGAAGAAAGAAAAGTAAAAGGAATCCAGATTGGAAAGGAAGAAGAAAAACTCACTATTTGCAGATGGCATTGATACTGTACATGAAAAACTCTAAAGATATTACCACAAATTTACTAGAGGATAAAAAAATCAATACCTAGCAATCACTTGAATTCCTATACACTAGCAATGAAAAATAGAGAAACTAAGGAATTAAACACATTTACCATTGCAATAAAAATAATAAAATACCTAGGAATAAACCTACCTAAGGAGACAAAAATTGGATTAAAGATTTACTGCACATGGCCCTGTCCATCAGAACAAGAACCAGTTCCCCCCTCTGGTCAGTCTCTCCCATCAGGAAGCATCCATAAGCCTCTTATCCTTCTCCATCAGAGGGCAGACAGACTGAAAACCACAGTCATAGAAAACTAACCAAACTGATCACATGGACCACAGCCTTGTCTAACTCAATGAAACTATGAGCCACGCCATATATGGCTACCCAAGATGGACGGGTAATGGTGGAGAGTTCTGACAAGATGTGGTCCACTGAAGAAGGGAGTGGTGAACCACCAGTATTCTTGCCTTGAGAACCCCATGAACAGTATGAAAAGGCAAAAAGATAGGACACTGAAAGATGAACTCCCTAGGTCAGTAGATGCCCAAAATGCTACTGGAGATCAGTGGAGAAATAACTCTAGAAAGAATGAAGAGACGGAGCCAAAGCAAAAACAACACCCAGTTGTGGATGGGACTGGTGACAGAAGCAAAGTCCAATGCTGTAAAGAACAATATTGCATAGGAACCTGGAATGTTAGGTCTGTGAATCAAAGCAAATTGGAAGTGGTCAAACAGGAGATGGCAAGAGTGAAGATCAACATTTTAGGAATCAGTGACCTAAAATGGAGTGGAATGGGTGAATTTAACTCAGATGATCATTATATCTACTACTGTGGGCAAGAATCCTTAGAAATGGAGTAGCCATCATAGTCAACAAAAGAGTCTGAAATGAAGTACTTGGATGCAATCTGATCTCTGTTCGTTTCAAAGGCAAACCATTCAATATCATGGTAATCTAAGTCTATGCCCCGACCAGTAATGTTGAAGTTGAACGGTTCTACGAAGACCTACAAGACCTTCTAGAACTAACACTCAAAAAAGATGTCCTTTTCATTATAGAACTGGAAAGCAAAAGCAGGAAGTCAAGAGATACCTGGAGTAACAGGCAAATTTGGCCTAGGAGTACAGAATGAAGCAGGGCAAAGACTCATAGAGTTCTGCCAAGAGAACACACTGGTCATAGCAAACACCTCTTCCAACAACACAAGAAAAGACTATACATGGACATCACCAGACGGTCAATAAAGAAATCAGACTGATTATATTCTTTGCAGTCAGAGATGGAGAAGCTCTATACAGTCAGCAAAAAACAAGACTGGGAGCTGACTGTGGCTCAGATCATGAACTCCTTATTGCCAAATTCAGACTTTAGTTGAAAAAAGTGGGGAAAACCACTAGACCATTCAGGTATGACCTCAATCAAATCCCTCACAATTATCCAGTGGAAGTGACAGATAGATTCAAGAGATTAGATCTGACAGACTGCCTGAAGAACTATGGACAGAAGTTCACGACAGTGAATAGGAAACAGGAATCCAGACCATCCCCAAGAAAAAGAAATGCAAAAAAGCAAAATGGCTGTCAAAGAAGGCCTTACAATAGCTGTGAAAAGGAGAGAAGTGAAAAGCAAAGGAGAAAAGGAAAGATATACCCATTTGAATGCAGAGTTCCAAAGAACAGCAAGGACAGATAAGAAAGCCTTCCTCAGTGATCAGTGCAAAGAAATAGAGGAAAACAATCAAATGGAAAAGACTAGAGATCCCTTCAAGAAAATTAGAGATACCAAGGGAACTTTTCATGCAAAGACGGGCACAATAAAGGACAGAAATGGTATGAACCTAACAGAAGCAGAAGATTAGTATTAAGAAGAGGTGGCAGAATACACAGAAGAACTGTACAAAAAAGATCTTCATGACCCAGATAATCATGATGGTGTGATCACTCACCTAGAGCCAGACATCCTGGAATGTAAAGTCAAGTGGGCCTTAGGAAGCATCACTACGAACAAAGCCAGTGGAGGTAATGGAATACCAGTTGAGCTATTTTAAATCCTGAAAGATGACGCTGTGAAAGTGCTGCACTCAATATGCCAGCAAATTTGGAAAACTCAGCAGTGGCCACAGGACTGGAAAATGTCAGTTTTCATTCCAATCCCAAAGAAAGGCAATGCCAAAGAATGCTCAAACTACTGCATAATTGTACTCATCTCACACACTAGTAAAGTAATGCTCAAAATTCTCCAAGCCAGGCTTCAGCAATATGTGAACTGTGAACTTCCTGATGTTCAAGCTGGTTTTAGAAAAGGCAGAGGAACCAGAGATCAAATTGCCAACATCTGCTGGATCATGGAAAAAGCAAGAGAGTTCCAGAAAAGCATCTATTTCTGCTTTATTGACTATGCCAAAGCCTTTGACTGTGTGGATCACAATAAACTGTGGAAAATTCTTCAAGAGATGGGAATACCAGACCACCTGATCTGCCTCTTGAGAAACCTGTACGCAGGTCTGGAAGCAACAGTTAGAACTGAACATGGAACAACAGACTAGTTCCAAATAGGAAAAGGAGTACGTCAAGGCTGTATATTGTCACCCTGTTTATTTAACTTATATGCAGAGTACATCATGAGAAATGCTGGACTGGAAGAAACACAAGCTGGAATCAAAATTGCCGGGAGAAATATCAATAACCTCAGATATGCAGATGACACCACCCTTATGGCAGAAAGTGAAGAGGAACTAAAAAGCCTCTTGATGAAGGTGAAAGTGGAGAGTGAAAAAGTTGGCTTAAAGCTCAACATTCAGAAAACAAAGATCATGGCATCCGGTCCCATCACTTCATGGGAAATAGATGGGGAAAGAGTGGAAACAGTGTCCGACTTTATGTTCTAGGGCTCCAAAATCACTACAGATGATGATTGCAGCCATGAAATTAAAAGACGCTTACTTCTTGGAAGGAAAGTTATGACCAACCTAGATAGCATATTCAAAAGCAGAGACATTACTTTGCCAACAAAGGTTCGTCTAGTCAAGGCTATGGTTTTTCCTGTGGTCATGTATGGATGTGAGAGTTGGACTATGAAGAAGGCTGAGCGCCAAAGAATTGATGCTTTTGAACTGTGGTGTTGGAGAAGACTCTTGAGAGTCCCTTGGACTGCAAGGAGATCCAACCAGTCCATTCTGAAGGAGATCAGCCCTGGGATTTCTTTGGAAGGAATGATGCTAAAGCTGAAACTCCAGTATTTTGGCCACCTCATGTGAAGAGCTGACTCATTGGAAAAGACTCTGATGCTGGGAGGGATTGGGGGCAGGAGGACAAGGGGACGACAGAGGATGAGATGGCTGGATGGCATCACTGACTCGATGGACGTGAGTCTGGGTGAACTCCGGGAGTTGGTGATGGACAGGGAGGCCTGGCGTGCTGCGATTCATGGGGTCGCAAAGAGTCGGACACGACTGAGCGACTGAACTGAACTGAGGATATGCTACCAATCAAGACTATCGTTTCCAATAGAAGGCAGAATAAAGAATTTCTCAGACAAGCAAAAAATAAAAAAACATATCAATACTAATTGGAAAAGGCCCTGATGTTGGGAAAGATTGAGGGCATGAAGTGAAGGGAGTGACAGGATGAGATGATTGGATGGCATCAGTGACTCAATGGACATGAGTTTGAGCAAGCTCCAGGACATAATGAAGGACAGGGAAAAGCTGGTGTGCTGTAGTTCATGGGGTCGAAAAGAGTCAGACATGAATTAGTGAATAAACAACAAGAAGAACAAAATGTATCCTAAAAGAAATGTTGAAAGGCCTTCTATAAATAGAAGGGAAGCAAGAATATGCAAGAAAGAAAAAAAAAAATCACAGTTGGAAATTAAATCACTTACCAAATTTTTTGAAAATGATGATAACTACAAGGAATAGCAAAACAATAAATGTGAAGATGTAAAAGAAGAAATCAAAATCATAAATGTGGGAGAAGTAGTAAGAAAATGTAGATTTTTTTGTGGAATGTGTTTGAGATTATATGACAATCAGTCTAAAGCAAGTACATATAAGGGGTTAATATATGTTGAAAAACAGAGTAGCCACAAATCAAAAACGTGTAATAGAGGCACAAAAACCAAAAAGAACAGAAGCATAATGCAAAAGAAAATCAAACTATAGAAGGAAAAGATCAAAGAAGAAATACAAAAATCAACTGGAAAAGAAGGTCTGAAATGGTAATAAATACATATCTATCAATAATTACCCTAATTGTCAATGGACTAAATGCTCCAATCAAAAACATTGGAGTAACGGATTGGATTAAAAACACAAGAGCCTACAATAGGCTGCCAATGAGAGACTCACTTTAGGGCAAAGGATACATATAGATTGAATGTGAGGGGAAGCAAATGAAAATGACAAGAAAGTAAGGGTTACAAAGCTTGCATCAGACAAAATAAACTTTAAAACAAAGGCCAAAGGTAAAGAACAACAATATGTAATGACAAAGGATCAATTCAAAAAGAAGGTATTATACTCATCAACATATATGCACCCAATTTATGAGATTGAAATACATAAAATAAATACTGAGAGACATAAAGGGAGAAATTGACAGGAAATTTAGTAATAGAGACACTGACATCCCACTCATATCAATGGACAGCTGTTCTGGACAGAAAATAAGGCAACAGAGATCATACATGATACAACAGAACAGTTAGACTTAATTTACATTTTCAAGACATTAAATCCAAAAAATGTAGAATACACATTCTTTTCAAATGCACATGGAACATTCTCTAGGATTGATCACAGACTAGCATGAAAATAATCCTCAACAATTTTAAGAGGATGGAAATTATTTCAAGCATCTTTTCTGACCACAGTGAAATGAAAGTAGAAATCAACCACAGAACAGAAATGAGAAAAAAATGAATACATGGCGACTAAACAACTGTTACCAAAACAATGGTTCAAGGATGAAATCAAAGAAGGAATTATAAAATATGAGACAAATGACAATGAAAACACAACTATACAAAATCTGTGGGATGCAGCAAAAGCAGTTCTTAGCAAAATGAGCCTTCCTCTCAAATAAACATCATATAAAAGAATTAGAAAAAGAGGGAACATATAAAAGAATTAGAAAAAGAGGGAACAAACAATACTTAAAAGTCAGCAGAAGGAAGGAAATAAAGATAAGATTGTTGTTATTGCTGTTGTTTAGGCACTAAGTTGTGTCTGACTTTTTTGAGACCCCAGGGACTATAGCCCACCAGGATGCGCTGTCCATGGGATTTCCCAGGCAAAGATATTGTCATTTTTATCTCCAGGGAATCTTCCTGACCCTGGAGTGACCCATGCGAGTGACTGAACTTGCATCTCCTGCATTGGCAGGTGGATTCTTTACCACTAAGTCATCTGGGAAGCCCGAGGATCAGACAGGAAATAAATAAAATAGAAATTATAAAAAGCAATTAAAAAAATCAATAAAACCAAGAATTCGATTTTTTTAAAGGGTACAGAAAATTTACAAATTACTGGCTAGGTTCATAAGAAAGAAGAGAGAGGACCTTAATAAAAAATAAGAAATGAAAAAGGAGAAATAACAACTGATATGTTAAAAATTTTAAAAATCATAAGAGAATACTATGAATCATCAGAGACATGCCAACAAACTGGACAAACCAGAGGAAATGGACACGTTTCTAGAAAGTACAGCCTACAAAAACTGAATTTAAAAAGTAAACCAATTTGAACACACCAATCACTACAAGCAAAATAGAATCTGTAAAAAAAAAAAAAAAAAAAACAAAAAATCCTACTAAGGTCCAGGACCAGATGGCTTCACAGTCAAAACTGACCAAACCTGCGAAGAAGAACTTACACTGATCCTTCTTAAAATCATCCTCAAGACTGAAGAGGAGGGCACACACTCAAAAACATTCTGTGGAGCTACCAATACCAAAGTAAGAAAAAAGATACCACCAGTGAAGAAAATTTAGGCCAATATATTTGATAATTTAGATGAAAAAAATTCTCACTGAAACATTATCAAACCGAATACAAAGATCATACACCATGACCAAGCTGGATTCATCCTAGAGTCACAGGAATGGCCCAACATTTGCAGATCAATCTACATCAAATAAAAGACAAGACAAAAACTACATAGTCATCTCAACAGATAAAGAAAAACCATTTGATAAAATTCAGCTCCCATTCATGATAAAACATTCTCCACCAAATTAAGTATAAAGGGAACATATATCAACCTATAAGAAACTCAGAGCCAATATAATACTCAATGGCGAAAAGCTGAAAACCTTTATTTTACACTAAAAACTGGATTAAGACAAGGTTGCCCACTCTTACCACTTTTATTCAACATAATATGGGAAGTCTTAGCCACAGCAATCATATAAGAGAAAGAAATAACAGGTATCCAAATTGGAAGGGAAGAGGTGAAGCTGTCATTATACTCAGATGAAATGATAATATATATCTGCATGTGCATGCTAAGTTGCTTCAGTCGTATGTGACTCTTTGTGACCCTATGGACTGGAGCCCACCAGGCTCCTTTGTGCATGGGGATTTTCTAGGCAAGAATACTGGAGTAGGTTGCCATGCACTCATCCAAGCAATCTTCCTGACCCAGGGATCAAACTTGCATCTCATGCAGCTCCTGTTTTGCAGGTGGATTTTTATCACTGAGCCACTGAGGAACCTTTATACTATATATAGAAAACCCTGAGGATTCCACACAAAAACTACTAGCACTGATAAATGAATTCAGCAAGGTAGCAGGATACAAAATTAACGTACAGAAATTGGTTGTACTTCTTTACACTAACAATGCGAATGTAAAAATAATTCATTTTAAAATTGCCTGGAGCCTATTATACAGAGTGAAGTAAGCCAGAAAGAAAAACACCAATACAGAATACTAACGCATATATATGGAATTTAGAAAGATGGTAACGATAACCCTGTATGCGAGACAGCAAAAGAGACACAGATGTATCGAACAGTCTTTTGGACTCCGTGGGAGAGGGCGAGGGTGATGGCATTGAAACATGTATAATATCATATGTGAAACGAATCACCAGTCCAGGTTCAATGCATGATACAGGATGCTTGGGGCTGGTGCACTGGGATGACCCAGAGGGATGGTATGGGGAGGGAGGTGGGAGGGGGGTTCAGGATGGGGAACACATGTACACCCGTGGTGGATTCATGTTGATGTATGGCAAAACCAATACAATAATGTAAAGTAATTAGCCTCCAATTAAAATAAATAAATTTATATTAAAAAAATAAAAAATAAATAAAATTGCCTGAATTAAAATACTTAGAAATAAATCTCAACAAGGACATAAAAACTTATACGGTGATTAATAAAGGAAACTGATGGTGATTCAAAGAGATGAAAGATGTCACATTATCATGGAAAGAATACTGTGAAAATGGCCATGCTGCCCAAAGCAAGCTACAGATTTAATGCAATCCCTATCAAATTACCTAAGAGACCTTTCACAGAATTAGAAAAAAATAATCCTAAAATTTATATGGAACCATAAAAGACCCAGAATTGCCAAAGCAATACTGAAGAAAAAGAACAATGCAGGAAGCATAACTCTCCCAGATTTCATGTAATACTCAAAGCTACAGTAATCAAAACAGCTTGGGATTGGAACAAAAACAGATATATAAATCAATGGAGCAGAGTTCCAGAGAAAAGCAGGGAGAGATAATAAGTCGTTCTCCAATGAACAATGCAAAGTAGAAGAGAACAATAGAATCAGAAAGATTAGAGATTTCCTGAAGAAAACTGGGAATACCAAGGGAACATTTCATGCAAGGATGGACACAATAAAGGACACCACCCTGCTGCTGCTGCTGCTGCTGCTGCTAAGTCGCTTCAGTCGTGTCCGACTCTGTGTGACCCCATAGACGGCAGCCGACCAGGGTCCCCGTCCCTGATATTCTCCAGGCAAGAACACTGGAGTGGGTTGCCATTTCCTTCTCCAATGCATGAAAGTGAGAAGTGAAAGTGAAGTTGCTCAGTCGTGTCTGACTCTTTGTCACCCCATGGACTGCAGCCCACCAGGCTCCTCCGTCCATGGGATTTTCCAGGCAAGAGTACTGGAGTGGGGTGCCATTGCCTTCTCCGAATGGCAGAAAGTGAAGAGGAACTAAAGAGCCTCTTGATGAAGGTGAATGAAGAAAGTGAAAAAGCTAGCTTAAAAATCAATATTCAAAAAACTAAGATCATTGCATCTGGTCCCATCAACTTCATGGCAAATAGATGGGGAGAAAATGGAAACAATGACAGACTTTTATTTTCTTATACTCCAAAATCATTGCAGATGGTGACTTCAAGCCATGAAATTAAAAGACACTTGCTCCTTGGAAGAAAGTGAAAGTGAAGTCACTCAGTCATGTCTGACTTTTTGCAACTCCATGGAATGGAACCTACAAGGCTCCTTCATCCATGGAATTTTCCAGGCAAGAGTACTGGAGTAGGTTGCCATTTCCTTGGAAGAAAAGCTATGACAAACCTAGACAATGTATTAAAAAGCAGAGACATCGCTTTGCCCATAAAAATCCATTTAGTCAAAGCTATGGCTTTTCCATTAGTCATGTATGGATGTGAGAGCTGGACCATCTGGACCATAAAGGTGGCTGAGCATTGAAGACTTGATGCTTCCAAACTGTGTTGCTGGAGAAGACTCTTGAGAGTCCCTTGGACAGCAAGAAGATCAAACCAGTCAATCCTAACGGAAATAAATCAACCCTGAATATTTATTGGAAGGACTGATGCTCCAATACTTTGGCCATCTGATGCTAGGAGCCAACTTACCTGAAAAAACCCTGATGCTAGGAAAGACTGAGGGCAGAAGAAGGGGGTGACAGTGGATGATATGGTTGGATGGCATCACCAACTCAATGGACATGAGTTTGAGCAAACTCCAGGAACTAGTCAAAGACAGGGAAGCCTGGCTTGCCATAGTCCACGGGGCTGCAAAGAATCAGACAGAACTTAGTGAATGAAT
Source organism: Bubalus bubalis (assembly GCF_019923935.1). Lineage (NCBI taxonomy): Eukaryota > Metazoa > Chordata > Mammalia > Artiodactyla > Bovidae > Bubalus > Bubalus bubalis. The sequence goes on from NC_059159.1 coordinate 134,425,256, forward strand.
AATAACAGAGGATTGGAGAAGAGTGCAGCGGCCAGGATACAGCAGGCAGAACACAGAAAGACCTGCACAGATGGTCCAGGTCACCACTCTGTGCTCCCCTGAGATATGAGTCTGCTGGTGTGGGCAGTGGTTGAGTAATGAAACTTGAGTTTCAAGGACAGACCCAGGAGAGGACTGGGGTTGGCTGTGTGGCGATAGCCTGAAGGGGCTGAAGCATGGTACAGGCTCAAATTGGGGTGTGTGGAAGAATTTCAGGCCTGCATAGAAGGGAAGCCTTTCTTAAAGAGCAAGGAAGGGAGGGACGGGCCAGTCATGGGCGTTTCTTCCTCTGTGTGCTTTCAGGTGACTTGGCGCTGCCTCTAGTAGCTCTGGGGGCATCCAGTGGACTGCCTAGAGGTACAGGCGGGGCTGAAATCTGAGCCCTCTCCCTGCAGCTGTGGAGATTTACAGCACAGTCGCCAGTTTCATAAACTCAGCACCTACATAACATCCAAGTGGACAGCAGGTACTCCCATGGCTGGGATGGGGCTGGCCTTAGCAGCTATGGGCTTTGTGGGCACATGCATGTGGAGGCTGGACCCGAGTATGGACTGTTTCCACACTCCTATGGTGCATCCAGGGGCACAACCACAGCAGTCCTCATACCTCACTGCAGTGGATCTTTGCTGGCAGATCTGCTCTGGGGCTTTGTGAACACACTGCCTAAGAGACGCCAGCCCTGACTGCCTGCATTCCCACAATGGAGGTGGGACAGAGGGCAATGCCAACAACAGTGTATTTTGTGAGCCTGCACAACAGTGACAGGTTATTATACCACAGAACACACTCCCCAGTGGACAGCTCCAGCAGAGCAATACTCGGTGGTTCCCTTCCCCAACAGTGCTTCAGTATCAACTCCCTTGTACCGCAGCTCAGAAACAGATCTGTGGGCTTCCACTACAACAAGTAGGGAGGAGACCCTACCCCTGAGAGGGCTGTGAAACCGCAAAGAGGAGGCCCCCACCAAACATCGTGTGCAGGCTTTAGTCACACGAGTGACACCCCCTTATCAAGGGGATAACAGTAAGCACTGACTGAGGGAACAGGCAGCAGGCTTTCGTATGAAAATCAGTCCTCACACCAAAAATATTAAACCCACACAAGCTATGCAGGATGCTCCCACATAATAATAGACCCCAAAGCCACCTGTTTCTCCTAAACTCATCGAACAAGACAAACTCAAGTAAATGTAGATGCAGAGTAATCACTCCAATTAAAAGATCGAGAAGATTCCCTGAAAGAACAAAAAATGAAACAGACCTCTTCAGTCTAACAGACACTGAGTTCAACAAAGACATAATGAAAACACTGAAGGAGTTAAGAAAGGTTATCAATACAAATACAATCAATGCAGATTACTAAAAAGGGAACTAGAAAAAAAACAAAGAGCCAAAGAAAATTAAAAAACTCATTGCTGAAATGAAAGCTGAGCTAAAAGCAATGAACAGCAGGTTGAATAATAAAGAAGAACAAATAAATGATCTGCAAGATAGAATAATGGAAATCCCCCAATCAGAAGAGCAAAACGAAAGGCAAATTAAAAAAAAAAATGAAAGCAATTTAAGAGACCTATGGATTCTATAAAGCATACCAATGTACACCTAATAGACATTCAAAATGGAACAGAATTATAAAAGGGGATCAAAAATTTATTTGAAGACATTATGGCTGAAAATTTCCCAAACCAAAAGAAGGAAACAGATATGCAGGTATGGGAAGTGCAGAGGATCCCAAACAACATGAACCCAAACAGATCACACAAAGACAAACATTTTATATGAACACAGATATATGGAATATAGAAAGATAGTACTGATGAACCTATTTGAAGGGCAGCAACAGACATGCAGACACAGAGAACAGACTTATGGACACGGGTGGTGTGGAGAGGAAGGAGAGGGTGAGACAGATGCAGAGAGTAGCACAGTAGCGTATATACATTACCATATGTAAAACAGCCAATGGGAATGTGCTGTATGCATCAGGGAACTCAAACTGAGGCTCTGTCACAACCTAGAAGGGTGGGAAAAGGTGGGAGGAGACAGGAGGGAGGCGCAAGAGGGAGAGGACAATGCATACCTACAGGTAATTCATGTTGACGTGGCAGAAACCTGTAAGTAAAGCAATTATCCTTCAATTAAAAATAAATTAAAAAAAAAGAGACGATTCTGAAGGCAGCAAGAGAAAAACAAAGCGCTAATTATAAGGGAATCTGTGTAAGGTTATCAACTGGTTTCTCTTCCGAAATGTTGCAGGACAGAAGGGAGTGGCAAGATATAGTCAAAATCCTGACAGGGAAAAATCTGCAAACTGGGGCACTCTAACTAGCAAGATTATCATTTAGAATAGAAGGCAGGATAAAGAATTTCTCAGACAAGCAAAAGTTAAAATAATATATCAATAGTAATTGAAAAAGACCCTGATGTTGGAAAAGATTGAGGGCAAGAAGAGAAGGGGGCGACTGAGTTTGAGACAGTTGGATGGTATCACCAACTCAGTGGACAAGAGTTTGAGCAAATCCAAGAGATAGTGAAGGACAGGGAAGCCTGGCTTTCCTGCAGTTCATGGGGTTTGCAAATAGTTGGATATGACTTAGTGACTCAACAACAACAAAATGTATCCTAAAAGAAGTACTGAATGGTCTTCTATAAATAGAAGGGAAGCAAGAATATACAGGAAAGAAAAAAATCATAATTGGAAATTAAATTACTTACCAAATTTTGTGAAAGTGATAACCACAAAGAATAGCAAAATGATAAACATGAAGATGTACAAGAGGACATAAAAATCATAAAATGTGGAGAGGTAAGTAAGAAAATGTAGATTTTTTTTTTTGGAATGTGTTTGAGATTATATGGCAATCATTCTAAAGGAAGTACATATAAGGGGTTAACACACTTGAAAAACAGAGTAACCACAAATCAAAAACGTATAATAGATGTACAAAGACCAAAAAGAACAGAAGCATACTGCAAAAGAAAATCATCAAACCACAACAGGAAGCGTGGAAAGGAAATGAAATGTAAAAATCAACCAGGAAAGAAGGTCTAAGATAGTAATAAATATATATTTATCAATAATCATCCTAAACATCAACAGACTAAATGCTCCAATCAAAAAACAGAGTGGCAGATTGGATTAAAAAAAGAAAAGCCTACAATAGGCTGCCTACAAGATACTCACATTAGGGTGAAGGACAAATATAGACTGAATGTGAGGGAAAGAAAATGGAAATGACAAGAAAGTGGGAGTTACAATGCTCATATCAGATAAAATAGACTTAAATAATGCCATAGAGAAAGATAAAGAAGGACAATATATAATGACAAAAGGATCAATACAGAAAGGAGATATTATACTCATCAACACATATGCACCCAATTTAGGAGAATTAAAACACATAAAACAAACAACAGACATAAAGGGAGAAACTGATAGGAATATAGAAACAGGAGATATTAACATCATACTCACATCAACAGACACTCATTCTGGACACAAAATCAATAAGGCAACAGAGGTCTTACATGATACGATAGAACAGTTAAGACTTAATTGACATTTTAAAGTTTTCTAGACGTTGACATTTTGTCTAGAAAATTCAGAATACACATTCTATCAAATGCATATGGAATATTCTCCAGGACTGATAACATACGAGGGCAAAAATAATCTTCAACAAATTTAAGAGGATAGAAATTATTTCAAGCATCTTTTCTGACACATTGACATGAAAGTAGAAAGCAACCACAGAAAAAGAAATGAGGAAAAACCGATTACATGGAGACTAAACAACATGTTATTAGAAAGCCAACAGTTCAATGATAAAATCAAAGAGGGAGTTTAAAAATATGAGAAAAATGACAATGAAAACACAACTATAAATCTACAGGATGCAGCAAAAGCAGTTCATAGTAAAACAAGCCTTCCTCAAAAAATAAGACAAACCTCAAACACCTTGTAAAAGAATTAGAAGAGGAACAAACAATACCTAAAGTCAGCAGAAAGAAGGAAACAATAAAGATCAAATTGTGGTCATTGTTGCTGTAGTGTAGGCACTAAGTAGAGTCCAGCTCTTTTGCAACCCCAGCAACTGCAGCCCACCAGGCTGCTCTGTCCATGGCATTTCCCAGGCAAGAATACGGGAGTGGGCTTCCATTTCCTTCTCCAGGGAATATTCCCAACCCAGTGAGTGAACCCATGTCTCCTGCATTGGCAGGCGGATTCTTTACCACTGAGTCACCTGGGAAGCCCAAAGATCAGATAGGAAATAGATAAAATAGCAATTAAAAAGAGCATTAGGAAAAAAAAAATCAATAAAACCAAGAACTGGTTCCTTAAAAGGGTAAACAAAATCGACAAATCTCTGGCCAACCTCACAGAAAAGAGCCCTAAATAAACAAAATAAGAAACAAAAAAGGAGAAATAACAATGGACACTGTAGTAATTAAAAAAACCTAAGAGAATACTATGAACCATAAAAGAGTACTATATGCCAACAAATTGGACAATAGAGAAGAAATGGACAGGTTTCTAGAAATGTAAAGACTACCAAAATTGAATTTAAAAAATAGATAATTTGAACAGATTGATCACTACAAATGAAATAGAATCTGTAACTTAAAAAAAAACAAAACCAAAAACACAGAGGTCCAGGACCAGATGGTTTCGTTGTCAAAACTGACCAAACATCAAAGGAGACCTTATACTGATCCTTCTTAAACTCATCCTAGAGACTGAAGAGGAGGAAACACTCTCAAAGACATTCTGTGAAGCCACCATCACCCAAATACCAAAACCAGAAAAAAGACACTACCAGAAAAGAAAATTATAGGCCAATATATTTGATAAAATATCTCACTGAAATATAAGCAAACCAAATCCGAAAACATATTAATAAGATCATACTCTATGACCAACTTGGATTCATCCCAGGGTCACAGGAATGGCTCAACATATGCAAATCAATCAGTGTGACACACTACATTAAAAAAAGAAAGACAAAACTACACAGTCATCTCAATAGATGCAGAAAACACATTTGGTAAAATTCAACACCCATTCACAATAAAAAAAAAAACAAAAACCTCTCACCAAACTGAGTATACAGGGAACATATATCAACATAATAAATGCTATTTATGACTATAGTTATAAATAGTATATACTCAACTATGAAAAGGTAAAAGCCCTTCCACTAAAATCTGGAATAAAACAAGGTTGCCAATTCTTACCACTTCTATTCAACATAGCATAGGAAGTCCCAGTCACAGCAAACACAAGAAAAAGAAAATAAAAGGTATCCAAATTGGAAATGAAGAGGTAAAACTGTAATTATATTTAGATGAAATGACACAACGTATGTGCCTGCGTGGTAAGACACTTCAATCCTGTTTGTCTCTTTGCGACCCAAAGGACTGTAGCTTGCCAGGCTCCTATGTCCATGGGACTTCCTAGGCAAGAATACTAGAGTGGGTAGCCCTCTCCTCCTCTAGGAGATCTTCGCCACCCAGGGATCAAACCCACGATTCCCACAGCTCCTGCACTGCAGGTGGATTCTTTACTGCTGAGTCACTGGGGAAGTCCTGATACTATATATAGAAAACCCTAAAGATTCCACAGAAAAGCTACTAGAACTGATAAAATGAATTTAGCAAGGTAGCAGGATACAAAATTAACATACAGAAATTGGTTGCACATCTTTACATAAAAAGTGAATGTAAAAAAAAAAAAATCCCTTTTAAAATGCCTAAAACAAAATAAAATACTTAAGAATAAATATGAACAGGAGGTAAAAGACTTATTTCATCATTCATATATGAAACTGATGGTGATTCAAAGATCACCAAGATATCAAAATCTCATGGACTGCAAGAATTAATATTAACTAAAATGGCCAAACTGCCCAAGTAATCCACAGATTTATTGTTCAGTTCAGTTCAGTCGCTTAGTTGTGTCCAACTCTTTGTGACCCCATGAACTGCAGCACGTCAGACCTCCCTGTCCATCACCAACTCCCTGAGTCCACCCAAACCCATGTCCATTGAGTCAGTGATGCCATCCAACCATCTTATCCTCTGTCGTCCCCTTCTCCTCCTGCCCTCAATCTTTCCCAGCATCAGGGTCTTTTCAAATGAGTCAGCTCTTCGCATCAGGTGGCCAAAGTACTGGAGTTTCAGCTTCAACATCAGTCCTTCCAATGAACACCCAGGACTGCTCTCCTTTAGGATGCACTGGTTGGTGTGATCCCTATCAAATTACCCATGAGACTTTTCACAGAACTAGAAAAAAAAAAGTCCTAAAATTTATATGGAACCATAAAAGACCCAGAATTGCCAAAGGAATACTGAAGGAAAAAAAAAAATGCAGCAGGCTTAACAGGCTTCAGATAATACTCAAAGCTACAATAATCAAAACAGCATGGTATTAGCACAAAAACAGATATATAGACCAATGAACAGAAAAAAGAGCTCAGAAATAAACCAACACACCTCCAGTCAATTAATCTTCAACAAAGATGGCAAGAATATACAAGGGAGAAGAGAGACTCCTGAGTGGTGCTGTGAAAGTTGGACATCAGCGTGTAAATCATTAAGTTAGAACACACCCTTCACAGCATATACAATAATAAACTCAAAATGGCTTAAAGACTTAAACATAAGACATGACACCATAAAAATTCCTAGGAGGGAACATAAAACGTTTTCTGACATGAATTGGACCAATGTTTTCTTAAGTCAGTCTCCCAGGACCAATAGAAATAAAAGCAAAAATAAACAAGTGGGACCTAATCAAACATAAGCACTGCACAGCAAAGGAAGCCATAAGCAAAGAGACAACCTATCAAGCAAGAGAAAATATTTGCAAATGAGGCAACAAACAAGGGCTTACTTTCCAAAATGTACAAACAGCTCACATAGGTCAATAACAAAAAAATAAACAACCCAATCAAAAAATGGGCCAAAGATCCAAACAGACATTTCTCCAAAGAAGAAATACAGACTGTCAACAGACACATGAAAAGATGCTCAACATGACTAAGTATTAGAAAAATGCAAGCAAAACTACAATGAGGTATCATCTCACACTGCTCAGAATGACCATCATTAAAGTACTTCAAATACCAAATGCAGGAGAGGGTATGGAGAAGAAGGAATCCTTGTACACTGTTGGTGGGAATGCAAATTGGTACAGCCACTATGGAAAACCCTACAGATATTCCTCAAAATACTAAAAACAGAATTACCATATGATCTGGCAATCCCACTCTCCTAGGCATACATCCAGACAAGAGTATAATTGAAAGAGACATATACACCCCTACATTCATGGCAGCACTATTTATAATAGCCAAGACATTAAACCAACCTGAATGACAACAAAACATGAATGGATAAAGATGTGGTACATATATACAATGGACATTACTCAGCCATAAAAAGGAACAAAACTGTGTCATTTGCAGGGATGCAGATGGACCTGCAGACTATCATTTAGACTGAAGTCAGAGAAAAACAAATACTATCTGTTAACACATGTATGTAGAGTCCAGAAAAATGGTATAGGTGGTCTTTTGTGCAAACCAGAAATAGAGACACTGATGTAGAAAACAAACATATGGATAACAAGGGGAAAAAAGAGAGGTGGACCGAATTGGGGGTGGGTTGGGATTGACATATATACACTACTACGTGTAAAATAGAAAACTAATGAGAACCTACTGTATAGCACAGGGTACTCTACTGGGACCTCTGTGGTGACCTAAGTGGGAAGGAAATCCTAAAAAAAGAAAGGATATACGTATGACTAATTCATTTTACTGTACAGTAGAAACTGACACAGCAGTGTAAAGCAACTCTACGCCAACTAAAAAATAAATAACAAAAAAAAGAGAAAATGTAGTAGATACATGCAGTAGAATATTACTCAGCCATTAAAAACAATGAAATAATGCCACTGGCAGCAACACGGGTGGACCTGGAGATTATCATACTGGAGTGAAGCACAGAGAAAGGCAAATGTCATATGAAATCACTACAGGTAGAATCTAAAAAAATGATACAAATTAACTATTTACAAGGTGGAGGCAGACTATCAGACTTAGGGAACAAACTTATGGTTGCCAGTGGGACGGATGGGGAGACTGATAGACTGGAAGTTTGGGATTTACATGTATACACTGCTATGTTTAAAACAGATTACCAGTGGGGACCTACTACACGACACAGGGAACTCCGCTCAATATCCTATAATGGGATAACAATTGTTTTCCTCAATGTCTTCCTAAATGGGAAAACAATTTGAAAAAGATGGATGTAAATATAAACTGAATCACTTTGCTGTACACCCAAAACTAGCACAACACTGTTAATCAAATATTTTTCAATATAAAAAAATTTTCAAAAATAGACAAAACATAGAAACAACTTAAATGGCCTTCAACAGATGAATGGATCAAGATGTGGTACACATATACAATGGAATACTACTCGGCCATAAAAAAGCATGAAATAAAGCCATTTGCAGCAACATAGATGAACCTAGAGATTGTCATACTAAGTGAAATTAAGTCAGACAGAGAAAAGACAAACATCATATGATATCACTTATATTTGGAATCTAAAATATGACACAAATGAACTTATCTACAAAAACCAAAATACAGATTCACTGACATAGAGAACACACTTGTGGTTTGCCAAGAGGGAAAAAGAGAATGTGTAGAGAAGGATTCAGTGTTTGGGATTAGCAGATGCAGACCATCACATACAGAATGGATAAACAAGGTCCTACTGTCTAGCACAGGGAAGTATGGTCAGTATTCTGTGATAAACCACAACAGAAAAGAATATGAAAAAGAATGTCTATGTATGTATAACTGAATCACCATGCTGTGCAGTAGGAATTTACACAACACTGTAAATCAACTACACTTCAATAATATAAATTTTAACAAATGATTTCTACATGACAAAACAGATCTTATCTATCACTTACTTTTCTTTGAAAAAAAAAAATCTGTACCTTCTCTAAGTGGCTTGGTATATATACTTTCTCACATCTGTCAATAAACATCTTTGTTAGATTAGGTGGGAATAAATTTGGAAATCAATTCTCCTTCAAGTGAAGACCTCAGCCATTCAGTTTTCTGAGTTTACATGTTAAAAAACTACTAGATGCAAAAATCACATAGAAATAGGAGATGTAATCCCTCCCCTTCATACAGTTCAAAGGTAATAAGGGTAACTATATGTAGATATAGGAAAACCAAACAGTTATTTTAGAAGATTATAATCTTTGTCCATGGAGTCGCAAAAAGTTGGACACAACTTAGCAACTGAACAACAACAAATGATCTTTGTAGAAATAACGAGCTCTACCCTCAGTATTCCAAAACACAGGTCACATGATTGTTAGCACAGTGCCGCTCTGACAGAACAGTTTTCATCCACACCAGGCAGGCTTCATCTCCTTAGTCCTCATGAAGGGCCAGCCACTCGCCACTCTTCCCCAGGTAGAGAACCACCAGAAAAGGGTGCCAGACAGCCTTGCTCTCAGTGGGCTATGATTTTCTGAGTAAATCAGAACTTCCTAGGGAAGGTGGTAAGGACTTTTTTTTTTTTAATTTGAGGTTCAGAACTAAATCTCAAAAACATCCAGAAAAGTCTTATAAACACAAAATTGGACAGCTGAGAACAGGAAGAAATATTTAGTGCTTTTTCTTTTAGCACAACATGACCTGAATTTAAATCCCAGCTAGGGGGTTTCCCTGGTGGCACAGGTGTAAGGAATCCATCTGCCAATGGAGGAGACACGGGTTCGATACCAGTCTAGGAAGATCCCATATCTCGCGGAGCAGCTAGGACTATGTGGCACAAGGACTGAACTTGTCGTCTAGAGCCTGGGAGCCACAACTACTGAGAGCTCATGTGCTGCATGAGCTACTACTAAAGCCTGCATGCTCTACAGCCTGTGATCCGTAACGAGAAGCCACCGCAATGAGAAGCCCGCAGACAGCAACTACAGAGTAGCCCATGCAGCAATGAAGACCCAGTACAGCTAAAAATAAATTATAAAAAGATTCCAGTTCTGTGCTTTGTCTTAGAGAAGCTACTGAATCTCTTTCTAAAGTTTCTACATTTGTGACATGGGGATACTATCACCTTCCTCACAGAGTTGTCAGAATTACTGAAAGAGATCATCTATACATTCTCTGGTCAAATGCTTGGCGCATGGCTGGCCCTCAATAAATGACCACCCCTTGATTATCTTTAAATTACATAGTTTTTGACATCTGAGATCGCTAATTATTTTATTAAATTAGGGTTCGGAAAACTCATCTTAAATAAACACTAAAATGCCAGAAAAGTTCTCAGGCCAAAAAAATAACTGGATTGAGGTGAGATTTAGCAAGGAGGCAGAGAAAAGATGATTTAAGTCAGGGAGAGGATTTTCAAGACAAATACAAGTACAGAAAGAGGATTTATTGAAAAAATGAAGGCCATTAAAGGTAGGGAACAAGGGGAAATCATGAAGGTAAAAAAATACTAATGAATATACAAATTAGAAAAGCAAGAAATAAAAGTAGGAGAAAGACAAATATGTTAACTAGAGATCATTTTAAAGCAAGTACTGGGTTGGCCAAAAAGTTCGTTCAGGATTTCTATATGCGCATGGAAACTCAAATGAACTTTTTGGCCAATCCAAATAATCGCTTGCGCCAATGTGAAGCCAAATGAAGCCACTAGAGAACTCTGTGTTTGCTGAACAACAGTGGCTGGGAAACATGAAAAAGGGAAAACAGGCCCAGCTTGGGAACAGCCTGCCTTGCTGAGGTCTGAAGGAGCACGGAAATATTTACACTTCCAATGTCACTTCCTAGGCAGGTAGGATATGAAACGAGACAGGGGAAAATGAAAGTGGGAAACATAAGACAGCCCACTGGCATATAAAGCTGAAGCTTAAACATTCTCAGGAGGAGAGGGTGCCCATTAAAGTGAAAAGCGGCAGAGGGATACAGGTGGTGAGAAGATAAGGATTCGTATAAGCATAGCTCACTGTTTATTTTTATAGTAATTATTACAGCAGAATGGTTGAAATGAAACAGGCTAGAAGCTTAGAGCAATCACTGGCAGAAGGTAAAGAATGAAAGAGGAATAAGGAGTATGAGTCATGGTGGAGCTAGATCAAAGGGTCAACCCATATCATCTTTTAATTAATTTATTCTAATTAGAGGATAATTACAAATATTTTGATGGTTTTTGCCATACATCAGTATGAATCAGCCACAAGTATACACTGGTCTTTTCATCCTGAATCCCCCTCGCAGCTCTCTCCCTACCCTATCCCTCCAGGTTGTCAAAGAACACTGGCTTTGTGTAGGCAATGTAAATTTAATATGACAACAATGCAAGTTACTGAGTGTTTCGTATTTCATTATAGAGTTTGTACCCCTTTGTGGATCACAGTCTTATCATGGTGAATGGGCTTGCATAACTCAATGGACCTATAAGCCATGCTGTGCAGGAGAGTTCTGACAAAATGCAGTCCACTGGAGGAGGGAGGGCAAACCCCTGCAAGATTCTTGCTGCAAGAGCCTCATAAACAGTATGAAAAGACAAAAAGATAAAACACCCGAAGATGAGCCCCCCAGGTCGGAAGATGTCCTATATGCTACTGGGTAAGAGCAGAGGGCAATTAATTACCAATAGCTCCAGAAAGAGTGAAGCAGCTAGGCCAAAGCAAAAACGATGCTCAGTTGTGGATGTGTCTGATGTGAAAGTAAAGTCCAACATTATAAAGAATAATACTGCATAAGAACTTAGAATGTTAGGTCCATGAATCAAGGTAAATTAGAGGTGATCAAGGAGAAGGCAAGAGTGAACATTGATATATCAAAGTCTGTGAAATAAAATGGACTGGAAAGGGAGAATTTAATTCAGATGACCATCACATCTACGACTGAGGGGAAGAATCCCTTAGAAGAAATGGATTAGCCCTCATAGTCAACAAGAGTCCGAAATGCAGTAATTAGGTGCAATCTCAAAAATGGAAGAAAGATCTCAGTTGGTTTCCAAGGCAAACCATTCAACATCACAATAATCCAAGTCTATGCCCCAAGTACTGATGCCAAAGAAGTTGAAGTTCACGGGTTCTATGAAGACCTACAAGAATTCTAAAACTAACACCAAAAAAGATGTCCTTTTCATCATAGGGAATTAGAATGTAAACATAGGAAGTCAAGAGATACCTGGAGTTAACAGGCAAATTTGGCCTTGGAGTAAAAATGAAGCAGGGAAAAGATTAAGAGTTTTGTCAAGAGTACACACTGGTCACAGCAAAACACCCTTTTCCAGCAACACAAGAGATGACTTTACACATGGACATCACCAGATGGTCAATAACGAAATCAGACTGATTACATTCTTTGCAGCCAGAGATAGAGAAGCTCTATTCATCAGCAAAAACAAGACCTGGGGCTGACTGTGGCTCACATCATGAGCTCCTTATTGCAAAATTCAGACTTATATGAAGAAAGTAGGGAAAACCAATAGGCCACTCAGGTATGACCTAAATCAAGTCCCTTATGATTATACAGTGAAGGTGACAAATAGATTCAAGAAATTAGATCCGGTAGACAGAGTGCTTGAAGGACTATGGATGGAGGTTTGTACAGGAAGAGGTGACCAAAACCATCCCAAAGAAAAAGAAATGCAAGAAGGCAAAGTGATTGTCTGAGGAGGATTTACAAACAGCTGAGTAAAAGAGAAGCGAGAGGCAAAGGAGAAGGGGAACGATATACCCAGCTGAATGTAGAGTTCCAAAGAACAGCAAGGAGAGAAAACAAAGCCCTTCTTAAGAGAACAATGCAAATAAATAGAGGAAAACAATAGAATGGGAAAGACTTGAGATCTCTTCAAGAAAACTGGAGATACTAAGTGAACACTTAATGCAAGGATGGGCAAAATAAAGGACAGAAACGGTAACGACCTAACAGAAGCAGAAGAGATTAAGAAGAAGTGGCAAGAATACACAGAGCAACTATACAAAAAAGGTCTTAATGACCCAGATAACCACAATGGTGTGGTCACTCACCTACAGCCAGACATTCTTAAGCGTAAAGTCAAGTGGGCCTTAGGAAGCATTACTACAAACAAAGCTAGTGGAGGTGATGGAATTCCAGCTGAGCTATTTCAAATTCTAAAATATGATGTTGTAAAAGTGCTGCACACACTATGCCAGCAAATCTGAAAAACTCAGCAGTGGCCACAGGACTGGAAAAGGTCAGTTTTCATTCCAAATCCAAAGAAGAGCAGTGCCAAAGAATGTTCCAACTATTGGACAATTGTACTCCTTTCAGATGCTAGTAAGGTTATGCTCAAAATCCTTCAAGCTAGGCTTCAGCAGTACATGAGCCCAGAAATTCCAGATGTACAAGCTGGGTTTAGAAAAGGCAGAGGAATTGCCAGACATTGCATTACCAACATTTGATGGATCATAGAGAAAGCAAGGGAATTCCAGAAAAACATCTGCTTCACCAAATATACTAATGCCCTTGACTATGTGGATCACAACAAACTGTGGAAAATTCTTAGTGATGGGAATACTAGACCACCTTACCTGCCTCCTGAGAAACCTGTATGCAGGTCAAGAAGCAAGTTAGAACCTGACATGAAACAACAGACTGGTTGAAAACTGGGAAAGGAATACGTCAAGGTTGTATATTGTCATTCTGTTTATTCTATGCAGAGTACATCATGAAAAATGTCAGGCCAGATGATCACAAGCTAGAATCAAGATAATGGCAGAAAGCAAAGAGGAACTAACTAGCCTCTTGAAGAGGGTGAAAGAGGAGAGTACAGAAGCTGGCTTTAAACTTAACATTCAAAAAGCTAAGATCATGACATCCAGTCCCACCATTTCATACAAACGGACTTTATTTCCTGGGCTCCAAAATCTCTGTGGATGGTAACTGCAGCCATGAAATTAAAAGACACTTGCTCCTTGGAAGAAAAGTTATGACAAACCTAGACAGCATATTAAAAAGCAAAGACATCTCTTTGCTGACAGAAGTCTGTATAGTCAAAGCTATGGTTTTTCCAATAGTTATGTACGGATGTGAGAGGTGAACCATAAAGAACGCTGAGCGCCAAAGAATTGATGTTTTCAAACTGTGGTGCTGGAGAAGACTCTTGAGAGTCCCTTGGACAGCAAGGAGATCAAACCAGTCAATCCTAAAGGAAATCAACCCTGAATATTCAAAAAGGACTGATGCTGAAGCTTCAATACTTTGGCCACTTGATGCAATGGGCCTGCTTGTTGGAAAAGACCCCAATGCTGGGAAAGATTGAGGGCAGGAGGCAAAAGAGGCGACAGAGGATTAGATGGTTGGATGGCATCAACTTAAAGGACATGAGTTTGAGCAAACTGTGGGAGACAGTGAAGCACAGAGAAGCCTGGCATGCTGCAGTCCATGGGGCCGCAGAGTCAGACACAACTAAGTGACTGAACGACAACTGCCTGACTCCCGTCCACATGTTTAACTCCTATGCCATTCAACAACATCGGGATTGTAAGCTCACATCCCCCAGGCTGATTCTGATGTGTTTGCGGAGAAGCATTTTAAAAGTCAGAAGATTTTACATAACACGTTAGATTTTCCGTTTTTCTTTAAAAATCACAGCTCTGGAACGTTAAGTCCACACATCTCCCTGACAACAAACTGCCGTAAGACCACCACCTTCCCACCACTCCACAGGATAGACTGGCTTCTGTCACTTGGAGGAGGCCTGTGAACTACTTTATAAGGATTCTCATGTTCACTATCATCATGAACATTAACAGAAATCTCACTATACAGTCAGGGGTGAGTGTTTTTTTAAAGTCTTTTGTCCCACCCACGCAGTGCAGCATTCTTAATTCCCTGACCAGGAACTGAACCCACAGCCGCTGCACTGGAAGAAAAAGTCTTCACCACTGGACCACCAAGGAAGTCCTGAGGTGAGAATATTTTTAACAGTTTTCAAAGGAGACTCAGACTGTCCCCAGGTTAATCTTGTAGTAAGTTGTAGAATCAACATTCTAATCCAGTCCTATGATTCCAAAGTACAATTTCCTCTCTTGACCTTACTTCTCAATATAATGGAAAGGTCCATAACCGAACCCAAGTCACACTTATAATGCAATTTTAAAAAGAAAAAGGACTTCCATGGTGGCAACGTGGGTAATCTGTCTGCCAATGCAGGGGACACGGGTTTGATCCCTGGTCCAGTAAGACTTTAGTGTGCCATGAAGCAACTAAACCCAAGTGCCACAGCTACTGAAGCCAGTGCTCCTAGAACCTGTGCTCCACGTAAGAGAAGCCATCACAGCGAGAAGCCCACACACTGCAACAAAGGGTAGCCCCTGCTCACCGCAACCAGAGAAAGCCTGCACAAAGCAACAAAGACCCAGTGCAGCCAAAAACAAATTAAGAAAAACTTAAAAAGTAAATAAAAATTTTAAAAGAATAATAAAATCCTTTAGAGTGCTTACTGATAAATTCTAAGTCTATTTAGAATCCAAAATTGGAATTCATGGGTTATATACATAAGTGAAAAGCCATTTACCTGTGGCTACACCTCTGTAACTATATATACTCGTATACACGTAAAAGCATTTAGTATTAAAAATGAAAAAGATAATTTTACTTGATGAAAATACATTACACTAAGCTAGTTTAAAAAAAAAAGTATAAATCCTAAACTTACAAAAATATAAGGAATTACATTGCAAACTCACCCAATAAATTAATCCCATCATTGACAATGAGCTGTCCGTGACGCAAGTAGTTCAAAATGGGTTCAAAGTACTCAGGACTTCGGTCAATTAAGAAAGCTCCTCTATGATCTTGTTTATTTCCCCAGACACCTGTGAAGCCAACAAAATGAAGATAGCCCCCCCATAAGCAAAAAATAAAGTCAGAAATTTATAGGAAAAAAACTGTGTAGCATACCAGTATGTTTTTACTCTTGTACAGATTATTACCAATACCATTAAAAAGTACAAAAGGACAGTAGTTTATAAAGTCAATACAGCTACAGACGCAAAATGGGAAAATTATGGACTGCACTCACCTTTGTCCTTAAACATGTGGGCCAGCATACTGTCGGGTTCTTTATTCACTAAAGTGCTCCTAAGAATTCAGGGAAAAAAATGGATTTCTCCATTTGTCTTTATAAACAAACATATTTAAGTCAAGAGTATACTTGATCTCAGCTGCTCTCTCAAAAAGATGCATGCTATAACCTGGGAGGAGTGATGCTGGGAGACAAAAATGTGCAGTAAGTTGCCATTTATCAAAATCCCTTCTAATCTGGCACTTCCTTTGATTTAAACATCGATTTAGTTGACTTTAATTTCAATGCTAATCTATCCCTCTAGCACACAACTATATCACAATTTTCATGCTCTAAAGTAGGCTGTTTTTATCCCTTTAGCATAAGCAGTTGTGTCTTAAAATTTCAGTGTTGTTAATTTTCTTACTTGTGTTACAAGTATATTGCTCAATATTTTAAAAACACATTCTAAAAATGCTAAATTCATGCTTTTTGTGCCTTCTCTGGAATGACTTATGAGCCATTTTTCTACTCTCAAAAAAAAAAACTTTCTAAAAATTGGTTTCAAATCACACAGTATATTTAAGCAGCACTGGAATATCTTCTAAGGAAATCAGTAATCTGAAGGAAAGAACAGACAGCATATAGCATCACATTGACACACACACGCATGTTGCACCTACCGTGTGGTTGTAAAGTACCGCCCTCCAACATTTAATGTGAGCCAGTCTGTGTGAGATCCTGACAGCCCTTCAGGTAGTTTAGAATCTGTCTGAGGATCTAGAGATGACAGGTAGAAAAAATAAACATTAATTCGGGGAATCATTAATTTGGTGACTTGGGGAAGATGCCAATACCATAATTTTTTAAACTAAAAACACAGATAAAAGCATGGCAGAGCTACTAGGACAGCAAGCCCTGTATCCATAGACAGCATCGAAAACAAAACTAAGTATAAGGTATACCACCAGCACTGACAGCTAGGAGAGCAGCTATGGCATCATCTTCTTTGATGGCAGCAGCAGGGTGTGTAGTGATCCTAAGAATTCCAAAGTAATCCATAAAGACTCACTGCAAAACTCAGCAAATCTACTTGAGAACAACCACCCAGAAGTGGAGGGGTCTGCCCACTCTTAACTGCAGGTGATTCAAGTAGTGTGCAGTAAGATCTGAAGGGGCAGAAAATGAACTCTCAAAACTCCCACCTAGGAAAAAAGCCCCACACTGAGGGTAAGTTGTTGGGAAAAGGAACACATCGAAGTCAGTTCTAATGAGGTAGGTGAACCTAGAGTCTATTATACAGAGTGAAGTAGGTCAGAAAGAGAAAAACAGATATCACATATTAACACACATATATGTGGAATCTAGAAAGATGGTACTGATGAACCTATTTGCAGGGCAGCAATGGAGATGCAGACACAGAGAACAGACTTATGGACACAGGCAGAGGGGAGGAAGGAGAGGGTAAGACAAATGGCGACAGCTGCATGGAACACACACACTGCCGTACATAAAACAGACAGCCAAGGGAAATTTGCTGCATGACTCAGGGAACCCAAACCTAGGCTCTGTAACAACCTAGAGGGGTGTGAAAGGGTGGGGGTGGGAGGGAGTTTCAAGAGGGAGGGCACATATATATACCTATGGCTAATTCATGTTGATGTATGGCAGAAATGAAACCAATATTCTAAAAGCAATTATCCTTTAATTAAAAATAAATTTAAAAAAAAGATAATAAAAGTCAACAAGGTCCACCAGAACCAGAATACATAAGAAGGTAATCCCCATATTTTTTCAATACTTCACAATAAACAGAATAGGCAAACCTAAAGCCATGAAATTAGGAAAACTTTCCTAAGTCAGCCTGTCCTTCTCCAGTAAAGGAAAATGAATTTCATGTAAAAAATGAGGAATAGAAACTCCCATACAAAATTAAAAAATTATTTTTAAAAAGGAAGACTACATCCCTATAGATAATAAAGATATGGCAGAAATACCCACAAAATAGGTAAACTATAATATTTAAAATATACTAAAAGAGGTAAACAATATAAACCAGAACCAAAAATGAAGAAATGGGACAAGAGAACTCAGAATTAGAAGTAAAAAGAAAAATCATTTCAGAAATGAAGATTACAAGAAACACAGGAGTGAAAGAACACCACAGATAATGCCTGAAGGGAGAGAAAAGATGAAAGGGGAAAGCTTTAAAAATCAAAAAGAAATGAAGGAAGAGATGAAAAGTATTTAATAGATTTCAACTTACCTATGGAGGCAAAAGAGCTGTGTATAGAAAACTACAAGACACTGATGAAAGAAATCACAGACAACACAAACAGATGGAGAGATAGATATTCCATGCTCCTGGGCTGGAAGAATCAATACTGTGAAAATGACTATACTATCAAATGTAATATATAAATAGAATGCAACCCCCATCAAATTACCAATGGCACTTTCCACAGAATTAGAACAAAAAAATTTCACAATTCGTATGGAAACACGAAAGACCCCAAGCAGTCAAAGCAATCTTGAGAAAGAAGAATGGAGCTGGAGGAATCAACTTACCTGATTTCAGACTATAATACAAACATACAGTCATCAAGACAGCATGGTACTGGCGCAGAGTACAGACCAATGGAACAAGATAGAAAGCCCAGAGATAAACCCACACACCTATGGGCACCTTATCTTTGACAAAGGAGGCAAGAATATATACAATGGGGAAAAGATAGTCTCTTGAATAAGCAGTGCTGGGAGAACTGGACAACTATGTGTAAAAGAATGAAATTAGAACACTTTCTCACACCATATACAAAGATAGACTCAAAATGGAGTAAAAACCTAAATGTAAGACCACAGACTATCAAACTCTTAGACGAGAACATAGGCAGAATACTATACGACATAAATCATAATAAGATCCTCTATGACCCACCTCCAAGAATAATGGAAATAAAAACAAAAATAAACAAATGGGACCTAATTAAACTTAAAAGCTTTTGCACAGCAAAGGAAAGTATAAACAAGGTGAGAAGATAAACCACAGAATGGGAGAAAATAATAGCAAATGAAACAACCAACAGAGGATTAATTTCCAAAATATACAAACAACTCATACCAAAAAACAAACAAACCAGTCAAAAAGTGGACAAAAGACCTAAACAGACATTTCTCTAAAGACCACATACAGATAGCTAATAAACACATGAAAAGATGCTCAACACCTCTCCTTATTAGTGAAACACAAGTCAAAACTACAGTGAGTATCACCTCACTAGTCAGAATGGCCATCATCAAAAAATCCACAAACAACAAGTGCTGGAGAAAGTATGGGAAAAGGGGAACCCTCTTGCACTGATAGTGGGAATGTAAATTGATACAGCCACTATGGAAGACATTATGGAGATTCCTTAGAAAACCAGGAATAAAACCACCATATGACCCAGCAATATCATTTCTAGGCATACACCCTGAGGAAAACAAACCTGAAAAAGACATGCATCCCAATGTTCACTGCAGCATTATTTACAATAGCTAGGACATGGAAGCAACCCAGATGTCCATCTACAGATGAATGGATAAAAAAGCTGTGGTCCATATATGTAATGGAATACTACTCAGTCATAAAAAGGAATGCATTTGAGTCAATTCTTGTGAGATGAATGCAACTACAGCCTATTATATAGTGTCAAGAAAGTCAAAAACAAATATCACATATTAATGCATATATATGGAATCTAGAAAGATAGTACTGATGAACCTATTCGCAGGGCAGCAATGGAGACACACAGAGAACAGACATACAGACAAGGGCCAGGGAGAGGAAGGAGAGGGTGAGATAAATGGAGAGAACAGCATGGAAGCATACAAACTACCATATGTAAAATAGATAGCCAATGGAAATTTGCTGTAAGACTCAGGGAACTCAAACCGGGCTCTGTAACAACCTAGAGGGTTAGAGGGAAGGAGTTTAAGAGAGAAGGGACATCTGTATACCTATGGCTAATTCATGTTGATGTATGGCAGAAATGAAACCAATAATGTAAAACAATCATCAATCAATTTAAAAAAATAACAATAATTTAAAAAGATTTTAAATACATCAACTGAACACAAGTATAAAAGATCCAATACATATACAACAGATATCCTGATCAGAGAAAAATCAAATCATGGTGACAAAACAAACACAAAGTTCAAGAAAACTTTTCTGAAATTAAAAAAAGTGAAACTACGTATTGAAAGGGCCCACCACATATCTGAGAAAATCAACCCAGAACAACTCAGAACATCTAGAAATAGTCTATTAAAGTTACTGTACTTTAAAGAAAGAGAATCACCCTTCGGGGGATCTAGGAAAAATAGTCAGTTACAAGAAATCAGCTTTTTTTCAACACCAGTACTCTATGCTAGAAAAAAACGGAGTAACATATTTAAGGTATTTAAAGAAAAATCACAACCTAAAGATTTTTTTAAACAATTGAGGTATAACTGATATACAATAAAAAATATACCATTAAAGTGGCAATTTTGTCATGAAATCATCTGACATATGATTTTATGACTAGCCAAACTGATTTTCAGGTATAGAGGCCACATGCAAGATGTCAATAGAACACAGTTTTCACAAGTTCTTTATAAAGAATCTACTGGAAAATAAATTTCAGACAGCCTCTTGAGGCATCAATTTAAGGACTGGAGGAGAAAAAATAAGTGATGGTTTTAAGGGAAAGAGTACAGTATACAATGGTGTGTGTGTGTGTGTGTGTGTGTGTATGTCTATGTATACAGCATATTTGACAATGGATACACTTTTAAATAAAGGAATAGGCATATTAAAAATGCTTAACTGTCTTTAGTAGTCATATTGTCTTTGTAGTTATATATAAAGTATTGGGATTGTTAGTGAAACTTTTATGTGTATTTTGTGTAAGATGAAAGAAAATAGTAATTTCTTGACATTATGTGTGTCCATGGAAACCAGGATTACTGATACGCAAGAAAGGAGACACAGATAAAAGAAAATGTTAAACAAAAACCTTACAATTCTATACTCAATTTCAGCACATATAGATTTGATTTTTTTTTTTTTGTAATAGGACTGGGAGCATTCTCTTAGGCCTGAATTAAAAAACTGGAGGTCTAAAAGAGAATCTTGGGGATGGTCTTGATCACTGCCTCCTGTACAATGTCATGAGACTCCATCCATAGTTCTTCAGGCACTCTAACAGATCTAATCCCGTGCATCTATTTGTTACTTCCACTGTATAACCTTAAGGGATTTGATTTAGATCATACCTGAATGGTCTAGTGGTTCCCCTATTTTATTCAATCTAAGTCTGAGTTTGACAATAAGGACTTCATAATCTGAGCCACAGTAAGCTCCTGGTCTTATTTTTGCTGACTGCATACAGCTTCTCCATCTTAGCTGCAAAGAATATAATCAATCTGACTTTGGTACTAACCATCTGCTGATGTCCATATGTACAGTCTTCTTTTGTGTTGTTTGGAAGAGGGTGTTTGCTATGAGTAGGGCATTCTCGTGGCAAAACTCTGTTAGCCTTTGACCTGCTTCGTTTTGTAATCCAAGGCCAAATTTACCTGTTATTTCAGGTAGCTCTTGATTTTCTACTTTCGCATTCCAGTCCCCTATAATGAAGAGGACATCTTTCTTGGGTATCAGTTCTAGAAGTTCTTGTAGGTCTTCATAGAACTGTTCAACTTCAGCTTCTTCAGCATTACTGGTTGGGGCATAGACCTGGATTACTGTGATATTGAATGGTTTGCCTTGGAAACGAACAGAGATCATTCTGTTCTTTTGAGATCATTCTGCTTTTGAGACTGCATCCAAGTACTGCATTTCAGACTCTCTTGTTGACTATGATGGCTACTCCATTTCTTCTAAGGGATTCTTGCCCATAGTTGTAGATATAATGGTCACCTGAGTTAAATTCACCCATTCCAGTCCATTTTAGTTCATTGATTCCCAAAATGTCGATGTTCACTCGTGCCATCTCCTGTTTGATCACTTCCAATTTGCCTTGATTCACTGACCTAACATTCCAGGTTTCTATGCAATGTTGTTCTTTACAGCATCAGACTTTATTTCCAACACCTGTCACATCTACAATTGGGTGTTGTTTTTCTTTGATGAGGCCTTACAAATAGCTGAGAAGAGAAGAGAAGCGAAAGGCAAAGGAGAAAAGGAAGGACATACCCATCTGAATGCAGAGTTCCAAAGAATAGCAAGGAAAGATAAGAAAGCCTTCCTCAGTGACAAATGCAAAGAAATAGAGGAAAACAATAGAATGGGAAAAACTAGAGACCTCTTCAAGAAAATTAGAGATATCAAGGGAACATTTCATGCAAAGATGGGCACAATAAAGGACAGAAATGGTATGAACCTAACAGAAGCAGAAGATATTAAGAAGAGGTGGCAAAAATACACAGAAGAACTATACAAAAAGATCTTCATGATGCAGATAACCATGATGGTGTGATCACTCACCTAGAGCCAGACATCATGGAATGCGAAGTCAAGAGGGCCTTAGGAAGCATCATTATGAACAAAGCTAGTGGAGATGATAGAATTCCAGTTAAGCTATTTCAAATCCTGAAAGATAATGCTGTGAAAGTGCTGCACTCAATACGCCAGCAAATTTGGAAAACTCAGCAGTGGCCACAGGACTGAAAAAGGTCAGTTTTCATTCCAATCCCAAAGAAAGGCAATATCAAAGAATGTTCAAACTACTGCACAACTGCACTAATCTCACACACTAGAAAAGTAATGCTCAAAATTCTCCAAGCCAGGCTTCAACAGTACGTGAATTGAAAACTTCCAGATGTTCAAGCTAGATTTAGAAAAGGCAGAGGAACCAGAGATCAAACTGCCAACATCTGTTGGGTCATCGAAAAAGCAAGAGAGTTCCAGAAAAACACCTACTTCTGCTTTATTGACTATGCCAAAGCCTTTGACTGTGTGGATCACAATAAACTGTGGAAAACTGTTCAAGAGATGGGAATACCAGACCTCCAGACATGCCTCCTGAGAAATCTGTATGCACGTCAAGAGGCAACAGTTAGAACTGGACATGAAACAACACACTGGTTCCAAATCAGGAAAGGAGTACATCAAGGCTATATATTGTTACCCTGCTTATTTAACTTATATGTAGAGTACATCATGTGAAATGCCAGGTTGGATGAAGCACAAGCTGGAATCAAGATTGCCGGGAGAAATATGAATAATCTCAGATACACAGATGACACTACCCTTATGGCAGAAAGTGAAGAAGAATTAAAGAGCCTCTTGATGAAAGTGAAAGAGGAGAGTGAAAAAGTTGGCTTAAAGCTCAACATTCAGAAAACGAAGATCATGGTATGCGGTCCCATCACTTCACGGCAAATAGATGGGGAAAAGTGGAAACAGTGGCTGGCTATTTTTTGGGGCTCCAAAATCACTGCAGATGGTGATTGCAGCCATGAAATTAAAAGACACCTGCTCCTTGGAAGAAAAGCTATGACCAGCCTAGATAGCATATTGAAAGCAGAGATATTATTTTGCCAACAAAGGTCCATCTAGTCAAAGCTACGGTTTTTCTAGTAGTCATTTATGGATATGAGTTGGACTATAACGAAAGCTGAGCACGAAAAGAATTGATGCTTTTGAACTGTGGTGTTGGAGAAGACCCTTGAGAGTCCCTTGGACTGCAAGGAGATCCAACCAGTCAATCCTAAAGGAAATCAGTCCTGTATATTCATTGGAAGGATTGATGCTGAAGCTGAAACTCAAATACTTTGGCCACCTGATCTGAAGAACTGACTCACTGGAAAAGACCCTGATGCTGGAAAAGATAAAGGCGGGAGAAGGGGACGACAGAAGATGAGATGGTTAGATGGCATCACCGATACAATGGACATGAGTTTGAGTAGGCTCTGGGAGTTGGTGATGGATAGGGAAGCCTGGAGTGCTGCAGTCCATGGGGTCGCAAAGAGTCGGACAGGACTGAGCTACTGAACTGAACTGAAAAGAGAATCAGTTCTTAAGACATCATGTTGAATGACAGAAGCTTCATACAAAAGAATACATGTTCTGTGATTCTAACAAAAGAATACATGTTCTGTGATTCTAACTATATGAAGGTTTATATAATAGGGAAAATTATTGTATGGTAGGGACAAAATTAGTAGTTGTCTTTGGTGGGGTAGGGGTGGGACTAAGAAAGAGCCTGAGGCAAATTTCTAGGATGATTGTAACATTCTTATCTTGATAGGGGTTTGGGTTACACAGATGGGTACATTTGTCAACACTCAGTAAGATACACTTAAAATTTATGCATTTTATGAAAGTTTAACTCAAAAATAAGTAAAACATATTGAGCTCTAGTTGATGATATGTAGCTGAAATGTTCAGGGGTGAAGTGTATTGATAATGACAATCTCTTTGAAATGCATCAAAAAATAAAATGGACTGGTAGAAACATGGATCATTATGCAGCAAAGAATAATAATTCATAGTAAACTGCTAATGAGTAGAATCTAGGTGATGAGTATATGGATGTTTACTGAAATATTCCAAAAGTAAAATGCTGGGAGGAAACAAGAAAAAGACACAAGTTGGAATATTGCCCAGACGAAATATGATTAAGCATTTTAAGTGTACCATTAGGTGGCATTTAGTGCATTCACAATGTTGTACAACCACCAGCGCTCCCTAGTTTCAAAGCTTCATCATTATTTAGATTTTGATAGGGGTTACATTCATTCCTAAGCATTTTATTTTTATGCTATTGTAAATTGAACTGTTTAAGTATATATTTTTGGATTGTTCATTGCTAGTATATAGAAATACAACTGATTTTTGTGTGTTGATTTTGACTCTTGGAAGTTTGCTGAATTCATTTATTAGCTCTAACTTCATGTGTGTTTAGGGTTTATCTAAATACAAGATCATGTTATCTGAGAATAGAAATAATTTTACTTCTTGCCTGTTTGATTTGGCTAGAACCTCTAATATAATATCAATCTGAAGTTGCAAAAGTGGGCATTGTTCCTAATTCTAGTGGAAAAACTTTGTCTTTCACCACTGTGTATGTTGGTAGCTGTGGGTTTTTCATATATGGCCTTTATCATAGTAAGTTTCCTTCTATTTCTAGTTTGCTAAGTGTTTTTATTGTGAAAAGATGTGAATTTTGTCAAAATCTTTCATTGCATCACTGGAGATATTTCGGGGGTTTTCCTTCATTCTACTAAGGTGACATATCAGATTGATTCCTTTTTGTCTGTTGGCCCATTCTCAAATTCCAGGAATAAATCCCACTTGGTCATAGAGTATAACCCTTTCAATATACTTCTTTGGTTTGCTCATAATCTGCTCAGGATTTTAATGTCAATATTCATAAAGGATATTTGCAATTTTCTTGTAGTGTCTTTGCCTGGCTTTGGTATCAGTGTAAAAGTTTGCAAAATATATTCTCGATGCAAAACAAAATCTTATAATCCTAATTATAAACCAAAGCATGAACCCATGCTTTCCTGGTGGCTCAGCTGGTAAAGAATCCACCTGGAATGTGGGAGATCTGGGTTCAATCCCTGGGTTGGGAAGATCCTCTGGAGAAGGGAATGGCTACCCACTGCAGTATTCTTGCCTGCAGAATTCCAAGGAGAGTCCATGGGGTCGCAAAGAGTCAGACACAACTGAGTCACTTTCATGAGGTATTTTATCTATGTTATATATGATATAAAGCTTTCTATAACATTTATTACATATGAATCTTATCCACTAGCTATGTATTTCAAATTTTGTTCACCAAAAAACCTAGTAACAATGAGGAACTCAGGAGCAATGAGCCTCCCTAGTACCCAGATTGTGTCTTGAAATGACATTTTCCACTAAAAGATATGAAGGTTTCCAATAACAAAAAACTGATCTGGGTTTAGGACAGGAGAAGTATCAGATGAACATTTTGCTATTCCAGACAGTAAGGAATCTGTAAAAGACTAACAGGTTTGTATAAGAGGAAAACTTCAAGGGATTTCCACTGGTCAAAAGTAAAATAATCTAGGTATCAATAAATGCAGAGGATGAAAACATACCCAATATTTTTAACTCTAAAAGCTCAGAATGATGAAACAAAAAACACTAAATCACTTTTTATTGTTTATTTGTATGCAATGACTCAATTAAGTGACTACTACCTGCCACTCTGTTAGGTTAACAGGTAAAAAAAGATGAGAAAAATTTTGTGTTCACAGCCTTAAGGCAAAGACAGAGAATATGCACTTACTTCTAAGTTGCCATATGATGATCCTAAGAACTACCTCCACTCAATAAACACAAATATTGAGAAGGCTTAAAAAATACTTAAATATTCATAGTGTGATTGTCTGAAACTATGTCAGATACTCATTAAAGAATATTTACCTTATTTAAGCCTCAGGCTTTTTGAGATATACACTGTACCTGCTTTCTTCAAAATTAAAGGGTAGTATGTATATATGTGTATGAGTGTGTGTGGTTGATACTGGCATCTTTGACTGATTTTTCTGTTGTGAATGATTGTCACACATTACTTTTGCAAGCAATCTGTTGTTTAGTTGCTCAGTCATGTCCAATTCTAACTCCAAGACAGTAGCCAACCATGCTCCTCTGTCAGTGGGATTTCCCAGGAAAGAATACTGGAGTGGGTTGCCATTTCCTTCTCCAGGGGATCTTCCCGACTCAGGCATCGAACCCGTGTCTCCTGTACTGTCAAGTGGATTCTTTACCACTGAGCCACCAGGGAAGCCCTCTGCAACCTATACATGCTTAAAAATATGTAACACAGCAGAGAGATTTGGTAACTACTATCAGAGAAAATTTCAAGAAAACAGAGTTCTAAAATCAAAACTACCTTATTGTGTCATAATTAATGGATATGTGCACATCTAGAGCATTTTAAAAACACATAAAAGATGAAGTATCCATACTAAAATATGATCATCTAATTTAAGTTAGAAATTTACTTTCACACTCCCCCAACCCCAATGCAGAATCCAAAGAGCTATGAAGAGTTGAATACTGCCACAAGATCCTTTTTAATGTTTGGCTTAGTAAAGCCAGTAAAATATTCGAAATTTCATCTCTATTTTGGCAGACAAAATTGGCTTTTAAGGGAGTCACTTACCAATAAATGGTTCTCCTTCACACACAAACAAAACATCATCATCCCTGGGGAAATCAAAATTTAAAAAGCCACCATCAAAATCCAGAAATCACATTAATTATGTTGACTAGAGGGTCTACATTATAGAGAATATTATAGAAGACAGGTTTTGCTATCTATGATGTAAAGAAGTTGACCAAGTTTCTAGTGCTTTCTGTTTAAACCCAGGTTACTTCAGCCTCTTCCTGCTCCTAAATTCTATGATCTGATGAGAATGAAATAAGGTTCACTAGACACTTATTTAAAGGGATAAATCTGCCTTGGGTATTTAAAAAAAAAAAAAAAAAGAAACAAACCAAAAGCCACTATTGGGGTAGATCACTGATAAGTTAACTTGATTTACTTATTTAGCAAGCTTTCACCAAAGTAGGTCTCTGTGACTTTCATAAAATTCAAAGTGCTTAACCCTCTGACTTAACTGTTTCTGGATTTAAATTCAAAGAAGATTCTGCACATGAAAGTACTTTTGAAATGGAAATAAAAACAAACAAACCCACTATATAAGTTATGTGAATTCAGCTTTCTCATCAATTGAAAAATATACCGTTATGCTCAAAGGATATGATTAAAACTATAGCCAACTCTTCTTTTTTCACTTTATTTCTGTAACCCTAAAAAAAATTATTAGGGTTTTCTCCCACATCATCATCTGTTCTTTGATTTGGTAATGAAAATAAATTTTCATATTATATCTTGGAAGAATGTTGTTGGAAGTAACACACCTATAAACACTAATACACTATATTTACCTAAATATAAACAAATACAAATAATCCAAACATCTGGATTATCAGTGTTTATCCTCCCCTGCCCCACTTCACCATTAATATAAATAAATTATCAGAGCTTATATTGTGAACCACAAATTATTAAACAGGTAGATATGATACAATATACATAAATGCTATTTCTTATCCTTTTTAATTGAAGTATAGTTGACATATATTATGTTAGTTTCAAGTGTACAATACAGTGATTTGACAATGAAATATATGAAATGATCTCTACAATAAGTCTACCATCTGATGGCTGCTCCACAATAAGTAACCATCTGTCCCCATACAAAATTATTACAGTATTACTGACTGTATTCTTTGTGGTGCAAATTTCATGCCTGTGACTTATCTATTTTGTGTGGAAGTTTATACCTCCTAATCTGAACCTCCTTCCCCTCTGGCAGAACTCAATTTGAGTTCTAAACAGTACGTATTCTATAGTTCAGAAGGTTTCAGTTACGACCTTCTTCGATTATAACCTATGTTGTAGAAATTTTTAATTCTAAAGTATAAATTATATTTCTAAATAACACATCACAGGAACACAGAACTTTCCTTGGAAGCAGAGTGTGTTTCCTCAGGAGAAATTAAGGTTGATAAATCATTCAACAATGTGATAATCCAAAGAAACCAAAGCTGGGAGATAAATACTTAAAAACTAAGAAATTCTCCCAATTTCTTTGGACTTTAAATCTGTATCTTTTAAGCTTATAACCTTTTCTGCTTGTTCACCATGCCAGTTAATTTTTTAAGGGTAATATAAAAATGTGTTTTCCTCTCATTAATCAGAGTCAACTATTAAACCAAATGAGCTGGGTAAGTCCTTCTACTTTTCAGATGTTTAGTTTTCTCATGCATAAAACAAAGGGGCCAGAAGTGTTTAAAGGCAGTATGTTATACTGAAATGTTATTCTAAGATGGGTTTAAATGAAAATTAAATTTTGTATACTACCATAATTTAGAGCATCATCTTCACAATATCATGTTTAAAAAGCCCATGCCTTTGCCAATTAAATGAGGTAACGTGGGCAAAGCAAATACAACTAACTAGCACAGCGTCAGTACTTAGTATCTGCTCCCATTCCATCTTCTTTAAGCCCACTCCTGCTCCAAAAGTCTATGATCCCATGAGGATGGAATGAGGTGAACTGGACACTGGTTTTAAAATATTCCTGGCACACTTAAAAAACAAAACCCCAAAACAAACCAACCTAAACCACTATCATGGTGGATCATGGGTAAGTTAACTATAGTTAACATTCTATCTTACTTTTGGTAAGTCTTCCCCAGAGTAGCTCTCCATGACGCTTATAAAATTCAAAAGCGCTCTTAGGAAATGAATTGAACAATAAGCAGTACCACATAAAGGAGAACAATTAAATTTCTAACATTAATAATTCATGTCTTACTAGATCCATTTCTATCAATATAGAGAGGTCCTCACAAGCATATATGGACTCTGCAGAAAGACTATGAGTATACTGGAATGTACTCAGGGTTTTCCAGCTGATCAATGCACCCTAAGTCCAAACTATTTAAATTCCAAAGAGTAAATTCCAGTCAATCATTTGCCAAAATCCTGTATTCTTAATAGGGATTAACTACCACTTAAGGGGGATAGCAAAGCATCAAGAAGCTGAGGGTACACTGTAGACAGCTAATAAAAAGGTGAAGGTTACCTGATCAAAGCAATATCATCAATCAGTCCACCTTTCCCATTATACACACTGGTGGCTTTTATGCCGAGTTTATTGCTGGCCACAGAAAGCAAATCAGATAAAGTTCCATATACAGCAACCACCTGTAAACACACCAGATTAATTTGAACAACTTACATAATCAATTTTGTCACTTCCAAATTACAAACCACCACACTGTAAACGAGATTTAAAAAAAAAAAATCAGAGTATCACATAAAAAGATTTTGAGAGATCCTTAACACATTATTGACCTGAGATGTATTAACACAAGTAACATGTTTGCACACGCGCACATGCTCAGTCACATCCAACTCTTTGTGATTCTGTGGACTGTAGCCCGCCAGGCTCCTCTGTCCATGGGATTTCCCAGGCAAGAATATTGGAATGGGCTGCCATTTCCTTTTCCAGGGGATCATCCCAACCCAGGGATCAAACTCGTGTACCCTGCATTGACAGGCACTCCACCTGCGAAGTCTGCCACAGGTGTTAGTTTCTGCAAAATTCCCCTGGTCAATAACATGTTAACAGTGTCTCTCTTCTTTTGATGACTCAAATACTTACACAGTGCCACAATACTGTTGAAATCCGAAACTAGAGAAATCAGCTCTAACTAAAACCAAACTGATACAATCTTACGGTACATTAAACAGTGCTCCAGTTCTGATATAAAAGAGACCCACACTTGAATTTAGATTCTGCCATTTCCTAGCTGTCAGCTCAAGAAAAATTGACCTCTTCATGCTTGTGTGGCTTTAAGGAGAAATGAATAGTGTGCACCTGCATCAGAAAGTCGTCAGGAGAATGAAATGAATTAATGCATGATCAGAGCTTCGCAAAGTGCCTGGGACCTGTTAAGTCTTTATGTTGTTGCTTTTACATGACTTCTTTGTTAAATGAATGATTAAAAAAAAA
The DNA here is from genome assembly GCF_019923935.1 of Bubalus bubalis. Classification (NCBI taxonomy): domain Eukaryota; kingdom Metazoa; phylum Chordata; class Mammalia; order Artiodactyla; family Bovidae; genus Bubalus; species Bubalus bubalis. The sequence goes on from NC_059159.1 coordinate 134,455,987, forward strand.
AAGAAACTTACTGCTTATTAAAACATTTACCATATCAAGTATCTTATAAACAGTTAACAACTTCCCACTTCATCTAACTTCAAAAATTGTATTATTTTATAAAAGCCAGATTTGGACTAAATACAGCACAGGGCTGGGTTACAATAAATTGCTCCATTCTCCTTTAAACCAGGCAGTCTGATACTAGTGCAACATACATGCAACTGCTCATGTAAGAGGTTGAGACTATTCACATGGAGTGAATTTTTGGCTCTGGTCCTAACTGTAACTATATGCTTCCAGTGGCTTTGTTGTATAGTTGTACCACTATCAGATCTCTGAAAATTATGGATAAAAAGTAGGTGAGGAGCTGAACCTGAAGCATGACCTGAAACAGACTTCCCATAAAATACTGGACACAGGTGTCATGTGAAATGTGAACCAGAGCTGGTCATTTGTTCACTGGTCACTGAAGTATAGTAGACTGAATTTTTCGTTAAGTAAATGAATAATCGAGCACGGAGGGGGTTGCCTGCCAATATAGGAGTGCCCAGTCTCTCAACAGCACAGTACAGAGATTCGAACTCTTTTATTTTGGATCATAACCTATGAGAAGTGTTGCCAAGTTGGGGCACTTAGGGGAAGAGCTGTAGGCAAACAGTTTAAAGGGAACAAGGTGGATTATTAAAAATAATGTACAATCCGAGTGCTCATAAACACAAGGATAAACAAAACGTGGTATTTTCATACAATGGAATATCATTCAGCTATAAAAAGGAATACAATCTGATACATGCTACAACATAGATGAATCTTAGAAACATTACTCTAAGTGAAATAAACCAGACCAAAAAAAAGGACAAATATCACATGATTCCACTTAGAATAGGCAAATTCATAGAGATAGAAAGTAAAAAAAACAAAGATGACCTGAGCAGAAGGGGGAATGAAGAGTTACTGCTTAACGGGTACATAGATCCTGTTTAGGATGATGCAAAAGTCTTGAAAATAAAAAGTGGTCAGGTTATATACATTGTGAATGTACTTAATGCTGATGAAATGTGTTCTCAAAATGGCTCAAATGGCACTTTTATGTTATGTATATTTTACCATAATAAAGAAAATAATCACACAAAGCACTTGGCATAGTCTTTTGTACACACTGCAGTTCAGTTCAGTTGCTCAGTCGTGTCCAACTCTTTGCGACCCCATGAACCACGCAGCACGCCAGGCCTCCCCGTCCATCACCAACTCCCGGAGTCCACCCAAACCCATGTCCATTGAGTTGGTGATGCCAACCAACTATCTCATCCTCCCTCGTCCCCTTCTCCTCCTGCCCTCATCTTTCCCAGCATCAGGGTCGTTCCCAGTGAGTAAACTCTTTGCATCAGGTGGCCAAAGTATTGGAGTTTCAGCTTCAGCATCAGTCCTTCCAATGAACACCCAGGACTGATCTCCTTCAGGATGGACTGGATGGATCTCCTCACAGTCCCTTGCAAGGGACTCTCAAGAGTCTTCTCCAACACCACAGTTCAAAGCATCAATTCTTTGGTGCTCAGCTTTCTTTATAGTCCAACTCTCACATCCATAAGTGACCACTGGAAAAACCATAACCTTGACTAGATGGACCTTTGTTGGCAAAGTAATGTCTCTGTTTTTTAATATGCTGTCTAGGTTGGTCATAACTTTTCTTCCAAGGAGTAAGTGTCTTTTAATTTTATGGCTGCAATCACCATCTGCAGTGATTTTGGAGCCCAGAAAAATAAAGTCAGCCACTGTTTCCCGTTTCCCCATCTATTTGCCATGAAGTGATGGGACCGGATGCCATGATCTTCGTTTTCTGAATGTTGAGCTTTAAGCCAACTTTTTCACTCTCCTCTTTCACTTTCATCAAGAAGCTCTTTAGTTCTTCTTCACTTTCTGCCATAAGGGTGGTGTCATCTGCATATCTGAGGTTATTGATATTTCTCCCGGCAATCTTGATTCCAGCTTGTGCTTCCTCCAGCCCAGGGTTTCTCATGATGTACTCTGCATATAAGTTAAATAAGCAGGGTGACAATATACAGCCTTATCGTACTCCTTTTCCTATTTGGAACTATTCTGTTGTTCCATGTCCAGTTCTAACTGTTGCTTCCTGACCTGCATACAGATTTCTCAAGGTCAGGTGGTCTGGTATTCCCATCTCTTTCAGAATTTTCCACAGTTTATTGTGATCCACACAGTCCACATAGTCAATAAAGCAGAAATAGATGTTTTTCTGGAACTCTCTTCTTTTTTCGATGATCCAGCAGATGTTGGCAATTTGATCTCTGGTTCCTCTGCCTTTTCTAAAATCAGCTTGAACATCAGGAAGTTCACGGTTCACATATTGCCGAAGACTGGCTTGGAGAATTTTGAGCATCACTTTACTAGCATGTGAGATGAGTGCAGTTGTGTGGTAGTTTGAGCATTCTTTGGCATTGCCTTTCTTTGGGATTGGAATGAAAACTGACCTTTTCCAGTCCTGTGGTCACTGCTGAGTTTTCCAAATTTGCTGGCATATTGAGTGCAGCACTTTCACAGAGTCATCTTTCAGGATTTAAAATAGCTCAACTGGAATTCCATCACCTCCACTAGCTTAGTTCATAGTGATGCTTCCTAAGGCCCACTTGACTTCACATTCCAGGACGTCTGGCTATAGGTGAGTGTGAGTGATCACACCATTGTGATTATCTTGGTCGTGAAGATCTTTTTTGTACAGTTCTTCTGTGTATTCTTGCCACCTCTTAATATCTTCTACTTCTGTTAGGTCCCTACCATTTCTGTCCTTTATTGTGCCCACCTTTGCATGAAATGTTCCCTTGGTGTCTCTAATTTCCTTGAAGAGATCTCTAGCCTTTCCCATCTGTTGTTTTCCTCTATTTCTTTGCATTGATTGCTGAGGAAGGCTTTCTTATCTCTCCTTGCTATTCTTTGGAACTCTGCATTCAAATGGGTATATCTTCCCTTGTCTCCTTTGCTTTTTGCTTCCCTTCTTTTCACAGCTATTTGTAAGGCCTCTTCAGATACCCGTTTTGCTTTTTTGCACTTCTTTTTCTTGGAGATGCTCTTGATTCCTGTCTCCTGTACAATGTCACAAACCTCCATCCATAGCTCATCAGGCATTCTGTCTATCAGATCTAGTCCCTTAAATCTATTTCTCACTTCCATTGTATTTGATTTAGGGATAAGGGATTTGATTTAGGTCATACCTGAATGGTCTAGTGGTTTTCTCCACTTTCTTCTATTTCATTCTGAATTTGGAAATAAGGAGTTCATGATCCAAGCCACAGTCAGATACCAGTCTTGTTTTTGCTGACTGTATAGAGCTTCTCCATCTTTGGCTGCAAAGAATATATCAATCTGATTTCAGTGTTGACCATCTGGTGACATCCATGTGTAGAGTCTTCTCCTATGTTGTTGGAAAAGGCTGTTTGCTATGAACTGTGTGCTCTTTTGGCAGAACTCTTAGCCTTTGCCGGCTTCATTTTGTACTCCAAGGCCAAATCTGCCTGTTACTCCAGGTGTTTCTTGACTTCCTACTTTTGCATTCCAGTCCCCTATAATGAAAAGGACATCTTTTTGGGGTGTTGGTTCTAAAAGGTCTTGTAGGTCTTCGTAGAACCGTTCAACTTCAGCTTCTTCCGCGTTACTGGTTGGTGCATGGACTTGGATTACCGTGATACTGAATGGTTTGCCTTGGAAATGAAGAGAGATCATTCTGTCGTTTTTGAGACCGCATCCAAGTACTGCATTCCGGACTCTTTTGTTGACTATGATGGCTACTCTGTTTCTTCTAAGGGATTCCTGCCCACAGTAGTAGATGTAATGGTCATCTGAGTTAAATTCACCCATTTCAGTCCATCTTAGTTCACTGATTCCTAGAATGTCGATGTTTACTCTTGTCATCTCCTGTTTGACCACTTCCAATTTGCCTTGATTCATGGACCTAACACTCCAGGTTCCTATGCAGTACTGCTTTTTACAGCATCCAGCCCTGCTTCCATCACCAGTCCCATTCACAACTGGGTGTTGTTTTTGCTTTGGCTCCATCCCTTCATTCTTTCTGGAGAAAGAATGCACACTGCAGACATGCCATAAATGATTGTATCCTGAAGAAAATATGTCCCTTCTGTTTCATATCATTTTTCACCTTTGCAGCAGAGCCTGTAATTCTGTCATTTCAGACACAAAGTTCCAGAGAAGGAGAAAGATCTAGAAAATTCTTAGTATAACGGCAACTATGACAAGAATGCTGACGATAGATTTTCCTACTCTCCCCTAGCAGTTCCCAGGCTGTAAAAGTTGTTCTGAATTTGCTTTGGTTGGTCTCTTGGCTCTCTGCTTCTTGTGTATCTTCACATGGCTTTATTTTTCCTGACATTATCCCCTCCTTGCCCTAAGATCAACTTTATCCACCCCATTTCTTTTTACTTCTCTCCCTCAAGCAACATAAAATGATGAAAATTTAATGTATCTCTCTACATAATGCTCCTGAATTTAAATAGTAGAGCATACCATTTTATACAACTTATTTTTTTTCCAAAACTACAAATTAAATTGTTTTCTACTTCCATATGATTGACTTGATTTTTTCTGTGGGTCAGCTGTTTCCTCATGAAAATAAAGGGCACCTACCACATTTGAAAGCCATGCTGTCAAACTTGGAAGTAACTAGCTATGAGAGGCTATTAAATTTTTTACGTTAGTTATTAAAGATCTTGTGTTGTTTTTTTTTTTAATGTAAGCATTTATCACTACTAACTTCTCTCGTAGAACTGCTTTTGCTGCATCTCATACATTTTGGGATGTTGTATCTCCACCTTATCATAATAAAGAAAATAATCAGGCATAATAATCTTTTCTTTTCCATGGAGTTTCCCAGGCAAAGATACTACAGTGGGTTGCCATTTCCTTCTCCAGAGGCTATTTAATTTTATTACAACTAATTACAATAAAAGTTAAGTTCATCAGTTACATCAGCCATATTTCAAGTGATCAGCAGCCACACTGGCTGGTGGTTACCATATTGAACAGCACAGATATGGAAGTTTTCCTTCATCACAGAAGTTCTTTGAGTACCATTGTTTCAAAGAGCAGAATAAAATGGAGAACAAAGAACCAGATATATTAATTGTTAGGTTTGACCATGTCACAACAACTCACAATAACCAAGTAGTAGAGTCCAGCTTAAATCCTTTTTGTACAGAAGGTGGAGTAGTTGCCATCTTTCGTTTCCCACTGAAGTAAAATTTCATTATAAGGTAAAATTAAGGTTAAAAAAAGCCACACACCACACAGTTTGGCAATTGCAAGGCAATCAAAATACAACAGGTGTTTTTTTTGTAGGCTGTAGAACTATTAAAGAGCACATTCTAGACACAAATTACGTTTGCCTTTATGACTTAAATAAGGCCTAACACAGTACTGAACACAATTTATCATTTGACCAAATTTCTTCTAACCTGACTTCCTATCAAGGCTGTAAAGTTTTAATAAAAATTTTTTAGTTTGTAAAAAGTCATTATTTGTTCTGTGAATTTAGGTAACCAACAAGCCCCTGTAATTGTTGAAGAAGGACCTCCCTGTACAACCCACATATCTTGACACTCACACACACACAAAATGCAGCCAGTTTAAAAAGAAGGATCCTCTTAAGTGTCACAGTAAGTATCTGGCTCATAATAGGACTCTGATAAATGTTTCCTGAATGTCAGATGAAATTTTCATTGCTTTCAGAATGCTGAATGAGGATGCATCTTTTTGTGTGAGTCAATTATATTTAAGTCTTTTCCACTGACATTAGGTAAAAAACAAAGTACACAGCAGAAATGCAATTCTAAAGTAATGTTCATAGAGTTCATGTAACTATAGAAAGTGGCCATTTTTGGATAGTAGAGTTAAGGTTCACTTATCTTGTGAGACTTTTTGTACTCCAGACTTGTTACAATGAACATCTTTTATGCAATAAGAGAAAAAAGTTATAACTTACAGTTTCCATAGCTCTAGATACTAGATTTACAAATAAGAATTATTTTAGCAATTGACAAGTAATCTGGTAATGGACAATGCTTTTTAAATGAGATCACCAAAGGGCCATCGATGAGAGAAAACAGCACTGAAATTACTGGCAAGAATCTTACGGTACTGAATATTTGAAAATTCCCTTTAAGTTGGGCCAATATACTTGTTTTTCATTTGAAAGGCAATTGCAGCATTTGTTTTCAACAAAATTGCTTTAGCTGACTCTCTTGAGTATGCTAACAAATAACTCACAAGTACGATTGCAGACGTAATACTTAAAATCTTTTATATAAACCAATGAGATATCAAATTTTAAAATAGGATACAATTTTTAAAATGTGATACACCTGGAAAAGATTTTAAGTTGGTGAGATTCAAACAGGCTACATATATACCTTTCATTATCTATCAACACTGTTGAGAAAAGGTGACATTGGAAAGCTTGTATGTCATGGATATGAGTTGTTACTTACTAAGCTTATTACTCCAGTCCTCAGAGAGGCCAAGCATTTATAAAATGTTCATGCTTACAATGGCTATCTGTTTCATGTGTGTTATACTTCCTAGTGTGGACTTCAAGTTTTCATGTCACTATGATTAACCATTTTAATAACCTAGGCACTATCCTTCGAATGGAAGCATTCTATGGAGAAAGTTGAGAAGTATGTCTATTAAACTTTATGGCCACTAGATTATATTAGCGTTTAACTTAATTCTTTCTAAAGTTCAGATCCCATTACAAGTGAAAGCTATCCACCGACTAGGAAAGTAAAAAATGCCTACCAGGACATATCAGTTTATTGAAGTTTAGTTTACCTTTAAACATTGTTCTCAAATCGTAACCTATGCTATTCAAATTTAAAAAGTAAAACCTATATTTAAAACGTGTTTTTCTTACATGCCCACAGTACCTATTACATAATATACAATCAATAAACACTTACTGGATTTATGCAAGTCAATTTACCCAACTGGCCCGCCAATCACAATAACTAAATGTAGAATAAAGTTATCTACCCTTTCCGCTTCATACATTTTAAAAAATTAAAATTATTTTATTTCTAAAAATGATGACTCTAAGACATATTAAAATATCCCAAATTTTTAAAGTCTGACCACAGCAGGTGTTGAAGAGAATATGGATTAACGAGAGGATTTATGCCATGCTCATGGGATATAAATTATTGCAATGACTTTGAAAAATCTGACATTCTTAAAAAAACTAAACATTCACAAAAACTAACATCCAATAATTACAACCCTAGAGCAGTGGTTCTCGAAAGTGAGTTCTCTAAACCAACAGCATTAGGATCATTAAGGGGTAGATTAAAAATTAAACTCCTAGCCTTAACTCAGACCCTGGGAATTTACAGCTCTGGGGGTGGTATGTGCTCTGTGGCCCAGTGTTCGACTCTGTGCAACCCATGATTATAACCTACCAGGCTCCTCTGTCCATGGAACTTTCCAGGCAGGAATACTGGAGTGGGTTGCCATTTCCTCCTCCAGATGATCTTCCCAACCCAGGGATGGAACCTGCATCTCGAGTCTCCTACATTAGCAGGCGGATTGTTTACCGGGGAGCCACCTGGGAAGCCCCTGGGGGTGGGGCCTAGCAATAGTTGATCAGTTTCTCCAGGAGACTCCAATGCATGCTAAAGTGTGCAAACCATTCCCCTAGAAAGACACTTGCACATGCGCACCAGTCTATGCCACACTATTCAGGACTATCAACTTCATAGCAAAGTATAAAGAAAATAAACACCCCAACTGTCCATTGACAGGAGAATGGGTAAATTGTGATAGTATTTGTATATAATTTGCATAATTATTATAAAGGAGTGAAAATGACTAAACTATCACTATGTGGGACAATATGGATGAATTCTTAGAAATGTATTCAATGGAGAACGCAAATCCAGAAAGCAAGTTTCTTTATTATTTTGATTTCAATATGCATACGCTTTACATAGATTTTTCACCTTTCTTCAACTTAATACAACAAATTCAACTCTGGATACTTACTAACAACATATTTCTGACTTAATTCTAAAGCCAGATTTAAACAGGTCTTGGGCCAAGATTGTAAACATCGGCACAGAATTAAGATCTATTTCACATCCCACTATGGCTGCAGTGCCTGGCATGGTGCTTCATATGACAGTACTCAGTCACTGCTGATTTAATTTAATCAATGAATAAGGTATACAAAAAGCCTGGTTGAATATTCTGAAGAAAGAAAAAGCAACTTAAGTCCACAACGCTCAGAAACATGGAACTGACATCAGTAGCTCAGAAGCCACTCACTGCATTCTCAAATTCCTTGATGCCAACCGTTACAGAGAATTTTAAAAGAGAACGGGAATTCCGAGGCATGTGGAGAAAGGATGAAAGATTCAAACCTGACTCTGGTAGCAACTTAAAAAAATGAAAATTTAAAGAGTCCAATTTTTTAGAAATATGGCCTTCAAGTTCTTTTGACTAGGCACCCATCCATGAAACACTTGGGGGGATATACTCAAATATCCACGTATTCATTTACTTCCCAGTGGCTCAGAGTTTAAACTAATTTACAAAGTATACACCACTGGCAGGGAAAACATAATTTCCCAAATGAGAAAAGGACTTTTAATGACCTAAGACAATGAGTCAACCAGTAAAAATCCCTTAAATATATATCATTAAATTTAGTGAACTCCTGCCAAATATAAGATTGACTTTAAACATTAAAAGAAAAAAAAAGTCTAAAGTGATCTTTGTGTGCTGGAAAATATTTTTAAATGTCTTGCTAATTGGGATGATCTCATCCGATTATCATTGGCTACTATTTCAAAGAACAATAAACATTTAGGGAGCAGCTAACCAGTTGACGCACTCAAGGACTAAAAGCACCTGTGTCCTTCAAGATTGGCCAAATCAAGTCTTGATGTAATTTTGTATCTTTAAGTAAAAACAAAAAAAACTTAAAAGGTGTAGTATTTCTTCTTAAATTACTGGATCCTCTTGCACGCCCTGTGAGGTAGACAACCTTACTTGGGAAAGTGTCACTTTAATGAAGGCACAACTCACCCCTCCCCGCAACCTGTCTTCAACATCAAAACATTCAGTATACTTCCGTTTACTCAATATACAAAGTCAAAAGTCGTGGTGAGCATATGTTGTCCTCTACAGTGACTAAAGGAGATCAGCCCTGGGTGTTCTTTGGAAGGAATGATGCTAAAGCTGAAACTACAGTACTTTGGCCCCCTCATGCGAAGAGTTAACTCTTTGGAAAAGACTCTGATGCTGGGAGGGATTGGGGGCAGGAGGAAAAGGGAATGACAGAGGATGAGATGGCTGGATGGCATCACCGACTCTATGGACATGAGTTTGAGTAAATCCAGGAGATGGTGATGGACAGAGGCCTGGCGTGCTGCGATTCATGGGGTTGCAAAGAGTCGGCCATGACTGAGCGACTGAACTGAAATGACAGTGACTAAAAAATGCAGAGTTGGATACAACTTTGCGACTGAACAACAATCTGCAGTGACTCTGCCTCCCCAACCCCAAGCTTCACCACCCAGTGTTGGCAATTGCTCAACAAGCTTTAAAGGAGGGAAACTTATGTGAAAAAAAAACAGGCATTACTCTTAGGGCCGGATAACAAAAACAGAAGCTAGGTTAAGTATGGAGATAATGAAAGTGACACAGATATTCCAACTGGTGGACAAGAGACCAAACTGTTTATCTTGCAGTAGTGCTCTGTTTCAGTTTCATGAAAATCATGTCAAGATCATGCCAACCCCGGCTAAGTACAGTCACTTCATCTATACAAAAATGCAGGCTGTTATGTATTATTCTGCTTTCTTTGGTCAAATAAGAGTAATTTTTTAAAATCAGTAATAGTATTTTTTTTTAATCAGTTTAAGGGGAGGGGAGGAAACACTGAAAACTTCGGCACAGAATATGTTTTTCAGTTAAGCAGTAAAGATTATCACATGTCTTTTTAATTTTTTTTTTTGTTGATTCGCACTGCCTGTGGGATCTTAGTTCCCTGATCAGGGATTGAACCTGCACCCTCGGCTGTGAAAGCACGGAATCCTAACCACTGGACCACCAGGGAAGCCCCTGACTTAACTTTCAATATTGAATCATATTAGCCTTTTCCAATATGGGTTTTTATAATGTTTGTAATTAACTATTTGAGAAGTTTTTTTCCAATTTCCGAGATTCTCTAGCAAAATATTTAAGTAAACTAATATTTAAATCCAAAAAGCTAACCTAGTCAAAAGTACGTTTTAAAAAAAAAAAAGCCACCTTAATAAAAATATGGCAAGACTAAGCCAGCCAATTTTTGACAAGAATAAAACTCAGTAGTTTCAGGAGAAGTAGTTAAAAATTTATGGCTGGGTCTAAACATCTTGTCTTCCATGAAATAACATAGCAGAGATGTTGAAGAAAAGGGTCAGTCACAGGCCTGTTTTCAAGAACATACTACAATTTTAACTTTGGATATACTAAATATTTCTTTCAGTAACAACATATGTTTTGGGTAGTAGTAGTTATCAACAGACAAACCAGGTACAGAAGAATTTAATAGTCAGAAATAAAGTGAATGTTGTGAAGAATTTATGAAAACTCAATTACTTGAATTTATGCTACTTCTCTTTTAATGAATACTAAATCTCTAAAAACCAGAAGAACACGATAATTGCAGTCAAAAAACTACAGCGTGGTTCAAATCTTTAGAGCACTTTTACTCAAAACTACAGAGTAGTTGGAAAGCCATTTTTTTATACCGTGGCACAATTGCGCTATTTAAAAATTTACAGTTTGTGCAAAAGATGCGGAAAACATGCTGGCAGATAAGACAGGGAGCCCAATCTACCTTCAACTCCGACTCTGTTGCTTAGTAATTTCTAGATGTCATTTAGCCACACCATAAATGTCTGCCTTGAACGGTCAAATTTTCCAAAGACGCCGAACAACTTTTATGGGTGGGGCAAGGGGCTGAGAAGGAACAGGATACATTTTGGCTTGCTCCAGCGATGGAAAAATATTCTGCACCACACCCTCAACAAAGGCCTAACACAGCAAAGAGTAATGTCCAATCCATCCACTTCGGTCTATTGTCCCAGTCCTCTAAGAAACTAAAATAGTACGAAATATTAATAAAGCGAGTACAGAAGTTTTGGCGGCGGTGGTGCTGTGGGATCCTAAAAGCTGGGGGGCGGGGGGGGGGGGTGACCATCTAGAAAAGGTCACTATTATTTCATCCCTCTATTCGACTTAGGCTGAGAGAACGTTTTACTTAGCCACGATAGAAAGTTTTAATTGTTTTCACCTGATCACCCTTAAATGCTTTAGTTGTTAACCAACACTTTCTGGAGCGGACCATTACTCAGCACGAAGGTGGGAACCAGCGCCTTCTGCAGCCACGGGCGAGGGGCAGCGGGGTCTTGGCGGAGGTGGGAAGCGGAATTTGAGCATCAGGTGCCAGTGACCGTCCCCACGCCCTCCAAGTCCTCTGTACTCCAGGACCCACACCTGGTCTTGAGAACATTTAAGCCCAAACTGACCTGCGCCTATCCCCAGAGCAGCTGGGGAGTCCAAGGGCAGGCGCGGGCTAAGGATCCCAGGGTTGGGGAGGCCTCAGGGACCCAAGGTCGGCCTCCTCCCGGACGCCCCCTGCCCCGGCGCACGCCCACCTCCCCGCTTCCAGTCCCTCTCCCCAACTTCAGCCCTCTGCCCCGCAAGCCCGCTCCGCACTCCGCTGCCCTCGCCCCCCGCAGCCCGGCCCGCCTCGCCTCCTCCTGACCCCCTTACCTTTCCATTCTTGGGGCTGCCGTTAAGGAACAGGGTCACCCGCCTCATTGCGTTGCCCCCACCGGATCCTGAGTGAGTCGCCACCCTCCCACCTGTCTCTCCTCCCACCTTTTTCTTCTCCCGCCCTTCCCCTCCCTCCACCCACTCGGACTCTCCTCCCTTCGCCACCTTCCTTCCTTTACTGACACACACACACACACAAGCACGCACACTCCGTCCCACACCCCAAGGTTGGCCGGTCCTCCTTCCCACCCCGCCCCTGGGCTCTTCAGTCAGTCTGGGGCCCTTCCCCCACCTCTCCCAGACTGACTCTAAGCTCCGCCAATCATCCGGCAGCGCAGGGCAGCACTCAACCAATCGTCCCCCTGCACTGGGTGGGCTCTTACTAACCCAGCCCAGGTGGAAGGAGGGAAGAGAAGCTGCAGTCTAGCCGACAGCGAAGGGTTATCAGCCAATCAGAGCTCAACCTGGAGCCGAACGGCGGCTCAAAGCATTACTGAGCAGGCGCAAAGCCAACACCAGGTAGAAGTAATCTGCATACGAAGGCGGGGTTTGAGAGACGGAGGTGGAGCGCTGGAAGTGATCCATAACCAGTCAGCACCTCCCAACTTTAACACCTCCCCCTCGCCCAACCCACAGAGGAAACGGCTGAGGCTGGGGCTCGCTGATTGGGTAAGAGCCGGTCCGCTTTTCTGTCCTGATTGGTCCAAGGATTCTTTTCGAAGTTTGCAGCATCCAATCGAAAGGCGGGGTACGGTACAAAAACTACCCGAAGGGATCTTCCGCGAGGCTGTCACAGAAAGTAGTCCCTGCGGGCAGAGGTCAACAGCTGGTCTCTTTGGTCAGTGTGTTATCGGCAGCTAGTGGTGGTGTCTCTTCGAGCCCACGAAGCCTCTCCTGTTCCTGGGACGGCGATGTAGAGGCCTGGCAGGGTTCGGGGTGCGCGCGCACACGTGCATGTGGTGGCGGCGTAGAGATTCGCAGAGTAACGCCCGGACGCCGAGGAGGCGGGGCTGGCGATTTGAATCAGGCGGCGGTCCGAGCCCTCGCGGAAGGAAGGCTGTAAGGGACTCCGGTCTCAGGTTGGGGTGTTGGCGGCGGGGGATCTGGGAGCCCCCCGCGGATGGCTTGGCGGCCGATAGTTGTTTTCTCGAGCGAATGCTTCAGGACCAAAGAGCCGAGATCTAGAAGGTACGGCAGCCCCAACATTCATCGGAGTAGCGTTCAAAATAAACCCTACGGGAGGTAAGGCAAGTCATCTGGTTGGGATTTCAGAGACTAGTGCAGATTCGGCTTCCTTGGTAGCTCTGACGGTGAAGAATCCGCCTGCAATGAGGAAGGCCTGGGTTCGATCCCTGGGTTGGGAAGATCCCCGGGAGAAGGGAATGGCAACCCACTCCAGTCTTCTTGCCTGGATAGTCCCATGGACAGAGGAGGCTGGCTGTCTACAGTCCATGGGGTCGCAGAGTCGGACACGACTAAGCACAGCACAGTGCCGCAGATCTGTTTCTTCGGAGGGTTTTCTCAGCAGTGTGTTCCACTGGATCACCCGCGTGCTTTTTAACGTGCAAACTCCTGAGGTCTGGGCAGACCTCCTGAATTTTGGGGAGTCTGCAAAAGGTGCGTCTCTAACAGAGTGCCCAGATGAGTCTGATGTTCCCTAAAGTTGAAAATCCTTGGCTTACGGGGTCTGCTTCGTTTCATCCCGAAAAGCAGTCTCCTCCATTCCTCTTTAATTTGAGGTCCTAAAGTAGTCTTTTGACATCCGTTTTCGTGCCAGTGTAGTAGACTGTGTTGGGCTTCCCTGGTAAAAAGAATCCGCCTGTCAGCGTAGGAGCTGTCTGGTTCAATTCCTGGGTCGGGAAGACCCCCTGGAGAAGGAAATGGCAACCCGCTCCAGTACTCTTGCCTGGGATATCCCATGGAAAGAGGAGCCTGGCCGGCTACAGTCCATGGGGACACAAAAGAATTGAACACGACTTGGCGACTAAACAGCAACAACATGGATTGTATTAGAATTCAGTCTTGAAAGAGGATCTCAATCAAATCACATTAATCTTGGAGGTGAGGTTATTTTTCTTTTTCCTCCTCTCTCTCTTTAGATGGATACTTGTTCACAAGACTGCGAGCCCCTTCAAACCAAGGAGTCTCCTATTAATAACGCTGGTATGTAGAGATCTGTTGTCTCTGTGAAATTTAAGGTTTAAATATCTATCTTTTAATGATGTTTAACCTCTACCATATGTTGTCTGTTTCAGGAAAAACCCCTTTAGTTTTGGGAAATGGGAAGCTTGTAACTCCCCACAAGCAGGCAGCTGAAATGACTCCTAATTGTTACACATCAGAGACTTTTAAATCACCTTTGAACTTGTCCACAGTAACTGTGGAGCAATTGGGAATTTCACCTGAAAGCTTTGTAAATAACTCTTCAGGTAAGAACTGTTGTCCCTTTGTTGCAGTGCTTTTAAAAGTTTAAAAATTAAACTCTGTACTGTTCACCTAGCCCATCTAGCTTAGTATGTTATGTATCTAAATTGACTGGCTCTCAAACTTACTAGATCAGGGTGCCAGGGCACCAAGATGATGTTGTTCCTGATTCACAGCTATGCTCCGTATTTAAACTGGAAAAGGATATGTGTGCAAATTGCTCTTTGACCCAACACATGGAATACAGGAGGGTGTATGCCCTAAATAGTAATACATTCAACAGTCATGTATAGCAAAAATGAGAGAAAGTTGAAAGGCAACTAAGAAAATATGAAATTGAAAGAGTAGGGTATGCCTCTTCAAACTTACAAACAGAAAATTGACCCGGGCTAATCTCCCTTACAGAGTAGAAATAAAATTCACTTTTGAAGTCTGTTTTTCCTGGAGAAGAAATAAATAATAGGAATGGAATGAGATAACAGCATTTAACTATGGAGGAAAATGTGCTTGAAAGCCAAAGGGCACTAGCTTAATAACACATGATGGAGACAAGACCATAGTGGCAAACCATCCTGTGCTCCCTTCTCAAGAACATCCCACTTGGTACTTCCCTGGTGGTCCAGTGGTTAAGACTCCAAGCTCCCAATGCAGGGGACCAAGGTTGGATCTCTGGTCTGGAAACTAGATCCTGCATGCCGCAACTTTTAAAAAAAAAAAAAAGAAGAAGAAGAAGAATGCTCTTAGACCTTTAGAAAGCTAGACTTATTTTGTGTGTTTAGGTGTGCAGCTGGAATTCAGGGTAATGTGCTGAAGGTAGACAAATATCAAGGAGAAACAAATCGTCTTGAGATAGCAGAACTTGAAAGTATGTGCCAAGGGGGAGATTGTCCTTGGAGATTAGACTAATTCTCATAAAGGGAAATTCTTAGTCCAAAGCAAGCGATACCAATCCTGTGCAGGAAATATGAAACAAAATATGAGGCATGTTAATTCAAATGTGTTATACAACTATTTGATAAACGCTTTCTATATTGTGGGCACAGCTCCAGGGCATGGAATAAATCAGTAGTCAAAACAAAGGTCCCTACCCAAAAACTGATAATGTTTGAACAGTCTTCCTTACAGTTTTCCATTTAGATTTCTGTATCACTTTTTTACCATGTTCTCTCTCAGGCTAGTGGATCATGGGGGTATTCAGGGCATGATTACTGATGATTGCCTTTTGTTTTGTTCCAACATAAAAGAGAGTTTTCATTACAGGAAAGTCATCACCCTACCTTAAAAAATCCAGACGGCGGTCTACAGTTGGTCTTCGGGGCCTTCCTGAAACAAACCATCTAATTCGTTTCGTTGCCGAGCAGCGGAGTTTAAAGAATGCTTCATTGACCCAGACTTCCCCTTTTCAGGTATGGTGTTCTTCTAAGTTCCATCATGAATTCTTCTAGGAGGATGTTTTGCTCTGTTTAGAAAGCTTTTGTACAGTGTTGGAGCTCTGCAGTGCACCTCATCTGTTTTGAATCTGGTAAGAGGATATCTTCTCTGTGTCTTACAGAGATTTTGACCTTAGCAGAAATGTTGATGTTGAGCATGGATCTAGTAAGAGTTTTGAGATGCTGTATGGAAATGGCATTCTGGAAGAGCTTTCTATTTTGTTTGCCAGTTGCTGTCTAGTTCCTTTCTGGTTTTGTGTAATGAGGTGAGGCAGTGTTTGTTTTTCCAACCTTCTTCTTTTAATGTTTCATCTGTAAGTGTCTAATAATAACTACTATGCATTGGCGTGTAGAAATAAGAGTCCCCCCCACCCCATAAAATATATTTGGGATAACTTTGTGGAAAGGAGCTAAGTATTTGTCTGTTGATGGGAAAGTATTTAGATGTTTTTACCAATTTTTATTAGACTAATAAATGCTTCTAAAAAGTCAAATAGTAGAAGACTTGTGGTGAAAGACAGTCTCTGGCTTGTCCTTCTTTGGCTCTTTTGGTCTGGACCTTCCTATTTGAAAAGGTACTTTTATTGACACTTCTTTATCTTTCAGTTTTAGACCCTGTGTATATGGAAGGCTGTTTACTGCACTGCAAGCCTTCTCAAAAGTTATCTGTAGGTTCCTGGGAATCTGTGAGTCCCATCCAAGAGGTCCATGAGGTCAAAAGTATGTTTTGAAACAGCACTAGGATGTTAATTTGCCCTTTTTTCACTCTGTTGATGTTATATTCATGGTGTAAAAGCTGATAGCACCAAGCAGTCATTTTACGTTCATCACTCTTCAGCATTCACAGGAAATAATAGTAAGTCCAGTATCACTAAACTTCCTTGATGAAGCAATAAAAAAATCATCCATTTTAATTTTTCAACCCTGAAATATTATGAGTGATGAAATGGGAAGTGGACACCACGCACTTTCAAAGTACATACCAAAGTGTGGTGGATGTTTCCAGAAAAATCGTGGATGTGACTGGTCGGCGCAGAGAGTTGAACTAGCTATTATTTTCATGGAACATCATATTTATATGACAAACAGACATGGTTAGCCAGACTTGGGAATGTGGCTGGCATTTTCAGAAATGAACAGTGAACTTGCCGTCTCAAGGAAAGACAGGTATTTCTTCCCAATGAAAAAAATTCAAGTTTTTGAGAGAGAATCAGATTATGAAAAACTTGTATTCACCACCACTCTGAACTTACTAGACAACTTCCCAGTGACTGCTTTTCTGATGGATCCTTGAGGCTATTAATGAATGTGATGTTTGGATATTGCATAATAAAATATGTCAGCATTTGAAAGATATGCACAGCTGAATGAACCAGTATTTTCTGCATGACAAGTGCTTGCAAAATACACCTTCAAGTTGCAGGATAAGCCCATGGATTCTAACATAACATAATATGAAAAGTTCATTGGCCTAACTTGAACTTTTGACTAATTTTTAACTAATTTGAACTTCGTATTTGACATTGCAACTAACCTTTAAGAAATCTTTATTGAATTTTATGGTGCATTAAAGAAAAATGTCCACAATTCTGAAAAAGTTCTTGAAATACTCTTGATAGATACAACCCACATGAATTGAGAGTCTCTGAAGTGCTCATTTTTTAGAGTGTAAAGACTTGAGAACTGTGTTAGAGTAGACGGCAGCATGGCCTGTGGGGTTGTATTGCTGGTGTTTGATTCTTGGGTTTATTGTTAGTTCATTGTGACTTTGGCAGATTAGTTGACTTCTGTGTCCTTTTCCTCCTGTATAAAATGGGTTATAATAGTAGCAAGAGTTTTATGAGGATGAATAAATCAATACATATGAAGTAATTACAACTCTGCCTGGAGCGTGGTATTTGTTGTTGTTTTGGCTGTGCTGCACACCACGTGTGATCTTAGTTCCCCAACCAGGGATCAAACCTGGCAGCCATGACATTGCAAGCGTGGAGTCTTAATCACTGGACCACCAGGCAAGTCCCTATGTTTTAGATTTGCTGTCATTGTTTTTATTTCTGTGAAAAATGAGGGTTTCGCTCTCTCACATCTCCTAACCATAACTATTCCAACACTTTCCCCTTCCTGCCAATACAACCAATTACAATGTTGGTTTAAATAAGGGTTTATTGTGTATTATCTGTGGTGTTTGTGTGCTTGTGTGCATGTGTACACAGCTGTGTCCAACTCTTTGCAACCCCTGGACTGTAGCCCACCAGGCTCCTCTGTCCATGGGATTCTCCAGGCAAGAATAAAGAATACTAGAATGGGTTGCCATTTTCTTCAGGAAATCTTCCCAACCCAGGGATCGAACCTGCATCTCCTGCATTTTTTGTTTCTTTCTTTGTTTAATCTTTTATCACGTAATCTTGAGAATCCCTACACTCTGACAGAACTGTAAATCTTAGGAGTCCATCCATTCTTTTCTCATTTCTAAGTGCACTCTGACTTAGATTAGCTTCGATCTAGATTTGCTGGACAGCTGTCACTTCATGACTTCTTTTCACCATCCTTGGTAATTTCCTTTTTCTCTCCTATTTGTATTTCCTTTCTCCATAATCTCATATTTTTTCTTGGTGCACTGCCTCATTTTTCTGGAGCCTCTGCATCTCTGACAAAGTTTATCCTACCAACATAATTGAATTATGATTTATCCTGTATCGAAATCTGGGTTGGACCTATTTTCCCTCAAAATTTTGAAATTTTGAAGGCATTTTCTGTTGTATTTTAGCTTACAGAATGAAAAAATCCTATTCATTCCTTCATTCATTCAACTTATCTTTGATTCCCTATCCTTTGTTTGGCCTTCTTTTTCATTCTGGAAGCTCCATTCCTGCTGTTATAAAATATCATGATGGGACTATCTCTCACGGTGGCCTGTTGAGGACATTATAGGTTTTTCTTCCTTAGATCTCAGGGTCTCATTTTACTACTTAATTGTTTTAGGTTCTGGCTCACGCTCAAATCTTTTCTTCAGATGCCTAGTGATCCTTGACTCTGTTCACATTTAAAAGTGCGACACTTTGAAAATTGCTCGTGCTCAGTCACAGAGTCTGATCAAACTCCAGGAGACAGTGAAGGACAGGGAAGCCTGGCGTGTTGTGGTGCATGGGGCTGCAAAGAGTCAGAGACCACCGAGCGACTGAACAACAAGCTTGAGGATTGTTCCTTTCATTTCTGTGATATTTTAGTTCAGTTCAGTTCAGTTCAGTCGCTCAGTCGTGTCTGACTCTGCCACCCCATGAATCGCAGCATGCCAGGCCTCCCTGTCCAACACCAACTCCCGGAGTTCACCCAGACTCACGTCCATCGAGTCAGTGATGCCATCCAGCCATCTCATCCCTGTCGTCCCCTTCTCCTCCTGCCCCCAATCCCTCCCAGCATCAGAGTCTTTTCCAATGAGTCAACTCTTCACATGAAGTGGCCAAAGTACTGGAGATTCAGCTTTAGCATCATTCCTTCCAAAGAAATCCCAGGGCTGATCTCCTTCAGAATGGACTGGTTGGATCTCCTGGCAGTCCAAGGAACTCTCAAGAGTCTTCTCCAACACCACAGTTCAAAAGCAGAAATTCTTCAGCGCTCAGCCTTCTTCACAGTCCAACTCTCACATCCATACATGACCACAGGAAAAACCATAGCCTTGACTAGACGAACCTTTGTTGGCAAAGTAATGTCTCTGCTTTTGAATATGCCATCTAGGTTGGTCATAACTTTCCTTCCAAGGAGTAAGCGTCTTTTAATTTCATGGCTGCAGTCACCATCTGCAATGATTTTGGAGCCCCCAAAAATAAAGTCTGACACTGTTTCCACTGTTTCCCCATCTATTTCCCATGAAGTGATGGGACCAGATGCCATGATCTTCGTTTTCTGAACGTTGAGCTTGAAGCCAACTTTTTCACTCTCTTCTTTCACTTTCATCAAGAGGCTCTTTAGTTCTTCACTTTCTGCTGTAAGGGTGGTGTCATCTGCATATCTGAGGAGATATATCTGAGGAGAAATATCAATAGATATTTCTCCCGGCAATCTTGATTCCAGCTTGTGTTTCTTCCAGTCCAGCGTTTCTCATGATGTACTCTGCATATAAGTTAAATAAGCAGGGTGACAATATACAGCCTTGACGTACTCCTTTTCCTATTTGGAACCAGTCTGTTGTTCCATGTCCAGTTCTAACTGCTGCTTCCTGACCTGCATACAGATTTCTCAAGAGGCAGGTCAGGTGGTCTGGTATTCCCATCTCTTTCAGCATTTTCCACAGTTTATTGTGATCCACAAAGTCAAAGGCTTTGGCATAATCAATAAAGCAGAAATAGATGTTTTTCTGGAATTCTCTTGCTTTTTCGATGATCCAGCAGATGTTGGCAATTTGATCTCTGGTTCCTCTGCCTTTTCTAAAACCAGCTTGAACATCTGGAAGTTCACGGTTCACATATTGCTGAAGCCTGGCTTGGAGAATTTTGAGCATTACTTTACTAGCATGTGAGATGAGTGCAATTGTGCGGTAGTTTGAGCATTCTTTGGCATTGCCTTTCTTTGGGATTGGAATGAAAACTGACCTTTTCCAGTCCTGTGGCCACTGCTGAGTTTTCCAAATTTGCTGGCATATTGAGTGCAGCACTTTCACAGCATCATCTTTCAGGATTTGAAATAGCTCAACTGGAATTCCGTCACCTCCACTAGCTTTGTTCGTAGTGATGCTTTCTAAGGCCCACTTGACTTCACATTCCAGGATGTCTGGCTATAGGTAAGTGTGAGTGATCACACCATCGTGATTATCTTGGTAGTGAAGATCTTTTTTGTACAGTTCTTCTGTGTATTCTTGCCACCTCTTCTTAATATCTTCTGCTTCTGTTAGGTCCATACCATTTCTGTCCTTTATTGTGCCCATCTTTGCATGAAATGTTCCCTTGGCTGTTGAAATTTAGACAGGGGTTGCAGTGAATCTGGAGATTGTTTTGGGTAGTGTGGACCTTTTAACAAGTGCTTCTTCTAGTACCGGAGCACAAAATACCTTTCCATTTATTTGTGCCTTTTTTCAGTTCCTTTCATCAGTGTCTTACAGTTTTCAAGATACAGATCTTTCACTTCCTTGGTTCAGTTTATTTCTTAGTATTTTATTCTTTTTGATACAGCTGTAAATGTTCTCTTAAGTCTTCTTTCCTATAATTCTTTGAGTGTAGAAACACAACAGATGTTTTTTATGTTCCTTTTGTATTCTGCAATTTTATTGAATTTCTTTTTTCCAACAGTTTTTGAGTGTGGTTGTGTTTGTACATATGTCATCTGAAAATGGTGACAGTTTTATTTTTCCCTTTCCAACTTGGCTGTCTTTTCTTTTTTTTTTCCCTAACTGCTGCTTCTTATTCTTTTAGTATTAAGGGATTAGCTATTGACTTCCTACTGTGTTCAATGAAAAACTAGCCCTCTTTCTTCTTCATCCCTTTTATCATAAACATAGATACGCACTTCCCATCCTTTACAACTTCCCAGTAGATAAGTTACTTGAGTATTCAAGTCTTTGTTATTGTGACCATGTGTGTTATTTTCACCTGTTTTCCCTTCTGCATTTGTCTTATCCAACCTTTTCTTTTGAGTCATTTTCCTTTAGCACAAACAAATCTTTATCTTTCCCTTTAACTTTCCCTAGGGGATTCCCTGGTGACTCAGACAGTAAAGAATCTGCCTGCAGTGCAGGAAACCCATGTTCAGTTCCTGGGTTAGGAAGATCCCCTAGAGGAGGAAATGGCAACCCACTCCAGTATTCTTGCCTGGAGGATCCCATGGACAGAGGAGCCTGGTGGGTTGCAATACACGGGGACATAGTCAGACATGACTGAGCGACTGCCACTTAACTTTGTCTAGACCCCCATGGCGTCCTATTTCTGTGCCTGTCCCTCACAGGAAACTCCTTGAACAGTTGTCCTGTCTCACTCCTCTTCCATCATCTCCAGTGTCTGTAGCCACTCCACCTGGGCTTCTGCCTTGATCCCAAATGGCCCACACCTTGGCCAAGACCATGATTGATTAAGTCTTACTTTGCATCTTAATCAGCATTGCCTCAGCATTTGACTGAACTCAGCTACTCCCTCGGAGAAGGCAATGGCACCCCACTCCAGTACTCTTGCCTGGAAAATCCAATGGACGGAGGAGCCTGGAAAGCTGCAGTCCATGGGGTCGATGAGGGTCAGACACGACTGAGCGACTTCACTTTCACTTTTCACTTTCATGCATTGGAGAAAGAAATGGCAACCCACTCCAGTGTTCTTGCCTGGAGAATCCCAGGGACGGGAGAGCCTGGTGGGCTGCCGTCTATGGGGTCGCACAGAGTCGGACACAACTGAAGTGACTTAGCAGCAGCAGCAGCTACTCCTTCCTTGAAGCACTTTGCTTGGCTCTTGGGGATACCAAACTCACCTCATTTTCTTCTTGTTATTGTCATCCCTGCCTCTGCAGATCTCCCTTTTTTAGTTCTCCCCTCAAAAATGTTTGAGCGCCCCAGACTCTCCTCTGCCCCCATCTTGTTGCTTTCCTTATGTAAAATAATCCTTTCTCATGACTTTGGACATTGTCTATAGACTTGTGACTCATAAAGTTGGCCCGAAGTTCTGTAGAGCTCATACTCAGATACCCTCTTGCCTATTCAGCATCTTCCCTTTGGTGTTTCAGTAAGCACTTCGAGCATTACATGCTGCTGCTGCTGCTAAGTCGCTTCAGTTGTGTCCAACTCTGTGCGACCCCATAGACAGCAGCCCACTAGGCTTCTCTGTCCCTGGGATTCTTCAGGCAAGAACACTGGAGTGGGTTGCCATTACATGGTCACAGCTAAAGTCTCGGTTTCCATTCCCCACCATTTCCCCATCTCAGCACACACCATCGTCCAGTTGCTCTGGCCAACAACCTGCCAGTCTTCCTCGGTTTCATTTCCTTTTAATCCCTCACATCCAACACAGCATTGCCTTTTCAGTTCATTTCAGAAACCTCTCTGTAAGCTCTCACATCTCTCAGCTTGGCTGCTACAGCCCTTACGTGCTTTCTACCTGAATCACCAGCAGCTTCTTCATAACTAGTCTCCTTCTCACCTTCCCTGATCCATCCACCATCCCACAGAGCAGTCAGAGCGATACATTTCAAGTACGAATAAGGGACTTGCTTGGCAGTCCAGTGGTTAAGACTCCACCCTTCCAATGCAAGGGAGCGCAGGTTCAATCCCTGACTGGAAAACAAAGATTTCACATGCCGTGGGGTGCAACAACAACAAAAATAATAAAAATGCTAAAGTATGAATCAGATCAATCACTCTGCATCTTAAAACCTTCCCATGGATTCCCGTTATGCCTTCAATTAAACACAAACCACATCTCGAAGCCTTCATGCCCTCCCTGATCCGAGCCCTGCCCACTCCATCCTCAGCTCCCTGTCTCCTGCATTTTCTGGGCCCCCTTGCCTTCTTTCTGCCGCATCCTCTCTGCATTCCAGGCCTCTTGTTCTGCCTTGTTCTTGCAGAATGCCTCCCTTTTCTCGTATCTTCCTTTCATTCATATTCATAGTGTTGGTCAGTGAGTCTTGTCCGACTCTCTGCGATCCTGTGGACTCCTCTGTCCATGGAATTCTCCAAGCAAGAGTACTGGAGTGGGTTGCCATTCCCTTCTGCAGGGGATCTTCCTGACCCACGGTTCGAATCCAGTTCTTGTGCATTGTAGGTGAATTCTTTAGTCTCCCACTTAATGTTTTGGTTTCAACTCAGCTGTTACTTCAGAGGGAGTGCTGTCCTGACTCAAGTAGAGCAGCACTGTTATTACCGAATCACACTCCTTTTTTAGCTTCTCAGTGGCACCTCTTGTACTTGAAATTATATGAATACATTTTCAGAATTTTACTCTAGAATGTCATTTCCTCCTGTATTCTGAGCCTTTCAAATGGTTTCTGGCACAGGGAAAGAATGTTGACTGAATGATATAATTCCTAAGACACAAGTATCCAAAAAAAGCAGTAAGTTTTTTAATGCTTCCTTTACTTTTCATATATGAACGTTGTTCTCTTTCTCAATCAGAAAATAGAGGAACAATGATTTTGACTGGGGAACCTTTAATTTGTTTAAAGCAGATATCAAAATGGGCCAGACTCCTAGGAGATTAAACCTAACCTTCCCATGTTCAAATATAAGTTTACAAAAAAGGTACATTAAACATAAATTGTATGGCTTTAGGATAAACCCTTTCTTTCTCTGTATCTCAGATGAGAGTTGACCACCAACCAGCTTTTTATGAATGTCATGTCATAAAGGTTTACATGGTCAACCTGTTTGAATTTTAAATGTTCTATTATGTAACAAAGTTTGCTTTATGAATGTATTTAACTGGGAATAAAATCAAGAGTATGAGCAGATTCATCATCAAACATGGCTTCAAGATTTTAACAGGGTTTTCTCCATATGATATCTTAAAGAGAAGTATTTTTTTATTTTATTTTTGCTTGTTAGTGGAATTCCTTAAATTGCTGTAAGCTCCAAATCAGTGGAAATATGTTAGTCTAAATAATACAGATGGGGGTGGTGGGTGGGGAGAAGTTCTAGATAGAGAACTTAATCAGTAATTTATTTTATGGGTAACAGAACTCTTACATTATACATCACATTTATCTTGCACTTCTACCCCTGCTCGTGGTTGTTTAGTCACTAAGTCGTGTCTGACTTTTTGGCGACTTCATGAACTGTAGCCTGCCAGGCTGCTCTGTCCATGAGATTTCCAGGCAGGAATATTGGAGTGGGTTGCCATTTCCTTCTCCAGGGGATCGTCCCAGATCAGGGATTAAACCTATGTCTCCTACATTGGCTGGAGAAGGAAATGGTAGCTCACTCCAATATTGTTGCCTGGGAAATCCCACAGAGAAGAGTCTGGTGGGCTACAGTTCATGGGATCACAAAGCGTTGGACACGACTGGGCGACTAAACAGCTTTGGCAGACAGGTTCTTTACCACTGAGCCACCAGGGAAGCTCCCTACCCCCACCCCTGCTAGTACCAATTTAATTTGATGACTCTTCAGCTGTTAGCAGAGTTTCCAGAGAGCTCTGTTTTTAACTATTTGGCTTTGTAGTTTGAGCAAATGACTAGGTTTCACCTCTGAGGAAGTAAGCCCCCTATGACATCAGAAAGATTTAGCTCAGGGTTGCCAAAGGAGAGACGGTATGTGTAGGAAGGTATCCAAGCTACTGCAGAACATCTGTCTCTTGTTCTGGCCCCTGGTGTGTGTATGGATGGAAATGAATAGAGACCAGCATGAATGGAACTAGTTATGCTGAGACTTCCACATGACACAGGGGCCAAGGCAGATCGTCAAATGTTATTTTTAGCAAAATTTGGTAAAATTTCCAAATAGTTTCTTCTTGTCCCTTCTTCGTAGCTCTGTCTCCAGAATTTGTTGTTTTCTTGTAACCTTAATCTTCATATAGTTTCTCTCTCTCTTTAATTATTGGGTAAACCCTTCACTAACTATGTAGACAAAACATTCTTAATACTGACTTTAATTTTTTAATTTTTACTTTTCATATAATTTCTAAAGTTTATATTCTACTTATAGGTATTACAAAGTATTGGTTATATTCCCTGTGTTGTACGATATATCCTTGTAACCTATCTTACATCCACTAGTTTGTACCTCCCACTCACCACCCCCCAACCCCATATTACCCCCATCCCATAAAAAGTATTTTGTTCTCTAGAGCTGTTTGATTGTTTTTTGTTATATTCTCTAGTTCACTGTGTTTTTATTTTTGCTGTGTTTTTTAGATTGACATATAAGTGATATCGTATAGTATTTGTCTTTGTCTGTCTGATTTCAGTTAACATGATACCTTCCAAGTGCATTCGATGCAGGTGGCAGAATTACAGTCTTTTTTATGGCTGAGTAGTATTCCAGTATATTATGGATGTTCCAGTACACACATTGTGTATCCATTGGTCTGCTGATGGATGCTTAGGTTGCTTCCATATCTTGGCAGTTGAAAATAATGCTGCTATGAACATTGGGGTTCATATATCTCTTCGAGTTAGAGGTTTTAGGGGGTTATATATCCAGGTGAATGGCTGGGTCATGTGGTAGTTCTATTTTTAGTTCTTTCAGAGACCTCCATACTATTTTCCACAGTGGCTACACCAATTTCCATTCCTACCAACAGCAATGAGGGTTCCTTTTTTTCCTTTGGTCACACCATGTGGCATGCAGAATCTTAGTTACCATCCAGGGATCAAACCCATGCCCCCTGCAGTGAAGCATGGAGTCTTAACCACTGGACCACCAGGGAAGTCCTGATCTGTGAGCTTTTTGATGGTGGCTATGCTGACAGCTGTGAGGTGATACCTCACTGAGGTTTTGATTTGCATTTCCCTAATGATTAGTGATGTTGAGCGTCGTTTCATGCGCCTGCTACTCATCCAACAGGAAGAAAAGTTCTTCTGTACAGTTTTTAAGGGATAATATACATCATATGTAAACAACATATATAACTCAACGTTCATGAAAGTAAAAGTGTTAGTCGCTCTGTTGTGTCCGACTCTTTGTGACCCCATCGACTGTAGCCCATTAGGCTCCTCTGCCATGGAATTCTCTAGGCAAGAATACTGGAGTGGGATGCCATTTCCTTCTTCAGGGAATCTTCCTGACCTAGGGATCAAACCTGTGTCTCTCACGTTGCAGACAGATTCTTTACCATCTGAGTCACCAGGGAAGTCATTGAATGTAAAGATTTGCTTAACTCTCAAATAATTGGGATGTGTTTTGTCTGGGTTTCTTTTTAAAGTGCTTCCCATCTACTCCAGACAGACTTCTCTTCTCTCCTCCATGGGTTTGTCAATATCAGTACTGGCCAACCTTTTGCTCCATGTTTATAGTAATATAAACTTTTAATAGCTACCAAAGAGTAGCTGTTGCTCTTTGGTAAGGCTTGCCTGGTATTTCAGCTGGTAAATAATGCACCTGCAATTCAGAAGACCCCGATTTGATTCCTGGGTCAGGAAGACCTGCTGGAGAAGGGATAGGCTACCCAATCCAGTATTCTTGGGCTTCCCTGGTGGCTCAGATGGTAAAGAATCTGCCTGCAATGCCGGAGACCTGGCTTTGATCCCTGAGTTGGGAAGATCCCCTGGAGGAGGACATGGCAACCCACTCCAGTATTCTTGCCTGGAGAATCCCATGGACAGAGGAGCCTGGCGGGCTACAGTCCGTGGAGTCACAAAGAATCGTACACAACTGAGCAACTCAGCACAAGTAGGAGAGAGGAGAAACAGAGATGAGGGCAGCACACTGAATGTTCAGACTAAAAATACATGATTTGGGACTTCCCTGCTGATCTAGTAGTTAAGACTCCACGGTTCCACTAAAGGGAATCCTTCCGCTGCAGGGGCACAGGTTCAACTCTTAGGGAACTAAGATCCCTCATGCTGAGTGGCATGGCCAGAAAATAAAAAAAATTGTTTAAAAAATGTTCGATTCAAGGGAGGAGGGTCTCTTCTCTATTAACTTTTTACCTCTGATCTTCAAAAAGCCCATCTTTGGCTTGATTTGTAATGTCCTCTGTGCTTCTATATTTTAACAGGGCAGCCCTGCTTTGTATCGAAATGTTTATTCTTTAAGAGAGCAAATGTCTGCCTTCCATTTGGCTTTTAACTCCATAAAGGAAAACGAGAAAATGACTGACTGTCCTGAATCCTCAGAGGCAAAAGGAGTGTTCAAGACCAGAGGCTTGAGTGAGTAGAAAGAATTCAGTCTGTTTGGACTTTTGCATCTTTTGAGACAAACCTCTGAGATATTAAAAAAAAGATTTACTTCTATAGTGTGAAAGCTACCTTCTCTGAATAAAGCCATAACATTTAAAATTTGGGATGTTTCACACAAAAATCTAGATTTCTGATTTCTTTTGAAAAAACATCATTCCTGAGCATACATCTTATGTTTTCATATGGCCACAATTAAGTGTTAAATGTTACAATGTCAGAGCCCATGGACTGTTTCATCTTTAAAAGTGGGCATGCCCGTAGATTTGGGTGAACAACCCTTCTTTTTTTTTTCTTTTTAAATTTATTTTTATATTGAAGGATAATTGCCTACAGAATTTTGTTGTTTTTCTGTCAAACCCTTGGTTTTTTAGAGGATTATTATTAATTTTGGTAAGCATTTATATGAATACCAAACACCCAACCCTGGTATTGTAAACAGATATATTTATTCTGACATCTCAATAGCCTGCCATACTCTTTACCATAAGTTTTAGATTGTAACTTTTTGATAATTTTTTCTGTCACTTTTGATTTTCCAACCACAAAGCATTTCAGACCCCAGAACTAGACAAAATCCTGGCCTTGCTGTAATTGACGTAATCCTAAGGTTCCAAATGGTTTTGTTTGGTTTGTTGAACCATCTTCAGGTACATTTCAACACCTACTTGATTGTAGGGCATTGTTACTAATACAAATCCAGTACATCTGCCTCTGCAGTATACAACCTGCTCCCATACACTCATTTATATTTGTGATTTGTAACTTACCTATTTTTCAGTTTTTATCTGAGCTTTAAGATATTTTATTTACACAATTGCTATAAATTCTGTGGACAATTAAATTCCCTTTTTGTACCCAGGAAAAATTGTGGCTGTATTTTTCATAAAATCATATACAGTCAGAACAGAACCAATATTGGAACATAACCACATCCTTTAAAATGTTCAAAAGAAAAGGTTTCATTTTAAATTAAAAAAATAGAATGAGATATTATATCAGAAATGCAAATATATCTTGGTGTATCTTTTGAAAGCCCAAAGAAAGTTAATTCTGATAATTGTTATCCTTTTAGTAGTCATGTTCTCTTGCATTTCAGTTAGATTTCCTTTTTGAATAAAAATGTACTACTAGATTTTCCTTTTCATTGTTAAAGGATTTATGTTCAAGCATTAAATTACATCATGAAATTATGATGATGGGTGCAGTTTTCAAATGATATTGTAAAAGAAAATCTTTGAACCTGTTTTGTTTTTCTTTTGTTTTGTGTACCTAGCCAAAAAGGAAAGTCTTGGTGAATGTCAGCTGTCTGAGTTCTCTGCACAGTCATCATCCAAACGTCGGAGACTATCCTCTCCAAGCAGCTCTAACGTAAATCTAACTGATGCGGTTGATCTCCAGACGTGCGGTGTTAATGTCGCTGCTTGTCCCAGTACAGACATGAAGTGTGCTGTTGAAACCTGTGCTGATCTCTCCCAGGTAATGCACTTACTGGGAACAGGAAATGAAGTTTTGGTCTTTCTAGCTAGCAGTTTGAGGACCATCAATGCCCTTTTGCAGTTGTAGTACTTACGTATGTTGTGTTGCAGTGTTTTGGGCTTCCCAGGTGGGTCAGTGGTAAAGGAACCCACCTGCCAATGTAGGAGACACAGGTTCAGTCCCTAAGTCTGGAAGATCCCCTGGAGAAGGAAATGACAACCCACTCTAGTATTCTTGCCTGGGAAATCCCATGGACAGAGGAGCCTGGTAGGACTACCATCCACAGGGTTGCAAAAGATTCGGACTTAGTGACTAAACAAGAACAACAACATGCTATTACTGTATTTGAGCTGGGTTTTAAATTGTGTGTGTATGAGGGATTTCCTGCTTGTTAAATTTTTGTGTGGTTGGTTGGCTTACTGGCTGTAAGAGACTGCTTTGATCAATATGTTGCTTTTGATATGAAAAACACTATACAAAATGAAGCCCTGTGATCTTCTATTTGCCATGTGTTATTCTAGATACCAACGGTACCATGGTGAGAAAGTCCCAGTCCCACCCTTGAACAGCATTTTGTCTGCTGTAGGCAGTAGACATATGAGCATCTTACTTACATAGACCTGGTAAATGAGGTGACGGTTACACTTGGGCTGTACCCCCAAGGTCTGGGGTCTGTCATGTCTGCGTTGCAGCCCTTCAGTGGTTTAATACTAGCTGGAAAGCAAGGTGTCATTTAGCAATTTTTCTCTTCCTCTCCCCACTTCTTTCAAGTAGCCATAGGGGTTTTTTTGTTGTTGCTTATAACTGCTTAGAGGCTGTCAACATCATCAAAAGATGATAAGCAACACGAGTTCAATAATACTGTTGCAGATCCTTGCGTGTATGCATGCTTAGTTGCATCAGTCATGTCTGACTCTTTGAGACCGTATGGACCATAGCCCACGAGGCTCCTCTGTCTGTGGGATTCTCCAGGCAAGAATACTGGAGTGGGTTGCCATGCCCTCCTCTTGGGGGTCTTCCCGACCCAGAGATCAAACCCGCATCTCTTACGTCTCCTGCATTGGCAGGCAGATTCTTTACCACTAGCACCACCAACCCGAGGATCCTCGACCTTCACACAAGTGTAAACAGGGAGCTAGTTCTCTCATGACCCTGAGTTTTGCTTTGATACAGTAGGTTCCTGTTTCTTTACTGAGAGAAGACACCTTATGCCAGTAGAGCGGAAGCTTTTTTCCTTGCACCTTCTCTGTCATGTAGCTCCAGCACATGTCCTGTTGATCCTGTCTAGACTGGCTTAATAGATGTTTGCTGCCCATTATGGTCAACCATCAGGACCCATGAGTTTCATATGTATCTCAGAGTCGCTTATAATCTCTACTCTGTCTGCCCTGTTCTAGTTGATATGAAATCATCTGATGGTAATTTTTTAATCAGAATTTTGATTAATTTTTGGACACATCATGATTTAGAAATGGTTTCCATATTAATAGGAGTGTGTTTTCTACCCTGACCATTAATGGTTTTCCCTTTCTAGCTTTTGATATCTTCTGTTGTTTGATTAGTAATTTTGTTTTTCATTATTTTGAGAATTTCCTCTTTAAGGAAAGTAGTTAACATAGTTTTCTAGACTTCAAACAATAAGGCAGCAAAAACTATGCCCTGTGAACACTTCCTAGGGAATTGAGCATTGTTGGATTGGATGTTTAGGAGTTAGTGAGAATGAAAACTCTGTTTTTAGTTCTATTCCTACATACTTCCATAAAAATTAACTAGATAATGAAGTGATGTATTGATTGATTTAACATCAGATTTCCAGATAATCTGTAATGCTAACTCAAATCTTTATAAAAATAGTAATCCTATAAATAATAAAATTTAATACTTCTTCACTGTTTTTGCCCCCCAAGAAATCTTCTGCATCTGGTTTAAATCTACAGTGTGGATGTTTAATGAATGAGTCTCCTCTACTTTCAGAACTTACAGAGGCTTCAAGTGGTAAGTATTACTTTTTTCCTTGGTACCTGTGCTGATTCACCCATGAAATGTTTTTTCAGTAGACATTTGTGGTTGATTTACTTATATGTGAACATTTGGACACACTGAAACCATTCCTTGCATTTTAGGAGCTCATGGTTTAGTAGAAATGTTTCAGAGCTCTTGTTGTATGAGAGATAACATACTGCCCTTTTACAGGCACAGCCCCCTCCTTCCTTCCTTCTGTACCTCCCAGTTACTATATTTTATGTTGTCTCTTTGTTCTCAGGCCATGGAGGCTTTGACTGTTGTGTTTATCACTGTATCTCTTAAGCACCCAGAATGTATGTGTTACGTGTCAGTCATCAGGCAGTGGTCTTCTATGAGAATTTGCAGGGGGAGCCTTGGCTTGTTTAACGGCACATGAGGGCTTCCCTGGTGACTCAGTGCTGAAGAAACTGCCTGCCAGTGCAGGAAACACAGGTTCGATACCTGGGTCAAGAAGATCCCCTTGAGGAGGAAATGGCAACCCACTCCAGAATTCTTACCTGGGAAATCCCATAGACAGAGGAGCCTGGTAGGCTATAGTCCACAGGGTTGCAAAGAGTCAAACATGACTTAGCAGCTAGACAACACAGAATGTGAATTGTTTTATTTGATAATCTTTCTCCTCAGCATCTTGTCCTCTCCCTCCTACCAGGCTGGCATCCTAAAATGCTTCTGTCTGCAGCACTAAAATTGGTCAAGATTCATTGTCTAGCTCAGGTTAGTTTCATGATGGCCATCATAAGTGTCATGAGTGGAGGCAGGTTAACAGTTAATAGCTGAGCCAAGGATTCCTCTTTAACTTTGCATGGAGCCAAAATACCTTCCTTACCTTTTCCCTCAGTAGTTTGATTTGAACTAAAAGCTGTGACCAGTGCCACTTCTCTCTCTCTTTTTTTTTTCTTTGTATTTCCAAATGAAATCCCAGATGTTACACTCTAAGCAGGATATCTTAGGGTTGAATATCTGAGGAGCATGTTCCTCCCTTTGCAAATACGCACTACCTTTGGTGTAGAATGGACTGATTCAGACGTCTGCCCCCCTCATGGTTAGAACTCTGTGTTGTAGGAGTCCAGGATGCTGCCTCCGTAGAAGAGAGAGGATCCAATGATGCTGTTTCAGTTGATAAATGTACAGAAGTGAGCACAGACACAGTTCCCAAAGTCAGGTCTCTGGTTACCCCACTGTGCCAGAAGGACCTTCTGTCCTCCAAGACGTTTGTCCTACGTTCTGTACTGAAGAAACCCGCTGTGAAGCTGTGTGTAGAAAGCCTGCAGGTCAGTAGAGAGCTACACCTCCTAAAACAAATTGAATAAAGACTGCTTTTGGTTCCCAGAAGTACCTCTGAAATATTATGTCATACTGGCCTAATGGAAAATGTCTCACCATAATTTTTTTTGCCTCCTCTTTCTCACTTGTAGTAGCACTGGGCACTTTCTTTTTGCTCTTTATTTTTTCATTTACACTCAGTGTGGAATATAGTATGTTGAAGATTCTACATGCCTCCTGGCCAAAAAAAAAAACACAAAACATAACACGAAACACAAAACAGAACAGAAGCAATATTGTAACAAAGTCAATAAAAACTTTTAAAATGGTCCAAATAAAATAAAAATAGTGCACATTAAAAAAAAAAAAAAAAAAAAAAAGCCAAAACACCGTATTATGCTATTTACATACTTGTTTTTTTTCTTGTTTTGGGGAAAGTCTCATACTTGAGATCATTTATACAGTATACCTCAGTTGACACTGTCCAGAGTACGCTGTAATTCTGGCCACTCATATTTTCCTTAACTTCATTTGCCAGATCCAGAAGGAGGAAATGAATTTAGCCCACATTATGGATTCCTGTTTTTTCATTTTGGCTTAAAACTACTTACTAGAGTAATAACTAGGAAACCCAGTTTTTCTTTGTGGCTAATATCATGGTATTTAAGTTAGATCAATTATGAAAGTAAAGGTAATCTGCAGTACTGTATAGTATCTATCCTTGGCAGAAAAGGAATTCCAAGTTGCCATTCTTAATGACTGTGTATGTGTATTTATATATGTAAAATTATTCATGGTTTTTTATTTTGTTTAGGAACACCTTGACAGCCTCTATAATGATGGGACTTGTCCAAGCTTAACCTCCAGTCTTGCAAACAGTTGCAAAGAACAAACAGCAGGTAAGAACTTCAGGTTTATTTTGAAGCATGTGGATATAATTTTCTTGTTATTAAAAACATATGAGATAGTCTGTGATATTTTCAATGACCTGCTGATGCCTGATGCTTCTGAAATTACCTGGGAATGAAGATAACTTGAGGGGTGGGGGATGGAATCTCTCCAGAGAGTCTCAGAATTGGTTCTATCCACTTCATCTATCCATTTTTGTATAATGGTGAAATTTGTAGAGGAAATGATATTCCATTCTTGTTATCTAAATTCAGCATGCAAAATTTACTTAAAATTTATTACCACATTTTAATTGGAAATATTGTATATCTCTTCCATTTTAAACGTTTTTCTCTCTACAAACTATGTTTTGTATTATACGAATAGCCAATCCAGTCACGTTAAGACTCTAGGATATGCCTTTTAGATAAGAAATGTAGTTACCTACAGAAGGTCAAGAAATTGTAAAGTACTAGCCTTTCCAGTGCGGGAGACCTGGGTTCGATTCCTGGGTTGGGAAGATCCCCTGGAGAAGGGAAAGACTACCCACTCCAGTATTCTGCCCTGGAGAATTCCATGGACCATATAGTCCATGGGGTCGCAAAGAGTCAGACACAACTGAGTGGCTTTCACTTTCACTTTCACAGCCTTGCCAAATACAAAGAAGAGGAAGAGAGTTACTTTCGGAGAGGAACTAAGCCCTGAAGTGTTTGATGAATCTTTGCCAGCTAACACTCCACTGCGTAAAGGACAAACACCTGTCCGTAAAAAGGATTTAGGTAGCCTCAGTCCCCCGCTATTTGAACAGTCTCCAGTTCCTGAGCGGTTACCTCAACCAAATTTTGATGACAAGGAAGAGAATCTTGTAAGTATGGAAAGTGTGAAACAGACTTGTTTCTGTTTTCATCATACCTCACCTATTTGCATGACCAGTAATTATGCTTTGAAATCATGAATGAATGACCCACAAAATGAATGGTGGGTCATGATATAAGTTAATGCATTTTCTAGCTAGATTACTACCAGTTTTCTCCTATTAAAAACAATAACTTCCATGACTCCTTGAACATAGCATATTTCCTGGAACCTTACCTATTGTAAGATGTGCCGTTCTTTGAGAAAAAATGCTGAAAGTTAAACTGACACATACCATGTGCTCAGATTTCAAAGGTGTTAAGATGTGAAAGAACAACAATCTTAGGATCAATATATTATAAATATAAATTATTCTAAATTTCTACAGGTAGGATAACTAGATTCAGGGATATGAACAGTTTTTGAATTTTTTGATACATAGTGCTAAATTAGCATTCAGAAAGTATGTACTTGTTTGAACTCAGTACTATAAGTAATCCTATTTTATTATATCTTTGTAAACCCTGAGTATTAACTGTACTTTTTTTTTTAATAGCTTAATAGGAGAAAAAGATGACTTGAAAATTTTGTTAGTGAGGTTTGAACATTTTCACATGTTTGTAGGCCATTTGAATTTCTTAGAATTACCGATTAATTTTACTTACCCATTTTACATTGGGACTGTTATTCATTCTCTCTCGCTATTATACCTTGAAATAAGAATATTCTGCTTTTGGCCAAGATGGAGTAAGAGGGACCTAATTTATATTCCCATGAAAAAGAACTCAAAAGCCAGAGAAAAAGATAAGAAACAGTGGTTCACAGACGCTGGCTACTGGAAGCACAGACAGTAATCCCTGGGGGTTTACAGGGGAGGTAAACCTCACGAGAGCCCCGTCTTGCTGCCGGGGATGGATTTCCAGGCTGCAGCACAGGGAGGCGTTACCTCGACGGAGCCTGGAAGTCTCCCTGAGTTGAGAAGATGGAGTTTGGGCCTGGGAAAGTGAAGGAGGCTGGAGTTCGCCAGGTGAAATATCAGAGAAGAGACTTGCACAGAAAGAACTCTGGAGATCTGCTAAGGGTCTCTCTGGAGTCAGTGCTGGTCTACATACCTTTGTGAGTAAACTGCCCCAGGCCAGGGAGGAACCGCTCAAATGGAGCAGAGGAAAATGCCTAGAGCTCACACAGGGCTTCCCAGGTGGTACTTGTGGCAAAGAACGCACCTGCCAGTGCAAGAGATGTAAGAGACGTGGGTTCAATCCCTTTGTCGGGAAGATCCCCGTGGAGGGAGGGCATGGCAACCCACTCCACTATTCTTGCCTAGAGAATTCCATGGACAGAGGAGCCTGGTGGGCTACAGCCCAGAGGGTCGCAAAGAGTTGAACACGACTGAAGTGATTTAGCATGCATACACATAGGCCAGGAATTGTGTTTGCACCAACCCTCATAGCAAAACCTTATAATTCAGAGGATGTCAGATGCTCAGAGTATTGACTCATAAAATGGAGCAGAATTAAACTAACAGCCAACTTGTATTCATGTAGCTGCATTGCATAATGAAACCCAAGAATATAAGAAGTACTTTCAGCAACTGTGAAGCTGTGGAGATACGAGCCAGGTTACAGGCATCAGATGTAATTGTCCACCAGCCCTTCACCCCTCCTCTGAAGGCCCTCAATAAAATGGTTTGATCCTTCCCAGCAAAACAAAACTGCTGCTGCTGCTGCTAAGTCACTTCAGTCGTGTCCGACTCTGTGTGACCCCATAGACGGCAGCCCACCAGGCTCCCCCGTCCCTGGGATTCTCCAGGAAAGAACACTGGAGTGGGTTGCCATTTCCTTCTCCAATGCACGAAAGTGAAAAGTGAAAGTGAAGTCGCTCAGTCATGTCTGACCCTCAGCGATTCCATCAACTTCAGCCTACCAGGCTCCTCTGTCCATGGGATTTTCCAGGCAGGAGTACTGGAGTGGGGTGCCATTGCCTTCTCTGAAAACAAAACTATCTAGCACCAAATAACGTTAAATTCAAAATGTCTGGCATCCAAGTAAAAATTAATAGTTGTGTAGGGAACAGTGCCATAATGAGTGGACAAATCAATCAGTAAGAATAGGCCCAGACATGATACCTATGGTAACATTTGTGGAGAGACAATCAAAGAGTTATTTTAACTATATTTCCTGTGCATGCAAGAATGTGAGAAAAGATTGAGCTTAAGAACACAAAAGATAAAACAAAGACCCAAATCAAATTCTATACGTTAAAATCTCCAGGAATAAAAAATGTATTGGGTGAGATTAATAGCATATTAGAGACTGCAAGAGAAAAGATCAGTGATTTTGAAGATGTAGCAATAGAAATTATTCTCAGTGACACAGAGAAAAAGACTAAACAAGAATAAGCAGACAATTCATGATGTGGGACAACTTCAGGTGGTATAATATGCTTGTAATTAGGGTTCCCAAAGG
Organism: Bubalus bubalis; assembly: GCF_019923935.1. Classification (NCBI taxonomy): domain Eukaryota; kingdom Metazoa; phylum Chordata; class Mammalia; order Artiodactyla; family Bovidae; genus Bubalus; species Bubalus bubalis. The sequence continues at coordinate 134,492,444 of NC_059159.1, forward strand.
TGAGGAGATAGTGAAAGGAATAGAAAAAACATACTTGAAAAGCAAATGGCTGAAAAATGTTCAGGTTTTTTAGAATTAGAAGCCCATTGATTCTAAAGTTCATCAAATTCCCAGCACAGGAAACGTAACATATAGAAAGCTTAAAATCAGAAGGGAACCACTTCAGTATTCTTGCCTTGAGAACCCCATGAACAGTATGAAAAGGCAAAATCAACAATAAATGGCCTAAAAGGAGCCAGAGAGAAACAGACACCTGACATAAGACAAAATAGAAGAGAGGCAGCTGCAGATTTCTAGCTGGAACTATGGGAACCAGAAGTCAGTATAGCAGCGTCTTTTAAAGATGTATTTAAGTACTTAGAGCAAAAAAAAATAAATACAAAATACCTGTCCATTGAGAATTCTCTATCCAGTGAGACCATCTTTCAAAACAAAAAGTGAAATAGAGGCTTTTTCAGACATAGGAAAGTTGAAATAATCCTACCACCATAACAGGTTAGACTTAGAAGTATTAAAAAGGAAGCCCTTTAATCAAAGGAAAAATAGTTCTGCATGAAAATCTGCATCTACCCAGGAATGAAGAGCACTAAAAATGTTAAATATTTGGGCAGATATAATAGACTCCTTCTTTTTAATTAGTCTTCATAAGGACAATTGTTCAAAGCAAGAGTAAGAACAATTTTTTGTTTATATGCAACCAAATTAGCATGGTATCAAGGTAGGGAGAGGTTCTTAGGCTATAAACAAAAGTGGAATAAGTTAAAAGATATAAACCACAGTAAAATGACAAAAATACATGGGGTACAACTAAAGCCATGCCTAGGGAAATTTTTAAAAATTAAAGGCTATATTTGAAAATGAGAGGTCTGAAATTAATGATCTCAGGCTCCACTTTAAGAAACTAGAAAAAGAAAATCAAACTAAGATGAAAGAAAGAAAGTAATAAAAATAAGTGTAGGGCTTCCCTGGTGGCTCAGTGGTAAAGAATCTACCTGCCAATGCAGGAGACAGATTCTATCCCTGGTCCAGGAAAATCCCACATGCCGCAGAGCAGCTGGGCCCAAGCACCACAACTATTGAGCCTGAGCTCTAGAGCCTGGGAGATGCAGCTACAGAGGCCTGAGCTCCCTGGAGCTTGCACTTTTCAAGAGGGGAGGCCACCGCAGTGAGAAGCCTGTGCACCACAACGAAGAGTGACCCCCGCTCACTGTTAACTGGGCGAGCAGCAACAAAGACCCGGCACAGCCAAAAATAAATAAAATTATTTTTTTAAAGTGCAGAAAATCAATGAAATAGAGAACAGAAAAACAATAGAGGAAAAATAATTGAAATCAAAAGATTATGTTACAGAAAATAATGGTAAACTTCTAATCTGACTGTTCAGGAAAAAAGGAGAGGATACTCGTTACCAATACAAGGAATAAGGGAGGTGACATAACTAATTTCCTAATAATCGATAAATTGAAAGGATAATAAAAGAATATTATGAACAACTTTATATTATGCCAGTAAATTCAAGAACTTAAGCTACATTCCTTAAAAGTCACAAACTGTTAATTTCACTCAAGAAGAAATAAGTGGTGTCATTAGCTCTGTATCAACTAGAGAAATTAAACTGTAAGTAAAACATTCCCGCAAAGAAAATTGCATGTCCAAATGACTTTACTAATGAATTCTATCATTTAAGGAAGGTGCAATACTAATTTTGCCCCAGTCAGTCAGTTCAGTCGCTCAGTCATGTCTGACTCTTTGTGACCCCATGGACTGCAGCACGCCAGGCCTCCCTGTTCGTCACCATCTCCCGGAGTTTGCTCAAACTCATGTCCATCGAGTCAGTGATGCCATCCAACCATCTCATCCTCTGTCGGCCCCTTCTTCTCCTGCCTTCAGTCTTTCCCAGCATCAGGGTCTGTTCCAATGAGTCTGTTCTTCGCATTGGGTGGCCAAAGTATTGGAGCTTCAGCATCAGTCCTTCCAATGAATATTCAGGACTGATTTCCAGTTGAGTTGAGCATGCTTCCCAATTCATCACTGTCAGCTTTAACCTGATACCATAATCAGACATTATAAGAAAAGAAAACTTACAGTGCAGTATCCTCATAAACATATTAATATGCAAAAGGGAATAAATTATGAATAAGTGAGATTTTTATCCCCAAAAGGCAAAGTTGGTTTAATATTTGAAAAACAGTCTATGGAATTCACCATATTAACAGAATAAAATAGAAAAATGATATGGGCTTCTTAGTAGGTGGAGAAAAAGCATTTGACAAAATCCAGCATTGATTTCTGATAAAAAATTCTGAGCATACAGGTGATAAAGGAATTTATTTAACCTGACAGATTTTATCTATGAAAAATTAACAGCTACCATTATACTGGCTGTGTAAAAGAAAAGATTTGACATTTGCATTTATATTTGCCTTGAAGCTTGCCTGAATGTTAACTGAAAGCTAACTGTAATGTTAGGTTGTATTTGTTAATAGATTTTCTTACTTTATCGGGGTTAGGATATGGGACTTCAAATGATTCAAAAGGTAACTTATTGGTGGATCATCAATGCCTACACTTCACTTAAAAGTTTTATTATTATTTTGGTGGATTATAGTTAGTAAATGTGGTTTCCTTTAGGATGATTGTAAATATTATAAAACAATTATATTTATATTCAGTATCATATTTTGCTTTTTGTAATTTAGTTAATCCCTTATTGATTTCCTATCTTTATGCTTATTACAATTTGTTCTACAAAGATATATCTTATTTTCTTTGGGGCACATTTTTTATATGTCCACTGAATTTAAAGATATCTAATTTCTACCCTTTTGTTTGTTTAGGAAAACATAGAGCCTCTTCAGGTTTCGTTTGCCATTTTGAGTTCTCTTAATATGTCTTCAATTGCTGAGACTCTTTCAGGTAGTAACTTTTAAATAATCATAAATATTATTAAATGTATGTATATATGAAGATCTCCTTAATTTTAAATTTTTATTTTTATTATGATCATAGTTGATTTTTTAAAAAACCCAAATAGTATAGAAAAGCTTATAAGAAATCTCATATCCATCTCATTCCATTCCAAGTCGCATACTTTATGATCACCCACACTTAACTTCCTTCATTGGGTAGCCTCATTTTCATGTCACTGCAAGCAGAGGAGTTGCTCTCTCCACTCTTAAGGATTCACAGTAAACTCCTTATCAGGTTGCACAATTGAAAAGATAAGGATTGTAAGCATCGTTTTTAAATATACAAAACTGTTCATCAACATGGCATTTTGTGCACACATATATTCCAAGGTCTCTGGCTTTTTTTATGATCATGACAAGGCAACAAAGATCTCTCTGTGCTTTTCTGACAAACCAGGACTTGGCCGGCAAATATGGGCAGAGTAGGGTGGGAACCATTATTCATGTCTCTCCCCTAGTGGACATCCTTTAATGGATCACCAACATATCTTCTTGTCTCTCGGACACAAACTGATCTCATTAGCACAGAATCCAATATGTGGAATGTTAAGTTACTAATAGAACTAAGTTGGAATCATAGTCTATCATCTTCCAGAGCTTATACTCTTTGACGTGCTTTACTGCTTTCTCTTTATGCCATCAAAAGTGATCACATTTCAATTTTTTGAACTTTATGAAAGTACTTTAATGTTTTAAAATTTTTTTGAATCTCAAAATTTATTTCTCATGGTAATTAACATTTATGTTCAGATATAGGCTTCCCCAGTGGTTTAGCAGTAAAGAATCTGCCTGCAATGCAGGAGATGCAGGTTCAAACCCTGGGTTGGGAAGATCCAGGGAGAAGGAAATGGCTACCCACTCCTGCATTCTTGCCTGGGAAAATCCCATGGACAGAGGAGCCTGGCGGGCTACAGTCCATGGGGTCGCATAGAGGCCGATACAACTTAGTGACTGCTGCTGCTGCTGCTAAGTCACGTCAGTTGTGTCCGACTCTGTGCAACCCCATAGATGGAAGCCCACCAGGCTCCTCTATCCCTGGGATTCTCCAGGCAAGAACACTGGAGTGGGTTGCCGTTTCCTTCTCCAATGCATCAAAGTGAAAAGTGAAAGTGAAGTCGCTCAGTCTTGTCTGACTCTTAGCTATCCCATAGACTGTAGCCTACCAGGCTCCTCTATCCATGGGATTTCCCAGGCAAGAGTACTGGAGTGGGGTGCCATTGCCTTCTCCGAACTTAGTGACTATAGGATACTAAAAGCAAAATTAGTATTCAAGAGTATCCAGTGTTTCCAAGGCAGCGGATCTAGAAGTTTTTGTGAGCTTCCCTAATTTTGCTGTATCTTGCTCGTTAGGCACTGATGCCTCTGCCTCTTCAAGTAACCGCGAGAATATAGCCCCCTTAAGAGTCGGTAGAGCAACGCGGACCTCTAACAGAAAAAGGGTAAGCGCTTGTGTTTGTTTCTAAATCTTGCAATAGCTTTTTTTTTTTTTTTTTTTCTGTTTTCATGATCAAATGACTTATTGGTTAAATCTTGGTTTAATTGATGTTTTAAGAGCTAATACCTTATCCTACCTACCATGAAACCCAGGGTGATGCTGTTTTTCTGATGTGATCTTAATTCTGTGAGAAGAAAAATACATTAAAACAAGATGATTTCAGAGTGTGTGTTCATGTGGAAGGTCATCTGTTTAGAAAGTTTCTTTGGGATCTCCGTGGTTTTATTATAAATTGCATCAAAGTGCTAGGCGGAGAAGAGTAGCATGTAATTAACAATCAGAAAATGACATAACTTTTCCTAAACTACATTCCACTGTTTTCAATGTGATCATAACCCCCATTGAGTGCATGTCTTCTGTGATTTTATTAAATTAGTTGAATTTGGATTTTTGTCTACAGCATCCTAGTGCATAAACATATAGCATACTAATAATATTTTTTGCTCATATTTTTGGATGATAAACGCAGAAGTCAAACTTAGATAATCTAACAGTTCATTATTTTTCTCCCTCATAACCCATCAGTAGTTAGGTACTAATACTAAATTATAGGTGTTCAGTAGGTACCTGAGACAATGATTCTTTTTATTTTTTTAAATTTTATTGAACTCTATCTAGTTGATTTACCATGTTGTATTAACTTCTGCATGTTAATACTATTAATATTGCTATATTAACTTCTGCAGAAATGGGATGTAAAGTGGTAGAATCCACAGGGGAGGGAAAAGACATGAAATGAAAATGTAACTGCCTGTGTTTTACAGTAGCCCTGCTTTCAATTTTCTTTCTAGAAGTTGATCAGTTTTTCACAAGAGAGTGTTTGCAACTTACTCAATGCAGAAGCTCAGCCTTGTAAAGAAAAGAAAACTAATAGGAGGAAGTCTCAAGAAAGCAAGCATGCAGACAAAGTCCTTCCACGAAAGAATCGGGTGAGTGTGTGTTTAAAGATGTAACGAAGAGTAGACAGTACATTTGTTTGTGGTGTGGTTAGGAAAACACGAAAACAAATTTTTTTTCTAGTTAACATGGGACCAAGAGTATTAAAAATCAAGTTATCATAGAATAGAAGGGGCCATAGATATTATATACTCTTATTATATACAATTGTGCATTACCCAAAAGCCATTTTTGCATTGTCTTCATTGGGTTGGGTTGTGTACACCCAGTGCTGGGAATCACCAACGCGAATGTGGAATTGATTCTTACCTTTGAATCTGGTCTAGTCTCACTATACCGTCTTATGGGAATCCTCTGAGAGGATTTCTCAGGGATGAGTGTGCCATCTGTCACTTGTTTGACTTGGCTGCTGCCAGTAGGTTGATGGATGACCTTCCGTATTGAAGCAAGAATTCAGAAATTAGCTCTGTCTTCCTCCACGCCTGGAGGCCTATGTCGGCTCATGACATCACTGTTTCTTTGTGGAAGGCAGATCTAGCACTTTAACCCAGGTCCTGGTGCTCCCCACTTCAGTGACTGGCCCCTCCCCTGTCACATCCACAGCTTGTTGGTACCCAAGACCTTTGTATGTCCTCCTCTCCACCCCCAGCTTCCTCTCCACCCAGCGTTCTCAAGCTATCTTACTCATACCTCCTCTAGTGTTATATTTACTCTTAGGCTTTCAGAAGTCCTATGATTTCATTTCCTATGTTTCCTCATTCATCCTAAGCCGTGTAAGCTGTTTTCAACACACTTGTCTGTAATCTCGGGTCTTCATCCCTTTCATTCTGCTTCCTTCCTGGAAGCAGAATGCCATCTGTCCCCTCTGAATGCCACCATTGTCCCCTCTCCCATCCGACATTGCTGCTGGAGAGCCTCACGGTCCACTGCAGAGTCACTGTGTCAGATGTTATTATGTTAATAATTCTTCCATTATTTTTCCAATATTTAGGTTACTAAGTTGTAACCTAGTGACTAAAATCCAGTGTGTCTTTGAGATCTTGTTCCTACTGTCTGGCCCCGCAGCATTTGACAAAACTGAGATCTCTCCTGTATGGTCTCTATTAAAGGTTTGTGTCCTTCCACCCATTTCTAAATGTTTATGTTACCCAGAGTTCTATTTTACTCTCTGACCTTTGAAACAGCTTATTTCCTGGGTGGTTTCATGTGTAACACAGTTGATAACACTCATATGTTTCCTGTCTATAAGTATAGGTTCAGCTACCTACTAGGCATCTTTCCTTAAACTACCCTGCCAACACTTCAAAAACCAACATTTCCATAACGAAACTCATCCGTTTAGACTCTGGAAGTTTAGTTTTTTAATGTTACTGGAGGAGATACTTTAGCAAAATGAGGACGTAAGCTTGAGAATTCAGGATACAGCGGGTCTAATAATAATGACAGAGAACAGAAATCTCTGATCATAGCTGTTCAATCAGCCTGGAAGAGCAATCAACCCAAATTTGAACAAGAAAAGAGTGCTCTGGGAGTGGGGGTGGTGGGGGGGGTGTCTCTGAAGGGAAGAAGAAAAAGGCCTGTGATTGAGCAAATGAAAGTTGTGCCATATAAGAAAAAAAGCTCATTCTGTACCATCCGAAAGAAAAGTCTGTAATGTAGGAGTTTTGGAGCAAATAGAAAGCAAACGTTATGGAATTCCCTAGTGGTCCATTGGTTAAGACTTCACCTGTCAGGCAGGGGACACAGGTTCCATCCCTGATCCAGTAAGATTCCACATGTCTGGGGGCAACTAAGCCCATGTACCACAACTACTGAAGCTCAAGGACTCAAGACCCATGCTCCGTAACAAGAGAAGCCACCGCAGTTAGAAGCCCACTCATTGCAACCAGAGAGTAGCCTCCACTCACTGCAACTAGAGAAAGCCCACGTGCAGCAACAAAGACCCAGCACAGCCAAAAGTAAATTGTTTTAAAAACAATAGAGAGGGAACTTTAATAAGTGCGATTTCAACCAACAGTAGGGTGTAAGAAAAAGTGTATTTTTTATGTTCCTGGGTGGCTCAGTGGTAAAGAATCCACCTGCCAGTGCAGGAGTTATGAGAGCCTAGCAGGCTACATTCCATGGGGTCGCAAAGAGTCGGACACAACTTAGTGACCTAACAACAACAAGCCACCCAGTCTGCAGTATTTTGTTATGGCAGCTAATATGGCAAACCAATATATTGCCTTTTATCTAAGAAAGTAGGGAACATTAAAAAAAATTGTGTGTGTGTATATATGATTAACAACAATAATGAGAAAACATAGAATAGATCAAAAACTAATAAAACCTGGTTACCTGTAGGGAGAAGAGACAGAGGAGGAACAGAAAGGAAAAGGCTAGATTTCCCTGAATGTGGTTTTTCCTTTTAACTTTGAACTGTAAATGTTCTGCATGATTATGAAACAATTATAGTTCAATTTTTTAAAGTTGTTAAACAAAATGAAACAAATTGATGTAACTGTATATCAAGTCAGTGGCTTGACCTCATCAATTTTTTTCAGGATCAGAAGTGTGAAAATTCCAAATGGGATGTACATTGATTTTGTTGTTCAGTTGCCAAGTATGTCTGACTCTTTGCAACCCCATGGACTGCGCCTTGCCAGGCTTCCCTGTTCTTCACTATCTCCCAGAGTTTGTTCACATTCATGTCCGTTGAGTCAGGTGATGCTATCTAACTATCTCATCCTCTGCTGCCCCAGGAACAAAAATAACTGCAGAAAAACTTAAACAGTAACACTCACCGATAGAAGAATTTACTCTACAATGAAGCAAATAAGAAGGGATTTGTGTATGCATGTCTTTTTTTTTAACTGTCATTAAGAATCCAGAGCAAATAGATGAGGAAACAATAGAAACAGTGACAGACTTTATTTATTTGCTCCAAAATCACTGCAGATGGTTACTGCAGCCATGAAATTAAGACGCTTGCTCCTTGGAAGAAAAGCTATGACAAACCTAGACAGCATATTAAAAAGCAGAGACATTACTTTGCCAATAAAGGTCCATCTAGTCAAAGCTGTGGTTTTTCTAGTAGTCGTGTATGGATATGAGAGTTGGACCATAAAGAAGGCTGAGCGCCAAAGAATTGATGCTTTTGAACTGTGGTGTTGGAGTCCCTTGGACTGCGAGGAGATGAAACCAGACAATCCTAAAGGAAATCAGTCCTGAATATTCACTGGAAGGACTGATGCTGAAGCTCCAATACTTTGACCACCTGATGCCAAGAGCTGAGTCATTGGAAGAGACCCTGATGCTGGGAAAGATTGAAGGCAGGAGGAGAAGGAGACGACAGAGAATGAGATGATTGGATGGCATCACTGACTCAATGGACATGAGTCTGAGCAGGCTCAAGGAGACGGTGAAGGACAGGGAGGCCTGGCGTGCTGCAATTCATGGGGACACAAAGAGTCAGTCACAACTGAGTAACTGAACAGTAGGAATCCAGACTCTTCACTGGAAATAAGATAAACTTTAAAATCAAATTCAAAACCTTGTTAGACTAAATTTGAATTTAAAATATCATGAACACATGCTTTTACCATTTAAAACAATTCTCTAGCTCTTTCTGTTCATAAATTGTAGAAGCACTGAGCCTCCTTTGTACCTACATTGCCATGTCTACCATCTCAACTGAAAGGGATCGATATTACCTTAGTGAAATGACCACTTTCATATTTACAGCAGCAAATGCAGAAAATGAGCGCAGATCTGGAGCAGTGTGCATGCAAGGATGCCTAAGAAACTTCTGGGGCCATATTAAAGGACACACAATCATTTTGAAGGGTCCTCTGCTGACCAAAGGTAGGACAGTGTAGCTATCAGACATATTGATTGCAGTGGTTTGAAACAGAAACATCAAATAGGAAAAAACACTTAATTTCCTCATAATGAAAACCTAACCACAAAGGAGAGATAAGAAAGCCTTCTTCAGTGATCAATGCAAAGAAATAGAGGAAAACAACAGAATGGGAAAGACTAGAGATCTCTTCAAGAAAATTAGAGACTCCAAGGGGACATTTCACGCAAAGATGGGCTCGATAAAGGACAGAAATGGTATGGACCTAACAGAAGCAGAAGATATTAAGAAGAGGTGGCAAGAATACACAAAAGAACTGTACAAAAAAGATCTTCACTACCAAGATAATCACAATGGTGTGATTGCTCACCTAGAGCCAGACATCCTGGAATGTGAAGTCAAGTGGGTCTTAGAAAGCATCACTACGAACAAAGCTAGTGGAGGTGATGGAATTCCAGTTGAGCTATTTCAAATCCTGAAAGATGATGCTGTGAAAGTGCTGCACTCAATATGCCAGCAAATTTGGAAGACTCAGCAGTGGCCACAGGACTGGAAAAGGTCAGTTTTCATTCCAATCCCAAAGAAAGGCGATGCCAAAGAATGCTCAAACTACCGCACAATTGCACTCATCTCACACGCTAGTAAAATAATGCTCAAAATCCTCCAAGCCAGGCTTCAGCAATATGTGAACCGTGAACTGCCAGATGTTCAGGCTGGCTTTAGAAAAGGCAGAGGAACCAGAGATCAAATTGCCAACATCCGCTGGATCATGGAAAAAGCAAGAGAGTTCCAGAAAAACATCTATTTCTGCTTCATTGACTATGCCAAAGCCTTTGACTGTGTGGATCACAATAAACTCTGGAAAATTCTGAAAGAGATGGGAATACCAGACCACCTGACCTGCCTCTTAAGAAACCTGTATGCAGGTCAGGAAGCAACAGTTAGAACTGGACATGGAACAACAGACTGGTTCCAAATAGGAAAAGGAGTACATCAAGGCTGTATATTGTCACCCTGCTTATTTAACTTATATGCAGAGTACATCATGAGAAACGCTGGACTGGAAGAAGCACAAGCTGGAATCAAGATTGCTGGGAGAAATATCAATAACATCAGATATGCAGATGACACCACCCTTATGGCAGAAAGTGAAGAGGAACTACAAAGCCTCTTGATGAAAGTGAAAGAGGAGAGTGAAAAAGTTGGCTTAAAATTCAACATTCAGAAAACTAAGATCATGGCCTCTGGTCCCATCACTTCCTGGGAAATAGATGGGAAAACAGTGGAAACAGTGTCAGACTTTATTTTTTGGAGCTCCAAAATCACTGCAGATGTTGATTGCAGCCATGAAATTAAAAGACGCTTACTTTTTGGAAGGAAAGCTATGGCCAACCTAGATAGCATATTCAAAAGCAGAAACATTACTTTGCCAACAAAGGTCCGTCTAGTCAAGGCTATGGTTTTTCCTGTGGTCATGTATGGATGTGAGAGTTGGACTGTGAAGAAAGCTGAGTGCCAAAGAATTGATGCTTTTGAACTGTGGTGTTGGAGAAGGCTCTTGAGAGTCCCTTGGACTGCAAGGAGATCCAAACAGTCCATTCTAAAGGAGATCAGTCCTGGGTGTTCTTTGGAAGGACTAATGCTAAAGCTGAAACTCCAATACTTTGGCCCCCTCATGGAAAGAGTTGACTCATTGGAAAAGACTCTGATGCTGGGACGGCTTGGGGGCAGGAAGAGAAGGGGACGACAGAGGATGAGATGGCTGGATGGCATCACCGATTCGATGGACATGAGTTTGGGTGAACTCCAGGAGTTGGTGATGGACAAGGAGGCCCGGCGTGCTGCAATTCATGGGATCGCAAAGAGTCGGACACGACTGAGTGACTGGACTGAACTGACCTGAACCACCAAACTTAAAGTTCACCTTAGAAGCTGTCTAGGACATCAATTCTTATTTTTGGGTTTTTTCATTTTGGAAACCTAGAAGATAAAATTTGAGCTATGTTTCAGGTAAACAAATAGTTTATAAGGGAAAGCTCTTGGGATAGTTGTCACTAATCAAAAAGATCTGTTCACAAAAGCTGTTGAATGTTAGGAAGAAGCTAATGGGGGAGCCAGAGGCCATAGGCACCTGAGACCACTGGTCATTTGTAGTGCCATGCAGGGGGAGAATGTGGGCCTACTGGTGCAATGAGGGCATTTACAACCTTCCCTGAGATGTGTTTTCCTAAAAAGATCAAAGCTGTATCTAATTAAGCCTGGATCTAATATCTGGTTGATAGGAAGTATCAGGAGATAGACGAATATAAAGACATACTTGGGTACAGTCACCCAAATCCAGAGCTTGGTGGCCACTACAGGATAATATGCCTCAAGGACATTCATCACATAAATGGCAGGGGTATAAGCCATAGAACAGAGCACATCTCAACCAAATGACATGTGTGGAGACCTTGTTCAATCCTGATTTGAACAGTTGTAAAAAGACAATTAAGGGCCACTTGGAGAAAGTGGAACTCAGAGGAAATATTAGGGAAAACTGCTATCTCTGGGTTTTTTTGCACCTAAGTTTTTATTTTGAGATCATTTTCAAGATGCATGCTGTTATCAGAAAAACTAGAAAGATCCCAGCTACCCTTTGCCCAGCTCCGTCCATGGTGACATTTTGCAAAACAGTTGTACAGTATCACAGTGGTAAGATAACAAAATACAGTCAAGATGCAGGACGTTTCCATTGCTGCAGAGATCTCTTCAGGCTTGTAGCTCTATCCTCTTCTCACTGCCTCCCCCACCTTAACCCCCCAGCAGCCAGTCTTGGAGGGTTAAGGACCAGTCTGTCCTCCACTCCTTTCATTTTGTCATTATGTTCATGGACTCACATTTTAGGTATCCTTTTGGGACTGGCTTTTTCACTCAGCATCATTCTCTGGAGATTTGTCCAGATCTGTGTATATCAATAGTTCCATTTATTGCTGACTAGTATTTGTCATTTTAGAAAAAGGTAATCATTTCACAATATATATACTTATGTGTATTCCTTAAACCTACATAATGTTATACATCTGTTACATCTCAAAGCTGGGAAAAATAAATAAAAGTTCATTGTACAAGACGAAAAAAATGAGCAATAAAATACAATGCCAAATAATAGAATGTTTCTTTTTTTTTGTTTGTGTGTGTGTGGGTGGGGGCGGGGGGGAAGAATCCCTTATCTCTTAGAGATATTGTAGGATTTTCAGATGAGATGATGTCGTGGCTGGGATTTGCTTTAAAATAATCTGAGCAAAGGGAGTTATAAATGAATCATGATTTCTATGTTAGTAATTAGAAGAGTTAGCTGTTGGGAACATGGGATTCAAGGTCCTATTCTTTCTTCTTCTTGAGTGTTTGAAACTTTACGTTATTAAATGTTAAAAATACAGCAATCCGAGCCCCTTTTTTAGACAGATGGAGCCAGCTACAGGAACTAAAAATGAGCCAATAAATAAGTAAATGGCAGGGACAGAAAAATGTTTGCTTTTCACTGGGAGCTTTCCTGTTCAGTTTGATGTGTTGCTCTGTACCTGAATTATTTTAAAATAATTTTAAAGTTACTCTAAAAACAATTTAATTGTGCAAATAATACAAGAAGTAAGCACTTCTGTTGCATGACCTCGTTGCCTGTGTGAGAAGAAATAATGGTGATTGGGGAGTAAATAGAATCCCATTAAGCATAATATCTTGAGTTGTCCTTTGTCTCCAAGTCCTAAACCAGTCTCATCACATGGCTTCCTGAGGATTCCAATTGCTTAGCTTCCCAGGTGGCTCCATGGTTAATAATCTGCCAATGCAAGACATATAGGAGATGCGGTTTGATCCCTGGGTTGGGAAGATCCTCTGGAGTAAGAAATGGCAACCCTTTCCAGTGTTATTGCCTGGAAAATCCCATGGACAGAGGAGCCTGGCAGGCTACAGTCCATGGGGTCGCAAAGAGCTGGACACAACTGAGTACACATGCACTCACATCTCTTGTTTGTTACAGTCTAAAGAAGGCTTTTTGTATTGGAGTAAATTCAGGTATTGATAAAATTCTAACCTTTGTAGACAAAACCTTCTTGTGGGTAAGATAAGCATTGCTAGATATGTTTTCGTGACAGACCACAGGCTTTCATTTTTTTTTTTTAATTGATTTTTATTGGAGTGTAGTAGTTTTACAATGTTGTGTATTAGTTCATCTTTACTTTTTTCTTTTTGGGTGGTGTCCTTCTCTTGGTCCATGACTGTGAAAAAACAATACTAGTCTTTCCTCATGTTTGGCAAATTTTATGTTTAACTGTACTTTTCCTTTCTCATTCATTCATTAGTTCATTTATGTTTCTTGAGAAGCCACTAAGATCCAGGCACTGTTGGAAACAGTTTATATAAACAAAGATTTCCAGAATCCTGTTTAAAAGGGGTTTACTTGAGCCATGAATCAGAAACTGTCCTGATGACATTGATCATAGTATACTAACCAACGTAGTAGGGCTGAGGTCACACAGTAACACTAAGAGCATAATTTAATGTTATAAATACTTCCTCCCCTATCAGTATTCAAAGTAGTAAGAAGAAAAAGAATAACTGACACATAGCCTTTCCTATGAATCAAGCCATACTTTAACCATTTCACATATATTGATATAATGCTCACCACAGCTTTCTGTGGTATGTGCTTTTGTGGTTCCCATTTTGCAGATGAGAAGACTAAGGTACAGAGAGGTGAGGTAACTTGCCTAAGATTACAAAGCAATGAGTGGAGTGTCAGAGTCGGGATTTGAACTGAAGACAACTGGCACAAAGCCAAATATTTCTCTCTTGCAACTTAGCTATGGAACCCAAGTAAAGATTTTTCTCTTGGTTTCCATTTCCGTTGACCAAACTATTATTTTCCCAACTGTTCCTTGGAAATCAACAGATGTTCCCTGAAAAAAAAAAATGTTTCGTGGAAAAATATTTAAGCCAGCATTTTTCCAATGTATATAGAGGTTATTTATACTGAGTACTTCTCAGAGAATTTAGTGTTGAGTGTATACTATAAATCACCAAGAGGACCATTTATCTTTTACAGTTCTAAAATTATTTTTTCATGGAATGTTTTTTTCTTGTTTTGTTTTTACAGGACATCTATAGAAATCTCAAGGAACTTAAAGTTCCATGCCATTTCTGTACTCTTAAATGTCTTCCACTCTTCCACACCATTCGCTTCTGTGCTGTTACCCAAGTACTCTCTCTCAAATGCAGACTCAGATGTTTCCACTCTCTAAGACACCATGTGGTGAACCCTCATTGCTTTTGGGGTATATTCATTGCATTGAAGAACCTTGCTGGCTTTGTTGGCCTCTTCTGCTGCTTCTTTGTGGGTCAGTGGACCATGAACAGCTCCTCCTCTGCTCTATGCTGCCTCGCTTAGATCTGTTCCCTCTGCATTCGCTTGAAAAGCCTTTCTTTGCACTCCTATCATCAACCGAAACAATTCTCACTTGTTTAAAATTTGGCTTAGACATTCCATTTCCTGTGGACCCTGTCTTGAAAACCTCCTGTAGGCCAGGTCTCCGTCTTCTCAATCTATGTAGAGTCTGTCCTGGTCTGTATGTATGTATTACAATTACTTGCCATTAAACCAAGAGTTCCCTAAAGACTTGTTTTTACATTTCATACCTAGCAAATTATTACCTGCACAAAGCAGTTTCTCCATAAATACTTGAATGGATGCCATTTTCCAGAAGCTCTAACTGTTAGCAATGTATTCCTTATGTTGACCTAAAATCTGGTTCTTTCCAGTATTATCACATTGAATATATTTCATTATTTTTGCTCATAACAACCTATCTAATAATACTGTATTATTTCAATATAGTATTTGGGTTCCCCTCAAGTCTTCTCCATGTGAAACTTATTTATTTATTGTTTTTATATTTTTATGAGCTATATGCCTAGAAGTGGCATTGCTGGAATATCCATATGAAACTTTTTTAAACAATAGAGCATTAGTGCTCAGTTACTGATAGGTAGTCAGAATTGAACACTGCATTCCAGATAGTATTAAAGCAGTTTTAATTTTTATAGAAACCCACATGTTTTCCATCAGTTATTACCAAACCTTTTTTCCCTCATCTTCTGCTTATGCTTATTGAATTCCATCTTATTTTGACCTGATCATTTTAATCTTGATTAGATCATCTCTTGTTTGAAGCAGCTTTGTGTTATCTTCAAATTTTATGTACACACCTGTTGTTTCTTCATCCACATCTCAGAACAGAAAACGGTTTCCCATAATTTCCAATAGAGAACTCATTCTAGGTTACTCCTGAGTCATCCTAACCACATCCTAGTTACAGTTCCTCTTGTCTTCAGTCTGTCTGTCCAGTTCTACAGCACCTCACCTGTTTTGCACTTATCCAGAGCTTATTTCAGCACATGCTTTGTGGAAATACAGACCGTGAGTCTACAATTCATAAATTGAGTTCAGCTTTTTATTTTAGTTGACACCTGTAAACTACCTAGCCCCTTCACCCTGACTCCAGTTTCTCAAGTTTTAAATGGAATAACTAGTCTTAAGTTTTTCTGTAAAAATTTAATTTGAGGATCAGAAGGGTACGTGGTGCTCCATCCTTCTCAGTGACGGCGTTCTAATACATTTTCTCAGGTTTTAAAAGGTTGCAAAAAGAAGAAAGGAAAGGGAAAGAGAAAAGGTGTCCAGAAGTCTCTATATGGAGAAAGAGACATTGCCTCTAAGAAGCCGCTCCTGAGCCCTATCCCTGAGTTGCCAGAGGTCTCTGAGACGCCATTGGTTGGGAGCCTCGTCCGGAGAATGTACCCAGGTAGCGCTTTGTCACCATTGTATCTCTTCTCCTCTCTGTTGCCATTTCACTCTCTTTTTTTCCCCTTTTCTCTTCATTGTGTCAAGAATACATAAATTTAAAACAGCAACTTTCCCTCCTATTCCCACAAGAATGTTAAGAAGCAATGGGCAACTTCCCTGGTGGTTCAGCGGCCGAGACTCCAGGCTTCCAATGCAGGGGGTGTGAGTTTGGTCCCTGGTCGGGGAACTAAGATCCCACATGCTACAAGGTGTGGCCAAAAAAGCGTGTTTTTGTTGTTGTTGTTGTTGTTGTTGTTGTTGTTTTTTAAAGCAGTAGTTCTTTAACTTTCAGGTCACCTAGACCCTTTTCAGAATCTGCTGGACACCCCCTCTCCCCAGAGAAACTCAGACACAGTAGATTGCATGTAATTTTAGGGGAAAGAATTTCCTTTTACCCTGTCTTTGCTTTTTAAAGCATTTTGGTAAAGCAAAATGACTTCTGAGTGGTGGTATATTCCATTGCTGAAAGTCAACTGGCTCAGTAATAGGTGTATCTTCTATGAATTAAAAATAAAATTAAAACAAACAAACAAAAAAATTGCCCTGAAAAAACTTCAGTAGAGTTGGCACTGCTAAACATCTTCTGGAAAGATTTATAAATCAAACTTGATTACTTGGAAAATTTTGTTGAAAAGGAAGATTAAGTCTGTTGATACCCTGATAAAAATTGGATTGGAGTTACATCTGGTTGGTTAATGCTTGAGTTTCAATCGACTAAATCATCCTGAAAATTGAAAATGAGTTCATTTGGTGCATGAATTTTGTATGGAACCAGTTTTAAAATAGCTTCCTTTGTCACTCATCAAATATTTATAGCCTACATTCCATTTGCAACATACTATAAAGGATCTATCATAGAGTCAGGGGTGAATATGGTACATGTCATTATGGACTCTTGGTGTCTGCTTCCCAGGTAGCACTAGGGGTAAAGAATCCGCCTCCTAATGCAGGGGACAATGGGATGGAGACACAGGAGATATGGGTTCAGTCCCTGGGTCGGGAAGATCCCCTGAAGGAGGAAATGGCAACCCACTCCAGTATTCTTGCCTGGATAATTCCATGGACAGAGGAGCCTGGCAGGCTACAGTCCACAGGGCCACAAAGAGTCAGACACACTTAGCAACTGAGCACAGTGCTGCTTAGCCTTTAGGACTTAGCCAGGCTGGCTGTGTTCCCAGGAAAACTCTTTGTTCACATTATACCTTTACCACCTGGTTTATAATGATCTGTCCACCATCTTCCCCTGCAAGTTTTCGTTCCCATGAGACTGAAAACTAAGACCTATTTTCATTATATCCCCAGTTCCTCATAGGGTTTTTTCTAAAGGCATTTGAACAGTGACTGTTAGTGCATATCTTCCATCATGCATCCTATTAGAGAATTTCTTTTCAAAAATACCTGAAGCTTTTTTTTGATCTGTAGGTTTCATCTGCTCTGAGGGTCTGAAGCCATCTCCATCCCTCTGTCTCTCTTCTTCCCTCCATCCTTCTCCCCTGCCTTCCTTTTCTAGTATGTTAATCTCATGAAAAATACACAAATATCAATGTTTTAAAGTTATTTAAAGAGCCCAATTGACATATGGGTTGGTTGGCACCAAGGGGCTTCTGTCCTCTGTTATCTCTAGCTTTCTGTGACATGATTGTAAGTACCCAAGTCAGGGTTGTATAAATACCTTTTCAAACTGACAGGTTGTTTTGTAGGTGTGGGGCTCAGCTTATGTTTTTATCTTTCAGTTTCAATTTTGTTTGAAACATTTTTTATACACATTTGACTGACCAATTAAAAACTTTATTATCTGCAATAACCAGAGAGATGACTTCTCATGGTACTGAGCTTGAGAGCTCACAAAGCCTGGATTCACTTAGGCTGTATTATGCGACCTGAAAACCTTGATGATGTATTTTTCACCTGTGATGTAACACCAGGTGCCAGAAACACACGGCAGGCTCCAGATGACATGTCTTCTTGGAGGGTGAATTATAGTCAGAGATGGAAATGGAATGGGGGGGATTTCTAGAGAATGGAAACCAACAGGGCTGTATTTGAGGGTATGGTGCAGTTCATGTTAATTTTTTAACACAGGGCATACGACCTGAGTGTCTTCAGAAGTATCCTTTTAACGAAGTCCTCAAATGCCCCCAGAATTCCAGATTTTCTCTTTTCTATTTCAAGGGGGAACACAGATAGAAAAGTTTCCAAAGCACAGTGTTGCCCGTTTTCAGTAATTCATTTTCTGGGAAATGGAAAATGTGTCTGCCTCACGCTAACTGACCTTGTAGGATGCGAAGCACATTAGAATAGAGGAAGCCATTTCAGATACGGTTCTCATTTCCCTGGTCTCGGGTTGTGTGTTTTATTAATTCATGCATTAAGTACATATTTTCTTAACCTGTAGGTTGAGGAAGAACTGAGCAAGACAGACTGCTGACAGATGGGGGGTGGGCGGTGAGCAAGCACAGGGTGGTATTTGTAGGTCTTGTGACTTTTTGAAAGCTTGAAATGCAGACAGATACAATTTGGCACCTGTTTTGATTTGTGAAAGTTTATTTCCATTGTTGCTTTTTAATTCAATTTAACCTTATTTACATACCCTTAGATGATTTCAACTCAAATGGTAAATATGAAGAAATGATGCTTCTGAAGAGAGAAAATATTTTGTCTCAGGACCCAGAAGATTGGCAGGTAATTCAAGGCTTTAATAAAGACGATGCATCTGAATCCTGCAGCTCTGACATGAAAAGTTCCTCATCTTTTAGTAATGCTACTTTTGAGCAAGATGCAAATATAAACTCTATAGAAATGGATGAAAATGAAAATATCCCAAAAGCAATTACGTTGGAAAGTGAAAACGAACTAAAAACCGGGACTGAGTGTGAAAACAGCTGTATTTCTTGTACTTTAGTGACTGTAACACCCATTGTATCAGATAATCCAAAACCCAATTTTCCCCTGCAGTCCCAAGAAGTTTCTGCTGCTGGTCAAAATGTGGAAAACCTCTTTCAAATAGTTAAAATCTCAGAAGATATGAGCATCAAATGTGAAAAACAGAGTGGCTTCTCAGTCATTCCAGAAGACAAACTACAGACTGAGCATCTCATACCCGATTCACAAAAAGAATGTGATTGTTCAGAAGATGTCTTAACTGACCAGAGAAAAGTAAGTAAAAGTCAAGGTGAGGATTTGGGACGAAACTCCGCAGCCAGTTGCAGTGGTGTGAGTGACAGAGAAAGAAAATACAGAGGACGCTCTGTGGGTGGTTCTGATGGGCCTGGTTTACATTTGGAAAGAACCAACAACCTCCAACCTTCCTACAGCATGAGCAGCTTGGTAGAAATTAGTTTAGAAAATTCCCAACTGTGTGAAGATTTATCTGATTCCATTGAGCAAAGCCTTCAGAGAACAAAGAGCGAAACCAAAGTAAGACGCAGCTTGAGGCTGCAGAAAAGTATGGAAAGCGAAGGAGGGCTCGTGTGGGTTTCACCTCCACCGCCTCCTGCCTCCTGCGCTTCACAGAGAACCAAGAGGAGAACAGTAGGTACTCTTGACAGCAGAGGCTTCGAGCCTATGTCCTCCAGGCAGGATCCTTGCATGCTGCCCTTCACATCAAGTGAGGAGAATGGTAAGGGCTTTACCACTGCTCCTGATGCCAGTTTACCTGGGAAGAGGAGGAGGAGAAGCTTCTGTACCTCTACACTTGCCAATCCTAAAAGTACCACCCAGTCAAGAGGCTGCAAAAGAAGATCCTTTCTCAGCCAGAAGGGAGAGAACACGCTCCAGGAGACCTCGAGAGAATCAGACCTATCAGAGAACTAAAGCAGTCACTGACACTGCCAGCAGAGCAATTAGGCAAGAGAGAAGGTAACCCACCGTTCATGCCTGAAAGATTCTTTCATCCAGTTCCCATCTTTGTTCAACCTCAATGTTTTAAAAGTTTCCAATAAAATCATTTGAGTTGAACCTACATTTAAGGAGAAATAAGTGAATTTCTTCATCCTTCAAACCTAAATATATCCTCCCCTCAAAGGAGAAATGTTTTGTTGGTATTCTGTTAAAAAGGATTGGTTTCAGACCCAGCAACTTACCTCTTGAGTTTTATTTCATGTTGGCACATATTTACCACTGAAGCTTTAGAGTTTCTGTTGTGAAAAAGCATCTTCTCATCCACATAAAACAAGAACTGACTTGTTTTATGTGGATGAGAAGAGTTTTGGTTTGATTTTTTTTCTTTAACAAATTAATGCGATGACTGTAACTTTCTGAAAGTTGAAGGTTATATAAGGTTGAAAACTTAAAGCGGCCAGAGGTGTGGGGTATATTTTGTCTTGAAATATTGCCCCCAAAAACAACTAGGAAAGATGGAAATGATAAAACTTGTTTTGGTTTAAAGTTAAGAGAAGCTTTAATCATTTACTTCATCTCAAATAAAACTTTTAGCAGTTAGATTAAAAGCAAATCTTAAACATGGGATTTTGAAAAACTCTTTCAATAAGAATATTGCAAATCTATCACTATGAAATGAATCTATAATTTAGAAATAACTAATGTGAAAGCATTTTAACCTTCAAACAAGATTCTTGTATGTTTTGTCAGATAGGAACTGGGAGATTGGTTTTTGGTGAAAATATAAACAGTCTGATGGAGGACTCATCTCTCATGTTATTCAAATTAGTCACAGGTAATTTGGGATTTAATTTATGGTTCTCCATTAAAAAAAAAATCCAGAAAGAAACTCACTTGAAGGCCCCTAGAAAATTGGTTTACTAGAAACCTAGTGGTAGGCTGCTGGTTTCTTTCTTAACATGGCATTTTCCAGCCTTGCTAACTTTTTATTTCACAATACCAAGTACTAGCACTTGTTTTTTCCAGCTAAGTTCCAGCGATACATTCTGTCACTTGGCGACAGCAGTTTGAAAATCTAAATTGCTATATATCTAGAATTTGTGAATGTGCATAAATCATTGTATCATTAAACAATTGTTTTTGAAATCCTTTAAATCATTAAGCTCTCCCTCTCCCAGTGATCACAGAAACATGTTAACAAATAGGGCTCTCTATAAATAACACAACAGGGAAGAAAGCTCCTGCTGGGCGCCCATTTCCCCCTCCTCAGATAGAGACTATTTGTTACCTCCTTGGCACCAATAGGTCTGGGACTCCCGCTGCTAAAGACTAATGTATTTTACATTAACACTCGAAGTGATCCCCAATTTCTCCTGCTAAAGGGTGGATTGTTTCAGAAATTCTTTTATCTTTACAGGTAAATTATTTATGGACTTCTTTTCCCCACCCCCCACCACATTTATAGTTCGGTTTGGTTGACATATCTCTACCACTGGAAAAAACCAAAAGAAAAAAAAAAAGGAAACTTTTTGGTTTGGGTCATTTAAAAAGAAAAGGGGAAAAAAACTTTCAGAAACATACAATGTTAGAGGGTTTTAAAAAACTTTTTGCTGTTTATTCAACATAGAAGCTAAAATTACTGTTATTTTCTACCTTTTTTACTTTATATGATCTCAATTGTACTTGAATTTTTAGAATTTGACATGCTTTGTTTTATTCCCAAAAAAGTACTAACAAGGATTAAGACATATTTTGGTCCATATTTTTTTTTTTTATTGTGAATTTTTTTGCCTTGGTTTTTCAAATGTAAAATTGTTCTCTTTTCCTAGCATCTGCAGTTAAACAGATTAACACTTTACTAGTTTAAAATATTTCACTCTAAATTTTTTGTTGCTATCTGTAAAATAACAAATAGACTGTTTTTCTAAAAAAAGAAGTCTTGAGAAAGCATAACCACTTGGAGGTAATTTTGTGCACTGTCTCATTTATATCATAAATTGGTGATAAGTTAATGATTTCTGTATTTTCTCATGCTTGCTTCTTTTTAACTGTTTCTTTTCATTAATGGTTAAATCAAGAACTGGCCTGATCCTTTTTACTGCAGTAACCCTTGACATTTTGCCTTAGAAAAGTTTCCGCCGTATCTGCTCCCCTTGATTCTCACTTGTTCCAGAAGATGGCAGCATGACACCTGAAGTTACCCTGTGTGCACTGCCTTAAACTAGGGCAGTGCTCTACGGTTGCTATGGGTGCTTCCCCTTAACGTTTGTTTTCACTCCTTTTTATCACAAAGGTCGTTATGTGTCTGTTGAAAAAAGAGAACTGTGCAAAATGAAAAACTTTCTTCTACCCACTTGATGCCAGCATGCCTACAGCCACAGCTTTTTTTCCCCACCTTTCTAGGTGTCAACACCATTAACAGCAGGCAAACCTCTTCCAGACCCTTTGCCTGTGTAAACATAGGTTTTGTTGTTTTGCTTTGTTTTTTTAATTTAAAAAGTGGAAAAAATTTATTTCCTGAAACTTTTCAGTAAGAAGTTTATTTCGAGGTGCTTAAAAGTTTTTGTTTTGTTTTTTTTTAAACTGGAGGATAATTGGCTTTCATTGTTTTCTGATGGGATCACTCTGTATTCCATTTTACAACTTAAAAATTTTATTCAACAATATACAATGAATATCCCCATGATATTATGGACAGTTCTGGTGCTACTTCATCTTTTTAACCCCTGTCTCAGTTCAGTTCAGTCGCTCAGTTGTGTCCGACTCTTGGCGACCCCATGAATCGCAGAACACCAGGCCTCCCTGTCCATCACCAACTCCCGGAGTTCACCCAGACTCACGTCCATCAAGTCAGTGATGCCATCCAGCCATCTCATCCTCTCTTGTCCCCTTCTCCTCCTGCCCCCAATCCCTCTCAGCATCAGAGTCTTTTCCAATGAGTCAACTCGTCGCATGAAGGGGCCAAAGTACTGGAGTTTCAGCTTTAGCATCATTCCCTCCAAAGAAATCCCAGGGCTGATCTCCTACAGAATGGACTGGTTGGATCTCCTTGCAGTCCAAGGGACTCTCAGGAGTCTTCTCCAACACCGCAGTTCAAAAGCATCAATTCTTCGGCACTCAGCTTTCTTCACAGTCCATCTAGAGTGAGATAATTTGGATCTCTATAATGTAGTTCACCATCTCCTTAATAATGGACCCTAGTTGTCTCCAGTTTTGTGTTACTGAAAATTATGCCACACTAGGCTTGTTTGCAGAGAAGGGGATTGCACCCCACTCCAGTACTCTTGCCTGGCAAATCCCATAGATGGAGGAGCCTGGTGGGCTGCAGTCCATGGGGTCGCTAGGAGTCGGACATGACTGAGCGACTTCACTTTCACTTTCATGCATTGGAGAAGGAAATGGCAACCCACTCCAGTGTTCTTGCCCGGAGAATCACGGGAATGGGGGAGCCTAGTGGGCTGCCGTCTATGGTGTTGCACAGAGTTGGACACAACTGAAGCGACTTAGCAGCAGCAGCAGCAGCAGCAGGCTTATTTAAAAATGTAAGATAAATTCTTTGAAATTAAAATTAAATGATTATTCAGTTCATTTCTCTAGATCTTACGTAGCAAAGTTCCTTTATAAAGATTTCACCTTCTGCCCACCATATTCTTCCCCCATCACTTCATGCCACATTGCTTCCATTTTTTTCTGACTGCCCCCTCCCCACTCCCCTGACTTAAGCTATAGAATTAATTGAATGTGAGACTTAGACCTGGCATACCAAGAAGAAAATAATAATGCCTGATTTGTGCTTTATATTGAAAGAGCTTTTTTTTTTATTTACTTTTTAAAGTCAGGTTTATTGAGGTATAATTCACCTACAGTACAGTTTCCCTTTTTTAAGTGTACCGGTTTGAAGTTTGGCAAATTCACACAGTCATGTAACCACAGCCACGGCCAAGTAACAGAACATACTCATCACCCTGCAAAACATTTCCTCCTGCCAGTCGCAGCCAATCCCCTCGCCCCTGACCCCAGACCCTCACAATCACTCATCTGATTTCTATCCGTATACTGTTGCATTTTCCAGAATGTCATATAAATGGGATCATGCAATATATATCCTGTTGTGTCTGCCTTTTTGAACTAAGCGTAATGCATTTGGGATTTATCCATGTTGTATGTGGTAAGTAGTTGATTTCCTGTTTATTGCTCAGTAGTAGTCCATTTTATGGATGTACCACAGTTTATCCAATTCACCATTGATGAATTTGGTTTGTTTCTATATTTTGGCTTCTATAAATGAAGCTGCTATGAACATTCACATATGGATCTTTTTTATAGACACATGTTTTCATTTTTCTTGGTTAAATACCTAAAAGTGGGATTCCTGAGACATACAGCTGGGGTGTTTTTAAGAAACTGCCAAGTTTTTCCATAGCAGCTGTACCATTTTGCATCCTCACCTGCAACACATAATTTCTCCACATTTTCATCACCACGAGGTGTCAGCCTCGTTGCTTGTAGACATTCTTGTAGGTGTGCAGTCATATCCCATTGTGTATATTTCTTTAATGACTAATGATATCGAACATATTTTATTCCCTGTGCTTATTTGCCATTCTTATATCCTCTTTATTGAAGCTTCCGTTTAAATGTCTTGCCTACATTTTCATTTGTCCTTATTGTCTTTTTTTTTTAGTTGAAAGAGTTCTGCCTATATTTGGATACAATCCTTTATTATGTATCTATCTTGCAAATATTTTTCCCCCAGTCTGTAGCTTGTTTTTTAAAATTTTTTTAGAGTATCTTTTGAAAAGACATTTTATATCAAAAGTATTTTGATGTAATCTAATTTATCCCTTTTTTTTTTTTTTTTTCCTTGAATGGAACATGCTTTTGTAGCCTAAGAAATCTTTGACTAATTCAAGGGTACAAAGATTTTCTCCTAGGTTTTCTTCTAGAAATTGTATTGTTTTAATGTCAGGTATCAGATCCACTTTGAGATGATTTTTGTATAATCTGTGGGAACAGGGTTTTTTTTTTTGTTTTTTTTTTTTAATGGAATCCATTCAGCACCATTTGTTGAAAAGATTTTGCATTCCTTATTGAATTACAGTGGCACCTCTGTTGAAATCTGTTGACTTTGTATGTGTAGGTCTTTTTCCTGGACTTGATTCTTTTCCATTGATCTGTGTGTCTGTTCTTAAACCAACATTGAACCATCTTAATTACTGTAAGAAAGCTTGTTTTCCCCTTTACTGTGAATCTTTGTCATGGTTTTCATTTAAAGTTCTTTTTGTGAAGGAGGAAACCTGTGGAAGCAAAACGCTGACCAGACAATTCAATATGGAGCATATAATTCCACCCAGACATGCATTATCATTTAAGGCAAAAAGTCAGTAATACTAAGCTATCAGAAATAAGAGAAAGGAACCAACTTCCTTGTTGGGTATATTCAGCCTAATCTTCTCATGTAAAGTTTGCTACAGTTCTTGATTTTTAAATTGTCACCCTGAGACACTAAAATTTAGTCATTGAGAAAGAATTCTGTTCTTGACCACTGTATATTATCAGTAAGAAAATGAATTGAATAACGGTTCAGAGTTATGTTTGCTAAAAATGTCTGATTCAATTCTCATACATTAAGATTTGTATTATAACTTGGTTTAGTATTTAAAAAAAAAAAGTCACTAACCTTACTTGGAAAGCAGCCTTAGCATTTGAGAATTATTTCTTAACATGGGAAATTTTCCCTGTACATCCCAGGTAAGAAGATTGTAGATTGAATAATACATGTGCCAGGCATTAATTTCTAAGTAACCACTGCCTTCAAGGTGCTCAGTTTTCATTAAGGGGGATGTGAGGGCAGAATTCGGACTCTTGTTGACTATGAGGGCTACAGCCACGGTGACTGCAATCATGAAATTAAAAGACTCTTGCTCCTTGGGAGAAAAGTTATGACTAACCTATACAGCATATTAAAAAGCAGTGACATTACTTTGCCAACAAAGGTCCATCAGGTCAAGGCTATGGTTTTTCCAGTAGTCATGTATGGATGTGAGAGAGAGTTGGACTATAAAGAAAGCTGAGCACTGAAGAATTGATGCTTTTGAATTGTGGTATTGGAGAAGACTCTTGAAGAGTCCCTTGGACTGCAAGGGGATCCAACCAGTCCGTCCTAAAAGAAATCAGTCCTGAATATTCATTGGAAGGACTGATGCTGAAGCTGAAACTCCAATACTTTGGCCACCTCATGCAGCCTTTGAAAAGACCCTGATGCTGAGAAAGATTCTAGGTGGGAGGAGAAGGGGACAACAGAGGATGGGATGATTGGATGGCATCACCGACTCAATGGACATGCGTTTGAGTGAACTCCGGGAGTTGGTGATGGACTCGGAGGCCTGGCATGCTGCAGTCCATGGGGTCGCAAAGAGTCAGACACGACTGAGCGACAACTGAACTGAGGGCAGAATTATAATACATGAGGGTATGATTATAAAGGAATGCCCTGGACCTCTCAGCCCTCAAGCTGGCACCAACTTCAGGTAAGTTCATTTCTTTCTGGAGTAAGTGATGCTTGAACAAAATTCACTAGCAAAAGTTTTAGAGTAACAGGGATCCAGAGGGCACATTCTGTTCCGTATGTCTTTTCCTTGTTTACTGAGACAAGGCAGTGTGAGGGCTTCCCAAGTAGCTCAGCTGGTAAAGAATCTGCTTCCAATGCAATTCAGTTGACCCCAGTTCAATTCCTGGGTTGGAAAGTTCTCCTGGAGAAGGGATCGGCTACACACTCCAGTATTTCTGGTTTTTCCCGGTGGCTCAGGTGGTATAGAATACACCTGTAATGCAGGAGGTCTGGGTTTGATCCCTGGGTTGGGAGGATCCCCTGGAGAAGGGCATGGCAACCCACTCCAATATTCTTGCCTGGAGAATCCCCATGGACAAAGTCCATGGGGTCGCTGAGTCAGATATGACTGAGCACCTAAGCACAGCACATGCAGTGTGAAGTTGGGCTCATCTACATATTTTTAAAGTATTTTTCATCCCGTTGTATTCTAACCTATGAATATATCCAGATGAAGCATGGATTCAAAGCTAGACTAGGGATTATGAATTGTCTGTAAGAAAGTTTTTAAAAAAAAAATCTCCCTCCTTAAATGCTTCTGCATTTCTGTCTTTTATGCTACCAGATTTATTTGTAGTATGTCTGAAAGGTTGACTGTGGACTTAGATTCTTAGATCAAGTAAGCAGACTTTGGGGGGTGAAATTAAATTATGATAAATAATCACACATACAAAAAGATAGTGGATTTTTATTTGCAGGGGGGAGCCTTAGATTTATTTGAAGATTATTTTAGAACCATGATTTGGCTCTAGAAGGACTAATTGTACTATGACCTAACAGTTCCAAGTTTGTATGTCCAATTTTGTTCATTCTTTGATGCTTTTCTGTTTTTTTTTTGTTTTTTGTTTTTATGAAATTGTGGTACAGACTACAAGTAACATAATAGCTTTAGTGAGAAGGTGAGTAATTACTACCATTCTCATGATACATATTTCTTGTCCACATCTTCAACCAAGATCGTACTTAGCCTTGCTCTGACCTTGATTTTAAGATTTATTAGAAAAGTTTTGGAAAATTTTAGGATATTGGGAAGCAAGTATTTTCTGGAACTGCTTCTATTTTTTGATACTTTAAGCATTATATCACTTATATGAAAAGGGAAAATAAATGAGCATGCACATTAAAGAAAAAAATACTTTTGCATTTTCTAAGGCTGAGATTTCTAAAATTACCAACGACATGTTGGAAAGCACCCTTTTTAAATTTTCCTTTTTCTCATTTGTCCACAGCGCAATGTTGGACCAAATGGTTTAATTGATTTCTCTATGATAAAAGTGGCCTGTGGGGAGCAAACAGCTAGGTTTTGGTTTTTTTAGATATAATTCAAGAAAATTCAGATTTTATCATTTTGTTCTAATATAATTCAAGAAAATTCAGATTTTATCATTTTGTTCTAAGTTCCAAATTTCTAACTCTGTTTTCATATGAATTATTTAATCTCTAAAATTTAGAGACAGCACTTCCATTTACATCTAATAATTTTATTCTCACAGCTTTATTCACCCACTTAAAATTTGCTTTTTAAAATAAGTTCACTTTGGTAGTGTTTTGTCCTGTCAAATGTAGTCATCTGTTAATGGTGCCTTTACTTTCATCATTTAAAAACAAACTGCATTTCTGATGTCCCGGGTGCTTGCTAGTAAGCACAATGTCAATTTTTTTCTTTACTTAGACACATCAAACAGCAGCCCAGGAGCGTCAGTTGTTAGCAAAACTAGGTCTTTCCAAATGTATGGTCCAAACAGTGAAATAATTGTTTTTAGTATAAATTTGATGTCAATCAATTGACACTTCCTAGAGAAAGTAAGTAAAAAGATTTTTCGGTTCAAATTAGTTTGAGTGCTAGGCATTTGGATGTTGTTATGCCTAACATTTGAACACATACAATGTGTTCATTTTCCAATCATTCGTAACAGAGCAATAATGCAACGTGAGCAGTCTCTTCTTATTTGAAGTGTACATTAGGAATGAAGATTTCAGAAGTTAGGAGTCCCTAACTCAAACCTGAAAAACCTGGTGTTAGTCTTGGGTGATTTCCAGTGACCCCATGACCCCCTTCTTCCTGCCCCCTGTGTCGACTTGGAACTGGGAAGCCATTTTTGTTTTTGGAAGGGAAAGGAGACAGATATAATGAATGACTTTTATTGTGCAATATTTCAAACTCTCTTGAATGCATTTGAACGGGATGGAAACTGTTCTGCCCTATGTCACAGCCAAAACAAACAAAACATATTCCCTAAACCTGGATGTGTGTTTCTCTCAAACTGGCAGTAGTTAGAGCTAAACTCTCAAACAAGAATTTGGTTTGACAATTTTTAGCCCTTGTTCAATTAAATATGAGGGAAGGTCACAGCCAAAGCAAATACTGTGGGGAAAAATTAATACACATATTTACAGCTTGCAGGTGGCATTTGTTCTGAAACGTTAGATATTTGTCTTAAAGGATTGCATTTGTGGTAATACTTTGAAATGGACTACTTTTTTTTTTTTTGCTAATATTTTTAAAATGAACTCCTCTTCGATAATAGTAACTCCCAATGTAAATAAATTCTGCAGAGGTCCCTGAAGAGTGATAAATGCTTGAATTTAAGTATTTAAACATTTAGAAAGGCCACTAAGAACCTGAGAATTCTAGGAATATCAGACCCAGCAAATATGCCATAAAACTCCCTTGATGATAGCCCTCTCTGGCCCCCAAAGAACCCACTCTAGTGAGTATCAATGACTCCTTTATGGCAATGCCTCTGACACCGTTTACTGGCCCCAACCACCCCCGTCCAGGTTGTTAAGTATTCCCACCCTTTGGATCTGTGGGAAGAATTACTCTGTACCATCTAGATAATTCATTTTGTAATGCCCCATTGTGCTTCATGAGCCTAGCAAAATACATTTTTTATTAGTCACAATAGTAACTTTCAAATTTATGGTCACCTATGACCAACAGGCTCTTGGTTTGTGCCTTACCCAAGAAATACTGGAAACATAAATTGTTAAGCCAGGCAATCTGCCTCTCAAAATGGTAGCATGCAGACTTCAATCCACCTTTTAGGTCCTCCTTTCGAAATACAAAATTCTAACTTTCAGGGACCACTTTGTTGAGCAATATCAGACATCTGCGTGAATGGAAATAAGCCATTGGATCATGTCACTGGCCGTCAACTTTTCATTTAATAACAGTACAGATAAAACACCGCCTGCACCTTGCATTTTAGTTAGGAACACGGCACATTACCACAAAGGTTTCTACTTCCCAAGCATAGCAAGGTCCAATTATATTCCTATTAAACTAGCATGACTGGCATGTTCTGGATGTATAAATCATTTTAAGGAATGGATGCCTCGTTTTTTGCAGTCTGTCTGGATGGTGGGAAATAAGAAGTCTTCCATGAGCCAGTAAGTGGATGTCATTGAGGTCCACAGCTCTCAGGCCGTCAAGGAGCAAATGTGAACATGACATTCAAGATGGGAGGGCAAGGGGGTCAGAGTACAAGCTTCTTGGAAAAAAGCTGGCACTTGTTTTTCAGTTTTCGATATTGTTTTCCAAATTCTTAGTATTTAAACTTAAATGTGGTAGATAACGTGGGTTTCTTGCATTGAGTAAGGTAGGAATAATTGAACACTCTGATTTATCTACATTCTTCTCATTTATTTTAACCTGCGAGGGCATTGAAGTGAAAGTCACTCAGTCGTGTCCGACTCTGGGACCCTGTGGACTGTGCAGCCCACCAGGCTCCTCTGTCCATGGAATTCTCCAGGTAGGAATAAATACTGGACTGGGTTGCCATTCCTTTCTCCAGGGGATCTTTCTGACCCAGAGATTGAACTCGGGTCTCCTGCATTGCAGGCAGATTCTTTACTGTCTGAGCCACCAGGAAAGAGTTCCTTTTTTTACCTCAAATTTATTTTTAGATTTAAAACTAACATACCTCCCCCAAATGGAGCCTTTCAATTCCCAATGAGACTGCCTTTCCCCTCAGAGAGAAACAAACAACCCAACTTTCCTTTAAATAAATCACCCGGGTCCACCTACATATACTCTTAATTTGTAATCTAGGCCTGAACTTTACAGTTTTTTTGTCTTAACAAATCACATGATAGGAAAACATGCAAAACACCCTGCTATGGTATTGTCATGTATTCTCATGTCTCTGGAAGTATATAACAAGACACACCATTGTTCCTATATTATAAACAAGACAAACAATAGGGGAGTGATTTTCTCTGCTTGGTGGCCAGCAACAATAAAGCCTGGAAGAGACTGGGGGCTCTTGGTGTATTTCACACCTAGGTGCCTAAGGAGAACAGGCCATAGGGCTGCTTGTTGGCTGTTCTTGTAAAAGTTTAGTTGGAGGAGCCCTTGAGATCAGTAACTGTTGGCACATAACATTGAGTAGAGTTCCATGTGCTACACAATAGGTCCTTGTTAGTTATCCATTTTGAACATAGCAGTGTGTACATGACCTTCCCAAACTCCCTAACTATCCCATCCCCCTGGCAACCATAAGTTTGTTTTCTAAGTCTGTGAGTCTCTACTAGATGTTATATACCAATCTGAATGGGAGAGGGGTATGGGGGAGAATGGACACATGTTTATATGTGACTGAATTCTTTTGCTGTTCACCTGAAACTACCACAACATTGTTAATTGGCTATGCATGCTTGCGTGCTTAAGTTGCTCCATTTGTGTCCAACTCTTTGTGACGCTATAGACTGTAGCCCACCAGACTCCTCTGTCCATGGGATTCTCCAGGCAAGAATACTGGAATGGGTTGCCATGCCCTCCTCCAGGGGATCTTCCAGACCCAGGGATTGAACCCCTGTCTCTTATGTCTCCTGCATTGGCAGGTGGGTTCTTTACCATACCCCCATACAAAATAAAAAGTTTAAAAAGTAGTTTAGCCAGTTTCAAAATAAATAACTGTTGGGGTTTTGAAGCCATCCAAAATCTCTCATAAATAGAAGTCGCATCTATTTCCTTAAAACAAAGTGAATGATGAGTGTTGACTTACCCTTTCTTCTCTAATATAATTTGGGGGAGAGAGGGCAAGGGAGCAGGGAAGAAGTCAGAGGAAATACTGTTTAAGCTGGAAAGCAGGACCGTGTCTACATTTAGATGCCAACACCCTGAACAAGCAGCGTTCTCTGCTCAGGTCCTGAAGGACGTGCCCAGAGTCCTGCAACTGTCTTGTAAATGTCCGAATGGATTTATAGCCTGTTTTCTCCAAGAGAGGAAAACCATTTTAGGCAAATCGCAAACACTTTGGAGGTGTGTGTCCTTTGACATTTCACTGCCTTCCCGATTCTCATCCTGCCACGGGCACAAGCAAAGAGCCATTACCACCAGGCCAAAGCTGTAACAATATTAAGATGTTTTCCTCAACCTTGTCCCCAGAAAGATACTCCGTTTCCAGAAGATTGTTCTCCCTGGGGCATTACATCATGAATTGATTCAGCTCTTGGAGGAAGAAATTGGACAAAATATAATAGATGACCTCCTGGGGAAACATACTTAGGTTGTTAAGTATTCCCATCAGAAAACTAAGAAACCGCTTATATTTGACTACTCTGTCCACATTTAACCTTTCACCTTATTGCAGCTGAGCCGGGTGGTTTTTTTGCTACAAAGGTTTTTGTTTTAGTAGGGGTCAGAGGGAACATTTCTCCTTTATTATTTTTTTTAAGGAATACAAATATTCTTTGTTTTTGTCATTACACAGGCTTCCTCAGCTTCATGAGTTGTCCCCCAGATCCTGGATCAGGTTAGGATGCAGCCACCACAGAAGGGTGTCCCCACTCAGTGGATAAGCATGGCCTCCCCATGGGCAGTGGGAAGGGGGACAGCTGGGGGCAAGGGGAGCTGCTTCATCTAGTTAATTTTCCATAAGGGCTTTTTGGCCTTTGGGGCATCATGCCAACACAGAAGAAAGCCACGCTTGTGAAACGTTTGGGAGACATCACTTTGGTCCATCATGCAGATGGAGCGGTCCCTGGAAGCAGAATCTGCTGAACAAAAGGATCAAGTTTCCTCTTTCCTGGGAACCCGTTTCCCAAGCAGGATGCTAGTGATTGATGAAATAACTCCCATCCAATCAAGAGTGCAGTAAGAAATGTGAGAGCTATGTTCCAAGTTTTCATGTTGGAGTAGAGAAACGGGTGGGTGGAACTGGCCGGATATACATTGGCTGACTTCAGACAAGGACAACTTGGAAGTGTGGTTAGAGTGGACGGAAGAACTGATGAACCAGAGGAATTGCTAATAAAACAGCAAGGCTTTCATCACCCAGTGCCCAGCTGGTGACTGGAAGCTGATCAGTATCCAGAGCCTAGTTAACAGATTAGAGGACCATGGAGTGAGTTGGCAGTCTGAATTGGCAGGACAATTGACAACTAGATTGTCTGGGCCAAGTTCCTTTTCTGAGGCAGAAGCGTTCTAACCATGGCAGCAAACCTCAATTACTATCTTCTTCTCTCAACTTCTTGGTGGCTCAGTGGTAGGGAATTAGCCTGCCAGTACAAGAGATGCGAGTTCGATTCCTAGGTCAGGAAGATTCCCTGGAGGAGGAAATGGCAACCCATGCCAGTATTCATACCTGGGAGATCCCATGGACAGAAGACCCTGGTGGGCTGCAGTCCACGGAGTCTCAAAGAGTCAGACACAGTTCAGTTCAGTTCAGTCGTTCAGTCATGTCTGACTCTTTGTGACCCCATGGACTCCAGAATGCCAGGCCTCCCTGTCTATCACCAGCTCCCGGTTTACCCAAGCTCATGTCCATTGGGTCGGTGATGCCATCCAACCATCTCATCCTCTGTTGTCCCCTTCTCTTCTTGCCTTCAATCTTTCCCAGCATCAAGGTTTTCCAGTGAGTCAGTTCTTCGCATCAGGTGGCCAAAGTATTGGAGTTTCAGCTTCAACATCAATCCTTCCAATGAACACTCAGGACTGATCTCCTTTAGGATAGAGTGGTTGGATCTCCTTGCAGTTCAAGGGACTCTCAAAAGTCTTCTCGAACACCACAGTTCAAAAGCATCTATTCTTGAGTGCTCAGCTTTCTTTATAGTCCAACTCTCACAACTGAGCACAACTGAGTGCTGAGCACTCTCACCTCTCCCATCAAAAGATGAGTACAGTCTCCCTAGGGTGCTGAAATCAACTCCTTTATTCCTTATCCCAATAAAAGGCCTCTAGTGACCCCAACCAAGCCTCTGTCAGGCTCAGAGTGTTCAACTCTGCTTCTGAGGCGTGCATCTCAGGTGATTACAACAGCCTCTGTCAGACTGTAGGTCAAAGATGAGCATGGCAGAAGTTGGGTGAAAGAGGACATGTCTACTATTTTTGCATTTTTGTGTGACTCTATTATGATTTTATTTTTATTTATTTTTGCAATCAAGTACCAAATGCCACTGACTTTATTTTTGTTAATTTGTATTGGAGTATAGTTACTTTACAATTTTGTGTTAGTTTCTGTTGTATAGCAAAGTGAATTTGGTATATGTATACATACATCCCTTCTTTTTTGGATTTACTTCCCATTTAGGTCACCATAGAGCATTGAGTAGAGTTCCCTGTGCTATATAGTGGGTTCTTATTAGTTATCTATTTTATACATAGTATCAATAGTGTATATTTATCAATCTCAATCTCTCAATTCCTCCCAACCTCCTTCCCCCATTAGTATCCATATATTTGTGCTCTGCTTTGTAAATAAGATCATCTATACCAAATTTTGTGGTACATATACACAATGGAATGTTGCTCAGGCATAAAAAATAAAATTGAGTCACTTATAGAGATGTGGATGAACCTAGAGACTGTCATACAGAGTGAAATGTCAGAAAGAAAAAAACAAATATCCTAATTACCACATATATCTGAAATCTGGAATGGTCTATTGTGATTTTAAAAATAAAAAACTAAAGTGCTTAGAACAACAACAGAAGTCTCAGTGATTCTCAGCTACCCATCTGTAAAATGGGGATATTACTGGTACCTACTTTATATACTGCTGCTGTGAAAATCAGGTAATACAGATGTGGTGCCTCTTGTTTTCACCAGCCCAGCATCCTTCTGCACTTTGTTACAGAAGCGCATTTTCCTTCTTGGTACCATTTATCTACAATGTAGTCACTGTGGTAGGTGTATTCTCATGCACCCTCGTTTTATGTGATCTCATCCTTATGCCTGTATTACAGACAAGGAAGCTGAGCCTTTAAGAGGTAATGTGACTTGTTCAAGATGAGATAGCTGGTGCATGGCAGAGCTGGAATCAGGAGTCTGCCCTAAAGTCCATTTTCCTTTGATCAAAGTGCTGTAAGTAGAGAGGCAAAGATTTGGGGGTTGTGGCAAGAAGAGAATAAAATTATGCAGGGAAGACGAGGATTTTCTCTGTGTTAGACTTGCTGCTATTCTCAGAAATGCCCTTGAGGGAGAGCTGCAGCTTCTGCCTCCTGATTTCAGGCAAAACAACCCATTTGTTCCATTTTCCTGGGGAATCTGCCTGCAGTGCAGGAGACATGGGTTCAATCCCTGGGTCGGAAAGATCTCCTAGAGAAGGAAATAGCAACCCACTCCAGTATTCTGGCCTGGAGAATCTATCCATGGGAGAATCCAACCATGGGAGAATCCCATGGACAGAGGAGCTTGGCAGGCTACAGTCCATGGGGACATAAAGCATCGGACACGACTTAGTGACTAAGCACACACACACACACACAACCCCACTTTTAGTCTTGCTTCAGTGTCCTTCCCAGTAACCTTGTCCTGCTTATCTTCAAAAGGAAATCAGCCCCATCAGTACATAAATCTCAAGCGCTGCACAACTTCTCACACTCCTCACTCCTAGTTTGGATTTCTCTCTATCAAGTTATGGGGGCAGGGACTTCCCTAGTGGTCCAGTGGTTAAGACTCTGCTCTCCCCTTTCAGGGGTCTGGGTTTGATCCCTGGTCAGGGAACTAAGATCCCACTCGCTTGAAGCCAAAAAGAAAGAAAATGTCTTGAACTGAATAAAAATGAAAATACAACATATCAACTTAAAAAATTATGAGAGTGTATGTGTGAAGAGTGAGATGGTTATGGTGTCATCCTGCTGAACACACTTTTGCTAACATTTTATATCATCTTATGCAAAACTATGGGGCTTCCCAGGTGGCACAAGTGGTAAAGAATCTGCCTGCCAATGCAGGAGATGCAAGAGACGTGGGTTTGATCTCTGGATGGGGACTATTGCCTGGAGAAGGAAATGGCAACCTGCTCCAGTATTCTTGCCTGGGAAATCCCATGGACAGAGGAGCCTGGTGGGCTACAAAAAAGAGCTGGACATGACTGAGTGACTGAGCACACACATTCAATACTATTAGCCTTGCTCTAGTGTTTTCCTCAGAGAAGGCAATGGCACCCCACTCCAGTACACTTGCCTGGAAAATCCCATGGATGGAGGAACCTGGTAGGCTGCAGTCCATGGGGTCGCTAAGAGTTGGGCACGACTGAGCGACTTCACTTTCACTTTTCACTTTCATGCATTGGGGAAGGAAATGGCAACCCACTCCAGTGTTCTTGCCTGGAGAATCCCAGGGACAGGGGAGCCTGGTGGGCTGCCGTCTATGGGGTGACACAGAGTCGGACACGACTGAAGCGACTTAGCAGCAGAAGCAGTGTTTTCCTAGTCGTGGAAATCAAATACAGGGATGTTTTCATCACACAAAATGTATCCACCTGTGGTTTTGCAGCAAAGGGTCAGGTGTACATGTTAGCCAAGGACTGGGGAAGCTGGCCAGGATAGTCTCACTGGTATCTGGCAAAAGAAGAGGGTATCCATCAGGGATTCTTTTCCATCCTAAATCCAGTTCTGGAGGTATTTTGAGCTAGGCACCTGTCCATCTTGTCAAACACCTCAACTTGGGGAACAAAATCCATCAGAGCTATGGTCAGCTGTTGCAATATCTATCTGGAGGTCCAGCAGGTAGAACTGGCTCAGGTCCTGATAAGGGCTTGGGGCAGCCAATGCCAAAAGAAATGTTTATTAAATGATAATTAATGATCAAACAGAGAGTCCAGCATAAGTTTAGTAGGCGTGCTAGCTTTAAGTTGAGAGGCTGAGTAAGGTTAAGGAATCCCTCCAGCTTCTTGTTCTAGCTCAGACAGGTTGACGAGACAGGCTGGGACCTGGGACACTTCCCTGCAATGCTGCAATGCTTGCACCTGGATACACCTCTCCTCCCATGACAAAATAAAATAAACTTTATTGGATGAAAAATAACCTCACACAAGCACAGTTAGGACAAATTCTGGACCAAAAGATACAAAGAGACCAAAAAAAAACCCCAAAAAACCCAACTGCCATTTTTGAATAGCATAGCATAAAGCAAAAGTAGGGGGTTAGAAAAAAAAAGCCAGGTACTACACACATCACCACCTCATTCAGTTCAGTTCAGTCACTCAGTCATGTCCAACTTTTTGCGACCCCATGGACTGCAGCACGCCAGGCCTGCCTGTCCATTACCAACTCCCGGAGATTACTCAAATTCATGTCCACTGAGTTAGTGATTCCATCCAACCATCTCATCCTCTGTCATCCCCTTTTCTTCCCACCTTCAATCTTTTTCAACATCAGGGTCTTTTCAAATGAATCAGCTCTTCGCATCAGATGGCCAAAGTATTGGAGTTTCAGCTTCATCATCAGTCCTTCCAATGAATATTCAGGACTGATTGCTTTTAGGATGGACTGGTTCAATCTCCTTGCTGTCCAAGGGACTTTCAAGAGTCTTCTCCAACACCACAGTTCAAAAGCATCAATTCTTTGGTGCTCAGCTGTCTTTATAGTCCAACTCTCACATCATACATGACTACTGGAAAAACCATAGCTTTGACTAGATGGACCTTTGTTGGCAAAGTAATGTCTCTGCTTTTTAATATGCTGTCTAGGTTGGTCATAACTTTTCTTCCAAGGAGCAAGTGTCTTTTAATTTCATGGCTGCAGTCACCATCTGCAGTGATTTTGGAGCCCAAAAAAAAGAGTCAGCCACTGTTTTCACTGTTTCTCCATCTGTTTGCCATGAAGTGATGGGACCAGATGCCATGATCTTAGTTTTCTGAATGTTGAGCTTTAAGCCAACTTTTTCACTCTCTTTCACTTTCATCAGAGGCTCTTTAGTTCTTCCTCACTTTCTGCCATAAGGGTGGTATCGTTTGCATATCAGGAGTTATTGATATTTCTTCTGGCAATCTTGACTCCAGCTTGTGCTTCATCCAGCCCAGCATTTCTCATGATGTACTCTGCATATAAGTTAAATAAGCAGGGTGACACTATACAACCCTGACATACTCCTTTCCCAATTTGGAACCAATCTGTTGTTCCATGTCCAGTTCTAACTGTTGCTTCCTGACCTGCATACATATTTCTCAGGAGCCAGGTCAGGAGGTGTGGTATTCCCATCTCTTTCAGAATTTTCCACAGTTTGTTGTGATCCTCACAGTCAAAGGCTTTGGCATAGTCAATAAAGCAGAAGTAGATCTTTTTCTGGAACTCTCTTGCTTTTTCCATGATCCAGCGGATGTTGGCAATTTGATCTCTGGTTCCTCTGCCTTTTCTAAATCTAGCTTGAACATCTGGAAGTTCACAGTTCACATACTGCTGAAGCCTGGCTTGGAGAATTTTGAGTACTACTTTGCTAGCGTGTGAGATGAGTGCAATTGTGATAGTTTGAGCATTCTTTGGCATTGCCTTTCTTTGGGATTGGAATGAAAACTGACTTTTTCCAGTCCTGTGGCCACTGCTGAGTTTTCCAAATTTGCTGGCATATTGAGTGCAGCACTTTCACAGCAGGTGCCAAAACACCTAAGTCACCCCTCCAATCCCTGGACACATTCCTATCAATCAAGAGCTGTCGATTTGTTCTATCATTCCCCAGGCACACAGAGCTGATGGGTCTGGCACAATCCTCTTACGCCTTAACATAGAAAACAATAAGGATGACACAATCCATTGAGGTAATGTACCATCTAGAGATTATTAGTTCTGAGGGATTCTGACTGGACCCTTCTGGTACCAGCATTAATTCTACTTAAAATCTGTGCTTTAATCAGCAGTCCTGGCTCTTGGTCATATTAAAAATTCAATAGGTAAAGAATCTTAATTCACAGACCATGCACTTTAATAAATAAAGAACACCAAGTACCTTGGAACCACTGGTAAGCCATGTTTGCCCAAGTTGAAAAAGAGCATCTGGAAATATTTGGGGTTTCTGCCAAAAGAGCTTAGAAATGGGGAAGTGCTTCTCTTGAGAAGTGGAGAACTCAGACTCCAGAGTCAGTCTGACCTGGATTCAGATGTGAGCTCTATGTGACCCTGAGCAAGTTCATTTCAAATTCATTGTCTGAAATGATGGCAATGTCTACCTTTCAAGAGTTTGTGAGACAATGTAAATAAAACACCTCATATAGATCCTGGCCCTTAAAAAATTCTCAAAAATGGTGACCTTATAACCATAAAATTGAACGAAGCAAACCCCAGTTTTTTTCCGTTTTCTTTTTCTCTGCTCCCTTTTTTCTTGCTTCCTGTTTTTTCCCTCATTCTTCCCACACCTCCCTCATTCCTCCTCCCTCCACCACCCCAGCCCTTTTCTGGATGATCTGAAGGAAGACATTAATTATTAAAGAACATCCAGTCTTTGGCATTCCATGTAGAAGAAATCAATGATTTGGGGGACCCTAAAGAGAATCACTGATTTTATAAAGGCTTAATAAAGAGTCAACAATCGAACACAAGCTTTTTCCCCTCTGAATCATTACATTCTGTTGTTCCTGAACATCTGTGCCGAGGGGAGGTCTGCCTTCACTCGGGCCTCCTTGAAACCCTGCTTCTTGGGCTGTAGTTATGTGTCTGTTTATGCCTCATTTGGAACACAGGCCATCATTCCAGGATTCTCTTTCTGGAGCTGCCACTAACTATGTGGGTGAATTATTTTCCAACTTTGAACTTCAGTTTTTCAAATGGAGCAAGTCAGGCAAGACTTGCTATAATTGATGAAAGTCGATGAAAATACCACTCAGGTTTAATACTTAATCGTATACTCTTATGGCGTTTCCTGTGTATCCATCTCGACTTGACAGCCAGCTCTTCATGCAGGGGGACGGTGTCCTACTCCGTAGGAAAAAGAATAAAATTCAGAAGTGGAAGCCCTAGGTTCAAGTCCTAGCTCTGTAACCTGCCAGCTCATGTGACCGTGGGTGAGTCGTTACATCTCTGCCTGCTGTGCTTTCCACTACTATGAAACTGGCCAATATACCCAAACTACAGGGTTATTGTGAGAACCTGGAAGATAAGCATTAACACAGCACTTGGTTAATTTAAAAAGCATGTTCATTATTGTTTATTGTGTTCTTAAAGTTTTTATTGAATGCCATCTATATTTTTTAAAATTAAAAAAATTAATACTTTATTTTTAAAATTAAAAAAAATTTGGCTTTTTTTTTGGCTGTATTGTGTCTTCATTGCTGCACATGGGCTTTCTCTATTTGTAGTGGGAAGACTTCTCATTGTGGCGGCTTCTCTTGTTGTGGAGCACAGACTCTAGGGCAGCTGGGCTCAGGAGTTGTGGTGCATGAGCTTTGTTGCTCTGAGGCATGCGGGATCCTCCCGGGCCAGGGAACGAGCCCATGTCCCCACTGGCAGGCAGATTCTTAAGCACTGGACCACCAGGAAAGTTCCAGAATGCTGTCTTTTAAGAACAAAGCTAAGACTTTTGCTATTACCCATTTTAAATTCACTGAAGAAAAGAATTGTTGGTATATAATTAAAACTGATTCCATTTCCAATGCAACATTGTAAACACACCAAAAAAAAAAAAAAATGCTTTTAAAACCAGTAAAGTGTTTGAGTAATGTTATGAAATAATACTGAAGTGAATATTCTCTAGGTACCTTCAGATTTATGTGGTAAGAATAAATATCAAAATTAAACCTGAAATGAAACACTAATTCTCTCAGTGGGATTAATTCTGTTAGGCTGTCTTTGCAAAGTACACAGTTCTTCTGAAATTTGCATAGATAAATTTGAAGTTATTTTCTAATTATAGAAATAATATTGTTGAAGATGGTATAAATGCAAAACTAGCTGTATTAGAGTTCTCTAGAAAAACACAAGTAATGGGATATTGGTGTCAGACTCTTTGTGACCCCATGGACTGCAGCACACCAGGCTCCTCTGTCCTCCACTAGCTCCCAGAATTTGCTCGGATTCATGTGCATTGAGTTGGTGATGCTGTCTAACCATTTTATACTCTACTGCCCCCTTCCCCTTTTGCCTTCAGACTTTCCCAGAAGCAGGGTCTTTTCCAATGAGTTGGCTCTTCACATTAGGTGGCCAAAATATTGGAGTTTCTGCTTTAGCTGAAGGTGCTCAGCCTTCTTCTATGGTCTAACTCTCACATCCATAAAATAGGCTATATATATATATATGATATGATATGATAATCATATGTATATATGCATAAACATGCAATATATATGTATAAAGAGATTTATTATAAGAAATTGGCTAACGCATTTATGGATACCCTAATCCATGAGAAATCCTATGATCTGCAGTTGTCAAGTTGGAGACCCACGATAGCCAATGGTGTAATTCCAATTTGAGTCTGTGTCTGTAG
Organism: Bubalus bubalis; assembly: GCF_019923935.1. Classification (NCBI taxonomy): domain Eukaryota; kingdom Metazoa; phylum Chordata; class Mammalia; order Artiodactyla; family Bovidae; genus Bubalus; species Bubalus bubalis. The sequence continues at coordinate 134,533,617 of NC_059159.1, forward strand.
ACAGGAGAAAAACAATGTCCCACTTTGAAGACAAAGAGGCTCCCTCCCACCAGCCCAGTTGTCCTATTCAGGTCTTTACCTGATCAGACAAGGCCCACCCATATCAAAGCAGGCAAACTCCTTTACTCAGTCAATTCGGATATCACTCTCATCCATTGACTAAATATTTGACTAAATATTTGGACACATAAAATCAACAATCACATTAGTATTATAGAATATTTGAGAAACGCAGGAAAGAAGGGAAAAAAAAAGCAAGTCGACTCCAAATTCAGCCACCCAAAGATAACCATTGTTAGAGTTTTGACATCTTTATTTCCAACCTTTTTTAAAATAAAGTTTAGCTTTAAAAAAAAAAAAAATTCTGTTTTGGTTTTCTGGCCACAAGGCATATGGGATCTTGGCTTTCTGATCAGAGATTGAGATTGAACCTGCACCCCTTGCACTGGAAGGCAAAATCTTAACCACTGAACAGCTGGGGAAGTCCCTCTTTTTTTTTTTTTATTTTTTTTAATGAACCACAGATCAATTTTTAAAATCACCTGTTCTGACTAGAGAGGTCATGCTGTCTCTTTTCTGATTTACTTAGGAAATTACCTAAAATTGTGCCTCTGATTTTGCACTTATATAGAAATTATTATTAGAAAAACTGCCTTGCAAATATAAAAGACACCATTATTATAAGCAAATAAAAGGAGCATGGCCTACCACAATATGTCTCACCCCAAGGAGTGAGAAGTTGGCAATTAAGGGGGCAGGTCTAGGGTGGGGAGAGGTGTTAGCAATTCCTGAAAGACATCAGGGAATTCCATCCACCCTCTCCAAGCCAAGACCCACCTAGGGGAAACATCCCCAGATATCCAGCCTATTGCTGTTTCCCCAATCCAGCACTGAAGGTGTTAATAGCCCATCTCGCATTCCCTGTGTCCCAAGGCTGAGAGGTGTGAGCGACTAGGGAAACCCCCAATAAATTAGGGGTGGCAGCCCCTCTGAGGAGGGAGTGGTGGCTTGTGGTGGCTTGTTCAGCATTTTAAGCCTTTTAGCTGGTGTCCGTTATCAGTGATTGATTTATTGGATATTCGTGCAGCGGGCAGGGGGATTTGAAATATAACATAAGCGCTTCCGGAGATGTCAGTACTCTGACGTTAGTGGTCTGAACAAGGATGTAATTCATATCTGCAGGTGCTTACTCTAGTATCAGATACTTCAATAACATCATGCCTGTGGAATCCAATGGTCCCCAGGGCCCTATTTGTATTCTGATACGCCCACGTCTTTTCCTATGTGTGTTTTCCTTTCTTAAGGAGCTCTCATTTCCTTCAATAGGATATGTTTTATTTCATCCCTTTTCCTGCATTTACTCATATTAATGTCACCGCATTCACTGGTAATAGTCAAGCTTGGAAATAGCCCGCATAGCCACGTAAATACTAGCCTGAAACACACCGCCTGCCATGCATTATGAGGAAAGCAGGGAATGGAATCCAGTGGAAGTAACAGTTTCTTTTGGAGTTCACACTAAATGTTACCCAGTGAGAGAACACTGGAGGGAACAGGTCCAGAGAACATGGGGCCTCTTCTGACAGGGTGGGGCGCCAGAAAATTCAGGGTTTGGGATACTTCGTTTCCAGCAAGGAAGTTCTTGGTTGAGGCATAGAAGCAAAGCATAGTCAAAACATTGCTTTGGGTTTTTAATTTCTTTTATTTTTCTGACTGGGCTTCTGTGGTGGCTCAGCAATAAAGAACCCATCTGCCACTGCAGGAGACGTAGGTTTGATCCTTGGGTCGGGAAGATCCCCTGGAGAAGGAAACCCACTTCAGTATTCTTGCCTGGGAAATCCCATAGACTACAGAGCCTGGTGGGCTACAGTCCATGGGGTTGCAAAAGAGTAAGACATGACTTAGCAACTAAACAACAAATGAATGTAGGGGATGGGGCTCTTGTCTCACTATTAGGATCAGCATCTTTAGAGGGAAGACAGGCAACGGCAGCCATTCAGAGGCATGGGCTGTTGTAGGTCAACAAAAACAATACGTAGTGTTATGTTGTATATTTGCTATATTATATATACATGTGAGTGTGTGTGTGTCCTATAAGAAGATACAGGCTTTGATCCCCGGGGTTTGTTGTGGGTGGCCAGCTTCCCATTTGAGGGTGATAGTTTAGAAATTTGTTTTTTTTTTTTTTTGCATCAACTGCTGGGGTATCAATTCAAGTACGTATGTGCTCAGTTGCTAAGTTGTGTCCGACTCTGTGTGACCCTATGGACTGTTGCCTGCCAGGCTCCTCTCTGTCAGTGGGATTCTCTAGGCAAGAATACTGGAGGGGGTTACCATGCCCTCCTCCATGGGATCTTCCTGACCCAGGGGTCGAACATGCGTCTCTTGCATGACAGACAGTTACTTTACTGCTGACTCACATGCACTTGAACCCTGCCAGAATTAGTCCTGGGATCTTGGAAACTTTGGGAACAAGTATTTAAAAAGATAAAGTCTTGAAGAATTCTAGGACAAATACTTCTTGGTTGCAGGAAGCCCGGCTCAGTGGAACCTTGGTTTTACAAACTTCAAAGATCCTTTCTTTCTTGAAAAGGCTAGTTTGCAAATAAATTAGAGTCTCTCAGGCAAATAAACTGTTCTGCTGCTGCTGCTGCTGCTAAGTCACTTCAGTCGTGTCCGACTCTGTGCGATCCCAGAGATGGCAGCCCACCAGGCTCCGCCATCCCTGGGATTCTCCAGGCAAGAACACTGTTCTGCAGAGTCATGTAAAAGGATGTCACTGTGGGCAGAGTTGGACTTCCTCAGATTATTTTCTTATTTAGGATACATTTCCCCCTCTATATGGATTTTGATAGTCCTCAGCTAATAAAAATGATGGTTGGTTCTCGATAAAGCCATTCCTAGGTCAGGAGATCAGGGGCAAGCCCCAGGTGATGCTGATGAAGGGACCCTAAGAAGAGACCAGACTAGGTGCTTAAAACTCAACATATGAAGGCCCATAGGAATGTCATTCCAAGATAAGTAAACCAGCCTGGCATAACGTGCTGATGGTGGATTGCTGGACTCTGATGGATGGAAAAGGAAGAGGGGGTTGGCATTGGGGTGCAGAGGAGATGGGATACTGAAGACATGAGTTTCCATGGAGAGAGGGGATGCTAGAGGTTCGTCTAGCTCCAGTGGTGGGGGAGGGTTCAAGAGGAGGTGGGACCATGAGGTCTCCCACCAGAGGACAGGAGATAGGGGTAGGGGAGAGCAATGACCTAATTAGATTAGGGAGTAGTGAGGGAATTGAAAGAGAAACCTTGTCCAGGGGTGATGTTTCTACTGAGTTGGTCATTGGGTATGTTCTTTCTTTTTTTGCTGCACCGTGTGGCTTGTGGGATCTTAGTTCCCCAACCCAGAATGGAAACCGTGCCCCCATTATGAAAGCTCAGAGTTCTAACCACTGGACCACCAGGGAATTCCCACTGGATATGTTCTGAGAGTTGTTTTCAGTGTACAAGTCTTGCATATCTTTTGTTAGATTTATCCCTAAGGATTCTGTATCTTGTGTTGCTATTGTAAATGGAATTGTTTTTAATTCCAATGTTTTGTTCCAAGCTACTGTATAGATACACAATTTTTTTTTTTTGGCCACATGCATGAACTTGAGATCCCCAACTAGGGATCAAACCCTCACCCCCTGCAGTGGAAACTTGGAGTCTTAACCACTAGTCCACCAGGGAAGTCCCCATAATTGGTTTTTGTATATTAATTTTTTTATCTTGAAATCTTGCCGAAATTGCTTATCAGTTCTAGTTGTTTTCTTGCATTTGTTTTAGTAAGTATCTCACTTCAGTCTCTGTTTAGCTTGTTCTATCTTTCCTCTAACATCTTGAATATATGGAATATATATTCAATATATAAAAAGTTATAAAAACTTTTTACGTCCTTTTCTACTGATGCTCTCTGGACAGTTTCAATGGATTTTTTTTCCCTTTTCATTATGGGCTATCTATTTCTCCTTCTTCAGACACCTGGAAATTTCTGTTGGATGCCAGACACTGAATTTCACATAATTTGGTGCTGGGTATCTTTGTGTTTCTGGGCTTCCCAGGTGGTGCTAGCTGTAAAGAACCCGGCTGCCAACGAAGGAGACTTAAGAGACATGGATTTCATCCCTGGGTTGGGAAGATCACTTGGAGAAGGGCATGGCAACCCACTCCAGTCTTCCTGCCTGGAGAAACCCATGGACAGAGGACCCTGGCGGGCTACAGTCCATAAGGTCGCAAAAGAGTCAGACATGACTGAAGTTTCTTAGCATGCATATCCTTGTATTCTAACTAATAGCCTTGAGCTTTGCTCTGGGATGCAGTTGAATTACTTAAAAATGGTTCTGTCCTCTTGGATTTTGCTTTGAAGCCATCTTAGGCGGGACCAGAGCAGTGTTTATTCTAAATTAATCGTTCTCCAGTAGCAAGGAACTTGGGCACCTCACGAACCCTGAGAGTCTCCCCTCTGGCTCTCTGAAACGGGCTCTCTTCCAGGCAGGGGATGTGCTCTGGGTGTTATTGCTCCCTCAGATTTTTGACTGGTACCTTTCCTGGCCTCAGGCAGTTCACCCACACAAACAGGCTGAGTAATACCGAACTGAGTAATCAATGGAGACCCTCTGCCGAGCTCCAGCGTTCTATCGCTGTGCAGTCCTCTCTCTCTGCCTCTGCCACCCCCACCCCACCCCATACACTGGTCTGTGAAATCCAGCTGTTCTGGTTTCCCCACACTCCCAGGAACATATCCTCAATTCTAGGAGACTGCCGGGCTCTGCTTGGCTTCCCCCTCCATGTGGTGCCCACAGGACGCTCTCTCTAGACTGTAAGGGTGGGGCAATGCTTAAGCTCACCTCATTTGCTCTCCATCACTCAGGGTTCTCTGCCCTTTATTTTCTGATGTCTTATTGTCTTGAGAATCATTGCTTCATATAGATTGTTTCAGGCATGAATGTGACTCTAGTCCCCAGTTATACCTTCTTAGTTACTCCTTCTTAGAAGTGGGAGTGTGTCCACTCTCTGGGCTCCCACACCTCTGCAGACTTTGTCCAGATGAAAACTAGTCCTTCAGCTCCAGCTGGATACAGTGGGGCTGGCTTGATGATTACTTCCCGGCCACAATTCTGCAACAGGAGAGGAAAGCATGTATTTTGGTGTCTCCACCACAGTGTGCTTATCCTTTTCTTGGAGATAAGCAAAAAAAAAAAAAAAAAGGGGGGTAGGAAAGTGAAAGAAAACTTCAACCAAGAAAAACTGGCGTGGTGGTGGTCCTGGTGGGATTTACGTTTGTCCCTCCTGCAGGATTCAGGCTCCTAAATCGTATTTCTGTTGGGGGTGGGGATTCTGAAAGCCATAAAATCAGCTGACCCCACAAGCTCTCAGCGAGCCAGCCAGGAGGAGTTCTGATTGTGAGAACAATTCTCTCAGTATTCAGAAGTGGGATGCCTGTGTGGTGAAAGAAATTTTGAAAGCGAAAGGGAGTTCAATTTCTAGGGAGCCTTGCTTTGTTTTCTTTGTTCGACTGAAACCTCTCGTCAGAGAAGGGAATGTAGTGGGAATAATTAGCCACGATGGGTGGTAGAAATCCAAAGAGAAAAATAATTCATCAACTTTAAAGCAACTCATTTAAAGCTGTGAGTGTGGTTTATTTGACCTGCGTTGGGGAGCAAATATTAATGAAGAAGTAAAGGCAGCTTATAGCTTTCTCAGTTCTTTCATTTCCCACTAGATGTCTTTGATAGAAACTAATTATCAATGCTCTTGATTTAATTTGAAAAAAAAATTGGATGAAGGTTTTTCTTAAGTCCCCTGCCAGCGTTCATAACCCAGGAGAACTAAAATTAACCTCTGACCCTTCCTCAGTAACTGCTGTAGCTGGTGGAGTCCAAGGAGTCCTCTTTAGAAAACAAGAAAAAGTATTATTATTATTATGGTGATTATTATTTTTTAAATAAAAATTTCTTGTGGGACTGCGGGAAGGCCGGAGGAAATTTTCCCAGTGCTAAAGTTGCTTTTATTAAGCTGCTAAGCAGATACCACAAAACTTTCATTAATTGAAACTCAACTAAATTGAACTCATTTTTTTTCTCCCACATTCTACTTTCAAAAAAAAAAGAAGGAAAGAAAAAAAGATGCTGTCATGTCAAAAGCTTATCCTAAAATCTACTTTCAATACCAAATTTAGGGTTCCATGCATAGGTATCTCAGCCACATACGTTATGTTCCTCTGCTGTATTTTTTAAATTGAAATATAGTTGTTTTACAGTGTTGTGTTAATTTCTGCCATACAGAAGTGATTCAGTTATACATTATACATATATATATGTATACACACACACACACTCTTTTTTATATTCTTTTCCATTATGGTTTATCACAAGATACTAAATATAGTTCCCTGTGGTATACAGTAGGATCTGGTTTATTCATTCTATATATAATAGCTTATATAATATATATTATATTCTTTTTTAAGATGATGAATTTATTTTTTACTTACAGAATACAGACTATAAAAGCTTAGTATATCTCAAATGGATAGCTTTCATATGTGACTTCATACACACATCAAGGTAGAAGACAAGCCCTGCTGCCTTCCTGCTTTTCTGTAGGGCTCTCCGCTCTGGCTATAGCACTAGCTGTCCTCCTGACAAATACCCTTCATTCGGGGAGGACACCAGTGTGAGGCTCAGGCTCCTGATTTCCACGCTAAATCCTACTCATCTTCGTGACATTCACCCTTTCCACAGATACACCAGTCTCCCTCTCATAACCCTTCACCATTCCATCCCTGGAAGGATAATTGTAGACATTCCACTGCTAGCCAGGGCCTCGTAATTCTATAGCTCTCTCTTGCACTTGCTGTCATCTATGTGTTTCTTGGTCATATGGTCTTGGGTTTTTGTTTGTTTTTTATTTTTTTTTATTTTTTTTATTTTTAAACTTTACATAATTGCATTAGTTTTGCCAAATATCAAAATGAATCCGCCACAGGTATACATATGTTCCCCATCCCAAACCCTCCTCCCTCCTCCTTCCCCCTTTCATCCCTCTGGGTCGTCCCAGTGCACCAGCCCCAAGCATTCAGTATCGTGCATCGAACCTGGACTGGCAACTCGTTTCATACATGATATTTTACATGTTTCAATGCCATTCTCCCAAATCTTCCCACCCTCTCCCTCTCTCACAGAGTCCATAAGACTTTTCTATACATCAGTGTCTCTTTTGCTGTCTCGTACACAGGGTTATTGTTACCATCTTTCTAAATTCCATATATGTGTACTAGTATACTGTATTGGTGTTTTTCTTTCTGGCTTACTTCACTCTGTATAATAGGCTCCAGTTTCATCCACCTCATTAGAACTGATTCAAATGTATTCTTTTTAATGGCTGAGTAATACTCCATTGTGTATATGTACCATAGCTTTCTTATCCATTCATCTACTGATGGACATCTAGGTTGCTTCCATGTCCTGGCTATTATAAACAGTGCTGCGATGAACACTGGGGTACACGTGTCTCTTTCAATTCTGGTTTCCTTGGTGTGTATGCCCAGCAGTGGGATTGCTGGATCCTAAGGCAGTTCTATTTCCAGTTTTTTAAGGAATCTCCACACTGTTCTCCATAGTGGCTGTACTAGTTTGCATTCCCACCAACAGTGTAAGAGGGTTCCCTTTTCTCCACACCCTCTCCAGCATTTATTGCTTGTAGACTTTTGGATCACAGCCATTCTGACTGGTGTGAAATGGTACCTCATAGTGGTTTTGATTTGCATTTCTCTGATAATATGTTTTTTAAATTTTATTCAAGTACAGAGATTTGCAAGGTTGTGTTAATTTCTGCTGTATAGCAAAGTGACTCAGTTATATGTATATGTATTCTTTTTCATTATGGTTTATCATAAGATATTGAATACAGTTCCCTGTGCTATACGATAGTATCTTTGTTTACCCATTCTAATTGCCTGGAGAATCCCATGGACAGAGGAGCTCGGCGGTGTACAGTTTATGGGGCTGCAGAGTTGGATACCTCTGTGCAACTAACACTTTCACTTTTCATATAATAGTTTGCATCTGCTAATCCCGAACATCCACTGGATCTCCTCCCCCTTGGCAACCATAACTCTGTTCTCTATGTCTGTGAGTCTGTTTCGTAGATGTCCATTTATGTTGTATTTCAGATTCCACATGTAAGTGATATCATATGGTATTTGTCTTTACCTTTCTGACTTACTTTGCTTAGTGTGATAACGTCTAGGTCCATTCATGTTACTCTAAATGGCATTATTTCATTCTTTTTATGGTTGAATAATATTCCATTGTGTATGCATATGCCACATCTTTTTTATCCATTCATCTGTCAGTAGGCTATTTTAGGTTGTTTCCAAGTCCTGCTAATTATAAATAATGCTGCTGTGGGCATAGGGGTGCCTGTATTTTTTGAATTATAGTTTTGCCTGGATATATGCCCAGGAGTGGGATTGCTGGATTCTGGTCTTGTTTTTTTTTTTTTTTCCATCCTCCTTGAACCTCTCAAAGCCTAGCTCTTCTGCAATCCAGTGTTCACTTTATCGCTTACCCAACTTAGGCTTCATGATTCGTGTTTCCACCTTTCTCTCGCCGTTTAAATTTTTTGCCCTATTCCCTTCTTCTTTTACGTCCATTGAGAAACTCTGGATCATTTTGTGTCTGACTTCAACTTGCCTGAACCTGGATTGTGACATTGCTACAGAAAATAACGTCATCATAGAGGTTACTCTGAACTGAAGTTCTTCAGCCTTAACTGGGCCCTCTGCGTCTTTGAATTAATGATTTCAGAACTTTTTATTCTTATCAATGGCCTTCAGCCCCCTACATTTGAGTCCCCCTGTTATTTCTCTGACTCCACCTCCTTCCACTCTCTCTTGCTCTTTCATGCCTATACAGCTACACTGGGCTGCTTGCTGAATCTCGAACATGTCTGTGATGGTCAGTTTATATGTCAACTTGACTAAGCTATCATTCTCAGTTATTCAATCTAACACCAATCTAGGTTTTAGAGGTATTTTGTAGATGTGATTAAAGCCCATAGTCAGCTGACTTTTAAGAAAGGGAGATTATTTTAGATACTTATATACAGTAAGTCCCCCACATGCAAACCTTCAAGCTGGCAAATTTTCAAAGGTGCAGATGTGCTTTCTACCCATGTGAGGCATGAGTGAAATGATGATCCTTCAGTTGTACCATCTCCCACCTACTCTCCCTCCTCCAATCAGTAACTCCTCCTGCCTGTTCACTCAGCGCCAGCACCTGTGTGCCAGCCGTTGTACTGTGCTACTGTGCTTTTCAAGTTGCTGTACTGTAAGATTTAAAATGTCTTATTTTTGTGTTTCTTTGTTTTTTAGGTATTATTTGTGTGAAAAGTAATATAAACCTTTTACAGTATGGTATTATATAGCCAATTGTGTTGGTTGGGTACCTAGGCTAACTTTGGGGAACCTATGAACAAATCGGAGTAAACGAATGTGCTCTCGGAATGGAGCTTGTTCATATGTAAGGGACTTACTGTACTGATTCAATCAGTTGAAAGGCCTTAAGAGCAGAACCAAGGCTTCCTTGTATATTGCAGCCATCGCTTGTACCTGAGAATTCAGCCTGCCCTTCCTGACAGCATGCCTTACAGATCAGTGATGTTGGGTATCTTTTCATGTATGCTGCTCTTCTTTATCTCATTGAAAGGTACCACTGTCCACCTAATTGCTGAATCTAGAAATCTGATCCTTGATGATTCTGCACGGGCTTCACAACCAGCCAATGATTAACTTCTTTTGAAGCCAGCTCCTAATTCAGGCCACCTAGGCTTCCCTTTTCCCCACCCCAGCACATTTTCTCTTGGTCAGGTCACCACCATTTCTCTTCCATATTCCTGCACAAATCTCACTTTGCCTCCTCTCTCTGTGTTTGCTTCTCTTTTATCTGTTCTCTGTTGCACCTTAACTGGTTTTTCTAAAATTAGCAAACAAATGAAGAATAGAACTACCATATGATCCAGCAGTTCCCCTTCTGGTCATTTATTTGAAGGAAACAAAAACACTAACTCAAAAAGATATATGTCTCCTATGTTCACTGCAGCATTTCACATTTCTTCCTTGCTGACAATTCTTCAGTAGTTTCTTTTCCCTTCAGTATAAAGACTGCTGTTGCTAAGTCGCTTCAGTCGTGTCCAACTCTGGGCAACACAATAGACGGCAGCCCACGAGGCTCCCCAGTCCCTAGGATTCTCCAGGCAAGAACACTGGAGTGGGTTGCCATTTCCTTCTCCAATGCATGAAAGTGAAAAGTGAAAGGGAAGTCACTCAGTCGTGTCTGACTCTTAGCGGACCCATAGACTGCAGCCTACCAGGCTCCTTCATCCATGGGATTTTCCAGGCAAGAGTACTGGAGTGGGGTGCCATTGCCTTCTCCGACAGTATAAAGACTGGACTCCTTAATGGTGTACACAAAACTTGCTATCTCCCTAGCCTCATTTCTTCTCATTTTCCCTGCACATTCAGTACTCCATTCTTTTTTAAAAAAATTTTTTTATTCGTTTACTTATTGGCTGCACCAAACAGGATGTCGATCTTAGTTCCCTAACCAGGGATCAAACCTGTGCCCACTGTAGTGGAAGGCAGAGTCTTAACTACTGAACCACAAGGGAGATCCCAATACTCTGCTATTCTAATTTTCTTTCTTTACTTTTTAAAAATGTATTTATGTGTTTATAGCTGTGCTGGGTCTTTGTTGCCCAAGGGCCATCTCCATTTGTGGTGAACAGAGAGAAGGTGAAGGGCAGGTTACTCTCTAGTTTCTGTTCGAGAGCCTCTCATCGTGGTGGCTTCTCCTGTTGCAGAGCACAGGCTCCAGAGTACAGGTCCAGTGGTTGCTCCACAGCATGTGAGGTCTTCCCCGACCAGGTGTTGAACCTGCGCCGCCTGTACCAGCAGGTGGACTCCCAACCACTGGGCCATCAGGGAAGTCCCAGACACTGTTCCTTATTTGGTATGTATCCCAAGCAGACTGACTGAATTTCTGCCTATTATTCTTTTTAACTGGAAGAGAAAGGATGATCTAGCTATTTATCTACTGGGTAGATCATTTTATGCCAGGTCACATCACTGATTAGGGATCAACCAATAGACTCGCTAGCCTTGGAGCAGATGCCCATTTCTGGTTCTATTAATGTTCTTGTTCAGGGACTATCTTTCATCATTTGAGGATTTATGGGTACTGAAGTCTCCTTAAAAAGTGCTGTTGGGCTTGTAAAGCATTCTGAGCGACATATCAAGTATCAAGAGCAGCTTTGGAACAGGAAGCTGAACTGGATTAGCCCACTTTTAATTTATTTCCTAGCACTGACTCTTCCTCAGGCAGTATTGATTGGGTCAGATTGCTACCATTCAAGTGAGAGCACTTCCTAACTAATGAGAACCTCCTGTATAGCACAGGGAACTCGACTCAGTTCTCTGTGAAGATCTAATTGGGAAGGAAGTCCAAAAAAGAGGGGATATATGTATATGTATAACTGGTTCACTTTGCTGTGCAGCAGAAACTAACACAACATTATAAAGCAACTATACTCCAATAAAAATTTTTTTTAAAAAAAGGTGTTTACCATGAGGCCAAAAAAGAAAAACAAACAAACAAACACAAGTGAGAGCCCTCCCATTGAGCAGGGTTTATCTATTTACCTATCAATCTTCCCTGGTCTTTGACTCTCCTCAAGCCTAGAGAATGGGTTGGTTGCCTGCCATTTGTATTGATTTCTCATTCCACATAGCCCATGTGGGTTAACTGAGAACTCATGCAAGAGTGAGGCAATGTCTGTAGGAGGAGAAACTCTCTTGGGGCTTATTTCCCCTCATTCAAAAGGAGTCAGTATAAATGGAAGAATTCTTGAAATTCTGGGGCTCTCTGGTGCACTTTTCCGACATCATTACAAAGTGGGAATTCTGCATCAATGAATCTTCCAGACAACTGAATGTGTTCTATTTTAAATGCAAACTTAGGGGGAAAATTTAAAGCATCTTATGAGAATACAGTCATCCTTCAGTATCTGGGGGTTTGGGTTTCAGTGGGCTATCTTTTCTAGACTCAGTGACTTTCCCTAACATCTTTTCCTTGCTGCGTTCAAGGTGCTGCTTGAAATCTATTGTCTGCTGAGAATGCGGAAAACCAAGGCTTGAGTGTTGGGAAATTTCTGAGTGAGGAAATTCTCTTGTCTATGAGAACTATGACCTTCCAGCTTAGATGTATTGATATTTCTCACATACTTTGGCATCATGTCTCAGACTCCTGTGGCCTGCTACCATATTATCTAATGTGCTGATTCTTAGACATTCTCATTGAAGATCACAATCTGTATGATTTCAGTACCTTTAGACCATGAAACTTTTGCACCTGGTTTTATGTCCCTGCATATGTTCTGGTGTCTCCTGGTTTATAGTCTATGGGAACTTGAATAAAATTTGTATCCTGCTATTGTGTGAAAACTGCATAAATCTTAATTATGTTGAATTGGTTCAGCGTGCTTTTCAAGTCTACTGTATCATCCTACATTTCTGTCTATTCAATTAATTTTTGAGAGCTCGATATTGAAACTCCAACAAAAAAATCTTAATTTATCTATTTAAAATTTATTGTAAAATATAGTAGAACTATATGTGACTTTGTTCTGTATTTTCCAAGTCTCCTGTAAATGTGTTATCATACTTTCATAATTTAAAAAATAAAAATTAAAGACATATACATTTTAAACAATAAAAAAAGAAAATCAGAGTCAAATCTATTTGAAAGAATTTTTTCCATTTTTTTTTAATATGCTAAGATACATTTAACATAAAATTGACTATGGTAATCATTTTAAAGTGTACAGTTCAGTGTTATTAAATACACTCACACTGTTGTACAGCCATCACCCCATCCATCTCCAGAACTCTTCATCTTCTCAATCTGAAACTCTATACCTATTAAACAATAACTCCCCATGACTCCCTGCACCCAGTCCCTGGCAATCACCACCATTCTCCCTTCTGTCCCACCTCCGTTCCTCTTTTCCTCCTTCCCTCCCTCCCTCCTATCTTCCCTCCCACCTCCCTTCCTCACTTCCTTCACTCCCTTCTTCCTCTCTTGCTCCCACCTTCCTTCTTTCCTTCCTCCCTTCCTTCCCTCCATTTCTCCTCTCTTTCCTCCCACCTTCCTTCCTTTCTTCCTCTCTCTCTCCCTTTCCCTCCAATTAGATTTGAAAAGATTTCTTATCATCCCCTACTTTCAGTTTCCATCAACATATTTCTGTTTACAGCATGCTCTGAGACTAGTCCATTATTCAGTATTCTTTATCTTGGCTTGTTTCCTTATCTGTTAAAGGAAGTACTTTCCAGCATTGACATTGTACGTTTTCAGGAAATAGGGGTGATACCAATAACACTTAAAATAACTGCACCTTCTCTATCTGAAGGCAATCAAGCCAGATCATCTTCCCTGTGAAGGATGTGTGGTTTTGGACAGAGATTGGTAGTGATGCAGACAAGATGCTCATCTGGGAAGGGTGGCCCAGGGACATGGGAGAGAGTTGGGGAGTCACCTTGAGGCTGTTTAGCTGGAGAGACAGGCCCAGGATGGAAAGAGGCCCAGAAATGGGATGGTCATGGGCTACACAGAAAGATAGATGAGCCTAGATAGCATCTTCTACATTCTTCCCTCCTTTCTCTGTTCCTTTTCTAATCGTAGGATAAGAAGGAGCCAATCAGGTCATTGCGTGGGTTTCAGTGACTGAGTAAGCGAGGCTCTCCACCAAGCTTGGCCACATGTCCTGGAATGGTTCCCATCAATGACGAGGAAGACGGGAGGGAAACTGACCTGTCGTCCAGAGTCTGATAACAGGATGGGATTGAAGTCATATTTCAAAGGACCCAAGGGAGCTAGGGAAGGGGGCAAGAATGGTTACAAATGACGAGGAGTATTTTGGAGACCCCAGCAGATATTCACCAGCTGTATCTTCAAAGAAGGATTAATTTTGGTCTTCCCCAGTTTTCTTCTGCCTTGTCTTGTAAACTTAAAAAGAGTGGCCATATATCTTCTGTAGAGTATATTCTTGGAATAGTAGACAAAGAAAATTAGGGAAAAATAGCCCAAGTTAAAAATCAGATACATATTTATAAAATCATAGACCCAGGGTAAAAAGGGCTTTGAAGGCTTTTAGTCAATTACACACTAGATCATGTACTCTGACTATAACATTACAGATAACACCTTGTTTTTTTGAGAACTTCTAGAAACAAGGAATTCAAAACTCCTAGAATAGCCTGGGTCAGTCTTGGACAGTTTTGATAGGGATTATTGTCAGAAATCTGATTTTCTGCAGTTTTTACTGTTTGATAATTGCTTTGTCTTATAGAATAATCTTTCGTCACATTCCAGACCTAAAACTCATGGGCATCTATTAAGGTTTTTTCAAAGCTAAATAGCCAAAGTTTGCAACTTTTGTTTTATTAGTCAGTTTCAAGTCTTTCACTCTGCTAGCTATTCTTCTCCAGGGAAGTTTCCATGTGTTAATATTTCTCCATGTGGTACCTATCATGGTCTAATCCACGCAAGGGGGAGCAAGATGCTCTCTTCTCTTATGATGGACTCATTATCACTGATAGTAGAGCCTGGAATCCCAATTGCTTTAAGTTCATCATTAACTGAGCACAAATTTCTGCTCCCCCTTGTATAATTTGTTGTTTGTTTTATAATGATTTGTTATATATATATACATTGCAAATAATCACCCAAATAAGCCTAGTGAACATCCATCACCATATATGTATATACATATGACTGATCCATTTGCTATATAGTAAAAACTAACACAAGATGGTAAAGCAACTATACTCCAATAAAAATTAATTAAAATTTTTGTTTTGCGTATTTGAAAGTGGCTAAGGCTCAGACAGTAAATAATCCACCTGTAATGCAGAAGACGTGGGTTTGATCCCTGGATTGGGAAGATCCCCTGGATAAGGGCATGGCAACCCACTCCAGTATTCTTGCCTGGAGAATCCCAAGGACAGAGGATACTGGTGGACTACAGTCCATGGGGTCGCAAAGAATTGGACACAACTAACACTTTCATTTCTCAAGAAAGTAAACCTTAAATGTTTTAATTACAAGAAAAATAATTGGTTTTTGAATGCAACTAACTTCGATTGTCTATCATATGTTACAGTGGCTACAGTCCCCAAGTGTTAAGGGGCAAAGCAAGGTTGACTGGGGAATTTGGATGACATCAGAGATCGAGCAGAGCCTGTTGCACAATGGACAGTGCAACTTTGCACACAAGCCCAGGATGGTCACTGTGGACAGAAACTCCATTTCAAGGCAAATTGCAAGACTTACTTTTACAAGTTCCTCACTGGGAAGGGGAACCAAACACCGGGGGCCATAACTGTTGGTTGAAACTTGGAAACTTCTTCCTGGAGAGCCAGGTGCCAAGACAAGGGACTGAGAAGTCATTCAAAGGGTCAGTCGTAACAAAAGCCAAAGGATGAGATAAGAGATGCCGCGCCTGTTATCCTAACCACAAAACAAAACAGACCAAGAGGTTGGAAGGCAAATTGTTTCTGGTGGTCCAATCATGGAAAATGGTGGAAGCTGAGTTTTCAATTATTTGGGCAGAGTTTTCCTGGCTTCACCCACTCTGGTCTTTTAAGCAGCTGGAGAAGGCTCTTGTCAGTGTGAACTAGGGCAGGTCCTCGCACTGGAAATTTATTAAAGTTGGCCCATTGGCTGTCTCAGACTGAGAAGATCTGGGGCCTGAAATCTGTTATCGCTCCCTCCTCGTTGCCTGTCATCTGCTGATTTAATAAACTTACCATCCCTGTCCTCATCTAAGTCACGCAAATGCTTAGGAGAGCAGGCCAAGGACAAATAGTTCTATGGCACTGTATAAAAAACTCCCTTCAGGTGACAGCCATCTATTAATCACAACTCTGAGGATAACCATCCAAGTGCTTGCTAATCTATCTAATGATACCAGCATTTCAGTTCAGTTCAGTTCAGTCGCTCAGTCGTGTCCGACTCTTTGTGACCCCATGAATCGCAGCATGCCAGGCCTCCCTGTCCATCACCAACTCCTGGAGTTCCAGCATTTAACTCTGTTTAATTTCTCCATTTTGCCCACAAGGATCTAATGGAGATCCACTCATATGCCTTTCTGAAATGTGATTTATTACCTGTCTTGCAATTCTCTGTGCTGAAAGCAGAGTGAAGGTTGGACTAGCATGATTTACTCTGCGTGTGTGCTCAGTTGCTTCAATCGTGTCTGACTCTGCAACCTCTTGGACTGTAGCTCCCTGGTTCCTCTGTCCATGGGATTCTCCAGGCAAGAATACTGGAGTGGGTTGCCATGGCCTTCTCTGGGGGATCTTCCTGAGCCACGGATCCAACCTGGGTCTTCTGTGTCTCCTTCACGGCAGGCGGATTCTTTACTGCTGTGTTACCGGGGATGCCCTTGATTTATTCTGGGTGAACCCTTTCAGCTCTTGGTGGTCACTGCTTTCTTTTCCAAGTCCACAGAGCATTTCCATTAAAACCCACTTTGAAACTGTTGGGAGATGATCATCAAGCCTATTGGTCTTTAGTTTCCAGAACCTTTTTTCTTCCCTTTCCTGAAAGTTGGGAAAACATTAAATCCTCTCCAGTCTACTGAGACTTCTTTCATTCTTCATAGTTGTTCAGAAAGTACCCATAACATTTCAGCTTTCATTATTTCTACAAGAATCTGGTGGTATAATGTGTGCAGATCTGGAGTCTCAAATGTGCTGAGAACAACAAGGTGTGTTATAACCATCTCTAGTTTCGCTCTTGAAACATTTGCATTGAAGCTCAGTCGTGTCCGACTCTTTGCGACCCCCATGGACTGTAGCCTACCAGGCTCCTCTGTCCATGGGATTTTCCAGGCAAGAGTATTGGATTGGGTTGCTATTTCCTTCTCCAGAGGATCTTCTTGACCCAGGGATCAAACCCAGGTCTCCTGCATTGTAGGCAGATGCTTTACCATCTGAGCCACCAGGGAAGTCCCCTGAGATAAGCTAGGAGGACAAAAAAAAAAAAAAAAAATTAGACCCAAGTAGTTCTAGTTCTGGGCTTCCCTTGTGGCTCAGATGGTAAAGCGTCTGCCTACAGTGCAGGAGACCCGGGTTTGATCCCTGGGTCGGGAAGTTCCCCTGGAGAAGGAAATGGCAACCCACTCCAGTATTCTTGCCTGGAAAATCCCATGGACAGAGGAGCCCAGTAGGCTACAGTCCATGGGGTTGCAGAGTTGGACACGACTGAGCAACTTCACTTCACTTCACTTCAGTTCTAGTTCTATCCATTATCAATTAATAGCTACTTCTGTCCCAAGCATGAAGACTTCCTTATTCTTCTCATTAAAAAAAAAAAAAGGTATTTGTTTATTACTATTAGTTTTTAATTTTTAATTTTTTGGCCACATGGCATGTTAGTTCCCTGACCTGGGATCAAACCCTTACCCCCACCTTGAGAAACACAGAGTCTTAACTGCTGGAATACCAGAGAAGTCTCTATCCATTTTGTTCTTGACATATGCTTTCAGATTCTTTGTTGTTGTTATTATTACTGGCACTTATTCATGCTAAAACCCAGAAAAGTGCTGATTCAGTATTCACAGGTAACTGACATCACGCTATTTTCCCCCATAATGATTGAAATTTATTTCAAAGTCACCCAATCACAAAGAGATCTAGCTCTATTTAGTTCCTGACTTTGGAGGTCTAAACCTCTGTGTGGAGCAAGCTCACCTTTTCTACAATTATTGCCATCATTTGCTTAAGCTAATGTGAGTGAGTTTCTGTTCTTTACAATAACCAAACAAGACTAACCAGAACCATTTATCCATCCAGTAAAGTTTTGGAAAGCTACTCTGCACCAGGAACACCTGAAACTGCCTAAGAGTAAAATTCCTCCCTTCTATTTGTTTTGGCATTTTCCCTCTTACTCTCTCAATTCAGGATTTCATACTCTTGATCCCATCATTTTATACAGTAATACTTGACTTCCATTTTACCTAATTTGCCGTATTCTGTCTAGGAGACCTATGTCCTTTCCTATGAGTGTCAAATGTTTTGTATCTGAGCTGCCCCATATGGTCGCCACTAGTCACATGTGGCTGTGCTTGTGTACTAGTTGTTCAGTCATATCCAACTCTTTGCGACCCCTTGGAGCCCACCAGGCTCCTCTGTCCATGGGATTTTCTGGGCAAGAATACTGAAGTGGATTGCCGTTTCCTTCTCCAGGGAATCTTCCTGACCCAGGGATTGAACCTGCATCTTCCATGTCTCCTGCACTGCAGGCAGATTCTTTACCTGCTGAGCCATCAGGAAAGCCCAACACATGTGGTTATCTAAATTTAAATAATTAAATAGAAAAAAATGAAAATCTAGTTCCTCAGTCACATTACTGACATTTCAAGTGCTCAATAACCATGTGGCTAATGGCTTCCATATCAGACAGTGCAGTATTTTTCTGATCATGAAAGCTCTCACCGACAGTGCTGGTCAAGCTCCTCCTCAAGACCTTTGAAGTTCACTCAAGCAGTTAAGACTGGATGCCTTCGACAGAGTCGGCACTTATTGTCCTTGTCCAGAAGCTGTCCCCCTTAAAGTATGTCAACTTAAAAAAAAATACACACAACTGAAAAGTTGAGAGTTAGATTTTATTTGACAGGAATGTTAGGACTCAAGCCTGGGAGACAGTATCTCTGATGACGGCAAGAGAGCTGACTCCAAGGAGGCGGGGGAGAGAAGGAGATAGGCTCTGTACAAGTTTGCAACAATCTGAATATTAAACTATTACTGTTAATTAACAGTAAACTCTCACATGAAGAGATTTAGCAATCTTCTATGTATGGGAAGATGCAAGCGTCTGGGCTTGCTGCAATAATTTCTTTCATATGCATCTAGTTATCTGGGGCCAATCCTGCTTTCTTCATTTCTCACATACTAATACCTTGTTTACTGTATAAGACGGCAAATGTGGTGGTTGGCCGCTTCTCACATCCCCCCCCCCCCCCCCCCCCCCCCCAGCTCCTCAGCCCTTACCAGGGAGGAAGAAGCTGTTGGCTTCCAAATAGCTGGCTTTGTTTCACCTGGGCTCAGAAATCTGCATGGAAACGGCTTGTTTACTGATAGAGAGTAAAGCAGAAAACATTTCATTTCGTGGGTAGTCTAAGTGCCTGGTTAGATAGACAATCCTATAAAGGCAAGTGATTACAATACACATCAGTTCCTTTGCTCATCTAGGAACCACAGTTTACAATCGAATGTGAATGAATATTACCCAGATCCCACTGAGAATCATTGTAATGATTATGACTAACAAAATGCTGGCACTTGTAGACATTCAAAATGTTTGCTTGAGTGAGGAAGTGAATCAAACGTGGTGGTCTCTAAAGTCCCTGAAGCATTTTCTCAAAAAGTCCAAGATAGGTACCATGGGGTTTAGAAAGGAGAGGAAGGAAGGAAGGAAAAGATAGAAAAAAAGGAAAGAAGGAGAGAAGAAAGAAAAAAGAAGGAAAATTCCATATACCTACAGAATCTCTCTCCTCCATCTTTGTTTCTCTGTTTCTGGGTTAGAGAGAGACTTAGAGGTGGGCTGGAATGCAGATTCCAGAGGAAGGAAATAGAGAGGGAAGGAAGGAAGTTAAAAAGAAGGAGTATCACGTAAGAGGGAGAGAGTCACAGTATTTTAAAATGCAAAAGGATGCAGGGTCCATTTAGCCTAACTCCTCATGTCACAAATGAAATATGGACATTTCATTTGGCATTTAATACAAATCTGCTGAAAAAAAAATGAAGCAATTGAGGTCGAAAGACTTGTCTAGAGTTACACAGCTAGTGAGTGTTGGAGCAGGGGCTAGAAGCCAGCCCACCTATCCCGTGATTGCTCACAGGGTCTCTGCCCACCCCTTCCCCATCCCTAGGGAGAAGAGCTAAGAAGGAGACTCTGGGGTGGGAGGTCACTTGAGGGAGAGGAAAGTAAATTTGTGTGTCAGCTGTCAGCCCCTCTCGTGACTTTCTTCTTTAAGCAGAAGAAAGTTTTCAGCTGTTTCACCTATTCAGTCCGAATTTTATGATATCCCCATCCCCAGGGCGATTTCTAATCAACAGCAACCTTGCCTAGACCCTCCGATGCCACAACTAGTGGATGACCCTGGGGGAAGTAGTGTTTGACTAACTCACTCAGGTTGCACTTAGTTTAGTAATCGCTTGTCCCTCATAAGATTGGTCCAGATCCAAACTGATTTCTGAAGCAGCCTGGCAGTTCTAACATTTCACCTACGCTAGCCCACTCCAATGTTCTTGCCTGGAGAATCCCAGGGATGGGGGAGCCTGGTGGGCTGCCGTCTATGGGGTCGCACAGAGTCGGACACAACTGAAGCGACTTAGCAGCAGCAGCAGCAGCAGCAGAGCAGGAAAACAGACTTTGCCAAGGATTTTAAATAATACGTTTGAGTGACTTTATCAGAGCACCTCTGCTATTGATCCTAGGATAATGAAGACCTGGAGAAAATTTTTGAAAATGTTTCCCATTCCCTTTACTTCTCATCTCTAGAAAACTCTCCAGGTCAAGAACTTTGGCATCTGAGTTATGGAATTGGAGGTCATACAAATCTGATTTCAAGTGCAAGCTGTCACACGGTTGTTACCACAGGGAGAGAATGAATTGTTGCCGATCCAATTTAGATGCTTCACATGAGCACTGTGAAGATGGTCCTTAATATTTGGTGGGACCACACTGCCTGGGGAATTAACACGTGGTCAACACGTGTTGATTACATGGACGGGTCAGGGTGATAAGCCCCAGGTTTGAATCCTGGCACTTTGCAGTAGTATGCCCTTGAGGCAAGTCCCTTGATTTCTTTCTATCTTAATTTTCTTATCTTGTGTCATAGGATTTCTCGTTGTGTCCCTAGAGAGGTGAGGACAAATTGAGGTCATGCATGTAGAAGGCTTAGCACAGAGCCTGGCACTTGGTCAGCATTAGCTATCATTATTATTTCCTAATGTCCTATGATTTCTTTATGTACATTTCATTGTCCTTGGGGGCACCAAGTAAGCTGATTGCAAGTTCTCAGTCAGAAACATCTGCCAAGTGGCAGCATTCACACAACACTTGTGATAAAAGTCCCAACTCCTCCTCCGCAGCTTCAGCTGGGCCAAGCGAGGTGAGTGTCGGGTTTTATGGGTCTGACGAAGATGTTTGAAATATTGTAGGAGACTGTCATAGAATACTTAGACCCACTCCGAAAGAGGGCCGTTCTTAATTTTCATCTTTCCTGCAAGTCAGAAAGATATATACTCTCCAAATAATGGCAGTTTCCTTGTCCTGAAGTTATGGCAGCTTGGTGATACAAGAAACAGCACCCTGTCATAAGGACCGCATAAAACATGGTCTGACATTTCTTTAAAAGTAAAAAGAAACACGACTGTAGCAGATGACCTCTCCTCCGAGGGCACAGCTGTTTTGTGTGGTTAGAGGGACCCGTTGTTTCATACTAAGGGGCTACGATATATGACTGGCTTTCCACAAAGTGTTTCCATGAGAAATTACAGTACATTCTAAAAGGGCGCACCAACTCTGCTGCATTCGTATTAGGGAGGAGGACTTTCTCCCCCCTCTTGATGTTTTCCAAATGATACTGTGCTGAATAGTTGTGATTAGGAACTCCTTTAGCATGTGAATCAAAAGTGGTATCAAGATAACAGACGCGTCGTCTATTTCCTGGGAGATTTAAATTATGGGCCTTTTGTTAGGTTGGTGGGCCAGCATCTCTGAGGATTCAGTATTTATGGGAAGTCATTGCAAACACAGTGTTTCTGTGCTTGAGGACTAGTATCTATGGAAAAGATTTTTTAAAATATTTATTTAAATTATTTAGTTTTGGCTGCACTGGGTCTTCGCGGATGTGCATGGCCTTTTCCCTACCTGCGGCTGGCCTGGGCTACTCTCTAGTTGTGGTGTGAGGGCTTCTCATTGTGGTGGCTTCTCTTGCTGTGGACCACAGGCTCTAGGTGCTCTGGTTTGGAAGTTGTGGCTCAGGCACTTAGTTGCTATGAGGCATGTGCGATCTTCCCAGATCAGGGACTGAACTGGTGTCCCCTGCGTGGCAAGGTGGATTCTTAACCACTGGACCACCAGGGAAGCCCCCAGGAAAAATTTAAGTAGTCACTTTTTAACAGAGAGTAGGTGATCTCCATTTTCTCAAAAAATGTTTGTTCCTCCTACAAAATGTTATTTGTGCAATGCATCAAATGATGATGAAAAAGTAAGAAGGGTCTAAAGTTTCTAATTGTACGTGTGTTATGTTGATGAGACCATGTTTTCTTTCCTTGTTTTCCAAATTATCTTTAACACGTTTTATTTACTTGGCACGTGCACGTGTGTGTGCTCCGTAGTGTTCAACTCTTTGCGACCCCTGGGACTTAGCCTGCCAGGCTCCTCTGTCCATGGACTTCTTC
Organism: Bubalus bubalis; assembly: GCF_019923935.1. Taxonomy (NCBI): domain Eukaryota; kingdom Metazoa; phylum Chordata; class Mammalia; order Artiodactyla; family Bovidae; genus Bubalus; species Bubalus bubalis. Next base: position 134,556,183 of record NC_059159.1, read on the forward strand.
AGGAATGAAATTTAAAAGAAAGATTATATCTCCATTTCTTTTGCAATTGGGTTTACTCTAGGCATCCATGGTTACTGTGAGCATTCCCATTAAAGTGTGGGGCGCCCCCCTGCCTCCCCAAACTCTTTTCTCTAAATTAGAATAATAAGTCCTTGGAGAGGGGAGTTTGGCAGCCTCTGCAAATGGTGGGAGGAAGTAGATGCCAATTACTGACTGGCCGTGGTGCCAGTAAAAAAGTGCTCCCATTGCTCATCTCCAAAACCCGGCTACTGACCTGCCAACATTAGGGCATTGAGCGTACATCCCAGTCTGGACAGTGGGAGATTTGGTCTGATTTATCTCTGCTCTCTCACCACATCCCCTGAGTGACCAGACCTGGGCATATGCAGAAGTAGCTGGCTTGGTTTAGAAGTACAAGCTAAGAAGCTGGAACAGTTGACTTATTGGTAATTAGACCACACTGGTATTGAACTCGTGACCTCAGTCTCATTAGAGCTGCGATGGGGCCAACTGAGTTGACCAGAAACAGATTCAAAACAGTGAGTGATAGAGGTCTTTGGGGCAGGGTCAAAGGCCTATTTACACTACCCCATATCGTAAGTGGCTTCTTACTCTAGTATGTTAAAGGAGCAGCGGTTGACAAAAATGGCCATGTGGATGGCTTCCTGCTCCCTGCTTCGCATACATGGACTACAGAGCACTGCTGTTCTGGCAACCCCCACCTTCCTTTAACTGGATCTCCATGTCATTCAAGGGTTAATAAAGGGAGAGACAAGTGTTTTAACAGGACTTTTCTTTTTTTTTTTTCTCTTTCACTTCCTAATGGGTAGTAGTAACAAAAACACTAGGAGTATAGCCCATTATTTTAGGAGTGATTTCCTTTGAGTGACACACTTTGATTTAAAACTGTCCATAGCTAATCATTATTTTCACTTTTTGTTTTTCAAGGAAATCTAAAAACAGATGCTTTCAGTTTGTGTAGAAAAGGAATCAGTTTCTGGGTGGTGAAGCAGGATGCGTGGAAAAGTCAGCACACAGAATGATGCCAGTCACTTTGCTAAATCAATGAAATGGAACAGAAATCGCTTCAAAATACAAGTTTTTATGGTAAGACTAGTATTTCAACCTAATGGGAAGAAAAAAGGATTACCTAATAATGGCTAGCCATTTAATATAAAGATGAATTTCTGCTTCAGACCATACCCAAAATAAAAATTTCCATGTGAAAACAAAACTTTCTAGTTCTAAACGATAATGAAGTGATTAAAAAATAACAATCTTGGAAGGCCTAACAATATAAAAACTAGTAGAACACTACAAAAATATATATATATAATATATATAAAAAACTATATAAAAATATAATATATATATTTTAATAAAAATAAAAAATTTTAACAAATATATTTTTATAAAAAATACATATATAAAACAATATAAAAACTATACTAACATAAAAACTGTAAAGAAAAATATGAAATAATTTGACTTCAAAAAATCTATCATGAAAATTTCGGTACATCAAATACTAAAAGGCAAATTGGAGAATTTATTTTTGGTACTTACGGAAGAGTTAATCACAAGATATTTGTGGTGCCTATGGAATACTTAATAATAAAGCATTTAGAAATCAACAAGAAAGAGAAGAATGACTTCAAAGACACAAAATAACTGAACATCACTTTACATAAGAAGAAATGTAAATGGCCAGTAAACCTATGAAAATATATTTAACCTCCTTAGCAAAGGTCAAGAATTGCGTGTTTTAAACAACTGAAAGTTAAGTTTTCCTCTAAAAATTCAGCAAAGACAAAAATAAAAATGCCGGCAGTGCTGCAGGGAAATTAATACTTTCTTTATACCACTTGTGGCCATATTAATCGCTCTAACTTCTAGGGTATTTGGCACAAGAAAAAACTTAAAATTTAACATGTGCTATGACCCAAAAATTCTACTTGTAAGAATCAATCCAAAAGAAATAATCATCATTACATGCAAAGATTTTGCTACTAGAATGTTGATCAAAGCATTTTTAGGATAACTAAAAATTGGAAACAGCTTAAATCTCCAACAATAAGGAATGTTAATTATATGATGGTGTGTGGTGTATCATGGAACTTTCTGTAACCTTAACATGTTGTAGAAAAAATTGTATTTCATGTCATAGAATAAAATTCACTTTTATCTTGTTCAGAAAAAAATGTAGGTTTAAAATTGTAATATATTACATATTATATATGTTATATATGCATAGAAAAAGATGGTAGAATAATATGTATCTTACATGTCAAAATGTTAAAATACTTTTCTCTAGGTATGGGAATTATGGATGATTTTAAAATGTCTCTTTTTATCAGATTTTTTTTTTTCTTTTAGAGTGAACATGTGTTACTTGGAGAACAAAAGGTAAAGCAGTGTATTTTGTTTCAAATATTGTAGCTAGCACAGTTTCATCCTGGAGATAAAGTGGGATAATATATAAGAAAATCCCTAACACAGGATAAGAAAGATGAAGTAGCCTTGGTACCCAGGATTTGAATTTGAATATAAAATTCAAGCACTCTGGAAACTTGAAGCACTGAATTAAAGAGTGACTTACTCTAGTAGGTGGATTGCCTGAGTCCCACCCACTCTTTTTGTAGCTTGACTTCATTTTAACGGCTCATACATCTCTTCATAAGATGTCAGCCGAGGAACAGAAAGAAAAATAAATTCTCACCTGTCATTTTTCAGATAATCCTGATCACATTCATCTTCACTATACTGTGAAGCTCTCTAGCATGACCCTTTTCTTTGAGGTAAGCTGGGGCAAGTCTTCCTTTGAAAGATCTCCGGAGTCAACAGCCACCGTTGTATGATCTATTATGTGACACAAAGATAGAAATTATGCACATGCAACTCCCCAAGTGGCTCAGTGGTAAGGAATCTGCCTGCCAATGCAGGAAACATGGGTTTGATCCCTGGGTCGGGAAGATACCCTGGAAGAGGGCATGGCAACCCACTCCAGTATTCTTGCCTGGAGAATCCCATGGATAGAGGAGCCTGGTGGGCTACAGTTTATAGGGTCGCATAGAGTCAAATGTGACTGAGCATGCACACAACCAAAACATCAAAGTAAAACACAGGTATCGATTATGGAACCCCGAGATGTTTTGGCTGACAGGAAGGGGAGACGTGCTTAGAAGGTACGTAAGTTCTGAGGTGCCGGATGGCGCTCGCTGGAGGATAGCATTGGAGTTACCATGAAGGCTGGTTCCCTGTCAGGATCCTGGATTCAGACCTCGGGCCATGGGAAATACAAACAAAAGAATGAGAATGGAATAGGGTGCTTTGTACAACAGATCCCTTTAAGATTTGGGGTATAATACACCACTTAGTTTTCCCAGGGGTCAAAATGGTTAAAAAAAAAAAAAAAGATCCACCTGTAATGCAGGAGACACAGGAGACATGGGTTCGATCCCTGGGTCAGGAAGATCCTCTGGAGAAGGAAATGGCACCAATATTCTTGTCTGGGAAATCCCATGGACAGAGGAGCCTGGTGGGCTATAGCCCATGGGGTTGCAAAGAGATGGACATGACTTAGCCACTAAATAACACCACCACCACTTCTTTGGGATCACTGTGGCAGACCTTGTCACTAACAGTTGTGTGTGTGTGTGTGTGTGTGTTCACAGGGTGCAATGCTAGGGGTTGGTGATTCCTATAGATGGGCATTAGGAATTAGAAGAGAAGCTTTCCTATGTCTGTGTAATATGGTGTTGCTGCACTGCTGGCATCCGCAGGACACGATGGCAGTCCTTTTTTAGTGACAGTAAAGGGGCAGAGAAAGAGGATGGTAAAAAGAGTATGGAGGTGGAGACCGTACTGACTGTCAGGGCTTTGTGTTTATTGTAACTCCCCACCCCACCTCACCCTGAGATTGCAAGACATCATTTGGGGAGACTTGCTGGGGAGTGTTGGATATTATAGCAAGCAGGGTGGAAAAACTGAGCCAAATATGGATTGCTACTATAAATGTAACTTCCCTTTAAACCCGGAGTTAATTGCCCTGGGAATCCGCGTGTTACATAGACAAGGGTTCATTTCTATGATTAATTCAGCTGGCTTGAGCTTGGTACTAATGAGACCAAGGCCAAGGTTATCAGCTCTAACCCCACAGGAGCTGTTAGCATCTCACGGCTCCAAAACCCAGGTGACACCCTTCACCCTCAGACATAGTGGGACTGGGTGAGAGAGTATGATGTTTGACTCCACTTTTAATAACCAACACCCCCCACTTTCCCCTCTAACACGATGCCTCTGCTCTGAGTGCACAGGCAGTTAATTCTGTAACATGACAGTGACATTGTCTCCAGAGCCACATTGCACTTAAAAGGCTGCCAGTATGAGAGACAATAGACACTGCCCTGTTAGTCCTTTTCATGGGTACAGGTGGTGCCATCAATTGACTTTCAGAGACAAAAACAGCTTGAAAGAAACCATGCCCAGGTTACCCCATTGCCTAAGAGTTTGACTACAATTTGGCAAAAAACAAACCTCCATTATTTCGCCACTTTCTAAGAAGTAGTTGGCAATCTCCAGCCTGTACATTTGGAAAAGAATCAAGTGGGGTGTTTTACCTGCGTCCACTGGATTCTCTGCCTTAAGAGTCCCAACCCTTTGGTCTAAAGCCTTTGGTTCTGTGTTTCATCATAGGACTTAAGTCCTCACCGCTGTGTACATGTATGCTAAGTTGCTTCAGTAGTGTCCAACTCTTTTTAACCCTATGGACTACAGCCTGCAAGGTTCCTCTGTCCATGGGATTCTCCAGGCAAGAATACTGGAGTGGGTTGCCATTCCCTTCTCCAGGGAATTTTCCTGGACCCCAGGGATTGAACCTGTGTTTACTTATGTCTCCTGCAGTTGCAGGTGGGTTCTTTACCACTAGTGCCACCTGGGAGGCCCCCAACACATCTTAAGCTCTGTATTTATTAGGATCACTCGATTTGCAAGTAACTGAAACTCAACTCATGGATTCACATACCTGGGAAGAGTACTAGGTCTGTTCACAGACTCTAAAGAAGAGTTGCAGGGATCAGTCTTAGAAACTGGTTTGGGGGAGAATGGATACATGTATACGTATGGCTGAGTCCCTTCACTGTTCACTGGAAGCTATCACAACATTGTGTGTGTCTGTGCTCAGTTGTGTCTGACTCTTGGCAGCCCCATTGACCGTATCCTGCCAGGCTCCTCTGTCCCTGGGATTTTTCCAGGAAGGATACTGGAGTGAGTTTCCATTTCCTACTCCAGGGGATCTCCCCTACCCATGGATCCAACCCATGTCTCCTGGGTCTCTTGCTGGCGGATTCTTTACCACTAGTACCATCTTGTTTAGCCTCTATATTAAAAGTGAAAGTGTTAGTCGCTCAGTCATGGCCGACTCTTTGGGACCCCATGGACTGTAGCCCGTCAGACTCCTCTGTTCATGGGATTCTCCAGGCAAGAATACTGGAGTGGGTAGCCCTTCTTTTCGCCACTGGATCTTCCCAATCCAGGGATCGAACTCATGTCTCCTGCGTTGCAAGCAGATTCTTTACTATTTGAGCCACGAGGGAATCCGCTATAGGCCAATACAATGGAAAATTTTTTTTAAAGAAAAGAAAGAAATTGGATCTGAAACATGGCCCTCCCATAGACCCGGATATCTTTCCCTTCCCCCGCTCCTTGTCTTGGCTTCTCTGTGCAGAAAGCTTCTCTCCACGTGGTTGCCAGCATTCCCCAAGGCACATCCTCCCGGCTTAGCAAAAACAGGACAGCTGTGTTCTTTGGCATTTTGAAGGGTTCTCCTCGGTCTCAAAGATTGCTGGCTGAGGATTAAAGCACTGGAGGTACAGGTGCCGCCTCCACGCCTGTAGCTGGTGTGCATTTATCAAGGAAGCAAGAGGCAGAGACTGCTCGAGGCTGAGCTTTGTACCCGCCCAGGCGCCGCTTGCGGACGCTGATACGCTGCCGCCGTGCGACGGCCATGCGCGCTTTGATGCAATGAGACCGCGGGTTCTGACGCGTCTGAGCGTCTGATGGTATTTGGGGCTCCGAGGAGCATCCAGGCTTCATCACCAACAACAGCAGCGAGATCCGCGAGGCGTATGGCTTGGACCTACATCAGCGCCTGGGCTTCGGCCGCCCTGCGGACCTGGCACTGGCGGCGAGGTCCCTGGCCAGATCTGTTGCATCGCGCTCCACCTGCGCCAGTGCCAGGCAGGCGCACGGGGCCGCAGGTGTACGTGCTGGACGCCTGGGGTGTGGAGCCCAAGCCGGTGCCGGGTGAACCGCCCTGGCGCCTAACTGGACAAGGCTCCAGAGCTCAAGGTGCGTGCTGTTGAGATGCGCTTTGGCCCTCAACTTCAGTTCCATGAAACTCTCCAAGGCTGCGCTACCTGTAGCTGCCTGCTCATAGGCACCAACGTGGATGACCGATTCCCACTCGAGAACTGGACGCTTCATCGTGGGTACCGGCTGGGCTGTCTGGTTTGAGCCATGGGGATGCGGCGTCCTGCCAAGCTGACATCTTAGGTAGCCCAGTCGCTCCATCTTCCACTGCGTGTCGCAGGAGTATCGTGTCCACTTGGAGCGCACCTTCATGGTAGGTGGTCACCTAGACACAGACACCCTCCTTGGTATCACTGTGATCTGAAGGTCATCTTCACCGCTACCGGGGTCTCCACTCTAAGGGATGTGATTTTTTAAAAAAGGAGTGGGAAATATTCAAAGAATAAGTTACTGCAGTTCTCCTTAACCTTCCCTGAAGCTTAATTGGTCTGCTTGCATGCATGCATACTCGGTCGTGTCTGACTCTTTGTGACCCCCAGGGACTGTACCCTGCCAGGCTTCTCTGTCCATTGGATTTTCCAGGCTAGAATATTCAAGTGGATTGACATTTTGTTCTCCAGGGGACCTTCCCGACCCAAGAATCGAACATGCATCTCCTGCATTGGCAGGAGGATTTTTTTTTTTTTACCACTGAGCCACCTGGGAAGCCCTAATTGGTTTGTTTAGAGCATAGCATGACACTGGGATCTTCTGAAGAAGCCCAGAGTAATACAGATGCATGTCAGAGGAGAAAAGAAATCTCTTTCTGATCATTTGGAATTTCCCTTTTATATAGTCAGAAGGAATATCATCTAGGTTCTTCTTTAATAGATAGGAAAATGGAGTCACAGATAATTGAAGTGAATTGCACAAGACAAATCACCCACTTGGTAACTGGACAAAAGTCTCAAATCTCTTACACCCAAGTTTACTACTTTTTCTTGTGTTAGCCCACCTTCAACAGATTTGTTATCCAACTCATCGCTGGCTTTGATGGTGGGAAGTTCAACCGATGGATGAAGATCAACCTTGATGGTCTTCAAACCCTGTTGCAACCCCCTTCTCTCACCTTCAGATCAATAGGCTTATCTACTCTTAGGTAGGGCTTAATGGAATAGGTGGGGCCAGTCAGCAGCAGACCTGGGACTCAAAGAATAAATTCAGGCCTCCTTGTCTTGGTCATGTGGGTTTTCCAGAGCCTGTGTCACAGCCCCTGATCAGAAGGAAAGGAAGAGAGAGATCAAAATTCAAACCCAGTCTTGGATTCTCCTTCCTCTTAAGATGTAGAAAGTCACTCGAGAACATTGCTTCTGCCCTAACAAAGAAAAAAAGCTGGGTAATCTCTAAAATCATAATTTTTTTTCAGCCCAGGAGAGAGCTGTGGTCACAAGGCAACTCAAACTGAATTCCAGGGTAGGAAGTGTCGTAAGGCCCTTCTAGAAGATGGGCACACAGGAACTGCTAATGCTTTTTGCAGGGCATGAGAAGAAGAGGTAATAACCAGACCCAATGGACATTTTAACATATTCTTAGAGGCCACATGTAGGCTGTTACTTGTTAGTTACTTGAGCATTGCAGTGTTTTGGGCACTGAGGAGAGGAGATACCATTCCAGAGTGGTCAGCCTGGTTTGACTCTCTTTCTTAATGAAATACTGGAAAGTGAATGTATTGGTTATCTGTGGCTATGTAACAAATGATCCTTTGAAGCAGTTTAAAACATCAGACATTTATTACCTCAGAGTTACTGTGGGTCAGGTATCCCAGCTGGGGACCTCTGACTTGTGGTCTCTTGGAAGGCTGTAGGGAAGGTTTTGGTCATTGGTCATCTCAAAGCTCGCCTGGGGAAGGGTTTGCATCCAAGCTCATGCACATGGCTGTTGGTAGGGCCAACAGTTAGCATCACTAACTGCCGGCTAGAGACACAAGTTCCTTGTCACATGGCGTCTCCACAGGGCAACTTTCAACATGGCTGCTCACCTCACTCAAAATGAGTGAGTAAATGAGAGAGCCAGAGGGGATGCCACGGGCCTTTTTGTCATCTCAGAAATGATGTCCCATCATTTCTGCTATATTAGTAGTGAGTCACTAGGGCCATTCAAACTCGAAGAAATTGCACAAGGATGTGAATACCAGGGGGCTTCTCTGATGGTGCAGTGGTAAAGAATGCTCTTGTAATGCAGGAGATGCAAGAGTTGCGGGTTCAATCCCTGGGTTGGAAAGATCCCTTGAAGAAGGAAATGGCAACCCACTCCAGTATTCTTGGCTGGAGAATCCCATGGACAGAGGGACCTGGAAGGCTACAGTCCATGGGTCACAGAAGAGTAGGACATGGCTCAGTGACTAAGCACGCACACATGAACACAGGAGGTTTGGATCATTGGCATAGTGGCTGCCTGCCACAGAGTTGAACACTGTATTTGGGGACCCAAAGTTAACTATTATACCCTTGGGGTAGGAGGTGGTAAGTAGAAGTGAAGGGTGTTACATGTCAAGTTTTGCAAGTCCTGGAGCCTTGACAAGAAAGTTGGAGCTAGCAAGCATCAGGGATTTGAGACTCAGTGGGTTAGGGCAGAAGGGCACCAAGTCCTAAGAGTGACTGAAGAAGGAAGGAAACAAACACATGTGCCCAGTGTTTTTGTTGTGTCATTAAATTCTCAAACCCATTCAAAAGATATTATATTCGTCCCATTTTACAGATGAAAAATTAAGGCCTGGAGAGGTTAACTCTTTCTCATGGTTACACAGCTATTATGGTGATGTTTGCACAACCCTGTAAATATACTAAAGAATCATTGAATTGGGTACTTAAAATAGATACACACTAGGATATGTATGGGGCTTGGACAGTAAAGAATCTGCCTCCAATGCAGGAGACCCAGGTTCAATCCCTGTGTCTGGAAGATCCCCTGGAGAAGGAAATGGCAACCCTCTCCAGAATTCTTGTTTGGGAAATCCCATGGGCAGAGGAGCCTGGTGAGCTACAGTCCATGGGATCACAAAGAATTGGACATGACTTGGTGACTAAGCAACAACAACAGCAAGGATATGTAAATTATATTTCAATAAGCTTTTTTTTTTTTCTCAAGACCACACAGGTAGTATGTGGTAGAGTGGGAAATTTCCGACCTAATTGTTTTAGGCTCTGTACTAGTTTCCTGGAGCTGCTGTAACAAAATACTACCGCCTGGATGGCTTAAACAGTAGGTGTTAATTTTCTCATGGTTGTGGAGGTTAGAAGTCCGAGGTCAAGGTGTTGGCAGGCTTGGCTTCTTCTGAGGCCTCTCTCCTTGGTTTGTAGACGGCCACCTTCTCCTGCATCTGAACACGGTCTCTCCTCTTTCTGTATACATCCTTGGTGTCTCTGTGTGTCAGAATCCCCTCTTCTTAGCAGGACACAGGTCCCATTGGATTAAGACTCACCTTAATTGTCTCACTTTAATTTATTCACCTCTTTAGAGACTTTATCTTCAAATATGATTATAGCCTGAGCTACTGGGTATTGTGACTTCCATGTGAATCTGGGGAGATAGTTCAGCCCATAACAGACTCCAAAGTTTATGTTCTTTTTCAGACAATAGAAATCCTTTTGAGACAAAGAAATCTACTGTTATCTTTGTTAATAAAATCTACATGATAAACTGTATCCTGGCTTTATTTTTATATATTTGTTTTGTTCAGGTAGAACAGTATTGGGACAATTCTAATTCCTACAGATAGGTGTTTGCAAATGGTACACTTTAAATGAGCTCATGCTGCAGTCTCTAGATACTCTTCAAATAAATTGATTAAAAGCTCTAAAGAGGAAGAGTTGAATTGTTTAAAAAAAACAAAAATAAAGTTGAACGACCACCAGTATTTAACATCTGTTAATATCATTTATCACAGAGATGTTAAGTAAAACAAGCATGCAAAATGTATAACAAATGCTGAGACTGTAACGTGCTGTTATCACATGTCTTGTCATCTCTTTACTGGTTACTCTGCAACTGGCCACACGCTAGGAGAGTGCGTTCTCTGAGCAGACAGGCGTGAGCCTGGCCCAGCATGGCCTGAGCCAGCCAGTGCGTGTGAAAGGAACACTTGTGCCCAGGCTTAAATGACGAGACACGCAAGGGCCTACATTCTTAAAAAGTCCAGACACGCAAGCCAACTTACTGGTGTCCTGATGTGTTAATGTTTGACATGAAAGACCCTTGGTACTGCATTTTACTCCTGTTTTTAAGGTAGCAGTAATTTTTAAAGATGGGGCTTCCCTGGTGGCACAGTGATAAAGAACCCACCTGCCCATGTAGAGACAAGGGTTTGATTCCTGGGTTGGGACGATCCCTTGGAGGAGGGCATGGCAACCCGCTCCAGTATTCTTGCCTGGAGAATCCCATGGACTGAGGAGCCTGACAGGCTACAGTCCATGGGATTGCAAGAGAGTGGGAAATGACTTAGCGACTAAACAACAGCAACAATTTTTAAAGATACTTAAACATTGGTGAGGGCTTCCCTCGTGGCTCAGCTGGTAAAGAATCCACCCGCAATGTGGGAGACCTGGGTTCGATCCTTGGGTTGGGAAGATCCTCTGGAAAAGGGAAAGGCTACCCACTCCAGTATTCTGGCCTGGAGAATTCTATGGACTGTTTAGGCCATGGGGTCGCAAAGAGTTGCACATGACTGAGTGACTTTCACTTTCAAACATTTGTGGGGACACAGTGCAACCTACCTTTCAGATATACAGTCTGAAACTACCTGAAATATATCCGCAGGCTCTCATGCCTACAGGGGAGCCATCCATTTGGAAAGACAGACCCTTGGCCCTTGGGCTTGTATCAACTGCATCAGAACCTAAATCCGGAGATGGGGAGAGGGGAAAGCCAGGTATGTGCTTGAAACAAAAATTTCAGCAGCATTTGAACTAAACTCTTCATTTTGGGTTAACTAACTGGTGGGTTTAAAGAGTGACTTGAGAGTCCCTATTATCTGTTCTCCAGATCAGCGACAAACCTTAGCATTCCTCAGGAAGAATCGCATGTCACTTAAAATGGCCTTTTCCGTCTGCTTCCTCCCTCAATTAAGAAGCCTTTGTAGGACTGAGGCCAAATGAGTCCATAAAAGGGCTTATTTCCCATTTGGTACTCAGCTGAAGCCCGAGTCGCTCACTTTCTCCCTGGTTCTCATTTCTTCTCTCTCCACACTCCTCTTTCCCATCTTTTAAACCAATTAGGGGAACTGAAGATTTGGTGCAAGGGCCAAGTATTGAGTTTTTCCGTCAACAAGGAGAGGCCAGCCAAGATTCCTTTATCTGAAAGATAAACAGAGGCAGCTAATGAGGGGAGGTGGGAGGATTAGGAGTAGTAGAGGATCATTCTGGAAGCTTTGATAATTCTTTAGAGGAGATAACGTGATGTTAGGCTGAAGTTTCTGCACTAAATCAGTTCAGTGAAGACACTTGAGACCACGCAGCGCTTATCCACTAGATGGCAACAGAGAGCCGTCTATGCCTATGTCCCAGCTCCTGGCTGAACTTCACCTCCAAGCTGCTGAAGTTTAAAATCCCCTCTATTACATGGAACAATACCAAGAATTTCGCTTAAGAGATGGCTGATTGTTGGCTGTTTAGACCTTACCTTCTAACCCTTTGCATTTATCCTATAACTTCAAGTTGAGCTGTATTTTCCAGAGGTCTCCTTCATTGCAGGCAGATTCTTTACTGTCTGAACCACCAGGGAAGCCCCATACGAAGCATAGATTTGTGTATATATTGTCACTCCTGTTTTTTAGCCTCTGAGGGAGAGTGCTAAGCAACACTGTCCCCATTCTCTTTTATGTAAGAGTGTTTGCTACTCTTTGAAAGTCTTTTTTGTTGTTCTTGTTGGTTTGATTCAATGAAGAATTAAATAGCCAGCCTTGCTGGGTATGAAATCGTCTGCCACCTACTCACAAACAATTTGACCTGATCCCCTGGCCTTGGGAAAGTCAGTGACTCCTGGCTTGGTTTGGCCAGCAAGGGGGCATTGCGAGGTTTTGTGGGAGGTGTGAGAAGAGAGTGAGTAATGTCCAGGGGCTTCCTGCTCCTGGGAGAGACAGTCTGGGTTGTAAAGGGCCAGCACTGAGGCCTGCAGTCATGTATGGAGGTGAGAGTTAGACCATAAAAAAGGCTGAGCATTGAAGAACTGATGCTTATGAACGGTGGTGCTGGAGAAGACTCTTGAGAGTCCCTCAGACAGCAAGGAGATCAAACCAGTCAATCCTGAAGGAAATCAGTCCTGAATATTCATTGGAAGGACTGATGCTGAAGCTGAAGCTCCAATACTTTGGCCACCTGATGTGAAGAGTCGACTTATTGGAAAAGATGCTGGGAAAGATTGAAGGCGGGAGGAGAAGGGGACGACAGAGGATGAGGTGGTTGGATGGCATCACTGACTCAGTGGACCTGAGTTTGAGCAAACTCTGGGAGATAGTGAAGGACTGGGAAGCCTGTCGTGTTGCAGTCCATGGGGTCACAAAGAGTCGGACACGACTGAGCCACTGAACAACAACAGCAAAGGCCTGCTGGGGTTGACGCTCTCTTGGGACTTGATCGATGATGTTGTTATAAAAACAAAAAGAATTGCTGAGAAGGAAGTGGGTGGGAAGAGAAAAGAGCAGCTTCTTGATGGAGCCACATAGCAAATTCAAAATAGTCAGAAAGCTCTTTGGCCATGAGTGTGATGGGTATATGTGTTGGTGCCACTGGTTTGCCTGTCACTTAGGGAAAGGAGAAAAGAGAGACTTCCCTGGTGGTCCAGTGGCTAAGACTTTGTTCTCCCAATGCAAAGGGCCCAGGCTCGATCCCTGGTCAGGGAACTAGATCCCACACACTGCAACTGAAGAACCCATGTGTTGAAACTAAGACCCGGTACAGCCAAATAAATAAATGTTAAAAAAAAAAAAAAAGAATGGAAAAGAGAATTAAGGAAGAAAAAGAAGACCAGAAAGGAAGAGGGAGAAAGACTGAGTGGAAAAGTGATAGAACATTCTCCTGATGTAGGTCACCATTTAAGACAACCCCAGCTGGAACCCCCAGAGTCTTCTGCCTTGGGGTCAGTGGCCACTCACCCGGCTTTCTGCCCAGGGTGTGTGGGGCACTCTAAGAGTCAGATTCTGACCTCTGGGAAGTCCCAGTGGCCACAGGCTGGCTGACTGATGGATGCATAGTTGTCAAATCCCCTGGACTGCAGCTTAGAGTAGGGGTCAGAGGACACCCCCAGGGCAGTGTCTGTTTAGTGGAGAATTTAAGCAGGATTGTGCAAGTTCCAAAGGGTCTGGACCAGCAGGAGAGGCTGGAGAGGCCTGTATGAAGGACAGAGTAAAGGAGAAAGAAGAGGCTAAGGGAGGCTGCCTGAATGCCAGAGTGTGAATATTCAGAAGACTCATGGGTAGGGACACCCTGATTCTTCACGGCAGGGACTTGTCTGCAACATCTGTTGAATCAAATTAAATATAATTGCAAACAGAATCAAATAACACTTCTTTGTATTGATATAGCCTTATAGAATGGGTTTCCCTGGTGACTCAGGCTAGAGTCCACCTGCGATGCAGGAGACCTAGGTTTGAACCCTGGATTGGGAAGATCTCGGAGCAGGGAATAACAACCCACTCCAGTATTCTTTTCTGGAGAATCCCATGGACAGGGGAGCCTCGTGTCACAAAGTCCATGCTGTCTCTGCCAACATGTTAGAAAAATCAGCCAGAATGTAATCAGCCATAGACCCCCACAGTCCATGGGGTCGCAAAGAGTCGAACATGACTGAAGTGGCTGAGCATGCACTGTAAGATTAAAATGTTTTATTTTTGTATTTGTTTGTATTATTTGTGTGAAAAGTATTATAAACCTATGATAATACATTACTATATAGCCAATTGTGTTAGTTGGGTACCTAGGCTAACTTTGTTGGACTTATGAACATGCTCTTGGAATGGAACTTGTTCGTATGTAGGAGACTTACTGTATATGTGACAACTTTCCGTGTTTCATAGCGTGTCATACTCATTTCCTGCTTTGCTCCACGTCGCAACTGTGCTGTGTATGCATCCCAGTATGCTGTCATGTCTGATTCTTTGTGACCCCATGAACTGTAACCCCCCAGGCTCCTCTGTCCATGGGATTTCCTAGGCAAGAATACTGGAGTGGGTTGCCATTTCCTCCTCCAGGGGATGGTCCCAACCCAGGGATTGAACCCAAATCTCCTGCAGCACCTGCATTTCAGGAAGATTCTTTACCTGCTGAGCCATCAGGGAAGCCATTTAAGGGAGAGAGTGATTAGTTGTCCTAATTCTCCAGGTGCAGACGTCTTGGCCCAGAAAGAATTAAGTGCCTTATCTATGACCACCTGTAAAGTGCTAAATCCATGGGTGGAAGTCAGGTTTCTGGTTTCACCATCAAGTGTTTTACTTTTTAGCTTAAACAGTTATTTTTATGTATTTTTCAAGCTATTCTATTTTTGTTTATAAGGTGCTTTATTAAGTATATATTTTTCATTATTTTCTTCATTAGCTTCATTGGTGTTCTCAACTTTCTTTATAAAGGGACACCAGGATATATGATATTGGAAAAAGTGTCCCAATGTCCCATTATCTTCCCTTGCTGTGCTTGTGGCAGGGGATAGTTAGGGCGGGGGAGGACTTCAGGGCTGTAGCTTGGAAAGCTGTAGGCGAGTCCATCCTGTCAGTTCTGGAACAAGCACCCTAACATTCATAGCCCTGGCCAGAGGGTACTTGCTACTTCCCTTCTATGAGGACAATTGTTCAAGTCGCTTGGATGCACCTTTTGTGTATCTTAAAATGATTAGGCAGCAGACTCCAAGAACTTCTGCTCATTGCAAAGGAGTCTGATTTCTCATAGTCAGAGGTTTTTACCTGCTGATTAGAAGAGGGAATACTTTTTTTAAAAGGTGAAAATATATAAGATCTTATCATCCTGAAGGATTCCGTTCGTCTTGATAATTTTCAGTGTAATGAGTTTGGGAAATCTCCCAAGCCTTATAGAAACTACCCTGGCAGACCGTGAAATGGTTTTAAAACTCTTCTTCAGGTTCACCCCTTTCTGGTCGCTCTCCGTATTCTAAATCACCCAGACGTCCAGCGGGATTTGAAACTGGCCCTCGTGGAACCTCCAGCAGTAAGACTTCATTACACTATCCCTCATTTAATCTTCTCCTGTAAGATATTCCTAAACACTGGGTCCCTTGGCAAACGCCCTGCAGAAGTTTCATTTCAATATTGCTTTGTATTTATATAACCTCTATATCGAAAGAGCCTAAAAACACTTATGGCCCATGCTTCATTACTTAGTGTAACCACAAGGAAAGTCAACCCAATTCATATTAACAAATTGAAGCACGCCCTTTGAGATAGGTAATAAGAATAGCACTTTGTCTGCATGACACGTCTCTCTTCCAAGAAACTAGAAGTAATTTGAGCAACTGAACTACTGGAGAAAAATAAAGAACGGATAAGGCAAGTGCTTAATCTTTGTTGTTGTTTAGTCTCTCAGTCGTTTCCAACTCTTTTACACATGACTGTAGCCCGTTAGGCTCCTCTGTCCATGGGATTCTCCAGGCAAGAATACTGGAGTGGGTTGCCATTTCCTTCTCCAGGGGATCTTCCCAACCCAGGGATCCAACCTGAATCTCCTGCATTGGCAGGTAGATTCTTCACCACTGAGCCCCCGGGGAAGCCCACTTGGTCTTCAGATCAGATCAGATCAGTCGCTCAGTCGTGTCCGACTCATTGCGACCCCATGAATCGCAGCACGCCAGGCCTCCCTGTTCATCACCAACCTAGTAAAATGGGGGCAGAGTGGAAATCAGAGATTGACTATCTGACTCACCTCCTGTCACCCTCCTGTCAGCACTGGTGATGGGATGGTGGCAGTAAGTTGTTACAAAGTGGAAGGGGACTTTCTCTTGTTCCTTGTTATAAATCTTGGGCTGTCATTTTTATTTCAGTAAAAAGGAAGAGTCTCCCACTCATGCCTGTGCTTCTGGATGTAGGCTGACTGCGTTATCTTTATGTCCTGGCTGATTCTCCTAAGACGTTGGCAGAGACAGGACAGAACTTGACATGTGGTGAGGTCCCAGGTAACCCAGTGCCCAGGGAGTGAGTGAGGCATTTCAGTTCTCAGAAGCAAGAAGTTAAGTCAGTGTTACATTGTAAACTCTTCTCTTTTCAATGCTTATTATATGTCCTTTTAAAGTCTGGAGCCCTTGGTTGACTTTCCTTGAGGACCCAGGCTATCAGAGTTCTCTGACCGACGGTAGCTCTTTACTGTCAGACCTGCTGATACATCAAACCTGAGAAATAGGAATGACCATGTTCTGATCTTTGTATGGGCAGTTTTTTTTTTTTAATAGACTTTATTTTTTTTAATTTATTTTTTTAACACTAAAAACACTTTGTATTGGGGTATAACCGATTAAAAATGTTGTGATAGTTTCTGGTAAATAGCAAAGGGACTCAGCCATATGTATGCATGTTTCTGTATGGGCTGTGTTTTCACCAAATACTGAACTGCTGTGCACTTGCCATTTACCTGCTGTTGGCCCCTCTTCTCTCTTCCGCTTAACCCAGTTCTTCCGGAGGCTTGGCTGGATGACTCTTCATCCTACAAGGGTCTAGCATAGTGAAGAGGCACATGGGGTATGGGAACAGTGTCTAATAATCTGGTGGGCACTGCACACTGCCAGTCTGAGACTCCTGTCCTTCTTGTATACCTGCTTTGTGCTACTCTTGAGAAAACTCAGAATGCAGCTTAGGAAAGGCAGCACCTTGCATTGCTCTTTCTTTTTCCATATATATATATATTTAAATAGAAATATGTTTGAATATAAGGTTGAGTACATTTAGGGCATACAACCAGTTGACTTGACACATGTATGTACTGCAATATGATTGTCATTGGAGTATAAACTAACACCTCTATCTCATCACATATTTATTTCCTTTTTGTGGTGGGAAAAATTAAGATCTAGTGTCCTAGCAAGTTGGATGTTTATATCCATATTGTATTTTTTAAGTTAATTTATTTGCCTGCACTGGGTCTTCATTGCTGTGCTGGGATTTCTCTAGTTGGGGCGAGTAGGAGCTACTCTGAAGTTATGGTGCTCAGGCTTCTTGTCGTGGGGGCTTCTCTTGTTGTGGAGCATGGGCTCTAAGCACTTGGGCTCAGTCATTGTGACACATAGCCTTAGTTGCCCCATAGCATGTGGGATCTTCCCACAGCAGGGATCGAATTCATGTCGCCTGTACTGGTAGGTGGATTCCTAACCACTGGACCACCAGGGAGGTCACATACTGTATTTTTTTTAAACTGATTCTTGAATTTATGGCCTGTGCCCTGCAGTATTCCTTTATTTGTCAGTGAAGTTGGGGGAGAAAAATAATACACTTACGTTTTCCTGAAAAGAACACTCCAGTGCCTCCTAAGAGAAATCTGTCTTCCCCGTTCCCTTCAGAAGCATGAGCTGGTTCCTTAGACACAGCCTGGGAGGAGAACCCCTGGGGGGAAGTGCACTGTAACTGGCCGCTTCCGTGCTCCTGGGGTGGGGTTTCTTGCCCCCAAAGAAGTCTGATTTAAGCTAAAGGGAAATAGAAGCTGAGGAATCGGTGGTCCAGAGTCTCCAGGCTTCTTAGAGCAAATATTCCATAACAGAGACCCCTGGGCTGCTTGGCGTAGATTCGGCAACCTGAACTTGGCCCCAGTCTCAGAGCACATATGGTGTTCCGAGTCAGGATCACAGATAGTAATGTACCATACTGCGCATGGGGAAAATATTTATGGGATAATAAATGTGAGCAGAGCATGTTTGTGCTCTGTGCATAATTGGCAGTAGAATATGTAGATGAACTGACTCCTAATTGTCCCCTTTAAGGAACTGTGGCCAGATGCCCCTACAGATGCCCCTACAGTTTGTGCCTAGGAGCACAACCAGCCTTCAGCTCTGGGCAAGGGGATGAGGCTGGTGGAACAAGATGCTGTTAACTAGCTTAAGGACTCATGCTTGTAAAGGACACTGGGACTTCCATGTGTGGTCTGGCTGAACAATGAACACAGATTTTTTTTTCTTTTAAAAATGGATTATATATATTTTTAAATACACAGAGTGTGGATCAGCCCTGTGAAATGGGCTTTGTGTTTGCAGGCCCCAAGAAGGAAGCTAAGGTGATATGACCGTTGTTTTGGCAAATATGAGAAAAATCCAGAAGTCGCCTAATTTAGATAAGCCTCTCTGTTTGCGATGGAGATCTCATTGTTCAGGGAGTCTAAGTCAAAGAATTCAGAAAGTGTATCTTCAACCATAAACTGCATTGGATACCATGTGATCATCCCAATATTACAACAACATTATCAAATAATTATTGTGCTTTGATTTGTTAAAGAGCCCAGAGAGCAGAACAATTTAAAAAAATCTCAAAAAAACAAATTCCAAAGGTTAGAGTTTTTAAAAAATTCCACTTTTAGTCACTGTTGTCTAAGTCTCTTAGCAGAGGGGCAGATTTATTGAATAAAGGAAATAATTAGTGCTCAGATATCATTTGTACAGTTGTGTAAATTTTTAAATAAAATTGAAAACTGAGGTTACGTTTCTTTCTTTTTTTTTAACATTTCTTTTTTTGTGTGGAAGAACTCTCTTGTAGATTTCCTGCCTGCCTGCCATTGTTACGCAGCGGGTAGATTTTCCTTCACATTCTTTTTGCATTATTGTAACAGACAAGTCTAAGACACTGTCTAATGTTAATGCTACACACTGCTGCCAATTATAATCAGAGCTAGTCAAAATAAACAAATTAAACAAATAAACATGTCAAAACAACTCTGAGTTAGCGAAAATAAGCCAAGTCTGAACTCTCCCAGTGTTTCGGCATAAATGATGGGCTGTGGGTTGTAAAAAGCTCCATAACATTTTTTCACCTTTGCGAGGGGGAAGGTGGGTCAGTTTAGAATTACAGTGCCGCTCGACTTTGAGAAAGGGGTCTGTGACTGAAAGCAAATCAAACCCAAATGTTGCTGGCTTCACCGGGGGTAGTAATGATCTGCGGCCTGCTCTCAATGCCTGAAAAAAGCAAGAAGGAAAGAAAGGAAAAACAGTTGATTCTTTGCTGATGTGACGCCAGAACCCCTAAATCACTGGAGAGGTTGGGCGCAACGCAGGTGAGACTCACCAAAGGCGGATGTACATTTCAATTGGAAACGTACTGTCCCCGTGACATTTCCCAATCAGCACATTTAAAATACTAGGCAATTAAGTGAGAAAGCTCTGTTGCCTCCAAGAAGGGATATAAAAGATGACTTTGCTACCCAAGTATGGTATCTTGGCCAGAGTCTGAAATAATGCGAGGAGGTATAAAGCAGAAGTTGTGTGTGTATAAAACTAAGGAAAGAGGTTAGGGGAGAAGGCTGTCACTCTGGCAGGTGGTTTTTGTAAAAAGGTGATCTCTTGAAGTTCAAGAAATTGAAAAATATCTACACCTACTCGTGGGAAGCTTGCCACAAAGCAGGTGACTCGTGCAACCCGCCCAGTGTTCTTCATTCGATGGATACTGACTAGCACCAATCCCATGCCAGGCGCAGGGCAGCCGAGGTGAACGGGGCTCAGTCCATGTCTTAGGCATCGCCCCTTGGTCCCCCCTGGAAGGCTGAGATGCTGCGTGTCAGAGGGAAGGGGGTGATGGGCAGCAAGGAAGAGCAAGGGAGACTGACATCACTTACTACTCCAATTCCACCTTTCACTTGTCAAGGAAGCGCTTTGAGTGAGGTTACCCTCCAAGGAGAGGGGTCTTGCAGAGGAGCGAGAGGAGTGACATTCACTCTGTCCAGAAAACTTGATTACTTTTCTCGTCTCCCATGACTTTTATTTTTAATGTATGCTGCCTTTGGAAGGAAAGGGGCTGGGGGTGGAAATCATTGTGCCTTTGAAATGTTGTTTTCTGAGGACAGTCTATAGAATCTTGGTTATTAACAACCTCTCACAAGACAGTTATTTTTGGAGTGGCCTCTTAGGAGGCAACCTCTTGGAAGTGAACTCATTTATTTTGCGTCTCACTGTCCTGCCATTTCCTGCGGAGAGAGGGGAAAAGTGAAACCACATGTTTTGAGGAGCGAACGGAGGAAATCCCTTCGAAGACAAATGACGACTCCTCTCCCCTGGCAATTAGTCAAACCTGGGCTTCAGGCCAGCCCAGGTGTTCCCGACTGTGTATAAATTTGCCAAAGAACAATGAAAATAGCAGCTGATTGTGCTGACAGATTCTTCTGGTAATTTCCTGTTGTTTGGCATCTTCGGGTTACTTTCCCACAATTACGGCTGCTGTTGAAGTCTGGGGCCCTTGGAAGTCATTTTCTAACTCTCTTCTTGCCCTTTTCTGTCATCCCACCGGGCAAGCAGCCTCTCACTCGCTGCCTCTAAGAAATGGGACAATCAAAGTCTGAAACCAAGTGAAAAAAGTAGTTCAGGAGTTGTGGATATTCCACCCCCCACCCCCCCTGCCTTTCCCAGATGTTTGAATTTAATCCCCTCGCAAAATACATATTTTAATGAGTCTGAATTTAAAAGAGGGGGGAAAAATGATTTGCACCTGCATCATATAGAGTTTCTTGGCAACCGCCAGCCAGAATTCTGGTTCCTTCTGATTCTCCAACGTACAAGTTGGAAGACTTCCTTGTGTTGTCCAGGAATATCTCATCTCAGTGAAGCTGGGTCAGCTGGTTCTCCTGCTGGGATTGATTGACTCCAGTTGAACAGGGACCAAGAGGGGGCAATCCCCAAACAAGATTGGGTGTCATTGCAATGTCTCTTGCCTTAAAAAAATATGCCTCTGCTTCCCAGGTGGTGCTAGTGGTAAAGAGCCCACCTGCCAATGCAGGAGACTTAAGAGATGTGGGTTCGATCCCTGGGTTGGGAAGATCCCCTGGAGGAGGGCATGGTAACCCACTCTTGTATTCTTGCCTGGAGAATTCCATGGGCAGAGGAACGTGGTGGGCCTCGGTCCATAGGGTTGTGAAGAGTTGGGCAGGACGGAGGCGACTTAGTATGCGCTACTACTGCTGCCTGGTCCCACTCGCCAGTTTAAGAAACTGAAACTACTGTTATGTGTGGATGGAAGCTGTACTTGCACCCGAAGTATTTGGGGGTGAAATGAAAATAAGGTGAATTGCACAATTTTCTCAAATCTCCACATTATCCAATCTGTCAGGAAGCTATGCATATTTTCTTGGTTAGAGCAACTATGGAAAAAAAAAGTTTTTTTTTGGAGGGGATGGGGAGCTGGAGCTATTGTTGAGAAGCTGCCAAGAAGCTGGTTTCTTTCTTTTCACCCGCCACCCCCCTTCTCAACTCCTGGCCCCTCAAACCCCCAGAGGAGGGAGTCAATGTGAACATTACAATGTGGAGCTTGCAAAAGAGTTGCTCAGGATGTCTTCGACTAGAGCATAATGTATTGAATTTTTCTAAACAAGGCTTCATGTCCCCTATTAATCAGGACTTCTAGTCAGGAGAATTGCAAACCAAATATGAAAATTCCACGATAATCCACAGCATTTGAGAAGAGGGTAAAACTCAGAACCTATCATATCTGACGAATGTTCTGGAGATTGGCTTTGAATAACTGTCAGTCTAGCCTGTGCTGGATATATTGTTGCTAGAAACACTGCATTTCTTTCTGTTATAAGGAGAGAACATGGAAAAAACTCAGTGAATATATACAAAGTCCAAAGGCAACTGGAAGCCATTTTTTTCTGGATTCCTGGACCTCTTAAAAGTAATAAAAATCATCCAGGTGGAAGTAGGCTTGGGGATGTCAGAAATGACGTGGGACATGGAACGTGCTGGTTACTTGATAACCTGAGTCTTGATAAGTTCCACCTCCATTAACATGCTCTGTTACAATATGTTTGGGAATGTTGATAAATAGCACTAGTTTTACGTTTTCGGAAAAATATCTTTAATTCATGGTTTTTTTTTGTTCCTTTCATTAAGAAAGCTATTCATAAACTTGTTTTTTAATTCATTAATCTATTTATTCATTTGTTATTGTTCAGTCACTAAGGCGTGTCTGACTCTTTGAAAACCCATGGATTGTAGCACACCAGACTGCCCTGTCCTTCACTGTCTCCTGGAGTTTGCTCAGATTTATGTCCACTGAGTCGGTGATGCCATCCAACCATCTCTCCTCCATCACCCCCTTCTCCTACTGCCTTTAGTCTTTCCCAGCATCAGGGTCTTTCCAATGAGTCGGCTCTTTGAACCAGATGGCCAAAGTACTGGAGAATCAGCTTCAGCATAAGTCCTTTCAGTGAATATTCAGGGTTGATTTCCTTTGGGATTGACTGTTTTGATCTCTTTGCTGTTCAAGGGAACCTCAAGAGTCTTCTCCAGTACCACGATTCAAAAGCATCAGTTCTTCAATGGTCCACCTCTTCCTTATGGTCCACCTCCCACATCCGTGCATGACTACTGGAAAAACCATAGGTTTGACTATATGGACCTTTGTAGGCCAAGTGATGTCTCTACTTTCTCATACACTGTCTAGGTATGAAAAAGCTTTTTGTCATTAGTTTACAATTAGTTGAATACCTTCCAGCTGTTGGATGTAGTTGAAAGTATTTCACTAAATTATTGACCATAATTTCACCTCCTTTTGCCCTTTCCAAAATCTTACTCACCTATAACGTCCAAGTTAAGTAGTACCTCCTCCGTGCAGTCTTCCTTTCTTTGCATTCTGGTCCTTATTAATCTTCATTTTGTCTAACTAGCCACAGTACAGGTTCGTTCAAACCTATTGAATGAGCACTTAAATGTGCATTGTTTCTTTCCTTTTTTTTTTTTGCTGTACCACTTGGCATGTGGAATCTTAGTTCCTCAACCAGGGATGGAAACTGTGCCCCCTGCTCTGGAAGCTCAGAATCTTAACCACTGGACCACCAGGGGATTCCTAAAATGTGCATTGTTCTAGGAGGAGGGAATACTGTGTGGATTAAGACAAACCTGATTCCTTGCCTCATAGGTCTTAAAGTAAAATGGTGGCAACAGCCAGTTAAACAAATTCTTACAATATGGCACACTAAATCCTGTAATGTAGGAGGATCAGGGGCTGTGGTGGGAACAACAGGAGAGGCCCCAGTGGGTAGTGATGTTTGAGCTGAGACTTGAAGGATGGGCAGCGGTCAGCAAGAAGCGGGTGTGTGTTCATGTTCCAGACAGGGGGAGTAGCAGGAGTGAGAGGTATGCTGGGGAAGGAACAAAAGATGTGGGAGTGAGGTCTCACTTCTGAACGTGTTGGAAATGGTGCAAACTTCTGGCATGGATAGAGGACCAGGGAGGAAGGAGAGTGAAGAGAAATGAGACCCCAGAGGTAAGCAGAGGCTCCATCCTGAATGGCCTTTGAGACCACGTGAGAAATGTGGGCTTCATCAGAGGCGGAGCTATTGAAGTGCTTTAAACAGGAAGTGATACCGTTAGATTTGTGTTGTGGAAGGGTGACTGCCCAAGGTATGGAGAGTGGACGAAGGGGAGGACAGTGGAAGTGCAGGTTGTTTTCAGCGGAAGTCACCTAATACGAGTTTTATGTGTTTGGTCGTGTCCCACGGACTGTGGCCCGCAAGGCTCCTCTGTCCATGGGATTTTCCAGGCTAGAATACTGGAGTGGGTTGCTATTTTCTTCTCCAGTCACCTAATGTTGTGCTTAATTATATACCGTTTCTCTCTTTCATTGTTCTGTATTTCTTAGCCTTTACTCTTTGGCCTGGTTACAAGCATCTTGATTCCAGGAACCATACTTTTTTCCCTCTGAGAACAATTGTTGGGCTTTTCGGGTGGCTAAGCCGGCAAACAATCCGCCTGCAATGCAAGAGACCCCAGTTTGATTCCTGGGCCAGAAAGTTCCCCTGGAGAAGGGATAGGCTACCCACTTCAGTATTCTTGGGCTTCCCTGGTGGCTCAGATGCTAAAGAATCTGCCTGAAATGCAGGAGACCAGGATTCGCTCCCTGGGTTGGGAAGATCCCCTGGAGGCAACCCTCTCCAATATTTTTGCCTGCAGAATCCCCATGGACAGAGGAGCCTGGCAGGCTACTGTCCATGGGGTTGCAAAGAGTAGGACACAACTGAGCAACTAAACACAGCATAGCACAGCACAGAGCACAGTTGTTAGTAGATGCTCAGTAAATGGGCTTCCCAGGTGGCACTAGTGGTATAAAGAACCTGCCTGCCAATGCAGGAGACATAAGAGATGTGGGTTTATTCCCTGGGTCAGGAAAATCCCCTGGAGGAGGGCATGGCAACCCACTCCAGAGTTCTTGACTGGAGAATCCTCAAGGACAGAGGAGCCTGGTGGGTTACAGTCCATAGGACTGCAGAGTTGGAGAGGACTGAAGCAACTTAGCACACATGCACATTCAGTAAATACTTGTGGTAGTGTGATTTTATTTTTATGCTGCTTCCTTTTCAGTTTGCCAGTTCGACAGCTTATGGCAGGGCTATAGCCCTGCAGTGGTCAATAAACAGAGGGAGAATTTTTCTGGGTGAGTCTCATGAAAACGGTATCGAAAGCTCAATTTACCAAGACTAAAAGCTGTCCTTTGTCTTCCTGCTTTCTTAATTCCTAAGAGAGAAGCATGGTGATTTTATGTGCCCTGTGTAGCTTCTAACAATAAAGTCGAAGTACTTTTGCCAAGAGGCTGTAGTACGTGGTAAATTCCAGTCGAAGAAAAGTGGGACTTGTCCAGTCTGGTCAGAAGAGAGTGTTGGTGTTGTTTGAAAAATAAAATAATAATAATAATAATAAAAAGAAAGGCCATGGAGATTCAGATGGGTGGTTAATCCCCCTGAACTTCCCTGGAAAAGTGGCTTCCCTCCACCATCCACCAGGCACATTCCTCAGTGTCCACCAGGGAATCTGACCCCGTTAGCACTGAGTATTTATGACCGACATTCACCAGTGATTATATTAACAGTCAAATGATTATAACTCTAAACGCTATTGTGTGTGTGTGTGTGTGTGTGTGTGTGTGTGTGTATGCATCAGAGGGAGGTTGGTTGGAGTATTCTTGAAACAAATATATTGTTTGTTTTAAATGGTGTCCCCCCACACTAGATTGGAAATGTTGGTCATGTATTAATACCAAGAAGGGGCTTCCCTGGTGGCTCAGATGGTAAAGAATCTGCCTGTAATGCAGGAGATCCGAATTCAATCCCTGGGTTGAGATGATCCCCTGGAGTAGGAAATTTCAACCCACTCCAGTATTCTTGCCTGGAGGATTCCAGGGACAGAGGAGCCTGGCAGTCTACAGTCCGTGGGGTCACAAAGAGTCGGACATGACTGAGTAACACTTTCACTTTGTACTGGCACCAAGTATTATGACCTAATTTGATAAGTTTGATCTGAATAAAAATAGATCCATGATCATGTGTTCTTGATCAGTGGGGAGTTTATATTTGATCAAAGGAGGAAGTAGTCAAAGCAGCAACTCATTTTCTGATGTAGAAAATGAGAAGTAGTCAGAACTTCCTTTTCTGTAACACGTATTCATTACGTCTTCTGCATGCAAGGCGTTGATATATAAAAGGTGTACACAACCTCTCTCTTCTTATGTCCAGAAGTCTAAATGTTCCTGTTAGGTAGAGGAAATGAGTCTAGGCGAGAGAGCACTGAAGAGGGCTTGGGAAATGGTCCTGGTTTGGAATGGCAAGAGGCAAATGGCTCTTGGTTCTGGCAGCTTCCTTCATGTTGTAATCTTTGTGAAGAGTGCCCTCTGGGGTTGTGCAGTGTGTGGCCCAGTATAGTTGTATGCAGTGGTCCTAGATGGTAAAATGTGCATGTGAAGTCTTCTAGAAGAAGCCTCTGAATACCTTTTTGGAACTCAATTTGCCAGTCATCTACTCGGTACTTTTTTTTTTTTCTTTTTTAAGTCTTTACTGAGTTTATTACAATGTTGCTTCTGTTTTATGTATTGTTTTTTTGGCTTTAGGGCTTGTGGGATCTTACCTCCCAGATCAGGGACCAAACCCTCGCTCCCTGCATTGGAAGGCAAAGTCATAACCAGTGGCCTGCCATGAAAGTCCCTAATTGACACCTTTTCCTTCTCAGTGCTATTGTAGGAAGTATGGGGTAGGAAATTAGGTGGAAGGTGAGCCTTTGGTCTTTGGGATGCTTGTAGCCTGCGAATACGCACCAGAGAAGGATAAAGAGTCTGTGCTCTGGAGTCAGACAGTCCTGGGTCAAGTCCTTCCTATGCCACTGCTAGCTGTGTGACACTGGACCAGCCACTTCACCTCTCTGGGCCTCAGCACTTATCCTTGAAATGAGCATAATGATAGCCCCGATTTGGAGGATTGCTATGAAAATGAAATGATAAAATGATGTCTGGCACAGAGTAAGTGGTCAATAAATATTAACTGTTATGATTGTTAAGAAATTGATCTCAAGGTAGAAAGAGAGTCATTCCAAGATGTCAAATCATTCCTTCAGTCATGAGGTGTGGATTGTAAGCCCAACGCTGAAGAAATTCAAGTCAAGGAAAAGATCACTGAGGACTGGAATTAGTTGGGAAAAGAATTGTCATAATGTCCTTGCATTTCCAACATGCTTTATTTCCTCCTCAGTTTGTGGAATTATATTCCATTTATGATTTGGAACTAGGAGCAGGACTTATCACCAGCCAGAAGAAAAATCAGAAGACTCCCAGTGCCTCCATCTTGTTGAATTATTTATTGTTCCTTGCTCAGGAGCAGACTGATTGCTTCCTGCCCTGCTGTAGGTGGATTGGATTTAATTCTGTCCCCATGCAGCCTGGTGAGCTTATTTTAATAAGAACAACTTAATATTGCAACTCTACAATGAGGCTTTCACGTCCCTCTAGGACATTCTGCACTACACACTCTGAGCTAGTCTGGCTCTTCTGATTATTTCGGATGAGGAAACTGAGTTATCCTTCCTAGGAGGGCTTATGTGAGTAATCTTAGAATTGACATTTAAATTCAATCAGTATTTTTTTTTTTTTTTTTGGCATTTGTCAGGTGCCCGACACTATGCTAGATGTCTTCATGTCCGTTATTACACTGAATGCTTAAAATAATCTTATGAGGTAGGCGTTATTAAGATTATTATTATTTTAAAGATAAGAAAGCCAAAGAAGAGGGTAAGTACCTTGCCTGAGGTCACCAAAGTAGCGTGTATTAGGAAACAAGATTCATGTTGATGTATGGCAAAAATCATCACAATATTGTAAAGTAATTATCCTTCAATTAAAATAAGTAAATTAAAAAGAAAAGAAAAGGAAAAAAGATCGCCAGCTCTGTTTTCGTACTCCACATTCAGTCCTAGTATGCTCTGCTGTTCCGGGCTGCACTAGTTGACTCCTTCCTTCCTTTATCTTTCCCCACTCCATTCCTCCTTTCTTCTTTCTTTCCTGGCATCCTTCCTTCCTTTTTTGTAATTTTATTATTGTAGAATGCTGTTTCTTAGCTGTTAATAACAGCAGCAGGATAATGTACCAGGGGCATTGGATACAATTAATTGTTTGATTTAAAAAATTTTTGTCTATTTATTTATGGCTGTGCTGGGTTTTCCTTGCTGCTCTGACTTTTTCTCTAGTTTCAGCGAGCAGGGGCTACTCTCTAGTTGCAGTGTCTGGGCTTCTCTTGTTGCAGAACACAGGCTCTAGGAACGCAGGCTTCAGTAGCTGCAGCATGTGGGCTCAGTAGTTGAGGCTCCCAGGCTCTCGAGCACAGGCTCTGTAGTTATGGTGCACGGGCCCAGCTGTTCTGCAGCATGTGGGATCCTCCTAGACCAGGGTTGGAACCTGTGTCCCCCACACTGGCAGGTAGACTCTTCACCACTGAGCCACCAGGGAAGCCCCTCAAGTTTGATTTTTCAATGCAAGATGGGAAATAAAGGAACTCTGAGTTCCTGGACTGTGCCAGGCACATGGTAACAGGTGTACACACACCTTTCAGCCTTTATTCTAAAGGACGGTTTTCTGTGCTAGGCATTGTTATCCCCACATAGCAGACAGAAAAGTGAGTCTTTGAGAGTCCTCATGACTTGCCCTATAGGTGTTGAGGGCAAGTTCCATTGTTCCATTGAGCAGTGGAATTGGAATTTGCAGAAGGTGTGCCTGACTCTAAATCCTGTCTTGGTTGCATTCTTTTTTGCTTTCCTAATTAAGCACTACCTTTGGCCACAATTTGGAATATGGGAGATAGGTATTAATATCAAAGGAGGAATAGGGGAGTTTGCTCAATGGCCAAAATGAGGAACAGTTCAAGGTTTGGTGTCTGAGCGACACTTCCCTTGTTGGTACCAAGAGATGACCTGGAGGATGGAGATAATGTAGAGATCAGTCAGAGCATCTCAGACCAGAACCCCAGCCTGCATTCTGTGGCCCTATCAGCGAGATCTCTGTATCCAGCCTGCCTCATGCTGCCCAGTTCATGACTGTGGGTTTCCCCCTCCGTTGACCTCCCTCCTTTCTCCACTTCCGAGGATAAGATGCTGTTTACTCTCCATCCTAAATGATTGTGGTTCTGCGAGCTGTTAAGAAGCCAACATGTTCCAGGCTCCCATGTTAATGGCATGGGGATTAAAACCAAACAAAGCAAGCCAGCGTTTGACAATAAATGAGTCGATTGGAAGTGAGTAGTGAGTGCAGAAGGGTGTGTGTGTTTCTTGCTTGTTTATTGACTCCCGATATTCAGGGGCAAGTCTTTAAACTGTGCTTTGCCTCTGTTGTGCCAGGTATAAAATGGGAGATAAAGGTAGTACATGTCTTTAAACACTCAGAGGTGCTGAGAGGTTAATGACTTCATGCCTCAAAATCTCTTCAGGCTCCATGGCCAGGATCAGAAATTGGCAAGGTTTTCTTCCTAGACTGTATCAGGGCTCTCTCCTGTTCTCTGAGGCTCAAATCTTAGAGGGGGATTAGATGAAGAGTAAGAGAAAAGTTGAAAAAGGAGAGAGAAAAAGGGAAAGAATTGTGAAGAGAGGTTTTCAGAATGCTGCCTTCAGGAGTGTTCAGCCTTCCCTTAGATGAGATGTTTCCAAGAGAAGATGCCAGTAGTCTGTTCTTGCTTATTTTGCAAACCTCTATGTTTGCCTTGGGCTTCCCTGGTGGTTTAGTGGTAAAGAACCCTCCTGCCAATGCAAGAAACACGGGTTCGATCCCTGGATGGGGAAGATCCCCTGTAGGAAGAAATGGCAAGCCATTCCAGTATTATTGCATGAAAAATCCCGTAGACAGAAGAGCCTGGTGGGCTGCAGTCCAAGGGGTCCCAAAAGAGTGGGACATCACTTGGTGACTAAGCAACAACCACTTGAGTTACTACTCGTTGGTGAAAAGTAGTAGATAAATAGCTTCAGTTTTCAACTGTGAACCCATCCATGATCTGGGGTGGACAGTGGTTTTATTTTGGGAAAGCTTTGAATCCTCAGATTAGACCCTGGTACTTTCCATGTATCTCTTTCCCTCTCTCTTCTCTCAAGTCATTTCTGGCCAAAGTAATGCTTTAGGGCCACACCTGAAAGTAGAGCATCATCCATCCACAGGCCAGATGTCTACGGATGACACTGAGATTCTAACCTTGTTCCGTGGGACAGTTTTTCCCTTTAAGACAAAGTCAGATTTCCTGCCACAGATCTTCTGAGCCCAGGTCCAGCTCTTCCTGACCCCGCATCATCCCCAGATCCCTACCTGCCTGGAAGCTATAGTGAAAGTCACTCAGTTGTGTCCAACTCTTTTACAACCCCATGGACTATAGCCCACCAGGCCCCTCTGTCCATGGGATTTCTCAGGCAAGAATACTGGAGTGGCTTGCCATTTCCTCTCCAGAGGATCTTCCTGACCCAGGGATCAAACCTATGTCTCCTGCATTGCAGGCAGATTCTTTACTGTTTGAGCCACCAGAGAAGCCAGCTGTAGGTGAGGCCAAAAGGGGAGCTGGATGCATTTGCTTTCCTAATCAGAGGGAAACATTTTAGACTCTTAAGTTTAACAGTTTTTTAGCACTTTTAACTGCATATTCTGGAAAGTCCTGTTTTATTTTTATTTCCCCCCCATTTTAATCTCCTCAATCCCTGGGTTGGGAAGATCCACTGGAGAAGGGAAAGGCTACCCACGTCAGTATTCTGGCCTGGAGAATTCCATGCACTGTATAGTCCATGGGATCGCAAAGAGTAGAACACAACTGAGCGACATTCACTTCAACCAAAGGACTATAATCAACCTTTGCTTTCTTTCATTCTTTTTTTTTTTTTGATGATAACGTTTGCTTTCTAATGGAATACCAGACAGCACAGCAAGGACACTTAGAGAAATTTCCTCCCCGTGATTTTGCCAAGATGCCAAATATCTTAATGAGTTAAGGACGTTTCAACAACATAATTTTGTGTCTCCATTATTTGTACTGTATGGAAAGCTGGGTTCTCCTGTGGCCAGGTTTTTTCGTAACCAAGAGCATTTCTTGCAGGCGTGTCGCTCTGCCTGCACCATCCACGCATGATAGGGGTGAAGGAGTGTGATGTCTGTGGGTGCCAGGGGAATGTGGGAGTCCATGGGGCCAACCCAGTATCACGTTCCTGGGTTCCCATGGTACACTTGAAATACGGCTTCTCTCTGACCTCTGTGGAGTAGAACGTTTTTATCCCTGATAGAAGGATAGGTTTATCAAGCTGCTTTTTAAAAAAAAAAAAAAAAATTTTAAGTAACGTAGAAATCTTCTTAAAACCCCCCTGTGCAAAGTCAAAGACCACAGAAATCTCCCCCTCATCCAGAGCCTTGAGAGTAAGTGCGGGCCAAGAGCATCTGTGTGCTGAGGTCGCCAGAGAAAGCAGCAATTGACCTCTGGTGTTTGTTTTGCAACTGACAAAGAACCAGAGGGAACTTTTCTGAAATGTTTGCTTCGGGGGACAGTGATGAAACCACTGTTGGCTTCTCTTAGAAAATCTGTTCAATCTGAGAACAGAAAAAGATCTACTTTTGATTATTGTTATATTTTTTAAAAAAGGAAAGATAATGTCACATACAGGCAAGATAATGTCCTTCTGCTCCTCACTTGCAGGAGGTGGTGACTCCCCTGGCAGAAGAGCCAAGGCCATCCTGACTCTCAGAGGAAACTTGACTTCTCCCTAACAGCTGAGCGGGGAAGGAGGGAACCTGGGGAGGCAGAAAACTCCTTGGACAGTAGCCACCGTGCACCACACAGGGCTTTAATGCCAAATAGCTTGATACATTTCTTTCCTAGAAATGATTTCATTAGAAGAGAACGTTTCGTGGTAAGACAGGAAATAAGCATTTTAATGAAAATTGAGGATAAATTAACATTAGATGAAATCACCAAGAATGGTTAAGAAAATGTGAAAAAGGAGACAAACTACACCTAGATGGTTATCACTTCATTTAACTATTATTATTTTTTACATTTTTTGAGTCCTTTTATTAAAAAATTTTTTCAAGAACCACAGTTTTATTTATTTCTTCATTTTTGGCTACACTGGGTCTTCGCTGCTGCTCTCAGGCTTTCTCTAGTTGCAGCAACCAAGGGCTACTCTTCTCATGCGGTAGCTTCTCTTGTGGCAGAGCATGAGCTCTGGAGTGCTCAGGCTTCAGTAGTGGCGGCTCCCAGGCTCTAGAGCACAGGCTCAGTAGTTGTGGTGCACGGGCTTAATGGCTCTGCAGCATGCGGGATCTTTCCAGGGATCAAACCTATGTTCCCTGTACTGGCAGGTGGATTCTCATCTACTGCACCACCAGGGAAGTCCCGCATTTAAGTCCTTTTAAAGCAGCGTATTCCTCAGTGTGGTTGCATTGCAAGCTCTAGTAATAGCTGGGAAGTGGGACTCTGAGTGGACCTGTATGTTCATATTTTCATGTTGGGTGTAACGTAATAAAGTAAGTCTGCTGTTTAAATTATGGGGTAACAAAAGGAATCCCCATTCACTCAGTGGCGTATACTGTGTGTGTGTGTGTGTGTGTGTGTGCGCGCGCGCGCACACACACACGCACTCAGTTGCTTAGTCACATCTGACTCTTTGTGATCCCATGGACTGTAGCCTACCAGGCTCCTCTGTCCATGGGGATTCTCCAGGCAAGAGTACTAGAGTAGGTTGCCATTCCCTCCTCCAGGGCATCTTCCTGACCCACCTAAGAAGAAAGGGCAAAATCATTGGAAATGTGGCCTATCCTGAGGTGCTTCCAGGGAGCTTTGCTGTTTTCACCAGGGAACACAGGTTAATTCAGTTTCCAGCCAGCTGCACAGTGCGGCCCAAACCCTGGCCTTGTAAGAACTCAGTCCTCACAAAGGCAATAGATATCGGCACCTCGGGAAATACCTTGAGGTAATAGACTTCATTTAGGAAAAAATTGAGAGAACATGTAACTATCTCTGAAGTGTTGATATGGAAATCCCAGTGTAAAGCTCTATTACCTTTTATTTTTTTCCATCTGATTCTTATTTGGAGACTCTCCAATGACAAGCAGTGTGAGTGCAGCCCTATTTTATACTCATTGGGGACATCAGGAACTCAAAAGACAAATAGTCCCTACTTAGGGACCATGTCTTTGGGTGGCCCACTGACTGGATTGAGGTCAGTTGTTATGCAGGAGAAGAGAGTGGGAGACAGAGTGGGCTGCTTTAGCTTCTGGAAAGTGAAGTGAGTCAGTCTGTTGAGTTGAGTGATGTGTGTCTTTGTTTCTGGGTCTACTCATAAGTTCAGTTGCTCAGTTGTGCCTGGTTGTTTTGTGACCCCATGGACTGTAGCCCGCTCCTCTGTCCATGGGATTCTCCAGGTAAGAATACTGGTGGGGGGCTGCCATTTCCTCCTCCAGGGGATCTTCCTGATCCAGGGATCGACCCCACATTTCTTGTGTCTCCTGCATTGGCAGGCAGATTCTTCACCATTGCGCTACCTGGGAAGCCCCTTCTGGGTCTATGTGCATGTATTTATACATATCTCTTTAATGCAGGAAAACAGTGACTGCAACTTGAGCTAGAAGTCCCCACATCTTGGGTTCTGTTTCTCGCTCTTTTTGACTTTATAGAATGACCTCGGGCTGGACAATGACACACGCTATTTGCCGGCTGCTTCAACCTGTTACGAGGAAAGCTAATAAACTATAATCACAGCGTCCTAAAAATGTCAAGCTGCCGTCCCTGGGGTCTCCCGTAACTATTCTCATCTGCAAAATGGAGCTGGTAACTCTGCACCCTGCCTTCCCTACACAGATGTTGGGCAGCTCGGCTAAAGAACATCTGTAAAGCAGTTTGAGATTTGGGAACATGGGAACAATAAATGACCAGAGCAGCTATTTATCATGCGAGAGGAGATGATGATCTATTCTATATTTCAAGCCCCACTTCTCTTGTCTCCTTGAAAATAGTTTTGAGACCATGAAGTTAGTGGGGAATAAGTGTATGCAATGCAGAATGAGGTTGGGGATGACCTAAAAAGGATGCCGTCCTGGGTGAAAAATTACTCTCAAAGAATGTGGAAGTGCATCTTCATGAGCTGAAAGTGTCAATGTAGCTTATAAAGAAGAAAAGAATGCTGTTGCATCTGACGCAGTGCACGTGAAGGATGGTGGTGCCCAAAATCCAGGGACTTATTTTACCAGTGACCCGAGGTGGTCTAACTGGGTTCTGCTTTGGTACCTTTACTAGGTCAGGGATGACTTAGCAGGGAACATCTTAAGAAGATGAAGATTAGGTCCTGGGTGAGCATCACAGTTCAGAGAAGCTTAAATCCTAGAGACTAACAGGAAATAATCTCTATAGACCAACTGGCTAATGTTAAATAAACTTTTTTTGGCTGCACTAGGTCTTTGTTGCTTTTCGCAGGCTTTCTATAGTTGCAGCGAGAGGCTACTCTCTAGTTGTGGTGCACGGGTTTCTCATTGTGGTGGCTTCTCTTTGCATGGGAACTCCTCCCATGAAGGAAGGAAGCCCTCCTGACACCTCCTGCACAAAGCGAAGAATCCCAGGTCTGGCACTTTCCCTGGTAACCCAGAGGTTAAGAATTTGCCTTCCAATGCAGGTGACGTGATTTGATCCCTGGTTGGGGAACTAAGATCCCACAGGCCGTGGGGCAGCTAAGCCCACGCACTGCAACTAGAGATGCCTGCATGTGGCAACAATGCCAAAGAGAAAAAGGAAAAACTGCAGGTCTGTTTATGGTCTGCCATCTTCCCTTGCCCTGGCCATGGCTTCTCACAGCTACGTGGTACCACTGTTGAATGCTGGCAGAGGTCCAAGGGGATTTTTTTGGGAGGGTAAATGCCAGGTGATTCCACTTCTCAAGCATTATATCTTGTGGCCTGTTTTCCTCATCGAGTTCCTAGCTGACAGCTCATTGCCCAGACCTTTGGGTTATTTACATAGTCCTTCTCCCCTGCTGGCTCAGTGGTAAAGAATCTGCCTGCCAATGCAGGAGACTCAAGTTTGCTCCCTGGGTTAGGAAGATCCCCTGGAGGAGGAAATGGCAACCAACTCCAGTATACTTGCCTGGAAAATGCTATGGACAGAGGAGACTGGCGGGGTACAGTCCATGGGGTCATAAAGAGTCAGACCCGACTTAGTAACTAAACAGTCTCCCCACTTCAGAGGACCTTTGCCAGAAAAGGTCACTCAGCCACTATTGGACTTATAGCCCTTCCTTTTTCCAGTCCTGGGGAACCCATTACTCTTGCTTTTCTTTTCAACCCCCAAACACTTAGAAGTTCTTACTCTCTCCATCCATTCCCTATTGCACTTTAATCAATGCCTTGACTCTCAGATATTCCTAGACCTCAGAATCACAAAACAACTGCTCTCCTTCACTTGATAGAAATATCTTCTCTATTCTAGGTTGAATTGCCCCAAAGAATGAGAAGGAATAATCTCTATGTCCTCTCTTGCTAAAGTAGTGAAGAGCAAGACATAGGTTTCATCTTCCACAGGATGGTCTGCTATACGTATTAAAAAAATAATTAAAACTATGCAAGGGAATTTTGGGTGGACATGTACACACTGCTATATTTGAAATGGATAACCAGCAAGGTCCTACTGTATCGCATACGGAACTCTGCTCAATGTTATGTGGCAGCCTGGATAGGAGGGGAGTTTGGGGGAGAATGGATACATGTATATGGATGGCTGAGTCCCTTCACTGTTCACCTGAAACTATCACAACATTGTTGATTGGCTACACCCTTATACAAAATAAAAAGTTAAAAATAAAAACTAGGCAAAATGCAATAACTATGAAGAGAATTACAGACAAAGAACAATGGGAACATAGATTAGGGAATATAATCTAGAGTAATCTGGGAAGCAGTGAATGTATTAAGAAGCAAAGACACACTTTGCTGATAAAGGTCTGTGTAGTCAAAGCTATGATTTTTCCAGTAGTCACGTATGGATGTCAGAGTTGGACCATAAAGAAGGCATGCTTTTGAATAGTGTTACTGGAGAAGACTCTTGAGAGTCCCTTGGAGAGCAAGGAGATCAAACCAGTCAATCCTAAGAGAAATCAGCCCTGAATACTCATTAAAAGGACTGATGCTGAAGCTGAAGCTCCAATAGTTTGGCCACCTGATGTGAAGAGCCAACTCATTGAAAAAGACCCTGATGCTGGGAAAGATTGAAGGCAGGAGGAGAAGGGGGTGGCAGAGGATGAGATGGTACCAACTCAATGGACGTGAACTTGGGCAAACTTTGGGACATAGGAGGGACAGGGAGACCTGGTGTGTTACACTCCATGGGGTTGCAAAGAGTAGGAGTGTCTGAATAACAACAACAATCTGGGAAGACCAGCTGAGGGAGGTGATATTTTTACTGGCCCTTGACTTGCAACAGGATTTTGACAGTTGAATGTGTGCAAGTGGTGTTGCAAGCAGAGAGGGTAAAAAAAGCAGAGGTGGAGAAAATGCGTACTACATTTGATGACCGTGGTAGGGTGGTGGCAGTGGTAGGGTTCATGTGGGGGCTGCAAAGGAGAGATATGAGAGGTTGAAGTTCGGAGCTTAGAATGTCCTGCTAGGGAATCCTAACCTTAAAAAGCCTTGGCCATCACCCTGTTTCCTTTCACACTGTCATATCTCTTCTTTCTTTTTTTAATTAAAAATTTTTTTTATTGTAGTGAAAGTCATTTACCATAAAAGTTACTATTTTAACCATATTTAACTGTACAGTTCAGTGGCACTAAGTACATTCACAGTGTTGTGTAACTCACCATCATCCATCTCCAGAATTTTTCACTTTCCTAAACTGAAACTCTGCCCATTAAACACTAACTCCCCATTCCCTCTCCTCACTCCCCATTTCCCGGCCCCTGGCATCTACCAATGTGCTTTCTAACTCTTATGAATTTGACCATTCTAGGTATCTTGTATAAGTGGAATCAGACAGTATTTGTCTACACCTAATGTATATTGGAATGCATTTTTAAGGTTAATATATGTCCTACAAATATGCCATATCTCTTCTTGATTAGCTCAAGTCACATGTCAGTCAAGTGATAAATAAGAACAGCAAAAAACAGAAGTTGAAATCAGGTTGTCTTGATGTAGCCCAATCCTACCTTTTTATTACAATCAACCACAAAATTCCCAAAGAAAAAAGTTAAACTTGTAGATTTAGGTAAGGTGAAAAAGAATGTTTGAGGAATTTCAATAAGCTGCTGAATTAATGTCTACTTTTCTCCATTTTCAAGCCATTTTTGAGTTATGTAAACAGTCAATACTTCACTGTCATGTCCTTGAACTGAGTCCTTTCAGTTTTAGAAAGAGACATTTAGAAGAAAATGACTCAAAAATTTCTTCCTTAAATCACCTTGTTGAAGTTTCTCCAGGGACCAAAGTCGATGATTTGTAAATTCCTTTACTCTTAAAATAAAAGGCATTTTCATAAAAGAGAAGGTGATGGACACACCGACACCTTCTCAGGAGGGAAAAAGAGTCGGAAGTAAGATGTCATTTATTTTCTTCTTCACAGTGCGACACTGTCTTACATTCAAAAGCATTCTAAGAGGAAGATGGCGCCCTCAAGGAGAAAAATGAAAGCTTTTTTGCAGTATTTTCTAGAAGGGGTAGGAATCAAGAATTTCACATAATGGTACCGTCTTCTATTTGTATAGTGCTGTAAACTTACTATCAGGCTACCTTCCAACTTAATGTCTCATTTGCCGTCATTACAGCCCCATGCAAGGAGGGAAGGTTTAGATTCTCAGTTCTGGTTTTTTGTTTTTAATAATTTTATTTATTGATTTATTTCTGTCTGTGCTGGGTGTTCGTTGCTGCGCAGGGTTTTCTCTAGCTGTGGCAAGCAGAGACTACTACGTAGCTGAGGTGCTCAGGCTTTTCATTGCGGTGGCTTCTCCGATTTCAGACCGCAGGTTCTGGAGCACTGCAGCTTCAGTCGTTGCGGCTCCCAGGCTCTAGAGCACGGGTTCAGTAGTTGTGGCTCACGGGCTTAGTTGCTGCAAGGCATGTGGGATATTTCCGGATCAGGGATTGAACCCTTATCTCCTTCATGACAGGTGGATTCTTCACCACTGAGGAAGCCCTTCAGTTCTATTTTACAGCTGAGAAAACCAAGGCCTGGAGAGGTAACAGAACTGGACCAGTGTTGGCAGAGAGGGGAGGCAGATGTGGTGATGGAGACTCTGCAAGCTTACCTGGGCACACTCTTCCCTCTTCTCCACTGTGGTCCTGATAGACTATCACCCTGCCGGACCGCAAAATTCCTGGGGGGCGGGGATTGTGTCTTAACCATCTACTGCTCCTCCCACAGCGCCCTCCGCCTAATAGGTATCCAATAAATGTTAATTAAATAAGTGCTCTAAAGCCTGAAGTCTAAATGGTTCTATATTAGATTTTCAAAGCTTTCTGTGCCCTCACAGATTTTTATTAAAAAAAAAAAAAAAGAAAGAAAACCCTTCGATTTCTTAATCTGGCAATGAAGAAAGAGACTGTTGGTTCATTGTGTTCCCTGGGATATTCAGAGGCAAATACTGAGAGCTTCGAGGAGGCTGAGGGTGACTCTTAGAATAAACAGCAATAATGAATGAATCTAGAATACAATTCCGTCCCTTGTTTACATATGCCTGTTCCTTCTGGCTCATGGGTTTTCAAATGACCTTTCCTAGCAAGATCTGCAAATGAATAGTCTTTTCTTCTTTTCAACCAGTTCTTGTATTTCCTGAAGTCAGTTGCCATGTGTCCTTTGACAAATGACTTGCAGGAGTGTTGACCTTACCTTGAAGAACACTTTCTCCTGTATTTTCACTCCTCCCACATGACCACCTTCTCGTCTTTGCCAAGTTGGATGTAAATAAGACCCATCCCCTCAATAATCGTGAAGCAGACAAGTTTTTTTCTTTTTTTCAGGATATACATATCTTGCAAAATATGCGCGTGTGTGTATGTGCTCAGTTGCTCGGTCATACCTGGTTCTTTGTGACCCCATGGACTGTAGCCTGCCAGGTTCCCCTGTCCATGGAATTCTCCAAGCAAGAATTCTGGGATGGGTAGCTATTTCCTTCTCCAGGGTATCTTCCCGATGCAGGAGTTGAACCTGCATCTCCTGCATTGGTGGGTAGATTCTTTACCACTGAGCCACCTGGTAAATATATATATGTCAACCCTCAAGGAAATAGACCCTGAATATTCATTGGAAGGACTGATTCTGAAGCTGAAGTGACAATACTCTGTGGCCACCTGATGTGAAGAACTGACTCATTGGAAAAGACCTTGATGCTGGGAAGGGCTGAGGGCAGAAGGAGAAGAGGGCAGCTGAAGATGAAATGATTAGATAACATCACTGACTCAATGGACATGAGTTTGAGCAAGCTCCAGGAGTTGGTGATGGACAGGGAAGACTGGCATGCTGCAGTCCATGGGGTCACAAAGAGTCAGGCAAAACTTTGCACAGAAAGAGGAAGAGGGATTTGTTGAGGAAGGAGCTTGTCCCAGTAGATGAGGTAACTTATGTCTGGACTGCAAGATACCATGAGGCTGGTTTTCGGGGAGCAGTAGTTGAGGGGTGCTGGTTGTGAGGTTGTCACTGTTTGAGACTTATTAGCCTTACCCTTTCACAGCTTTCCTTGACATCTATCTGCTGCCATACCCTGAAACCAAGCATCAACAAGCTCTCTACAATTTTTATATTCCTTCATTTATTTTTTGAAAATAGAATTGATCTTGCACATTATAGATAATTTGGGAAGAACAGAAAGAAGAAAACATTTATGCCAACCTCACCACCCTAAACAACCATTTGTAAATACATTTTTGTTCTCTTATTTTTCCCTTAGGCATAGATATTGAAGAGTTTCAGCCAAGGTTATTGTCATACTGTGTAAATAATTTAGTTAATTGCTATTAGATGCCTGCATCTGGAGATAGAGTCCCAAACAAAATAAAATATTTGCTCTTTCTCTGCCTCTCTTGAAAATAGATTTCTAGGAAGGAAGTGATGAGGTCAAAGGGTATGTTTTAAAAGAGAGGCAAATTTAAGTTGGATGTAGAGAGGAAGATTTGCCTTTGTACCCACCTTGGTTCAGTCAGTTCAGTCGCTCAGTTGTGTCCGACTTTTTTCGACCCCATGAACCACAGCATGCCAGGCCTCCCTGTCCATCACCAACTCCCAGAGTCTACCCAAACCCATGTCCATTGAGTCGGTGATGCCATCCAACCATCTCATCCTCTGTCATCACCTTCTCCTCCTGCCCTCAATCTTTCCCAGCATCAGGACCTTTTCAAATGAGTCAACTCTTCGCATCAGGTGGCCAAAGTATTGGAGTTTCAGCTTCAACATCAGTCCTTCCAATGAACACCCAGGACTGATCTCCTTTAGGATGGACTGGTTGGATCTCCTTGCAGTCCAAGGGACTCTCAAGAGTCTTCTCCAACACCACAGTTCAAAAGCAGAAATTCTTCGGCGCTCAGCTTTCTTTATAGTCCAACTCTCACATCCATACATGACCACTGGAAAAACCATAGCCTTGACTAGATGGACTTTTGTTGACAAAGTAATGTCTCTGCTTTTGAATATGCTGTCTAGGTTGGTCATAACTTTCCTTCCAAGGAGTAAGCATCTTTTAATTTCATGTCTGCAGTCACCATCTGCAGTGATTTTGGAGCCCAGAAAAATAAAGTCAGCCACTGTTTCCACCATTTCCCAATCTAATCTGCAATGAAGTGACGGGAACGGATGCCATGATCTTCATTTTGTGAATGTTGAGCTTTAAGCCAACTTTTTCACTTTCCTTTTTCACTTTCATCAAGAGGCTCTTTAGTTCCTCTTCACTTTCTGCCATAAGGGTGGTGTCATTTGCATATCTGAGGTTATTGAGATTTCTCCCAGCAATCTTGATTCCAGCTTGTGCTTCCTCCAGCCCAGCATTTCTCATGATGTACTCTGCATATAAGTTAAATAAGCAGGGTGACACTATACAGCCTTGATGTACTCCTTTTCCTATTTGGAACCTGTCTGTTGTTCCATGTTCAGTTCTAACTGTTGCTTCCTGACCTGCATACAGGTTTCTCAAGAGGCAGGTCAGGAGTTCTGGTATTCCCATCTCTTGAAGAATTTTCCACAGTTTATTGTGATCCACACAGTCAAAGGCTTTGGCATAGTCAGGAAAGTAGAAATGGATGTTTTTCTGGAACTCTCTTACTTTTTTGATGATCCAGTGGATGTTGGCGATTTGATCTCTGGTTCCTCTGCCTTTTCTAAAACCAGCTTGAACATCTGGAAGTCCATGGTTCACGTATTGCTGAAGCCTGGCTTGGAGAATTTTGAGCATTACTTTACTAGCGTGTGAGATGAGTGCAATTGTGTGGTAGTTTGAGCATTCTTTGCCATTGCCTTTCTTTGGGATTGGAATGAAAACTGACCTTTTCCAGTCCTGTGGCCACTGCTGAGTTTTCCAAATTTGCTGGCATATTGAGTGTAGCACTTTCACAGCATCATCTTTCAGGATTTGAAATAGC
Organism: Bubalus bubalis; assembly: GCF_019923935.1. Taxonomy (NCBI): domain Eukaryota; kingdom Metazoa; phylum Chordata; class Mammalia; order Artiodactyla; family Bovidae; genus Bubalus; species Bubalus bubalis. The sequence goes on from NC_059159.1 coordinate 134,597,518, forward strand.
TCAACTGGAATTCCATCACCTCCACTGCTGCTGCTGCTGCTGCTAAGTCGCTTCAGTCATGTCCGACTCTGTACGACCCCATGGACAGCAGCCCACCAGGCTCCCCCATCCCTGGGATTCTCCAGGCAAGAACAATGGAGTGGGTTGCCATGTCCTTCTTCAATGCATGAAAGTGAAAAGTGAAAGTGAAGATGCTCAGTCATATCTGACTCTTAGCGAGCCCATGGACTGCAGCCTACCAGGCTCCTCTATCCATGGGATTTTCCAGGCAAGAGTACTAGAGTGCGTTGCCATTGCCTTCTTCAATCACCTCCACTAGCTTTGTTCATAATGATGCTTCCTAAGGCCTACTTGCCTTCACATTCCAGGATGCCTGGCTCTAGGTGGGTGTGTGTGATCACACCATCGTGATTATCTGGGTCGTGAAGATCTTTTTTGTACGGTTCTTCTATGTATTCTTGTCACCTCTTCTTAATATCTTCTGCTTCTGTTAAGTCCATACTATTTCTGTCCTTTATTGAGCCCATCTTTGCATGAAATGTTCCCTTGTATCTAATTTTCTTGAAGAGTTCTCTAGTCTTTCCCATTCTATTGTTTTCCTCTATTTCTTTGCATTGATTGCTGAGGAAGGCTTTCTCATCTCTCCTTGCTATTCTTTGGAATTCTGCATTCAAATGGGTATATCTTTCTTTTTCTCCTTTGCTTTTTGCTTCCCTTCTTTTCACAGCTATTTGTAAGGCCTCCTCAGACAGCCATTTTGCTTTTTTGCATTTCTTTTCTTGGGGGTGGTCTTGATTCCTGTCTCCTGTACAATGTCACAAGCCTCCGTCCATAGTTCATCAAGTACTCTGTCTATCAGATCTAGTCCCTTAAATCTACTTCTCACTTCCACTGTATAGTCATAAGGGATTTGATTGAGGTCATACCTGAATGGTCTAGTGGTTTTTCCCTACTTTCTTCAATTTCAGTCTGAATTTGGCAATAAGTAGTTCATGATCCAAGCCACAGTCAGATACCAGTCTTGTTTTTGCTGACTGTATAGAGCTTCTCCATCTTTGGCTGCAAAGAATATAGTCAATCTGATTTCAGCGTTGACCGTCTGGTGATGTCCATGTATACAGTCTTCTCTTGTATTGTTGGAAGAGGGTATTTGCTTTGACCAGTGCCTTCTCTTGGCAGAACTCTGTTAGCCTTTGCCCTACTTCATTCCGTACTCCAAGGCCAAATTTGCCTGTTAACTCCAGGTGTTTCTTGACTTCCTACTTTTGGATCCCAGTCCCCTATAAGGAAAAGGACATCTTTTCTGGGTGTTAGTTCTAGAAGGTCTTGTAGGTCTTCATAGAACCGTTCAACTTCAGCTTCTTCAGCGTTACTGGTCAGGGCACAGAGTTGGATTACCGTGATATTAAATGGTTTGCCTTGGAAATGAATAGAGATCATTCTGTCATTTTTGAGATTGCATCCAAGTACTGCATTTCAGACTCTTTGGTTGACTATGATGGCTATTCAGTTTCTTCTGAGGAATTCCTGCCCACGGTAGTAAATATAATGGTCATCTGAGTTAAATTCACCCATTCCAGCCCATCTTAGTTCGCTGATTCCTAGAATGTCCGTGTTTACTCTTGTCATCTCCTGTTTGACCACTTCCAATTTGCCTTGATTCATGGACCTAACATTCCAGGTTCCTATGCAATATTGCTCTTCACAGCATTGAACCTTGCTTCTATCACCAGTCCCATCCACAACTGGGTATTGTTTTTTGCTTTGGCTCCATCCCTCCACTCCTTCTGGAGTTATTTCTCCACTGATCTCCAGTAGCATATTGGGCACCTATCGACCTGGGGAGTTCATCTTTCAGTGTCCTATCTTTTTGCCTTTTCATGCTGTTCATGGGATTCTCAAGGCAAGAATACTGAAGTGGCTTGCCATTCCCTTCTCCAGTGGACCACATTCTGTCAGACCTCTCCACCATGACCCACGTACCCACCTACTTCCATTTATTTTATCAGTTCATTCATTCATTTGTGATTGCAGGCAATGAACTCCTATGGAAAGCCTGGGTTTGTAGCCTGGAGCAGCTCTGGGGAGCAGGGTCAACTTAGACCAGAGGAGCCCCAGGCTTGCAGAGTTGGATTTCAGTGAATTTACCCAGAAACTATGCCTGCCCTGGTGAGAGCCATGCAGGAGCCCAGATGGGTTGAGAGGCACAGGGGCAGCCCTGGGATTCATGGTCTCATTTATTGACTTGGGCATTGTATGCATCTAAACTTGGGAACCCTTCCCCATAAAGAAGCCTACCATGATTCCTTTAGGTTCTTTGGTTTGGACAGACATGGGTCAGCAGGAGAACTGGATTCCTCGTAGTTGAACGAGGGGTTACATACACTCTTTGTCTCTGTTCTTGTATAGCTTATTGTCTGGAGGGGAAGCCATCCCTGAAACAATCATGAACACAAATGCTGACTTCTCAAAGCTGTTATTACAGCTTAGGTGCTAGGGCAGAAAAGTACAGGGAGACCTGAAAACACATCATAAGGAAAATCATCCTGCCTGGGGTGGAGTGGGCTGGAAAACTTGCCTCTAGGAAGTGATCACTGAATTGTATGCCAAAGAATGTGGAGTAATTAGTCGGTAAGGGTGGTGTGTGAAGGAAGATGTAGAGATGTCCCTGGAAGTCCAGCAGCATGTGTGAGAGTCAAACACAAAGGAGCAAGTCTTCACCTCTGCTGGTCACCCCGGCATGGCTGGGCAGAATGTGCACCAAGAAAGCAGGGAGGCCAATTCGTCCTGGTTTCAGCATTGACAGTGCCATGGGCTAGGAATCTCCCGAGCCCCATGTAAACTTGGAGAGCTTGCCCTGTAAGTGTCCTCAGCCCCAAACTGACAAAGCTCCTGAGTATCAGAGGTTGTTTGCTTATCACTGTCCTGCTCTGTTGACCTCTATTAGGATGCAATACTTTTGGAAAATGGAAGTGCAGTTAGTCACTCACTTTTTAGTATAAACTAGCTTATTTCAAGAGTAAATTCTTGACCAGTTAGTCTCTGGTCAGGGAAGCTACCATGAGACCTGGAAGGGAATGGGAACATGAAGATGTTTTTAACACTCAGAGGCAAAAGATAAGGGCATGATAAAAACATGCTTGGTCTGCATCATTATTTGACCCATGACTAGCTTACCATGGCATGTATTCTCTGTGCCTTGACATTTATCTAAGAAATGAGAATAGCAGGAATTCTTGTTCAGGTAAGAAATCACTAAGATGGCAGGTCGGTGGCACTTTTGGTTGATGACATATGGCAGCAAGGACCTTCATTTTCTAAAATTCCAGGGAAGTCTCTCTCAAAGTGGTCTTGGTATCCACTTGTGAGAAGCCAGGCTCAGGTGAAACAGTGACAATAAGGTCTTCCTGAATTTTCAAGAACCTATGGATCCATATCACATTAAGGGGCTACATTTGTGCAGGGCTCACAGACACATTCATGCATATTCTTGCATGTCTCCATGCTAAATTGCTTCACTCATGTCTGACTTTGTGCAACTCCATGGACTGTAGCCCACCAGGCTTCTCTGACCATGGGATTCTCCAGGCAAGAATACAGGAATGGGTTGCGATGCCCTCCTCCAGGGGATCTTCCTGACCCAGATTATCTTCTTAGCCCTCTACAAAAATTCAAGGCAAAATAACTATAGCCAGCATCCATTTAGCACTTCCTCTGTGACAAGTTCTGTCCTAAGTGCTTTAAAAAAAATTATTGAAAATTGCATATGGTCTTCATTCATCATGCAGGAGCTTTCATTGCAGCCCACGGACTTTCTAGTTGTGGTAGGCAGGCTTAGCTGCTTTGTGGCAAGTGGGATCTTAGTTTCCTGACCAGGGATTGAATCCTGCATTGGCAGGCAGATTCTTAACTCCTGGATCACCAGGGAAGTCCCTCCATGGAAGACTGACAGTTGGGTGTGTAGCCATTTAGAGAGTCCTGATGGATAAATATTTGGTTTGCTTTTTATAGCTACTTTCTGGTTTCCAACTTCTGTTAATAAAAGGATATGTGAGTGAATGAATGCCTAGCCTCTGCTCAGTTTAGTCACGTGTAGACCGGGTGTTCTGGTACTATGTTTTCAGGTGAATTCAGCTCCCCTTCCCCCATGGAGTCGACTTGTCCAAAGTAAACTCTCAGAAGCGTGATAAACGGCTATGTTCCAGGTTTACAGACTCTGGGTCCTAAGGACTTCAGAGAGCGTTTGATTGCTGCCGGGAGACGCCTACCAAGAGTCCCCAAGTGTTCCCTAGGAATGATACCCCATCACTTAGGGAGATGCCCATTAGAACCTTTGCCCTTTGCTCCCTTCATTAGTTTTTCTTTCTTTCTTTTCTGAAAAGAAGCTGAGGGAAGTTTTTCACATTCCTCCGCAGTGTTGCATACCTGCATACTGGTCGGGAGTGGGGGGAGTTAAATGGAAACAAATGTGAAGGTGACTGTTTGCCGGTGGTGCCCTGGAATGAAATTCCAGGAGGCAGACGGACTGTCCGGCCGGGGACAGAGAAATCCGTTGAGAGCAAGCATCAGCTCTGACGTCTGGATAAAGAATAGTCAGGATTTGCTTTTCTATTTTTTACCCCTCTGCCAGAATAGTGTTCATACTTTTATTCTCCAGGAAGCCCTTTGTTTCTAAACACCTACTGTGTGCAACCCAGGGTGGTGTGTTCGGTGGGAACCTTGTCTCTAGCCAACAGAAGCTTGAGTTCAAGGTTTTATTCTCTCTTTTAAAAAGTGTTGTGTGGTCTTGAGATGGAGTGAACAGTTCAGCTAATAAATTCCTGAGACCCTTCAACACAGAGACGAAGCCCCCATCATTCACACGTGTCTCTGACTCTTGACCTGCATAGTCCTTTGCCGCACTGTAACAAAACCTCTTCATATTAATACCAATTTATCATTATTCCATTTAAATGCTCTTTTTTTTTTTTGGTCCAAGAGAATGAGACAGAAAACATCTGCATATTGAGTAATATTAGCTACAGTTGGTGTCTCAAGTGAGAACCAATCTGACAGCCCCATTTATTATATCTGGATAGGTTTTATTATGGAGACTCTTACATTTGAACTTCCCCTCTGTAAGATATGAAAGAGTCTCTGATGTATTCCTATCTTGCCTTAAGAACAACACTTTGAAATACGGGGAAGATAGCAGCTATAGATAACATTTCAGTTATAATAAGAGAGGCCAAACGTTAGCCGGATTTAAAACAATAACAACAATCAAGACACTTAGAAGTGTTATTAGTTATGAAACCATATGGTTCATGTTCCGGCCCTGCTCTTTGTTCCCTGCCTGTGTTGTCAGCGTTCGTGTGATGGTTGTGATTTGTCATGTCTAGAGCATCACCCTTTTCAATACATTAGGCTAATAACTCTGATCTTTTAAAGAGCAGTGTCATGCTCTGCTTTCCTCTGAGTGGGGCTGGCCATCAATGTTGAAACGTGTCAATGTTAAAATACACGAAATCAATACTACCACCGAAGCCACACCCCCAACACAGACTCCTCTCTACCTATTTAGAAGCCAGTCATGTGGACTTACAGAGAAGGCAATGGCACCCCACTCCAGTACTCTTGCCTGGAAAATCCCATGGACGGAGGAGCCTGGTAGGCTGCAGTCCATGGGGTCGCTAAGAGTCGGACAGGACTGAGCGACTTCACTTTCTCTTTTCACTTTCATGCATTGGAGAAGGAAATGGCAACCCACTCCAGTGTTCTTGCCTGGAGAATCCCAGGAATGGGGAAGCCAGGTGGGCTGCTGTCTATGGGGTCACATAGAGTCAGACACGACTGAAGTGACTTAGCATAGCATAGCATAGCATGTGGACTTCACAGGTGGCTCAGTGATAAAGAATCTGCCTGCCAGTGCAGGAGATGCTGGTTCGATCCCTGGGTTGGAAAGATTCCCTGGAGGAGGGAGGGCATGGCAACCCACTCCAGTATTCTTGCCTGGAGAATCCCATGGACAGAGGAGCCTGGTGGGCTACAGTCCATGAGCAAGCTGCAGTCCATGGGGTTGCATGAGTTGGTCACGACTTAGCGACTAAAAAACAGCAGCAACATGTGAAGCTGAGTAATACACTGGAGTACTAAGTACATTGGGATAGTTATGGGGAATGTTCAGAGAACTGACCTAGCAGTTAACTTTGTTCATTGTGAGTTAATGGAACTTACATGAAGCTCGTGTTTGTGTGTATTACACATGTGTCTTGAACAGCAGTGATGTTTAATAGATATTGTTTATTCATCTCTCATTCTTTGATGAATAAAAGGACTCTGTTTCCTCCTCTAACTCCCCTGGATCAGGTGACTCTGCAGGTGCTCTCAGTCACCCTGAATCTGGGACACCAGCCCTCCGCTGAGGCCTGATAGCCAAGCAGAGATCACGCTGGTTATTTCCTCCTTGCCTTCCCTCCTTACATGTACTATTTTTTAAATGAGTCCCAGTTCTCAACACCAGGAAACAGGAATTAAAACAGGGCTCCTGTTCAGCGGACTGGTGGTCAGTGTGCATTTGTTTATGTAAATCTGCGCAAATCCAATATGTTTATTTTTTTATGTCAGTGTGTCTTAACATTTCCTGTGTGAGAAAAAAATGAATTTTTTTAAGGCAAACCATTTGCATGCTATAAACTTGATTTTTAAGACATTCTAAGGTTGCAGGCCTCATATTTCTATGTCAATTAAAATAGAAATGTGTAGAGAACATTCATGATCATGCTGATACTCATGGGCTTCTGTTAGTTGCAAATTAAGATGGTGTTCTTTTCCTGCTCCTCTATGGGTCTCTGCCAGATTTCTCTGGGTCTTCAGTCGTCTTTACGTAGCTCCCTCTGACCTACCCGTGCTTTTTTTTTTTTAATTTATTGAAGTATAGTTGATTTGCAATGCTGTGTTTATTTATTTTAAAAAATTTTGGCCACATCTTGCAGCATGTGGGACCTTAGTTCCTCAAGCAGGGATCAAACCCTCACCCCTTGCATTGGAAAGTGAAGTCTTAACAACTAGATCATCAGGTAAGTCCCTGACTTACCCATTCTTGATCACCAGCTCCTTTATTCTTTTGTTTATGATCTTTCTGTTCATGGAGTCCTCACTTTTCCCTAATCCACTATCTTCCTTGACTTTTGTTATTTGAAGACCCTTCACTTTATTAATTTTAATTCTTTTTTCCACCTCTCAGTTAAAACATACCTACAAAATACAAACACACACATACACACAATTCAGGATATCCCTTGGCCTAGAGGAGAAATTCAACATGTGTTGAATCAAAGATAATTATAAGGTAAAATGTGATAAACATTGTGGGGAAGATCAAAGCCCAGTGCATGTAAAGGTGGAGAGATCCATTTAATGGAGTAAGATGTCTTTTGAAAATATAGTTTATTTTTCCTATAAAAATAACATGTTTAGAGTGATGTCAGCAAGCTGACTCATATGGAAGCGTCAGGCCCTTTTCTCCCCCAGAGACACAGAATTAACAACAATATACAGGCTTGAATACCTTTGCAGGAACTCTGGAGATTAGTTGAGAAGCTTCAGCACCTTGACCACCATGAAGCCAAGAGTAGATCCCAGCAAAAGAGTTAGGAAAGTTCATTGTATTTTGCAAACTCATTCCTGCTCCTCCTCCTTATCTAGCCTGGTGTGGTGTCTCTTGCACTGGGGATCATTACTTATGACAGAAACAAATGAGGGGAACGTGCAGCCAACATTTTGGCCAGTCTGGGGGCTGTCTGAGGGACTGGTGTCTGTCTCTCCTGAGTCAGAGTGTTGATGGGACCAGCATCCTTTTTTGGAAGCTGTGGAAAGTGGTTAACTATCACAGCAACGCATTAGAGTAGCAGTTCTGCAGGCAGCAGCCAGGGGGAGCACGAGATTACAGCCTTCTGAGAAGAACCAGGGACACGCTGTCTAGGGAGTTGGAGAGGACACTGCAAATTCTCAGAAGATACAGCCTCAAAAGAGGTTTGAGAGATCCTGGAATCTCTAGATCTGGGTTGATTGGTGAAAGTCTTATCCTGTGTGAAGCCAGTCCAAACTGCATGAAGTTTAGAAGCAGTGGTTTCTTCAAATGCCTAAGTCTCAACAGCAACAAAAATATGGCACACAAAGATAAAAGGAAACATGGCCAAATCAAAAGCACAAAGCAAAACTCCAAAAGCTGACCCTAAATAAACAGATCTCTGAGCTGCCTGACAAAGGATTTAAAATACCTGTGCTGAAGATGCTCAATGAACCCAAAGAAAACACAGCAATTAAACAAAATCAAGTAAATAATACATGAACAAAGTGAGAATACCAATAAATATAGAGACACTCTGAAAAAGAACCAAACAGGGACTTACTTCCCTGGTGATCCAATGGGTGAAACTTCACGTTTCAATGCAGGGGGTGTAGGTTCAATCCCTGATCCAGGAGCTAGAATCCCTTATGCTTTGAGGCCAACTACCCAAACCATAAATCAGAAGCAATATTGTAGCAAATTCAATCAGATCAGATCAGTCGCTCAGTTGTGTCTGACTCTTTGTGACCCCATGAATCGCAGCACGCCAGGCCTCCCTGTCCATCACCAACTCCCGGAGTTCCCTCAGACTCACATCCATCGAGTCAGTGATGCCATCCAGCCATCTCATCCTCTGTCTCCTCCTGCCCCCAATCCCTCCCAGCATCAGAGTCTTTTCCAATGAGTCAACTCTTCGCATGAGGTGGCCAAAGTACTGGAGTTTCAGCTTTAGCATCATTCCTTCCAAAGAAATCCCAGGGCTGATCTCCTTCAGAATGGACTGGTTGGATCTCCTTGCAGTCCAAGGGACTCTCAAGAGTCTTCTCCAACACCACAGTTCAAAAGCATCAATTCTTCGGCACTCAGCCTTCTTCACAGTCCAACTCTCACATCCATACATGACCACTGGAAAAACCATAGCCTTGACTAGATGGACCTTTGTTGGCAAAGTAATGTCTCTGCTTTGAATATGCTATCTAGGTTGGTCATAACTTTCCTTCCAAGGAGTAAGCATCTTTTAATTTCATGGCTGCAGTCACCATCTGCAGTGATTTTGGAGCCCAGAAAAATAAAGTCTGACACTGTTTCCACTGTTTCCCCATCTATTTCCCATGAAGTGGTGGGACCGGATGCCATGATCTTCATTTTCTGAATGTTGAGCTTTAAGCCAACTTTTTCACTCTCCACTTTCACCTTCATCAAGAGGCTTTTTAGTTCCTCTTCACTTTCTGCCCTAAGGGTGGTGTCATCTGCATATCTGAGGTTATTGATATTTCTCCTGGCAATCTTGATTCCAGCTTGTGTTTCTTCCAGTCCAGTATTTCTCATGATGTACTCTGCATATAAGTTAAATAAACAAGGTGACAATATACAGCCTTGACAAACTCCTTTTCCTATTTGGAACCAGTCTGTTGTTCCATGTCCAGTTCTAACTGTTGCTTCCTGACCTGCATACAAATTTCTCAAGAGGCAGATCAGGTGGTCTGGTATTCCCATCTCTTTCAGAATTTTCCACAGTTTATTGTGATCCACACAGTCAAAGGCTTTGGCATAGTCAATAGAGAAATAGATGCTTTTCTGGAACTCTCTTGCTTTTTCCATGATCCAGCAGATGTTGGCAATTTGATCTCTGGTTCCTCTGCCTTTTCTAAAACCAGCTTGAACATCAGGAAGTTCACGGTTCACATATTGCTGAAGCCTGGCTTGGAGAATTTTTTTTAATTTAATTTTATTTTTAAACTTTACAATATTGTATTGGTTTTGCCAAATATCGAAATGAATCCGCCACAGGTATACATGTGTTCCCCATACTGAACACCTCCTCCCTCCTCCCTCCCCATACCATCCTTCTGGGTCGTCCCAGTGCACTAGCCCCAAGCATCCAGTATCGTGCATCGAACCTGGACTGGTGACTCATTTCATACAAGATAGTATACATGTTTCAATGGCTTGGAGAATTTTGAGCATTACTTTACTAGCATGGAAGATAAGTGCAATTGTGCGGTAATTTGAGCATTCTTTGGCATTGCCTTTCTTTGGGATTGGAATGAAAACTGACCTTTTCCTGTCCTGTGGCCACTGCTGAGTTTTCCAAATTTGCTGGCATATTGAGTGCAGCACTTTCACAACATCATCTTTCAGGATTTGGAATAGCTCAACTGGAATCCCATCACCTCCAGTAGCTTTGTTCATAGTGATGCTTTCTAAGGCCCACTTGACTTCACTCACATTCCAGGATGTCTGGCTCTAGTTCAGTGATCACACCATCGTAATTATCTGGGTCGTGAAGATCTTTTTTGTACAGTTCTTCTGTGTATTCTTGCCATCTCTTCTTAATATCTTCTGCTTCTGTTAGGTCCATACCATTTCTGTCCTTTATCGAGCTCATCTTTGCATGAAATGTTCCTTTGGTATCTCTGATTTTCTTAAAGAGATCCCTAGTCTTTCCCATTCTGTTGTTTTCCTCTATTTCTTTGCATTGATCACTGAAGAAGGCTTTCTTATCTCTTCTTGCTATTCTTTGGAACTCTGCATTCAGATGTTTATATCTTTCCTTTTGTCCTTTGCTTTTCGCTTCCCTTCTTTTCACAGCTATTTGTAAGGCCTCCCCAGACAGCCATTTTGCTTTTTTGCATTTCTTTTCTATGGGAATGGTCTTGATTCCTGTCTCCGGTACAATGTCATGAACCTCATTCCATAGTTCATCAAGCACTCTATCTATCAGATCTAGGCCCTTAAATCTATTTCTCACTTCCACTGTATAATCATAAGGGATTTGATTTAGGTCATACCTGAATGGTCTAGTGGTTTTCCCTATTTTCTTCAGTTTAAGTCTGAATTTGGCAATAAGAAGTTCATGGTCTGAGCCACAGTCAGCTCCTGGTCTTGTTTTTGCTGACTGTATAGAGCTTCTCCATCTTTGGCTGCAAAGAATATAATCAATCTCATTTCGGTGTTGACCATCTGGTGATGTCCATGTATGGAGTCTTCTCTTGTGTTGTTGGAAGAGGGTGTTTGTTATGACCAGTGCATTTTCTTGACAAAACTCTATCAGTCTTTGCCCTGCTTCATTCCGTATTCCAAGGCCAAATTTGCCTGTTACTCCAGGTGTTTCTTGACTTCCTACTTTTGCATTCCAGTCCCCTATAATGAAAAGGACATCTTTTTTGGGTGTTAGTTCTAAAAGGTCTTGTAGGTCTTCATAGAACCGTTCAACTTCAGCTTCTTCAGCATTACTGGTTGGGGGCATAGACTTGGATTACTGTGATATTGAATGGTTTGCCTTGGAAACGAACAGAGATCATTCTGTCGTTTTTGAGATTGCATCCAAGTACTGCATTTCGGACTCTTTTGTTGACCATGATGGCCACTCTATTTCTTCTGAGGGATTCCTGCCCACAGTAGTAGATATAATGGTCATCTGAGTTAAATTGACCCATTCCAGTCCATTTCAGTTTGCTGATTCCTAGAATGTCAATATTCACTCTTGCCATCTCTTGTTTGAGCACTTCCAATTTGCCTTGATTCATGGACCTGACATTCCAGGTTCCTATACAGACTTTAAAAATGGTCCACATAAAAAAATCTTAAAAATATATAAAAGAACCAAAAAGATGGCTGATTCATGTTGATGTATGGGAGAAACAAACACAATATTGTAAAGCAATTATCCTCCAATTGGACTCTGTGGGAGAGGGAAAGGGTGGGAAGATTTGGGAGAATGGCATTGAAACATATAAAATATCATGTATGAAACGAGTTTCCAGTCCAGGTTCGATGCACAATACTGGATGCTTGGGGCTAGTGCACTGGGACGACCCAGAGGGATGGTATGGGGAGGGAGGAGGGAGGAGGGTTCAGGATGGGGAACACATGTATACCTGTGGCGGATTCATTTTGATATTTGGCAAAACTAATACAATTATGTAAAGTTTAAAAATAAAATAAAATTAAAAATAAATAAATAAATAAAAAACAAAACCAAAAAATCTAAAAAAGAACCAAACAGATTCTGGAGCTGAAAAATAAATGAGCAACTGAAAGGATTTTACTAGATGGATTAAAAAACTGACTTGATGAGCCAGAAGAAAGAAATCGAAGACAAGTCAGTTGAGTCAGAGGAGCAAAAAGAAAAAGAAAATGAAGAAAAGTGAAGAGTATCTAAGAAGCTTATGGGACACTACCAAGCGGTATGATAAACACATTATGGGAGAAGCTCAAAGTATCCAACTAGGATAGATCCAAGGAGGCCCACACCAAGACCCACACGAAAGGGTAAAGACAGCACAGACAACTTTGACTCTTTATATCTTGGTAAAGAAGCGTTCCATTCTTATGAATCTCAATAGGAATTGAAAGACTGCATGCATGACACTGCCTTTCCCAATAATATATAAAGATGTACTTTGTGACATTAACAATATAAAGAAAAGGAAGGCGCTTACAGGAATAGAGTTTTTGTAGGCTATTAAAATTAAGTTGTGATCAGATTAAAATAGAATATAACTTTAAGATGTTTTATAAAATTGAAATGGTAGCTACAAAGAAAATATCTATCAAATAAACACAAAAAGAAATGAGAAGTATGTAACCACACACACACACAAAAGAAAATCAATGAAACACAATGGAAACTAGCAAGAGAGGAAAGTGTTAGTGAAAGTGTTAGTTGCTCAGTTGTGTTCAACTCTTTGCAACCCCATGGACTGTAGCCCATCAGGCTCCTCAGTCCATGGGATTTTCCAGGCAAGAATACTGGAGTGGGTTGCCATTTCTTCCCCCAGGGCATCTTCCTGACCCAGGGATCAAACCTGGATCTTCAAACCTGGGTCTCCTGTATTGCATGCAGATTCTTTACTATCTGAGCTACCAGGGAAACCCTGCAAGAGAGGAAAGGAAGGACAAAAAACTACAAGACATAGAAAACAATTAACAATGGCAATAGTAAGTCCTGCCAAATAACAAGTCGTTGTTGTTTAGTCACTAAGTCGTGTCCAACTCTTTACAACCCCATGGACTATAGCCCGCCAGGCTCCTCTGTCCATGGGATTTCCCAGGGAAGAATACTGGAGTGGGTTGCCATTTCCTTCTCCAGGGAATTTTCCTCACCCAGGAATTGAATCCGTGTCTCCTGCATTGGCAGGCAGTTCTTTACCATTGAGCCACCAGGGCAGCCCCAGTGTGGCCTCTATAAAAACTCAAAAAGACAGGTTTTGGAGAATGTCCAGTTTGGTAAGCACATGGGAATTTGGGCACATTCAGGAACCTCTGTTCCCTTCTCCTGTGTCTTGCCCTGGGCATCTCTTCCATCTGGCTGTTCCTGAGTTACATCCTTTTATAATAATCCAGTGATCTGGTGAGTCAACAGGTTTCCAGAGTTCTTTGAGCTGCTCTAGCAAATGAATCAAAGCCAAGGAGGAGGTCATGGGACCCTCTGATTTACAGCCAGTCAGTCAGAGGTACAGGTGACTACCTGGATTTGCGACTGGTGTCTGAAGTTCAAGGAGAGTGTAGTCTATAGCCAGCTTGTCAGAAGCACAGGGATGACTTGGGCTTGCTACTGGCTTCTGATGTGTATGAGGCAGTCCTGTAGGACTGAGACCTTAATCTGTGGAATCTGATGTTGTCTTTGGGTGGACACTGTCAGAACTGAGCTGAATTCTCAGATGCCCTCCAGGTGTCTTAAGAATTGTCACGGGGAGGCACTCTTACTCCCACTGGAATTTGATCAGGACACCAAAAGAAACGGTATTAAAATTTCTTTGTCTTTCTGTACACCAGCATTCATAGCAGCATTATTCACAATGGTCAAAAAGCAGAAATAACCCAGATGGCCATCAACAGAGAAATGGATCAACAAAATGTAGATTATACATACAATGTGATATTACTCAGAGATCCTGATACATGCTACAACATGGATGAACCTTGAAATCATCTTGCCATGTGAAATTAGTCATAAATGGACAAATATGGTGATTCTGCTTTATGAGGTAACTAAGATAGGTAGACTTATCAAAACAGAAAATAGAATAGAGGTTTCCATGGGCCGGAGAGAGAAGGGAGAGGGGAATTACTGTTGAATAGGTATAGAGTTCTGTTTGGGAGTTGTGAAAACGTTATGGAGATAGATGATGGTGATGGTCACACAATATTGTGATTGTTGTCAATGCCTCTGGAATAGACACTTTAAAATGGCTAGGGACTTCTGTGGCAATTCAGTGGTTAAGATCTGTACTCCCAATGCAAAGGGGCACAGATTCAGTCCCTGGTGGGGGAACTAAGATCCTGCAAGCTGCAAGGCATGGCCTAAATAAATAAAAATTTTAAGAAAATGGATAAAATGGTAAATTTTTAAAGTAAATATTTCACCACAATGAAAAAAAAAAGCCATTCTTCATCACAAACCAGCTGAGGCTCCAGTAATTGGAGGTATGAATGGGAGTGTGTAGTAGAATGGGGAGCTAGCCAGGGCTGAATGTCATGTCATTTCACCATGTGGCAAAGAAATGCACTGGATTTTCTCTTTCTAGCACTGTCTAGAGAAGGTTACCCAGAAGATGAAACAAGGATCTCATGTGTGCTGAGTGCTTACTGTAGGCCTGCTGCAGAGGGTGGATGCCATAGAGGGTAGGTGGGCAGACTGTGCAGCCACTTGTCCAAGGCCAAATCCTTAATCCATCACAGACTAGCATATATATATATATATATATATATATATATATATATATATATATATATATATATATAGCATATATATATATAGCATATATATATATATAATTTTATGTATTTATATACTTATGTATTTTTGGCTGTGCTGGGTCTTTGTTGTGGGCTTTTCTCTAGTTGCAGTGAGCAGGGGCTACTCTCTAGTTGGGGTGCATGGGCTTCTCATTGTGGTGGCTTCTCTTGTTGTGGAACACAGGCTCTAGGGCACGCGGGCTTCAGTCGTTGCAGCACGCGGGCTCAGTAGTTGTGGCTTGCAGGCTCTAAGCACAGGCTCAGTAGTTGTGGTACACTGGCTTAGTTGCTCCAATGCATGTGGGATCTTCCCAGATTTAGGGATCAAACCAGCATCTCCTGCTTGGCAGGCAAGTTCTTAACCACTGAGCCACTAGGGAAGACCCCACAGACTAGCTTTTTGACTCTTATGTGAGTTGCTTCCTTTCTTGTGTTTCCTTTCCTTCACTAGCGCCACCTGGGAAGCCCTTTACTCTAAATACTATCACTCAATTACAGGGGGGAAGCTCTCTAAAGCTCTATTCTCTGAGATGTTTTAGAGGAGCTAGCTAACAGAATAATAAAAATTCTATCATTTTTTATTAATATAAAGCAGGATGAATTAGGCTTATGCTTTTCTTCTCTGGGTAATCAGACTCTTTCCTTTCTTTTCCCTTGTATCGGGACAGCAGAACCAAATACTTAATATTTCTCTGCTCCCATCATTTCCTTCAGAACTAAGTTTTTTACTGACATTGTTTCCCAGCTTCTCTTTGGAATCAATCTCAAATGATAGGAGCTCTTCCGTGCTTATCATGCAGCCTTAACCATTTAATAGCCCAGAGTAGGTGTTAAACAGTGTACCACTGAATTGCTTTCAATCAAATACGTAAAGAGCTGGGACTTCCCCAGAAGTTGAGATGTTGCCTTCCAACACAGGGGGCTGAGGGTTGGATCCCTGGTCAGGGAGCTAAGGTGGCACATGCCTCCTGGCCAAAAAACAAAACATAAAACAGAAGCACTATTGTAACAACTTCAGTAAAGACTAAAAATGATGCACATAAAAAAAATTCTTAAAAAAATATGTACAGAGCCAAGATA